>NC_140933.1:4794097-5394097 GCF_014529385.1 Adiantum capillus-veneris | reverse complement strand
CAAAAATTATTAATAAAATAGGGGCAAAAAGATTAGCTCAATGCCTACAACTTTGCTATTGAAAAGTTCTTCCAATTCGGAATTAAAAAATAGAGAAAAATCCAACAAAACTATATGTCCATCATTTCTCTTCCAAAAGTCTTCCAAGTGGTTCCCTCTTGACTTCATGTGCAAGCCTTGTGTCCACAAGTGAATTAGGCTTGAATTTGATAATATTTTTTTGACTCCAACTCCATAATGCATAAGATTCTCTGTCCTTTCAGTATTGACTCTTATTCTTCACCTATAGTGACCATCAAGTAGTGACCGCCAGGTAGACTATCAACATCAAGTGAACTTTTTTTAAATTTCCTTTTCATAGGATTTGTTCCTATCTCTTCTTATTTCCAAGATCCAAATATGTCAAAACCATAACTATGTACAAAATATAAACATAGATCTAATGCATCAGATCGCTCCTCCATCACGGGGCCTTGAAGCCTTGCCATCAAGTACATAGAAAGAGAGAGGTGGTCCAAAATTTGGAAAGTGTCCCTCAATACCAATGCCTTGCTTACTACATGCACGAGTAGGAAGCCCATTTTCACTCATTCACTCACCATTTCTCTCATCTTGTTTTCCGACCATCCCATCCCACACTTGGGCGTGGATCTTGAAATTTTTTTCTATGGCATGTTTGATTGTGTATATATATGCATCCTAGACGTATATATTGCTAGGTAGTGCCCCTATTGTGTACCTCCCATGATGAGGCCATCATGCATAGTCTTAGTGTAGAGGCCACCCGGTCTGGTTTTTCACTTGTGCCTCTCATTTGGTGCCCCCAGTGAGGAGGGCTTTGCAAAGACCTTCAGTCAACAAAGAGTAGTGATGCATGCCATCAATCATGGACGAGTGGCTAGAAGATTTTTCAAATTGGAGGATTGAAGAAGAGGAGACTATAGAAGAACTCATAGCCTTCATCGAAGTGCTACTGCCAAGTTGTAGCGTTGTCGATATCCAAGAGGTAAGCTCCCCATCTCTCATTGCTTATGCTAATCTCAAATCAAGAGCATCAAGAGGGAGGGCTACAGAATGTCATCACTGATGTCAACCAAAGCATTATGTCAATGAGTGCCAACTGTAAGTTCTCCACCTCCCCTAGAAGAGGGTTACCTATGTAAAATTTTAAGTCTAATTATATCAATTTCGCAAAAGATGTTATTTTTTAGCAGGTTTCAATGATCAGCTGTCATTTTTGAGTTGTGATCCTTGTAGAACTTTTAATTCTGGTCAAATTCAATTTTTGTGAAAATTTTCCAAAAATAGAAAGTTCTTGACCCCCGGCATGGTCTAGGATCGATCGGCTCGTCAAACTGTGCACCCGCCTAGGTTTCCTTAAAAATAGGGTCCGGACGCCGAAAGCTGCTATTTATGGTAGGTAGTCGTATCTGTTACCTGCAGGGCTGTCTCGAGTTAGCAAGTTTCAGAATTGAATTTGGGTTAGCATAGATCAAGTTAGCCTAAGGTTAGCATTTCCTAAGGTATGTGTATGGCATGTATGTGCATGCATGGTCATGGGTATGCATGGGCATGTAACCCCATCATGTATGGCCATGGGTCATGTGTATAGGTAGCCTTGTGCCAAGTGTTGGGTCAAGTATGGGAGTGTGGCATGGAGGCTAAGTATGGACTAGAGAGGTGTATCACTTAATTAGGTAAAAGGGGACACCTCTAGTGGTTAGTGAGAGGATTGTGACACCTCTACTTCTTCTTTTGGAAAGAGGGGGTGAGAAAGGAAGTTATGGGCATGCCTTGGCCATCAAGAAAGCCCCAGAAGCCTATATAAGGAGCATTTCCACCCAATTTCAGACACAATTCCCAAGTCAGTGCAAGGAAGTGCTGCTGTCAGATCAATCTTTTGTGAAGCCTTTCTACATCACATAACCCACAAAGGAGACCTTAATTGAGGGTAATTTAATTATATTTATGTTAATCCTATTGCTCCATAGCCTCTTTCCTCTAGAGGATTCCTATGTCGAGCTTAGTTATGCTAGCTGGCTTCAGCATTAAATAATCTATCTTGTATTGTATATGGGGTATTGTCAATGATTTCCATCCATTGATTGTATTTCTATTGTTGGGTTAAGGAGCACCTTGCTTCTTAAAGATAGTTAATTTTCCTTTAATTAAGCATGAGTTTATGCATATAATCATCATTGCCAGTTATGCATGGCGTGCATAGTTATGCTGTAAAACTCTTCACCTATGATTCTCTAAGATATGGTGACACTTTTTGTGCACCCAAATTGAGGATTAATCAAGGAATTAAATCCTTGATTTGCCCATGAAATTAGGACATGATTACGAGACTTCTTGCATACAAATAAAGATGTACAACTAGGGTATTGTGTTGCTTAGCAAATTGTGTATGATTTTGTAGAAATTAATCATCTATTATATTGGGTATTTGCATTCTACCGTTTTATGTTATAATGATGCATCTAATTAGTACATTAATCTTGACTCATGTTGCATACGATGGAAGTTTTGGTTATGATAATCTTAGGACGAGTTTATGAGTAATTAATACATAATCATCTCGTTGCATCCTTGAATTAGCTTGCATACTTGCAGTTGTGAAGGCTTGTCATTTAATCTAGCATTATGTGTAAGAATAAGGTTATTCCTTGTCAAGTTTTCTCATTGGTTGTTGTGCAAATTACGCCTAGTCTCTTGTTTCTCCGAAAGAACTAATCCTAGTAGTGAGACATGGCCCCCAAGAGAACCTGGTTTGGTGGTGCTAACGACCGCAAGACGGGAACTAGCAACATGGTGAGCAACGGTATAGCACCGATGAGAGAAGAAAACCCGGCCATCTCACGAGACATCGAGGAGAAAATTCATGAGGTTGCATGAATTTAATTTTTGTATTTTACATAAACATTGCATTACATTAACTTAGGAATGTTAAAATTCTCCAAACTACGTTGGAAATCCAAATGAGACAACGGCATTGGTTTTTTTTAAAAAAATTATTTAAATCTAATTTTGAAGTAAATAGGAAAGAATTGCTTTATGGAAAGACTGCTTGGAAGTAGGAAAGAATGGTTGGTAGGAAAAACTATCTCAAACAAGTTTCATTCATTATTCCAATGTCGATTCAGTCTGAACCCCCTACTGATCACCGGGCGGGAGCTCACAAAGTTATCACAAGAGCTAGATCCACGACTTTCTTTCTATGCAGTGGATATGTCTATGGATTGATTTCTATGTGGTGGATACATGATTTTTACCCGGAGAGTTACTCCATGAATTGGGTGGAATCATGGACTCGTTGTATGGGCGGCGAGTGACAACGGGTGGAGTTAACACTCACAGGAGGTCCTCACGACTCGAGGACATTGGAATTTTTAATGAAGTATTGTTTGCTGAGTATTTTCCTAGGAAAGATATGTTTTGGTGCCGATTTGATAATGTTTGAAGGATTGTCTTAGCGAACTTGTGTCGACGAAATATTAAAAAAAAAGTGTTGTTAGTAATTAGGCCACACAAAACTCTGTGTGAGTGCGGGGTGGAAAGTGGGGCTTGGCTCAAGTTGCCAAAGCCTACGAGACGGGTGGTCCCGATTAGTCGGGAACTCTCTGCCCTGCGCAATAGAGTACATCATTAGATAGCTCATTATGCTAGAGCGGAGGGAACTCGATATACGTGCCTTTGAAAATTATGGGAAAAAAGGCACTGAGGTTACTTCTCCTCCTGGAAGATGAGGATAGTACCGATAGTACCAAATCAAGCCTTCCCTGTGGGGCGAAGCTAGACTCCTTTTCACTGGTGGCTTGGAATCAACTCACTAAGTGACGAGAGACCATCCACTGGTCTTCTTTTCTTCTAAGAAAATTTTTGTTTGTTTCTGCATAAGATCTAGGGACCATCAGGTGTCCTCCAGTTCCGTCATGGCAAGACAGGGAGGGGACCTCACACCAACAAAGAAGGTGAAGAAAGTGAAGTGCGCAAGCGAGAGCATGTGTGAGTGTGTGCAGCGATGGAGAAGAGAGGAGAAGAGGAGATCTTGTGTTTCCACGGGCTAAAACTCACTATCTACATGTGAGTCCCCTTATTCTATTATGTACATAATGAGTAAGTATAGTGGGCGGGCACCTGGCCTAATCGGTCACATGGGGCTTTATCGCAACAACCTCGTATGTAAAGGCCAATGTGGCCGTGAGAGAGAAAAGAAAACCGTACAAAGCTTGTACAAGGCCATCACAAGTATGACCTCAGCGAGCGCCCACTGGCTCATTGAATCCGGGTGCATCCAGCTCTAATCATAGAGAAAGTATAGAGCAGTCTAATCATAGAGAAAGTTTAGAGCAATCGACACCATACTCCTCAACAAAGCCGCACACATCCTGCAGGTATCTCACCATACGCTGCAAAGTGACCCTATGCTCAAGGCCAACGTCAGTCACAGTGCATGACTAACTGCTCCCACTGCAAATGCAACTATTGTAAATGCAATCTCAGGTCTCGAGATCAGTATCTTGTACATGAGACTCCCAAATGCTGATGCAATCCTAGCAATATCTGCCAATCTGACCATCTCAATCAGATTTGGCTCAGAACTCCACTCATGGAAATCACCTTGACACCTAAACTCCAATCCCTGGAATCCATCCTCGTGTCCATTTTTGCATGTCACATGCGCACCAAGAGAAACTCTCTGTCATAAACCCTGTGTGGTAAGAGCAATGTCTAGCTCTAACTCACACACATCAGCCATTGGCCTAAGCATATCCATGTATGACTGAACCACGGCTGAATCCTCAGCACTCAAGCCATCCATATCTGTCATCATATCCACGAATGACATGCCTTGCTGCACAACTGTCTGCACAACTAGATCAACATGCTCACAAACTGGAGCATCATGCAACCTATCCGCAAAGGAGACATGCCTCATCTCTGTGCATGGTTGCGTACTCACAAAAAGTGTATCGTCTCGTACCTGACGTACTTGCATCGCATGAATCATGCCAACACTAGCACCTCTCGCTAAGACTAGCTTTCCGCGATGCAATCTGAAACTGTGCTCATCTAGCACTACCTGGCATCCGTTGTCTCGTAATTGGCTCACAGAGATCAAGCTATGCATCAAACCCGGCACATGGCGTACATCTCCCAACACGTATGATGCACCACTCCGCAACAATAGTCTAACATCTTCTGCACCAACTATGTCATGCACTAAACCATCAGCTAGACACACATGTCCAAGCATACCACCAGAATATGTCCTAAACCAATCACGACCCTGCGTGACGTCGAACCTAGCACTCACATCTAGTATCCAATGCGAAGGTAATGTGTCATCAAAAACCAACATAAGAAAGTCAAGAGTAAACATGGAAGCAAAGGTGACATCTCCGTCCGATGCGTAGCCACATACGTTACATATGCTCCCACATCATCCAAAGTGATAGCATCCCTCTTCTTTTGTCTCATCCATAAAAAACAATGCCTACGTACATTCCCTGTCTGACCACAATGCCAACACACATTATCTCTATGTCTGCAAGATTGTCCTTTGATTGTAGGCATCTATCTAGACTCATTTGTGCCAAAAGCATTGTGCAATCTTTGCCATAACTCTCTAGATGTACATGCGTCTAAACCAATGCGATAGACAGACTCACCAAAGTGTAACCTGATTGTGAATGTGCAAGCTCATCCAAGTCCTCCCACTCATCGTCAGTCATAGACTCTAGCCTAGCTTCCATGCCATGAAGTGGCAACACTTAGCCCAACGGAGCCAATGCATCATGCATACCTGCTTTCCAATGCTCAAAATATGAACAATCAAACTTTGTATGGAGAAGCACAAAACCTAACAATGATGTACATGCCAAATCCATGGCAATAACTTGTGACAAGACCAAGCACAAATCGATCAATTGACAATAGCCAAAGCTTGTCTAACTCAGACGAGTACCAACTATCAAGGAAATTCCAGCCATTCTAAAAGGTTTTCATGAAGAGGCATGTGGTGGTCATTTTGCCCAAGAATTAACTGTGAAGAAGATTTTGCTTTCGGGGTATGTTTGGCCAAGTTTGCATGTGGATGTTCAACATTGGTGTAAAAGCTGTCACACTTGTCAGATAAATGGAAATAGAAGGTTGGTGCATGGCCCGAGGCAAATAGTGCTTGCAAATGGACCCTTTGAAAAGTGGGGCATTGATGCTATGGGTCCTCTGCCTAGGACAAAAAATGGTAAACTCTACATTCTAGTGGCTGTAGACTATATGACTAGGTGGGTGGAAGCACAAAGTGTGGCAAAGGTAAATGAGAAGACAGTGAGCAAATTCGTCTACACTCACATTTGTTGTAGATTTGGCACACCTTTGGAGATTGTTTCTGATAATGGTCTAGGGTTTAGAAAAGGATTGCTCACAGAAGTTTGTGAAGAGCTTCACATTCTACATCGTCATAGCACACCATACTACCCACAGTCAAATGGTTTGGTGGAGAAGGCTAATGGTGTCATTGCAGGAATCATTAGAAAGATGGTGCAAAACAAGACAAAATTATGGGATGACTTCTTGGATGGTGCCTTGTGGGCATATCGAGCCACATATAGGGAAGCCACGGAGTTCACACCATTTCACTTGGTCTATGGTCAAGAGGCTTTCCAGCCTATCGAGCTCAACATTCCAACAATGCGACTTCATGGCAAAGGAGCACAAGATGATCAAGAGGTATGGATGGATCGACTTCTTACGTTAGTGGAGCTTGAGTGGAAAAGAGAAGCAGCATATGAGTGCTACAAGAGGAAAGCCACACAAGCGAAAGAAACGCACGACAAGAAACTGAAGGACAAAGGCATCAAGGAAGGAGAGCTTGTGCTAAGGTATGACAATCGACTTGACAATCGTTTTGATGCCAAGTTTGAAACAAGATGGCAAGGGCCATACATAGTCACGAAGGCTTTCAATTCAAGTTACTATCAGCTTATGGACTTGAATGGTAAAGAGCACTCCAGGAAAGTAAACGGGTATCGCTTGAAGCCCTATTTGAGTCGCCTTCTACCAAAGGATCTACCAAAGATCTGTCCAAAGGCCGTTGTCTTATGTAAGTATTGTTACATGAAGCATGAGTGTAACTCCAGCCAAAATTCTGAGGGGCCAAACAATGAAGATCTCGTCAAGGACTCTGAAGCACTCTCTTTGGAAAAGATGCTCTATGATGGTACATGAATATACCATCATCCACGGGGAGGGCTAATGATAGCCGTTTTTTCGGCTCTTTGTAATTGCCACAGTGAGTTACCTCACCCTACCAAAATCACCCAAACACTGTGGCTATCCCTACCATTTCACTGTACATAGGCGTGCGTGAGTCACGGGACTTTTCCCATATCTTCTTAAAAACCCTCAGCTAGCTAGTCACTGGGCTAGGTGAGCCAAAAAAATATAAAAAAATAAAAAAATAAAAGTATATTATGGCCTCTTTGTGTGTAAATATTTCATTGTATATATGGCCTAAATATAGGGATTTTTTATAAATTTTGGTATTTTATTTAAATATTTCTACTTAGGTGTGTGTTTTATTAAACCTATGTACACCTTCTTTCATCCTCTTACACCATAATTATATATATATATATATATATATATATATATATTTTTTATATATATATATATTTTTTGCCAATATGTACATACTCTAACCTCATTTTTTTCCTTTATACAAATCACTCCCACATTTTCACCCTCACCCTCGTGAAAACAAAAAATTGATTTCTACTCATTGGTTACTTTTATTATATTATTTACTTGCATACCTTTTCCTCTTTCACCCAAAATAATTCAAGGAGGGACCATATCATATGATTCCAATATCTTTCCATATCCATAACTCTTCCATATTTTTATTATTATTTTTACTCATTATTCTAACACCATGTGCTCATTGAGCTAAAGTCCATGAATAGTCCATACACTAGTCCCACCATGTATATATTTCTTATTTCACCAATAATCCTCCTCCATGCATGGGTCAAGGGCAACTTGAATGCTTTGTATTATAATATGACAAAGGAGGGGCTCACTCTTGGATGCATTGTACAAATTCAACAAAGGAGGGGGCCACTAAAAGACTTTTGCAAGCATAAAAAACAGGCTTTTTGGTGAGAATTTTGGCACCTATCTCCAGTCTGAATTTGGAGCGGTGGTCAAAAGAGAAAATGTAGCCCACGCTCTGAATAATCACCCCAAATTTTTTCATGATTTTTGGAGCTACCAGCTGTGAGCTATGATTTTTTTAGTGGACCCCAGTTTTCCCATGCTATGCAGCCACACTCTCTCTTCCACTTTATCATTTTCCTCTTTCACACACACTTCTCCACTCATCATCTCCATCTCTCTCACCACTCCTCTCTGCACACTACTCACCTTCTCCTCAACCTTGAAGAATAAGAGAAACCATGGTGAACTCATACCTCCCACACACAATTCCATTCCAAAATTGACCACCTAGTCTCATTTTTCCTCCTCCAAATTACCCATATCTATCAAAAAACCACAAAATTCAGCCTCTTCTCTTAAAAGACAGCATCATGGTGGTTGATTACTCAGCTTCAATTACCTTGTCTCTCAAGGAAGGTCAAGAGTGGAGAAAAAATGTACCGTCAAAGCTAGTGGACCGTCAACAAGCGTCAAAATTGGCCCTACTCAAGACACTTGGAGCATCAACCTTGTAAGAAATCCACCTTTTCTTACCTCTTAAGAGTTTTTCTTCCTTATTTGTATCCTACATGGATACTCCCATTGTAAATATCCAATTCCATTTGTAAATTAATACTAACTCTACTAACACTAACCCACTATGAAAAGTCCTATCACCTCCATTTCTCTCCTCTCTCTTTCCCCACCAACTTCTTGATAATTGCAAGCAAAAGAAATTAGATAAATTGCTGAAAATCTAACCCAACCATGGTTAGAGGAGTAACCCTAGCCTTCAAAATTGCTATAAAAGGAGGGTGTAGCTAGCATAAAAGGTGGGGAGCCATAAGCAAGAGCACTATGCTATAGCTTGAGAAGCCAAGCTCAACCTCTCTAGAAGGAGCTCTTGAGTGGAAGCTCATTGTCTTATGCATGCGCATGTGTTGTAATAGGGGATTAGCAAGGGAAATCTATGCCATTGTAAGAGAGAGAGTGATCATTCAATTGAGAGTAGGAAATCTATCATTTCTCCTACTAGTGTAAGCCCAACATTCGCTGAATCAAGGAGGGTGGATTTGGACTAAGCTTGGATACTTTGTCTCCCTTCCAACGTGAAGTAATGGGCAACAATGATGCGTAAGTGTCTTGGTGTTTTTTTTTGTTAAGTTCTTGATAGCTTGTCTCTGGTGTTGTCATCAATCTAGCCATAAATCCCACATACTGTAAGAGGGAGACAGGGTGGAGAGGACTCCCCTGGCCTTAAGACAGTGATTGGGGTGGCTTTTCTTGTGATGTGTTGTGGTGAAATTTACGCAAGCTATGTTGAACAAGTACTAATCTCACTTTGATTTGTCATGACAGATTTGTAAGAAGGTATTAATGCAACAAGCACCCCCTCCCCCTTTCTCTCTCTTTCTTAAATATATAGTTGTGTTTGCTTGATCATTGTCGATACGTTTCAAAGCAGCCCGAGCACTATCTCTCTCTCTCTCTCTATCTCTCTCTCTCGTGTTTTAGTGTGTGAGAGTATTCCATTGGTGTTAGGGTTAGTGTAAATTCCTTGCTTGTTTGTGGGTTGCTCTAACGATTCTCCTCTTTTGCGTCCTAGTTCGCTCTTAAACTAGGTAGTGCCCCTTGTGTAGTTGGGATTTGGCGGTGGGTTTGTTGTTTTGGTTTGTGCTGTGTTGTGCCCCAGCCCCATTGAGCAGCACGGGAGCCTTGAAGGGTTTCTAGAGGCCACTCTTCTTGTTGCCCGCCCCGGACCGCCTCAATACCAAAACGAGAAAGCAATACAAGTCGGCTTACATTGCCTCAACAGAAATCCAACCTTGACAAACCGCCCAAGGCTTTTGTCAGGCAACCTAGGCCAATCCAACATCAACATCGACAACTAAAAGACGTCAAGTGGGTATGGAAACCAAAACAAACTCGCTCACAAGATGCATCTTCAAGGGAATCCACACCAAAGAAATTTCAGTGTTGGCGACTAAAACAAAGCCCTCAATCAAAACAACAAGCATGATCACAACTTCTGTAGGTCACCGTTAAACACAGGGCGCGTCTTCTACAATTACTACCGTTAAAACACGCGTCTTCTACAATTACTAATGTTCGGACCACGTAGCTTCAATGTAACCTCGCCATCAGCAGCCACTGAACATATTATTCAGCACCCCTCTCTTGAACTGCATTTTGTTTTGCCATGCATATCCTCCATTCACATCATAGAGCCACACTATACAGTTATGCATAGACACATTCTTTGTTCCCATGCACGTTAACACATGTTCGTCTGAGACAACTCACTCTAGGAAGGGGGGCAAATGCAGCAGGATTATCATTTTGTATATATTATTATCATATCATTTCTTTTCTTTTCTTTTTTGTTAAAACAAGCTTTTCAGAGCCTTATAAACTCTTAGCCGGAAAAAATCATGAGCCATATCATCACCATCTAATACCGGGTTAAGAATATGTATGTATGAGAGATTACACTAATTTTGGCTAATTTTTTGTCAACTAATAATAATTGTAAATTAATTTTTTTTACTAAAAAGCAAAAAAACGATAGATAATCGACAAAAATTGATAAGTTGAGCCAAGAAAGTCAGAACTGACTTTTCAAAGCGAACGTCAAAAGTTCAAATCAATAGCTTTGAACATGCCAAAATATGAAAAGACTCGGCACACGATGGATTTGAGCCAACTTCTAAAGGATCAAAACTACAGATTAAACGTCATTTGTCGATCGAATATCAGAATGAAGAACGGTTTGAACTACAGGTAACATGAACAACAAGATATGCTCAATGGAGGTAAGTAAGAATGGGGTATTTTGGGTAGACTAGGAGCATATAGTTAAATGGGGCAACATAAGCTCATTTGCATTCTAATAGAGAGAGAGAGAGGGAGCCACAACAGCATAGGGTTTTTAGCTTTGTTTCTGTCCCCCGCTGCGACTACCTCGGTTGCTCTTACTACACCAGATTTGACAGGTATGATCGTTAACCCTACAAGAACATGTATGTTTGCCCCATACTACATCAACATTGCCAAAACAACAGATCAAAGCAGTACAAAGTCACAAAATTTGCAAATTGTCACGGCCATTGGGGGACTTCAAAACTCAGCCAAAACCAAAAACCTTTGGTCAGTAGACCCCTAGTAGCTGGCAGAATCAGGCAAAAACAAATGAAAAAGGTGGTGGAACATGGATTGCGATCTATGTTCCTCAAATCGTAAATTCAAAAAAATTTGTATAGACGCATCCACAGGTGGCCAGGAACAACCTTCCCTAGCTCGAATTGCAAAATGCTTCCCAACATGGATCGCGATCCATGTGCCTTTTTGCCAAAATCAGGGAAAGAGTGGTTCTAGCTGGGGAATGCAAAAATATGACTGTGCTGCAAAAATTATTCTTAAAATCATCAAATCCTCGTGGGTTGCTACCTTCAGTCTACAAATGGTCTTTTGGCCATTTTCAAAGAAAAAAAGGTATGATTCCAGCAAAAACTCATGGAAAGGAAAAATGGTATGCTTCCAAAAAAAACTCATGGAGTAGGTCTAGGAGCAGAGTTCTTAAGGATTTTTCATTTGCTGCTTTAGCCTGTTGGGAAGCTTCACACTCTCCTCAAAACCGATCATCAAGGAGATGTAACTTGAAGGTGTTTTTAGGATCAAAACCAAGCAAAATATTACCTGCAAAGTGGTGCAATTTGCCTGGATCATTTTTCCCCTCCGATGGATTCAGATTCTGGTGGAATTTGACAGGGAGCTAGACCAAGCTGTAAATTACAGGGACAAATCATCAAGAATCGAGGCAATAATAGATATCAGGCAAAGGATTTGCCCAAAAGTGGTTCCAAAAAACAAAATTGTCAAGACAAAAAAACATGGCCATAAACTGGGAAATGGGGTAAACTAAGAAAAAACATGTTCAAAGTTGAAAATATTTCACCAGTGTACTAGGAAGACCTATGGAAACATATGTGCAAAGAAACTGTATCAAAATTCCTCCCAACATGGATCGCAATCCATCTACCTTTTTGCCCAACCAAAGAAAATTCCATACCATCTAGCCCAATATGTTCAACAAAGCCAAGCCATAAAGTTTCAAGCCATCTGAATTTTAAAATCCACTTCAAAATGCCAAATTTCTCTAAGTCTGAAGAAGATTTCCAAAAATAGCCTAAGTACCAAACCAATGAGCCAAATCCCAAAACTTTTGGACCAAGGCACCATCTAGATGAATCCTACCAGATGGTATCAGCAGATTTTCAAAATGTTGTCCAACATGGATCGCGATCCATGTACCTCAAACCCTAAATCCAGAGAAATTTGCACAGTAGCATCTCCATATGCCCAAGAATAACCCCCCTTAGTTGGATTTTCAAAAAGCTTCCCAACATGGATCGCAATCCATGTACTTTTTTGCCAGAATTCATTTGTTACACATTGCCTTTGTGCCTATAGTAATCCTAGATGCACTCGTGAAATTTGGTCAAATTTGGGATAGTTTTGACAAATGCTCATTTTTCATTTTATGGTCAAAGTTTGCGTTTTCTTCAACTTTTTGACAGTTCTGATCAATTGTTGAACCTTGTTTCCAATGCTAAACTGACCACATGATGCCTCAAAGGAAAGCACAAAGGGAGTGGAAAGATGCACCTTATGAGATAACAGATATCTTCTCAAATGAGAAGGCTCATATCACCAAACAGGTACTCGAAGCAATACTGGCTAACACATTCATCAAAAAATTTCAAGCCACGGACGGAGAAATAGTGAAGACCACTATCTTCCCAAGATAAATGTGGACACTACACCAAAAGCCAGAAGTACAAGCAGGGGGCAGATGCCTACAATTCGACAGCTTCCTACAATTACTACCCTGGGGAACGGACTTTAGACAAGCTCATGAACTCATAAGCTTGATTCAGTAACAATGGGGAAGCCAGCCTCACTAACAAAGATGGGGCAACGTTCAAGGTTAAGATCACTGCATAAATAATCAATGAAGCTCTCCATCTGCAGCAAGGGACGCACAATCTATTGCAAATGACAAAAGGAATAGACGACAACAAAGCTTTCGTGAAGCAAAGAGGCCACAAGACATCTCAGGATTTGATCTACTCAGATACCAAATTGCCATCGCGCCTCATATTGCAACACTTTAAATCACAGAAGCCACCAAGATACAACGAACCACTATTGCATATGGCAGTAGTAATGGCAATGGGCCTAGCAGAGAGAAGAGTCGTCAGCTGCGACTTTAGAAATTACCTCCTTGACAACATCGTCGAAGCAAACCTAAAGGGATCCAAAAAAGCAAGATCTACATGAACGCGGGACCAATGCTGACACGATTTGCCTATCAAGCATTAGGGATAATTGATGATCTACCACCCACAGAATCACAGATAGATTTGATTCACAAATCTAAAAGAGCAGTAAGACCGGTGATCGGACCATCAACAAGGCCAAAACCAGAAGGTAAGCAAACAAGGCACAGTGCAACTAGAAAGGATAGCCTAACAGCAAAAAGACAGAGTCGGATGCTCTGAGTAGCCAGGAAACTGGGTCCCAACAAAGAAATTCCCCTTTGGAGTACCAATCTTCAGAAGAGGAGCATGACAATCAGTTCTCCCTGGGATATACAAGATTGAAGAAGAGAACGGCCCGCGTGGTAGAGGCCATCCCAACTACTCAAGCCAGGAGAACAATGGAAGAAGCGTAGGCACAAAGGGAAAGGATCCGCCATTGAAAGCATGAAAACAAAAGAAGTCAAGGAACGAAAGTTGATGATGATAAGAAGAAGAAGAAGAAAACATTCCGTTGCTATGCAGACAGACAGCAGCTCTGGAACGGATCAAGCAGCAAAAAAGACAAGAAGCCGAGGAGAATTGAGAGATTGCCAGCACCATGCAGCAACGGATCCATAACAAGCTCAAACAAAAGATGGAGCTAAGAGAGAAAGAAGAGGCAAAGAGACCACGCATCGATGATCTCGAATCATCTGGTGTATCCACTCGGACCAAGGAAGAGGAAGATAAATCACAAGGGAAGGAAGAGCAAGACAGGCTTGACCAGTAGGGACAGGAATTTGATTCTCCCAAAGACAAGGAGGTACCTTTAGAGACCGCAACAGAAAAGAGAGAAGAAGTTGTATATCTCACAGATCAAGGAGTGGATAAACTTCATTCAAAAGATAAGACAGATAAGGAAATGGAGGCAACACAACCAAAGCCTAGTACTATTTCAACAACTATAGAAGACACATAGATAGAATAACACCAAATTTAGAATCAGAGACACTGTAGAAGTTTCACAAACATTTCAGACTCAAACATTAACAGGAAATCAAACAAGATTCAGACATCAGAAATCTTCTCCTTCTCAAAATTCATACATCTTCATACATCTGCCTTCCTTTCTACCGCAACTACTTCTATATCCCCAACCAATTATAAATGCTCTAACTAACATGAACATCCGACTTACCATTCCAAAAATCCGACCATAGCAAAAACCGATTTAGATACGATTTTCAAAGTCAACATCAGAAATTCCAACTGAGCATTACTTCAGCTAAATAAGTACCCTATCAACACATGGCACGCCCCGGTGGTGGATTTCGTAGAAATCTGACTTGGATTCACACATTCCTTGATCAAAACATCATGACAAAAATAAGTTCAATAACTACAATTATTGTTCAGTCTAAAAAGACTAAATTCTACATTATCTCTCCATAATCTTAGAAACAGTAACAATTTCAGCTTCAGAAATTGGAACTTCTACTAGTTCAAAAGTCTCCCCAACTGGAACTATAAATTCTGCTAAAATATCTTCATCAACTTGTAATTCTGGCTCAGCATGTGACTTCTGTTCCAATTCTGATTCCATGTTATGACCTGGTCTCTCTGAACATTCAGCCTGCTCTACACCCTGTAATAACTTCTCTTCAATGACTAGCTTCTCCTTGTGCTTTCTCCAATGGCGAGCTCAGAACTTGCCATCACTATTTGGCATTCTACCAGCAGTCTTTCTCTGACAACTGCTGCCCAAGCCACTGGCCCAAAGTTGGAGAAATCCACTCTAGATTATCAATAGGGGTAATAAAACCCACTTCCAAAAGATGATCAATTTCCATCTTAACTTGCTTTACCACATTCGGATTCATCCTATATGAGTGCTGCTTCATTGGCACTGCATCCGGTTTCAGATTTATTGTATGCTGATAAAACTTAGGATCCAATCCCTACATATCCGCATATTCCCATGCGAAAACATCCTTAAATTCTGTCAGTAACTTAATCAAATCATCTCTAAAACTTGCCTCAAGCTGCTTATTAATGTATATGGGCTGCGACTCCGCTTGCTCCCCAAGAAAGACCTTCTCTAATTCATCTTCTTTAACCCGTGTAATTTTCTCCATCTGCGCCTCAAATGCACGTTCTTGCTGAATAACGTCCGCCAATGATTCAGGACTTGGAAACACCTGTTGTTGCTCCCCTAATCCTGCTGGAGTTCCTAAAACCCCCACCGAGTTCCCTTTCGGAACCAGAGAAATATTCGCAAGATATAAAGAGACCAAATCCGGATTAGCTTTCAGAAATTGCTCCTCTTCATCCTCTTCTAATCCTTCTAAGCATGTTTGCTTCCCAATTATGCTTTAATTTCTCTTGTCGTAACCAGGGTCCCCCAAAGATAATGTGATAATCCTGATTATGATCCTCAATATTCAAGACTACTAAGGAAACAACAAAAGATAAGCCCGCCACATCCAAGACAATGCTCCGAAGTAACCCCACTGGTTGCACTCTTCTTTGATCTTCCATGCGGACTACAAAGGGTGCAGGCTCCCAATCACTGAGTCCAAAATGCTCACAAGCTGCTTGAGTAATAATGTTTACTCCCACTCCTCCATCCAATAGTACCTTGTCAATGTATGTTCCATGGTATCTAACTGAAAGCTCCAGAATGCAGGTATCCGTGATCCTTGTTGGCGGCAACGGGGCTGAATAATCCTCCTCGCTTTCAACTTTCCCGATGGCCACTTCCCTCAGCTCTGTGGACATTTGTTGCAGCAATGCATTATGAAAATTCGGGACCAATTTCAGCAATGAACCCAAAGGTACTTGTATTGGCGACGTGAGGACCTCTTTCCAAACTGAATTCCAATCCTCCTCTTCTCTAATATCATCCTTATTTCCAGCTTTTCCTTCATTTATTTCCAAGCCCACAGTCGATGGTCCTGATGACTTCACTGGTGGTGCGGATTGTGGCAACCAGGACACAGTAATTTTCCGCACTTCTTCCTGAGCCATCCAATCCAGAATCTTTACATCGGGTGTTGGAACCACATTTTTACCCGATCGCGTGATTAATGAAACCACTGGATCAGACTCCTCCAATCCTTCAATCTGAACCATAGCAACACTAGGCTGTTTCCCTGCAGCGCGTTCCTGCTTCTTCTGATCATATTCCATAGCTTCAGTACACTCGGATCGCCAGTGCCCATCCCCTAAATAGAAAAGGCATGTCTTGGGGCGATTAGGATCTCGGCCACCTCTTCCGCGACCTCGTTCTCCCCCTTGACCCCGGCCTCCTGCTTGACCTTGCAAAGGCGTCTCTGATGTATGAGCATGAGCCATCGCCACAACAGGCTCTTGTCCCTGCCCTATCTGTGGTTGTTGCCATGTAGAAGAGTCTCCTTGACTCCGACGACCCCGGCCATTGAAATAACATTCCACTATATTATGAGTATTGGTCGTGCAAATCGCACACCACTTCTGATTCATTGCGCACTCCTGAGCATCATGACCCGGATTCCGACACTGGGTATACCATAGTTCCTTCATACTTTTAGCCACCGCAGCCGATTCCGACGATCCGGATGAAACACCTTTCCCGTGACGTGGGGATTTTTTTCGAGGTGTATCTTCCGATTCTTTCCCCGAATCGCTGTTGCCTGAGTCTGAGGAATCTGATACGGCGGACTCCGACTTCGAACTATCACTGCCACTGTCTTGCGGCTTCTCATGAGATTTCTTCCTATCTTTTTTCTTTGATTTCTTTGGAGATTCCGTATCCTCTAAAGTTTCTCCTGCTACTACAGCCCTAGCAATTACATTTCCAGTGGGGTAGTTACCTTATCCACTGTTGCCCTAGTAGTTCTGAGATCCTTGTTGAGTCCCCGCAAAAAATAATCATTCAGCACTTCTGCTGCCGGCCTTTGTGCCTAAGGTACCCTTTGCAAAGGCATCCAAAATTTTGCAGCGTAATCCTCCACTGGCAATGACTTCTGCCGCAGTGTTCGAAGCTTTTCAAAATGTTGAGGGACTGTCTTTTTCGTTCTAAACCTTCGTAGAAACGCTCTGGATCCGTTGATGTACGTCTGAAAATGATCTTCATGGTATTCGAACAACCATTTTGCAGCTTTCCCCGAGAGTGTAGATTCAAACACTGATTGTTGATGGAGAGGAATCACCACCCCAGGATGATTCAATCCATAAGCTTTATTGAATTGGCACAAATGTGCATCAGGGTCTTCTCTCGAAAGACCTCGAAACCGACTATACTTAATCTGAGGATGAGCCATCATCCCTTGCCCAACTGTACCTCCTCCCGGAAAAAGCTGACGAGCACTAGGAGGTGGGGATAGTGGCGGAGACACCCCCGGACTGCTTACCGAGACGGTGGTGGAGCAACCTGTGTGGGTGAGGGTGAACGTATGACAGGGGGACATGACTGACTGCGTGGAGTACGCCTCGCTCGCCGCAACCGCCTACCACGCATCGGGCTTGGTGATGGCGATACAGATTCCTCAACCCGCGGTGAAGAAAAAACAAATTCATCCGAACCGCCTCTCCTCCAACGTCTTCCTACAATTGGAACCACAGGGTCAGGCGGACCCTGCGACCTAGTGCGCATGCATATTCATCGCAGGTCGTCCATTACGCATTGTGGTCGCCAGATGTAATGGCTATTGCCCGCACAAGAGCAATAGGCATTACGGGAATGATTACCCGCAAACTACATTATGTGAACATCAAACACATAGAAATAGGAGAGAAGACAGTCACAATACACAGGCACATAACACCTCCTGCTTCATTCATATGTAATCCGGACACAGAGTTACAATAGCGGATGTCATGAATAACATAGATGTTGGTTGGTTACATCAAAAGACAGGTATGCCCCCCATATACAACCACTGCTCCAGCGTAGATCGGGAACGGTGCACACACTCCCCCTGTCCCATGATATCCTGTGAAGAACTGCCGCCACGGCTGCCGCATACCGCATGACTCCTGATCCGCAATGTCCAGACCTCCGTAGGACCGCATGTGCAATGAATGCCGTAACACTTTTATCTGACATATACACCTCAACAAAAATCTTATCAAACAGCCAATTATCCCAAATTACTTTGCCCCCCTGTTCTGCAAAGCACAGTGGTCCATAATTCTCTTTTGACATGTAATCAAACTTAATCAAAAAGCACAACCTTTCAAGGTACCACTTTAACTACTCCCTTATGATATAATGAACATTCCTAAGCATGTATTATTTTCTGTTACCTTCAGTGGGACCATACTCTTTTTCCAAAAAAAATTTAGACACTTAGGGATGGTGGTACTCCCTTTTGATGGTAACTTAAACACCTGAGCTACCAGATCAAGGGTAAGAGAGACAGTACTGGAAATCATACCCTTTGTTTTCCTAATGATATCAAGCTGAGCCTTGGCATAGTAGTTATTCCTCCAGTCATCCCATGGTAACATAGCAAAATCCTGCAATCCAATGGTTTGCAACCATGCAAGATTTTCTTCAACTGTCAAATCCAACTGCACTTTAAAATTCGTGAAAGGCTCCATGAGAGATTGTTGGAGCTTGCCCACACTGCAAGGAGTACCCACGGGTGTATCCTCATCTCCAGACACTTCTTCCTCCTCTGGGCTGCTTACACCCACAGTCACAACTTGTCCCTTGCGTCGCAAACGCCTTGGTGGCTTATCTTGCTCCAACTCAAGCTGCATGGCGCTACTTTGCTTCCCGCCACCATCACTGTAGGTGAATGTAGAGGTGGTGTGGACTTGAAAAAATCAGGCATCCAGATGCGGTAAGTATGAGAGCAACACAAGTGATTGATGGTGCCTTAGATTAGCACACCCTCCACTAATAATACCCGCTGCACAAGGGATTCACTTAAGGTGAAATTATCCCTCAATTCGAAATCCTTTTTCAAATTATCCTCCTTAAAATTTCCAATCCAAGAACATTCGATTTGGAAAATTCTGACGCAAAAAACTTTGATCCACAAAAATCCAATCTGACAGGCATATCCGATATGAGAAAGTCCTACTCTAGATGCTGCACTCACCCAACTGTGGAACCTTACCATCTGACTGTGGTAACCTATTGGTTCACCTCTCTGGATGACATAGTGAGAATCAACATTCTTCAAAAGCACATTCCTTGGAAAAATTAGAGAAGTCTCAGACTTTTTAGCTACATTGTATTCTGAAAACTGTTCAGGGAGAATCAATCCTGCTAAAGGCCAATCCAAATGTGGTGGTTTTCCTTGAACTTTTTTCAGTCTGAACCCATTAACAGGTTTTTCAGCTCTTGTGCCAAAAACATCAACAACTATAAATGTTCCCTGGCCGATATCCTGAACAATTTTACAAGGACCAATATATCTTAAAGTGAGCTTGCCTGGATGTGGTCCCAATCTAGAGTAATACAACATAACCCAGTCTCCCACTTGAAAATCTTTAAACTTAACATTCATGCTTACCCAAGCCTTTCTCCTTCTTTGAATCACCTCAGAGATATATGAACTAATCAATCTGTAATCTTCCAACTGCATCAAATACTTGCTCCTATACTTCACTGACAACTTAGGACTCATTTTCTCAGCACTGATTCAAAGACTCAGAACTACAAATTCCGTAAGAACTATAGCTTCCAACCCATAAACTAATTTAAAAGGAGTCATTCCTATTGTGACCTTGAAAGCTGTCCTAAAAGACCATAATGCTGAATCAAGGTTCTGGTCCCAATCCTTCTTATTGTCCTAAACAATTTTCTTCAATATCCTCACCAATGTCTTATTTGTACTTTTAGCCTGTCCATAAGCTTGAGGATGATAAGATGTGGACTTCTTGTGCATTATCATGTGAGTTTTGGTTAACTCAGTAATCACTTCATCTAGAAAATGACTACCTCTGTCGGGACATCCAAATCGAGTCATAATGTTGTGATAGAGAAACTTAGCAACACTATCAGCTTTATTGTCTTTGAGAGCCACTGATTCAACCCACTTGGTGTAATAATCAGTAGCTACCAAAATGTACCTACATCCCCTACTAGTAGTAGGCTTTACAGGTCCCACAAAGTCCGTACCCCACTTTTGAAAGGTTCCAGAGGTAAAATAGGATGATCTGTCATTCTATCTCTGGTGTCTGGTTGATCTAACTTCTAAAAAATCACACAGCTTTTAGCATACTCATAAGCATCTCTTAACACAGTGGGCCACCATAATCTAGCTTGCAAAACTTTTTTGCCTGTAAGATCCCCAGAAAAATGTCCTCCAGCTGTTCTTGAATGAGCCTCCTGTAAAACAACTCTTTTTTCAAAGTCTAGAATGCACCTTCGGATTACTTGATCAATCCCTTTTCTATACAATGCTCCTGCTATTACCAAAAATGGTCAACTCTTTAAAGCAAACTTTCTTTTCTGATCTCCTGAAAATCCGATTGGCATTGTACCATCTGTCAAAAATATGAGCAGTTGATCATACCATGATTCGGAAACTAAATTATAAACATCAAATAGAGCAGCATCTGGTAAATCATCAAAAACCCCTGTTGGTTCCTCTCCTGTATCAATTCTACTTAAATAATCAGTTATGGCATGCTCTTTGCCAGGAGTGTATACAATGACAAAATCAAACTCCTGCAACAAGAACATCCATCTTGCTAATCTGCATGTTAGAAATGGCTTCTTAATCAAATAAAGCAATGTCTGATGGTCCACATGAAAAATAACTTTGTTGCTCAATAAGTAATGCCTAAATTTATTTAAAGCATAGAACATACCAAGAGCTTCCCTTTCTGTCATAGCATAACTTCTCTCAGCTGATGTTGTTAACCCTCGTGGCTCACGGACACCCTATCGCCTACGATGGATGCCGTATTATTTATTTAGTAGAGTCAGGCACCGGGCTTGTTGGTCCAATAGGAAAAGGGTAGAGTGATCGCCGATGAGAGGCGCACTCTAAGTGGAACACGCAAGGGTTAGTTGGCTAAGCATGGGCACCCAAATGTGAATGGGGCGAGCTCATATAAAAGTCACCTAAACCTAAAATTGACCGATTCTCTCAGTGTGCAATAGAAGAAGTACCTATTGTCATGAGGTGGATGCAATGTTGCTTTCCATTGTTTCAACTACCTATGCTCCACAACCACAATACACAAGTTCTTATTTCCATGGGACTATACCGGCTAGCATTAGCATGTCACATCCGACGTCTGCTATGCCTAGGGCCACTCATATGAACTATGGACCACCACATGGCACAACATCGTACCCAACGTGGAACCCAAGGGCTTCCTATGCGCCAAGCCCAATGCCAATAGCTACTCCACAGGTAGTCTCTGGCGCGCCTTCACCCACGGTGCCTGCTCATTTAGGTGACTTGGCAACATTTTCTCAAGCTATTGGTCAATCTTTTGCTGAGAATATGCTTAACACGCCTGATAGAGAGCCTAGAAGTAAGGCAGTACAAATAGCCAAGCTCACACAAAAATTTACTGGAGACGGGGATGTGAGAAAG
Organism: Adiantum capillus-veneris; assembly: GCF_014529385.1. Taxonomy (NCBI): domain Eukaryota; kingdom Viridiplantae; phylum Streptophyta; class Polypodiopsida; order Polypodiales; family Pteridaceae; genus Adiantum; species Adiantum capillus-veneris. The sequence continues at coordinate 5,372,049 of NC_140933.1, read as the reverse complement.
CATATCGAAGTGTTTGAAAAAATATGCGATTCTCTAGGAGAACACAATGACCTACATAAGAGCAATGCTTTAAGCCTAACCTTAAGTGGAAAGGCTAGGGATTGGTATAGAACCCTAAGGGTGGAAGAAAAAACGATTTACTCTACTCTTAGGAGACTGTTCTTAAAAGAATACATACGAGAGGGAGTGCTTTGGGGTGTAGCCTCTCAACTCCAGAAAGCCTAATGAGAGGAAGGAGAGTCGGTGAGAGACTTTATAAGTCGCTTGAAGCATTTGAATTCTCGTTGTAATCCAAATGAGCGCTTCAACAATAACCAATTTCTTGATAGATTCATTAGGGATTATGACATGAGGATATCTACAATGGTCTAGTCATTAGAGGTATCACCACTTGGGAATCAGTCACCACTAATGCGATCCAATTGGAGGATAATTTAATGATTCAAGGAGAAAGAGTGTCTGTTGAGACTAAATCTATTAGCTCGCAAGCATCAGGGCATCAGCCTATTGCTAAGGAGCCAAAGGTATCAGAGATGACTTTAGCAGATCTCACCAAGGCTATTCAAGAGAGTCTTAGAGACAATCGTGCTCCGCAAAACACTCATATGTATCCAAGAAGGGAGCAACAATGGTGCTCAGTATGCTATGGACCGCATAGTACCAGTGAATGCCCTACTTTTAGAATAAAATTCAATGGGAACTGCAATGCATGTGGGAGGTATGGTCATCAAGCTAAGGATTGCATAGTATTTAAGCGTGTGATGGCCAATAGACCAACCTTAGCATGGACAGACACACCTTGAGTGCTTGCATTGATGCCGGCCCCACCTCTTGAACAAACATCACAACATATTATGGTCCCTAGGGCCCAAAATGTTGTTCAAACAACACCCTTACCACCTCAAGTGCTACGACCGCAACCACCACATTTGAGAATCACTTCTGTGAATCAAGTGGGTTGTGAGTCATCTATTTCTTGTTTGGAAGGCTATGAGGAAGTTATAGATCCTAATATCGCCTATGGGATGGATGTGCTTGAAGAAAGTCCACAATACTACATGGAGGACTATTGGGGACAAGTCAAACCTGTATATCAAGTAGCTTCTCTTGCGGCAAGAGGCCAAAATATCAACTACACTGCTAAGAGACCACCTCTTCAATGCTATGAGTGTGGAGGTCCACATCGTGTAGCCGAGTGTCCTATTAGGCTACAAAAGAACGCCACACTAATGCAAACCAATCAAGTGAGCATGTCTACAATGCCGATACTCATGTGTAATCGATGTGGCATAGATCATTTGATTGCCCAATGTCCAAATAATCCAAATGCACCGAAGATCACGCCATTAAACTTGATTGAAGTTACCGAGGAGCCATCACCAAGTACACTCGTGGTACCAGTAAACGTACTCACACGATCGATGCTCCAAAAACAAAATTATATTCTTGAGGAAAGAGACACGGCATCAATTGCCCAATCTCAGAAAAAGAAGAAAACACGAAGAAAGAGATCGCAAAAAGCAGCGAAGTTAGACCCCATTTCAAAGACCAACATAGGGACTGGTGATGGCCCCATATATATGAACGACGTTGAAGAAGATTCTGATTCAGGTGAAACCATGGAGACCAAAATGACCACTAACATAGAAACCAATTAGGAAGATCTTCATGAGCCACAATGACCAGGATCCAAAAAGAAGATAGGAACTTACCCAAACCCTACAGAGGAGATTGAGCGAGTCAAGCAATTAAGGAGATCGGTAGAAGATACCCAAAGGGATCTAGATTACAGACACCATGTTCCCTACACAACAACAACCTAACCAAGTCCATAGACCCTTGGACATACCTAGTGTCATCCAAGAAGAAAGTGACTTAAAGTCATGGGAAAGTGGGCGTACTCACTTCTTGATGGAAAGAATGTTTATAGAAGGATTTCCTAATCCTATCGAAGAAATGGAGATCCCATCTTCCCCATGTCAAGGGACTCAAGGCCAAAAGGTGTCGTTAAACATTGCCAAATTGATGGATTTCATGTCTTCAGAAGTTAGAACCACCATCATGTCCAAACTATATAAAGACCCCGAGCTAGTCTCAGCTCTTCGAGCCTTCCTCAATGGAGAACTGAAGTTTGGTCTACTGGAGCTAGGGAGATGCCAATATAGGAGGAACACTTAGATCCACAACCCAACCTAGATGAGAACCTTGTTATAGAAATACCTGTTAACAAGTTGGGACAATACTTTGAGGGTGATGAATCCAATGCAACCATACCAATCACTACTAAGGGATTAACTGTGAAGGGAATCCTTGATGGTGGCATTGGGGTTAGCATTCTGACTAAAATTTGTTGGGAAACTATGGGAAGGCCTCACCTTGCGACCACAACCATAGTAGTGAAGATGGCCAATGGGTCTATTGTTAAACCTATTGGGATGCTTAAAGATCTCAAGATCAAGGTCTTTTGACATAAAATAAGGATAACCTTTATTGTTATGGATTTCTCCAAACACACTATGGCATCGGAGATGATCTTAGGACATCCTTTCATGAGGGAAGCAAAAATGGTGCATGACTGGTCTAAAAACCATGTCTACTTGCAGTTCCAAGATTCTGTCATTCGAGTGGATCTTGTGACGGGTCGAGCACATCCTCTAGGAAACAGTTTTATAATTGATCATAGATCTGACACCACAGTTCACTCGGCCCCATTGCAGTATTGTTACACGTGGAAAGCGAACACTGATGTTGGGGAAGATTCTCCTTATATGGATGTACTACCTGGGATGACTGAGTCGGACAATGTGGATTGGGTCCACCTAGCAACAACCATAGAGACTTGGGGAAATAGCGGGACGACCTGGGTAACACCTGAGGGGGATGAAATACCACCACTTGTACCCTTAAACATGCTAGAAGCAATGCATATAGCTTCTGATGATCTACAAGATGAAAGTTTGACTGGCATTGAAACCAGTAGCGCCTCACAAGACTATAGCCCACACGATTTGGGGTTAGAATCATCAGTTGAAATTGACTCTGAGGACGAAGAATCTGAGTTAAATCTTAGTGCAAATGTGGGGACAAACCATTCAGGGCCTAGTGGTAACCTAGATGATAATCTATCCAAGGGAGCAGAAGACACAAGTAGTGATTCATCTAGTGAGTCTTCACTAGAAATCGACCGTAATCGAGAATTAAACAAGAAGAGTAAGAGATATAAGAGGCGACGTTATCGAGCAAATGTACATGCTGAAATAAATAAAAAGAAATCTACCGTAGAATGGCTTAATTATATAGGGGCATGTGATGCTCATCGAAAGTTGGTAGATAACTGGGGTGAATACCTTCAAAGCGTTATGTGGTGTAGTCTACAACCCATTGACATCGCACAATTAGAGGCTACAGAGAAGCCAAGGTTGAGCCGTACCGTAAGGAGACGACAAAATCGAGATTTAGCTCAACAACAAAAGGAATCAGAAGTTAAATCACAGTCCACAGAACAACAGGACCCCACAGACTTACACCCTGCACCTGAACATTTCAAATCCTATACCACAGAGGAACGTAAGGTTGTGTATACAAAGGCCCAAAGAAAACCTATCGATGGGAGCAAGGAGTCTATGATGGTCGAGCGATAGTTAAGGAAATAGAGCTAGCAGACCCAGGAGAAGAATCTAAACCTGTCTTCATTGCCCAAGATCTGACAGCGGCGACTGAGGAGTGTGTACTTAAAGAACTTCTCAAGGAATTCAGGGATATATTTGCTTGGACATATCATGATATGAAAGGTGTTCCACCTTCCGTGGTGCAGCACACAATCCAAATGAATAGCATGGCTAAACCAGTTCAGCAACGACCCTACCCAATGAATCCTAAATATGCAAAGATCGTTCAAGAACAGATTGAAAACCTTGTGGAATGCGGATTCATATACCCTATTGAGCACTCATAATGGGTGTCTCCAATAGTGATTGTGCCAAAAAAGAATGGGAAACTCAGAGTGTGCGTAGATCTCAAGAAGGTCAATTCCGCCACTAGGAGGGACCATTACCCCTTGCCATATTCGGAACATGTGCTTGAAAGAGTTGCAGAGAAGGAAGCTTATAGCTTTTTAGATGGGTACTCTGGCTACAATCAAATCACAATTGCGCTAGAGGACCAAGCTAAAACAGCCTTTATAACCGAATTTGGAGTGTTTGCATTCCGTGTTATGGCCTTTGGCTTAACCAATGCCCCTGCTACCTTTCAAAGATTAATAAGCACTGCTTTTAGAGAATATTTCAGGGAGTTTTGCGAAGCTTTCTTAGATGACCTTTGTGTTTATTCCTCTTGGAAAGAACATCTATCATGCTTGCGAAAAGTATTTGAGAAGTGCAGATTGTATCACATCTCCTTAAATCCTTTCAAATGCCAATTTTGGGTTAAACATGGAGTCATTTTAGGGTATATAGTGTCCAAAAATGGGATTTCCACATATGAGAGAAAAATTAAAGCCATTGTTGAATTGCCACCACCTACAAACTATAAGGGAGTTCAAAGATTCATGGGCCATGTTGGTTATTACGGACGGTTTATTTTAAACTTTGCCGAGATAGCTCGTCCTTTGTACAATCTTCTTATTGAGTTCCACTGGACTGCGGAGTGTGATTATGCTTATGAGTCATTGAAAAAGACCTTGATTAGCACTCCTATTCTATGAGTGCCCGATTGGAATGTAATTTTCCATGTGCATATTGATGCATCAAACTTTGCTATTGGGTGTGTTCTAGCTCAACCAGGAGAACATAAATTGGACTACCCGATCAACTTTGCAAGTCGTCAATTGAATGATGCCGAGAGAAACTACACCACTACAGAACGAGAAGGTTTAGGTATGATTTATGCAGTGAAGAAATTTCTCTACTACCGTATGGCCAACAAGTTTGTTTTCTATGTTGATCATCAAGCCTTGTTGTATCTCGTAAATAAACCTTGTTCCACGGGAAGAATTACACGATGGTTGCTAATTCTCCTTGAGTTTGATTTTACCATTGTGGTGAGACCTGGTGAAAGACATGTCATGGCGGATCATTTGTCTCGCATACCCAATGGTGAATCCCCTACTGGAGTCGATGATGAACTACCCGATACTTCTCTATTCCTAGTCGAAACCATACTTGAATGGAGTGAGAAGATTGTGAACTTTCTAATTAATGGTTTTCCACCCAAAGAGCTTCGTAAGGGCATAGCTCGAAAACTGTTAAAAGAATGTGAACCTTACTCTCTCATTGCAGGCACTCTCTACAGGCTAGGGAAGGACGATATTTTGAGACGTTGTGCCCGTGAGGATGAGTATTTGTACATACTCCAAGAAGCCCACGTGGGTATAGCCGGAGGACATTTCTCGGGGGGACTAACAGCTAGGAAGGTGTTGCAATCAGGCTATTGGTGGCCAACCTTATTTAAGGATGCATCACTTTTTGCAAAAGAATGTGATGAATGCCAATGTTACAAGATCACTCAACGAAAGGATAGGATGCCCTTACATCCTGTTAAAGTGACTCAACCATTTGAAAAATGGGGTTTGGACTTTGTAGGCCCAATTAGTCCAGCAGCTCGTAGCACTCAATCTCGATATATTATCATTGCCAGTGACTATGTAACAAAGTGGGCGGAAGCCAGGGCGACACGAAAGACTGATGCGAGGTCAACTGCCAAGTTTCTCTTTGAGAACATTATTACAAGATTTGGTTGTCCCTTTGAGATTGTGAGTGACAATGGTACTCATTTTATAAATGGAGTAATCAAAGAACTCACTACTAACTTCATGATAGCTCACCATAAGTCCACACATTATTATCCGCAAGCAAATGACCAAGCTGAGAGCACCAATAAAACCTTAATCTCTATCTTGACCAAAACGGTGGAAGCTCATCGCACAGATTGGGATTTAAAGTTAACTTCAGCTTTATGGGCTTATCGTACTGCGTACAAAGTTGACATTAATTGCACACAGTTTAAGATGGTGTATGGCCAAGAAGCGATTATGCCATGGGAGTTTGTCGTTCCTAGTCTTCGAGTAGCTACTCAAGAAGGTTGGGATGGTAACCCTTTAGTTGAGTGATTATATATCCTTGAAAGGCTAGTTGAAGAGAGGCAATTAGCTGTGAAAAATACACTTGTGTCGAAAGATAGGAGGAAGAAATGGTTTGACCATCATCTAAAGAACAAAGATATCAATGTTGGTGATAAATTCCTTATGTATGGAGTGCGTAACGAAAAGAAAAAGTTGAAATATGCGGGAAAAGGACCATATAGAGTATGTGAGATCACCCCACAAGGAACCATTTGTGTGGAGACTCTTGATGGAGTTGAAACCATTGGATTCCTCAATGGGAGCAAATTTAAAAGATACTATGATCCTTTAAGCCAAGAGGAGCTACGTGCCATCCATACGAAAAAGACAGCCAAGGCTCAAACAGAATTGAAAAAGATACAAGCTCAAGCTGAGGCGAAAGAGCACCAACAACGCATAAGACGCCAGCGAGAGGCTAACCTTGGAGTTACACATGCATTCCACGTTGAAATAGAGGATGATTGGTTGGACTCTGACACGCCTCTACAATACCCTATTGAGTTAAATAGTGTCTATGGAAAAGTGCTATATAACGCCTTTTTGGACACGAGTGCTAAATATAATCTGCTATCATATGGGGTGTGGTGTCAGTTAGGGAAGCCACCTCTATCTGAGAGTATTATCCAAGTCAAGGGTGTCAACAAGAAAAAAACTACGGTTTTTGGAATCTGGCACACTTCTGTCAGTTATGACAATGGGGTTGTAGCTCAAGACTTTTTGGTCATGCCTACTGGAACTATGGAGGGTAATATAAACCTAGGACGCACGTGGATGATAGCCACCAAATGCACTATTGATTGGGAGACTGGGGTTGTCACAACGCAAAAACCAACTCTTATCCCTACCACTCAAGCCATAGTCCCTGAGATATTTCCTAGGGAAATAAAACCCAAGACATTGCATGTCCAGGAGGTTGAACCATACGTCCCCATAGCCCAACTCTCTAGAGCTTCAACTGATGTAGTTGAAAGAAAGCTTGAGACACACAAGAACCATCCTAGTATAACAAAGAAAACATACAAGTGGGTCCCTAAAGCTTCTTTAGTGACCATGGCTGATGCTAAAAAACGGAAGCCTCGTAAGAAACGTCCCACTCACTCCAAGAAATGTAAAGAAACATTGCGTTGGATTCCTAAATGACTATTAGAAGCCCAAGGATACTATGAAGGAAATGATCAAATCTAGGTGCCCAAACGTAAATTGTACTCTTACCTGTCACCTGGCCCATGTAAACCCAATCCTGTGGCTCCAACACAAATTGAAAATCGTGGAAAGGAAAAAATCACAGAATGTTATACACCCGCTCTAGATCTAGTTTGGGTACCAAAGAAAGAACGATTTGTTCCACCTAGCTCAGGAACAGGGAAATCAAATGAAGCTTCTTGCTCTTCATGTAGTTCCTATACGCAAATAGAAGCTTCGACACAACCTCCACCTACCATTGTACATATCCATACAAGCAAGAAAGAGTTTGCACCTCCCGTTGTAGGTTCACCACCTACAACAATGTTGCAAATAAAATCATGGGAGAGTACCTTACCACCCTTGCAACTAGATGAAACACATAGGGCGATCGAAAACTATTGGTTAAAGCCTTCACCCATAACAACTTGGAACAATTGGTTTCAAAAGGTGACGACATCATTCCAAAAGGTATGATCTACCCAAGAAAGGGGAGAGTGTTTGCTGACATCCATCATTCACTTGCTTCCCTCTCAACCTTCCTCCCTGACCTCTCAATCTCCAATCCTAGGGAATGTATATATAAAGCCTTATACTAGTTCTAGCAAACAAACAAAAAAAGATTATTAAAAAAAAAAAAAGTAAAAGAGCAAGAGCGACTAGCAACGAGAGAGCACCCTATCAGATCCTACACATAAGTCTAAATTCACCATGTCACATCAAGCAGCACACAAAAACAACTCATGTTTTAAAGACCTAACCAAATCTATCTGTATTCTCAGAGATGGCTAGTTCACCGAGGCATGCGCTTCTATTTTTTATAAAAGGTGCCCTTTTTCTTTTTCTCAAGTGTTTCACATCTGCTATTCTGTACTTTCTTGCGAATGGGATTTGGTAGAGAGACTTGCGCGTGAGCAAAATTTTGAGGAGTTAGAATGGCTGATACGTCTATGGATAACTAGTGATCCCTAGACAGTAGCGAATGTTTCTCCGGTGGCACATGCTTATTCTTTTGCACAAGATGAGTATCCACGCATCGCGAGGTTCTTGATTAACACGCTTGCGCAAGAGGATGATGAAGAAGAAATAATAGAGACCGAGGAAGACTATGGCCTCACGGAAAATGATTTCGTTTATCTAGATGATGAGGATAAAGGCCTAGCCTTAGGGTGTCCACCTGGTTTATATAATATCCTCTTTCCTTGATTCTAAAAGGGATGACAGATAGGTAGGTTAGGGGTGTGGATTGTGTTTTGAGTTTTTTTTCTAGGAGTTTTAATTTTTTACACTGACATGCCTCCTAGAGGTATAGTGCTTGTTTTTTGGATGTGTTAGGTAGGACTTATATGGATTTCCATCCACATGGTTGAGGACATCTGCTTCGACCAAATGAGAAACTCCATACCTCCAAGTGTACTACTTTCCATGATTCATGTTGGTGGATATGTATAATTGCTAATAATGATTTTTCATGGTTTGTTTGAGTGCAATAGTTATGTTTGTTATCTGCCATTATAGATGTATAAATTTGTCTTTGCTTAAGTTGATGGAACTAGAGTTTAATCTTATGGATGAGCCTCGAGATTAGGAGACCGTGACTTTAGGTTAACTCATTTACTTGACCACTAAGCCTAGCTAATAAAATTATCTGAGTATTTGAGACCTTAGGAATGTTTAAGGCATAGAGAAGCTTGCTCACTTAAACAACAAAAACACTAGTGAGAATACAAAGGAAATGGAAGCTAAAAACATGAGTGCCACAAATGAAAAATCTAATGCTGGAAGAGAAATCCTGGCTTGATTTGGTACTTCACTCACATGTATTGTCTATGGTACTAGAGCCCTAGAGGTTCCCAGTGTGGGCGCTTTTCTTTGAGAAGCAAAAAGCCCCGGACATACAAAATAAGCACACACGTCAAATGATTGTGAACCAAAGTAAAAAAGAAAAAAAAGAAAAAAATGAATGACATTTAAAAGACTTCCATCGAGCTTACAGTTAACATTTCAAGCTTTTGTTTGCAATTGTGAGAGCTAGTTGGCTAATCAAAGCTGAAAAGCACAATTAGGGAATCTTGCATTTAGATAATCTTCTTAGCTTAGCTAGTACTAGAGTAGTTGTTTTAACCTTAGTCATAGCTAACTAATTGATAGACTCGTCCATAAGCCCAAAACTCTTGATTAATTAATTTACTCAAAGTGCGATTTATTTGTCCTTAATGGTAGTGTAACATTTCATAAATCTTGCATTTACTCATTTCCACATGTACTTTACATTCCCCTCATGATTTATGGCCATATAATTCCGCTTGCTGAAACAGTGGCTTTGCCTTGCAGATTCAAATCCAGATGCTCTACAACATGGACATAACAAGCTTCAACTCAATAGCTTCCGAGGACGGAATCTACATCAGGGAGGGGGTCATGTTAACCCTCGTGGCTCACGGACACCCTATCGCCTACGACGGACGTCGTATTATTTATTTAGTAGAGTCAGGCACCGGGCTTGTCGGTCCAATAGGAAAAGGGTAGAGTGATCGCCAATGAGAGTCTCACTCTAACTGGAACACACAAGGGTTAGTTAGCTAAGCATGGGCGCCCAAATGTGAATGGGGCGAGCTCATATAAAAGTCACCTAAACCTAAAATTGACATATTCTCTCAGTGTGCAATAGAAGAAGTGCTCTTGCCCTATCTCCATCCCCATCTCCATTCTGTGCTCACAGGTGTGTGTGTGTGTGTGTGTGTGTGTGTGTGTGTGTGTGTGTGTGTGTGTGTGTGTGTGTGTGTGTGTGTGTGTGTGTGTGTGTGTGTGTGTGTGTGTGTGTGTGTGTGTGTGTGTGTGTGTGCGTGCGCGCGCTTAAGGGAGAGAGGAAGAGAGTGTGTGTGTGATCGAGCATTGCGACGGCACCTGCGGCGCGAGGCGGTTGAGCGCAGTACGGTGGCGGCTCCCTCTTCTTTGCGGCAAGGAATCCTTCACGGCGACAAGCGCAAGGAGGTGAGTGACACACCCCTGCTCTCTATGAGCTTGCTAGGCCTGCTAGTTGTGTGCTTGCAGCCTTCGTGGATCGCACACGGTGCTCGGCAAGTCCCTAGCTCAGACACGTGCGGCAGACGCGCACAGATGTTAACACCCTACTAGCATAATAAATAGGTTGGGAACCATCCCCTAACTTTTTCTTTCATAAGGACAGCACGAATGGCCATATCCGAGGCATCAACAAAAACATGAAAAGGTAATGACCAATTAGGAGGTTGTGATATTGGTGCTGCAAAAAGCATCTTCTTTAACATCTGGAATGAATTATCTTGAGGTTCAGCCCACACAAAAGGTATATTCTTCTTTGTCAAATGAGTAAGAGGCATACAAACATTGGCTAAATATCTGGCATATCTAGCATGCCATTTCACCTGACCAACAAACCTGCTAACTGCTTTTACTGCTTTGATCACTTCAATATTCTTCTCATCAATAGACATCCCTTCATAAGAAACCACATGACCCAAAAGTACTCCACTTCGAACAGCAATAACACTCTTGAAAGGGTTAAGACACATTCTGAATTGTCCACACCTTTCAAAACACAACTTCAGATGTTTCAAATGAAGGCCTTTCTTTCCAAAGATAGAAAAATTCATCCACAAAGACTCTCATGAAATCCTACAAATATGGTTCAAATGTTTTATATGTTGTAAAGTTGAATGATGGTGGTCCATTTTTTAGGCCAAAATTCATCACTGTAGATGCAAAAGCATCCCACTTGGTTATAAAGGCTGTTTTGTGTTGATCCCCTTCAGCCACCTTAATCTGATTATACCCTGAGAATCCATCCAAAAAGCTATACATTTCTTTCCCTATTATAGCATCCAATATAGCATTACAAAATGGCATTGAGAAAGGATCAGTAATAGTGGCTGCATTCAACTTTCTGTAATCAACACAAACTCGGAGTTTTCCATTCTTCTTGGGAACCACAATGATTGGTGACAACCATGTAACCGCATGAATGGGTTTAATGAAGCCAACAGCTACTAACAACTTATCAATCTCTTGTTTAACCTGTGCTGCAAAATTTGGGTTTATTCTATACCTCTGTTGTAAAATCGGAATTGTATCCTCTTTCAGATTAATATGATGTTGATGCAAATCAGGATCTATACCTTTCACTTGAGAATAATTCCAGGCAAAAACATATTTATACTCCTTTAATAGTTGGAACAACTCATGCAAAAATTGTCCATCCACATGAATACTGACCTTGACAATCTTAGGATCCTCTTTAGTACCCAAATTAAGGTCCTTCAATTCATCTTACTTAACTCTAGTTGATGCTCCAAATCTTTTATTATAAATATTCTCAGCCAAATCCCTTGCTTCCTTTTCCTCCTGCTGCAGCACCTCCCTGGTAGTAGGAACTAACGTCCGATCCACCACTGAACCAAGTCAAATCCCTGAATTGTTTGTCCAGGTACTAATTCTGAATCTGCTAACTCTTCCTCTTCCTCTTTCTGTAAGATACCATCAACATCAACTTCAAAGACTGGTACAATGGTTTAATTGGCTCCTAAGAATGCTTCTTCTTCATCATCTGCCACTTCTTCTGCCAAATTGATGGACTGAGCATTCAATGGTCGTTCCTTGAAAGGAATATTCTTTCTTCCCAACATAGGGATTGCAATTACCTGTTCTCTTCTTTCTCCCCAATCTTGCTTAACTTTAGCCAATCTGAACCAAGGCCTTCCCAATAACATATCATAGGAGGTATTACCCTTCTCCATTTTCAACACAACAAAGTTCACTAAAAATTTAATTCCTGCAATGTAAATAACTTGCTGCCTTAGAATCCCCAAAGGTTGAACTCTCCTCTGATCTGCCATCTTTACCTGAAAGGGTGTTGGCTCCAATTTACCTAATTTCATCTTATGGTAAATAGACTTGCCAATATGTTGACTCCAAATCCTCCATCTAGTAACACTTCTTCAAACAAAATACTTTGAAATACCACCTTAATCACTAGAACCACAAAATCTACATCTGCTGGATCAACATTATTGACAACAGTCTCTAGTATCTGTTTTGTTGAATTTGATGATTCTTTGCCTAACAATCTAGTCAACAACTTGTCTTTGAAGGCTAGAACTAAACACAATAACCGATCCAAATAAGGCTGTAAGGGAGAGTTTATTAATACCTCAAACCAATCCTTATCATCCTTGGATACTGAAGGTTTCTCATAATGCTGCTACAATATATCCTCTTCACTATCGGAAGGAATTTCATCCACCTTTTGTTGTTGTTGGTCCCTATGAACCTGTTTCTGAACTTGATCCCGGATTCCCTTTTGCTCCTTCCAGTCGATAGGACCTTTGACCTTTGATCTAGTAACCACCATAACATCTACCTCCTCCTGTTCCCTAGCTAGAGTACAATCACCAGCCCATTCATCAGAATGCTCTTGCATTTGCTGCTTCTAATTTTCTACCACTAACTCCTCTGTTGGTTGTTGTTCAGCAATAAATGATAATGACATTGGCTTGAGCAGGTGGTTGATTTTACTGTTGAGGTTGTGGGTCAACTTGCTGATTATCATGATTATAGAGTACCATTGTTATTCCCTTCTCCTCTTGATGTTTTACCCATAAAGCACAATTCAAACCAACCCAATGGTCTGGTGCACCACAATACATACATGGCATAATACCTGGTGGTCTTCTTTGGTTATTATCCTCATTTCTCCATAGTGGTCTGGGAGGTCGAGGAGGTCTTTGAAATATTGTTCTCCCCTTGAAAGGAGCAACCTAATTGGTTTCAGCGTTATTTCTCCCTCTTCCTGGATTAGAAGTAGGTCTACCTCTATTGTGGGGATTATACCAACACTGAGCTGTTTTATGTCCTTCTCTTTCACAACTTTCACAATATTGCTTCTCCTTGGGAGAATACCAAATTTTCTTCAACTGAATGATTAACTCCTCTCCTTTTTCCTTCTTCTCCTTTTTTTGCTTATTGCCCTGCTTCTTCTTCTTCTTATGTTTCACTTTACTACTTTGAGCCTCACAATCTGATGACTCCTCGGAATCACTTTTTGAGTTAACCTCAGACTCAAAATTAGACTCATTCTTTGATTCAGAACTAGGCCCTGCTCCTGTTTTTTGTCTTGTTCATACCAAGTCGTTTTTCAACTCTGGCTGTAGCTATGACCAAATTTTTGAAACCACCGACAATGTCAATGCTGGCCACAGCATTCTTTAATCCTTTTCTTATACCTTTCAAGAAATAACCTGCTAGCATCTCATCTGTGGGTCTTTCATTGCCCTATAATCTGTCCACACCAAAATTTTGAATTTCTGAGCATAATCTTCTACCAACATATTCCCTTGTTTGCTATCCCTGATTTTCTTTAAAATATCAATCGAAGTTTTCTCCTTTCGGAATCTTTGCAAGAATGAAACCCTGAGGGAAACATATGTTGCAAACTGCACAATTCGATATTGGCTAAACCAACTCATTGCCTTGCCTTCTAGTGTTGCATCAAATTGTTGCAATGTTATATCATCTCCATATACAGCCCGATGTCCACTTGCTTGCCACTTGGTCTCAAATTGGGCCACATGACAATCAACATTCTCACCAGACTTTCCTCTGAACTTTGTTGCCTTAACCTTGGGGTTAAGAGGTGGTTGCCATGGGAGGGGGCTAAGGTACTCTCCTTGGTCTTTGCTTGGTAGATACATGTAATGGGTCAAAGTGAAGTCTTCTCCTACTTCTTGTAGATCTTGCTATCAAGAGTAAAGCTCCAACAAATTGCCCCACCTGCCTGCCCTCTGGTGCTCCTGAACTTTCTCCTATCTGATTTTCTGTCTGTAATTCAGACTCATCTATTTCACCTGGTTCTTCTATAATCGGGCCATACTGAAAAGGATCAATATTGCTTGCTTGGGCCTGCGCCCTTGTGTAATACACTCGAGATGTCCGTCTATGTTCCTCCGACATACATCATCATTCAAGAAGATAACATACGACCCCAAATGCTATCTCAAATAGAATCAGATACAACAGGATCGCCAAATGTGTTGAGGTTCATCAATACAAAGATTTCCATTCTCACACATACTAACACACAGATAGAATAACACCAAATTCAGAATCAGAGACACTGTAGAAGTTTCAAAAAAAATTCAAGACATCAGAAATCTTCTCCTTCTCAAACGTCATACATCTTCATACATCTGCCTTCTTTTCTACCGTGAATACTTCTATATCCCCAACCAATTATAATTGCTCTAACTAACATGAACATCCGACTTAACAATTTCAAAAATCCAATCAGAGCCAAATCCGATTCAGCTCCAATTTTCAGAGTCAACATCCGAAATTCCGATTGAGCATTACTTCAGCTAAATAAGTACCCTGTCAACATCACATGCTTGAATTGAACTTCTTCAAAATACTTTAGCATCTTCTTGATGGAAAAGAAACAGTGCTTCAAAGAATCCCTCTTTACCTACCATTGGCCTAATAGTTTCTTGATGACTAGCAACGCATCTACCTTTACCACCAACTTACAAATGCCAAACTCTATACACTGCTTCAAACCCAAATGCAAAGTAAGATACTCCGCCTCATTATTGGTGTGGACATCCTCCTAATCATAAGATTTTAGAAATATGGCTTTGCCATGTGGGTCATGTATCACCACACCTCCACCTACCTTTTGGACTACCCTTTGATACGCTCCATTGAACCACATTGTGAAAGCATTCTCTAAATTTGGCTATCACATCAACGGCCTTGTTGACAAGAATATCCACCGGGTGGGATTGATATGTGTGGTCTACTTTGAACTCGAACTCAAACTCTTGCAACTCTAATACCCACTTCATAATCCTCCTCCCTGGCTTCAAATGCATCACTACCTCAGATTGTTAGCCATTAACACAGAAACATTATGCACAATTGAATGCACTGTAAAATTCCTACAAGCGAAGAACAAAGCCCTCACCTATTGCTCTACTTCAGTGTAGGTAGTCTCTCTTGGGCGAATCACCCTCCTCTCAAAGTATATAATAAAACAGCTCCGATAGAAACCATTCCTACTGTCATAGACACATAGAAGTCATCCTCTCAATTGGGAGGACACACTGTTGAAAATTGACACAAAATTTTCTTAACCCTATCAAAATCTTCCTGAGCTTCCTCATCCCACTCATAAGCATCATTAGGAAAATTTTGAACTCATTTTTGGGCCTTTTAAGAGTGCCACATAATCAAAGTTGTACAAAAGAAAGCAACCCAGTAGACCCCTCTAAATATTGCTTAGAACCCCATGATATGACCTATCATTGGAAAGTTTTTTTAAAATGGATTCTAAAGTTATGCCATTTTTTTCCAATCAGCTTGGTTTTGTTACCGTTACGGTAATCTAAAATCACCTTTTTCTAGATCTACATGAAGGCAATGTCCGATACATGCATGCTATATATCAATAGATAGCATTTGAAGAGTAGATTCTAAATATCCAACCTTCGACAATTTTGGATCTTATTTGCAAAAAATTTACCGATCCCCACTTTTTGAAAGCTATGCCACATCAACAATTCTTACAAGGCCCATTTTTGAGTCCAAACTTTTCCTAATGGAACCTGCTGAGCCCTCTTTTGAAGAGGATGCACATATTGTGATAGCATCCAAAATAAGCATGATAGATACTTTAGCTTATGAAAAAAAAAATCCAAACCTTGACCATTTGATGGAGGCTCCATCAACACCAACGCTTTCACCTTCTCGGGATTAGCCTCTATACACTTCCACCACACCACATGACCTAATAGTTGTGCTCCAGGCTGTGCAATCTTGCCCTTCTTGGGGTTCAGTTGACCTCCTTCTTCATCAAGCCTTTGAAAGCATAACTGTAGCTTCAATAAGTGCTCCACTCTTGAATTGTAACAGCTTATATCATCCATGAAGACCCTAGTAAGGCGGCCTAAGTATGGACCAAACACCCTGTTCATCCAATCTTGGAAAGTAGAATATGCATTCACTAATCTGAACAACACTCTATGGTAAGCAAAACAACCCCATGGAGATATAAAAGTGGTCTTTAGCTAGTCCTTGAGTGCAATCCCTATCTGAAAATACCCCAAAATACCATCCATAATTGAGTATCTCTCATGTCCAACCACATGATTTAGGATCTCGTCTTGAAACAGCAACAGATAATGATTTCTCTTGGCCATTGCATTCAGTGGCTTTTATTCAACACATACCCTCCATTTCCCATTCTCCTTAGGGGTTTTAACCATTGGTGAAACCCATTCTAACTCCTTCACAAGGTATATGATGCCTGCATCCCAACAACTTATTGATCTCCTGCCAAAGTGCCTCCTTTTGGACTTCCCCTAGTCTTCTTAGCTTCTGTGCTTTAGGTCTATGTCCCTCCTTGAGAATAATCTTGTTCTCTACCCCTTTTGCACCTTGCAAATCTTTGTATGCCATCTCAAAGAGGTTGGGATAGCACTCACACAGTTGACATAACTCTCCTTCTCACCCTTGGTCAAATCCTCACTTAACATGCTTGAAACCTTCTCTATGCTTAAACCATGAGTTTGAGGCTGCATACCTTTTCCCTTAGGAAGAGAGCCATCTATGGTGACTCCAAACAAACCTGCATCTACCTTCAGCATGTCGTCCTTGCTCTCCTCTCCCTCTATGCTAGTATAGCCTTCATCATAAGCCATCTCCATCTCATACTCATAGCTTGTCATGTCGTCTTCATCTTTAGCTTCCATAGGACAAGAAATTCTCTCCTTGGTCTTCAAATCTAGCACAATCTATCTCCCCTTCTCTCTGTCAGGCAAAGTGAACACTTTGCTCTCCCAATCCTGCTTAGCACATATTGCCAAAAGCCACGGCCTACCCAAATGATTGGATAATCATTACCATCTACCTTCATCACAAAATAGTCTATCAGGCACTTTATGCACATCACCTTGACCGTCACATCTTGAGCCATGCCTAGACACCTAGCTTTAGTATGGTTGGGCATCCTCAAATGCACATTTGACTTGGCTATTTCCTTGACTCCTGTCTCCTTCATGGATACTTCTATCATGACACAAACCTGTGCTCCACCGTCTATGTAGACCTATACCTGCATCCTTTTCTCAATGATCGCATCCACTAGTGGAAGAACATCAGTCAGGTTACCTACCCTCAAGGCTATATTCTGCACCACGTGCACACTCCCCTTAGCTCTCAGTAGCCTTGTGCTAACACTTGTATACCACTGCCTCCTCAATTTTGGATTTAAAGCCAAGAGCTGACCAAAAGAAATGTTTGCTTTTTTATTTTGAACATCACTTACCAAATTGTACTCGGGATAGCCACGTCCCAGTTGGGAATCCTCTTGCTTGATTTTGCGACGTCTCCTTCTTTTGCTAGTTTCAGGCTACTCTCTACCCTTATACACCTTCTCTTTACCCTGTGAGCTCTAGTTTCACGCTTTGTCTCTATCTCCCTTTTAGCTCTTGCCCTCTTGCTGGCCAAAATCTTGACAACCTACTTATCCACCCCACTAATATTTACTCTTGGAACTTCACCTCCATTTGGTGGAGCTGGCTGCACAGGATTTTCTGGTGCCTGCTCTGTTGGACCATTGAACTGCCCTTGAACTCGACCTCTACCAAACAGCGGGTAAATGCCTCCTCTCTCTCTTGGCGGTTGAGGATAGTCACGTGCATAATGCCCCTCTTCTCCACAATTGTAGCACCTACCTGGCAGCAGCCTTGCCCTGCCCCTTGCTCCTCTTGGCTGTCCTCTATCCATCACACTTAGCCGCAATTCCTCCATCTGCTCAGATAAATCCTACATCGTGCATACCCAATTCTGTGGCACAATGGCTACCCCTCAATTTTTGTGATTTTCCTCGTGCATAGCTTCTCTCGGACTCTGTGATTGAAGGGGGGAAATTGTCTTGTAGCGCGACACACCCTGCTCTATCTTCTTCTTTATCTTTCTGCTCTTTGACCGTGCAATTGCTACCGCACCATTGTAATTTTTTTTACTTTCAAAATCGACCTTCTCTCTCACTTTAGGGTACAAACATGCCATGAATTTATCCAGCTTGAAGTAATCCCCATTAGCCATTTGCATGGCTGTTGCTGAGTTTGCCCAACACTCTTCAAAATGACCAAAAACAAATTGAACTCCTCACTTACATCTTGCTTAAGCGCCTTCAGCTTTGCATCCATCTCGACAAGGGACGCCTCCTTGCAAAAGTTGTGAAGAAACATCGTTCGTAGAGCCGGCCATGTTTGCCTCGGTCTCACCTTCCAAAGCTTTATATCAAACTTTAGCTTTTCCACACATCACCGAAGGAAATGTCTATATTTTCTATTCTAGTTTGGCATACGCAGTGATAGCATATACAACTCACAATTCGACATCCACTCATCAGGGCCCTCCTTGCCTGTGAAAATAGGTCCATAGCTTCTTGCCACCATGACTTCTAATGCAAAAAACCACTTCTTTTTTATCAACTAAGAGCAATCAGTGTGCTCATCAATGGGGGCACAGAAGATGGAGAGGGGTAATGGGGGAGCACATGCGACACAAAAATAAAGGCCTCTCTATAGCTCAGGGTATCCAAAACACCCCTATCCTCTCAAAAAACACCTTCAAAACACACTTTACACTAGCAGACCACTGCCTGCTCATTTCCCAATGCTTACACACTCCACAAATACCACCATACTATGAACACCTCTACTGGCATGGTCCGTCTCGACCCTTGCACTCACACACAGCTACTCAATCTCACTTTCTAGCACAAAACACCGCTGATCCGGGGGCACACACATCGACACTATCGGCACCGCGGGAAAACTCAAGACCATGGGAAAGAGAATGGGGGAAGGTGAAATGCTTGGTGGACATAGCGGACTGACACATAGAAGGCAGATGTACACCAAACCTTTGTTGTACTTGCTCATTTTTTCAAAAGAAGCAGTGTAATTTTGCTAATAAGGATTCCCAAATGTAATATGTTTTGTCATGCCCTCTTAGCCTCTCTGAGTCTACACCCCTTGTAAGTGGCCGAATGGCCGTGGGAAACTCCCCTTAGCTCTCAGTCAAAACCCTTAGTTTGGAGTAGCACATTATCATTAGCTTGAAGAAGTATTGGACGTCGACTATGAGAGCTTCTTGCTGCTACAATTTGTAATCCTCTTTTCTCCTTGTCTGGTAATCATAATTCAATTCCAAATAGCACATTGTGTTCCTTGTCTCTTGCTCTACAATCTAAGTGTAATCATTCTCGATTCTGTTGTGGTTTGCAATGTCTTGTTTGTGAGCTAAATGCATTGATTTGAGGTCTTAAATGGTTTTTTATTTTTATGTTTTGACCTTGAATAAGTGTTTCTACGCTTAAGGGGGACCTTTTCGTGTAGGTCTATTTCAGTTTTCTGCACATTTTTTGTGATGGATCGTGATTTATGTACCTCCCAGATGACTGTAGAACTTGGTAGGAATGTACCCTTAGGTGTTGTAATACCTCTTCTTAAGTTTCTTTGCATTCCCAATTCTTTTGGATGCCGAAAAGAAGTGATGACATAAAGCGGTGAGATCGGACATAGACTGATTTTCTGACTACTAGGAAGTGGTTGATTTGCTTTTGTTGTAGTATGAACAACCCTCTGAGTTCACTTGGTGATATTGACACTCCCATTAAGTCTCCATGTGAGTCACTTCCTTGTATATTGACATTATGTTAGTACAAAAAACTATGTTACAGACGTTCGTCGTGACGACCCGCTAACATTGGCGCCGCTACCGGGGAAGTTAATCCGTAGGTGGTGAGTGACTCAGTTGTACAAAAAGTCTCTTTCAAATCTTTTGACACCCATTTCGTTCACTCATAGACAGTAAAGCATCTAGATGTAGGTTTAGTGCTTAGTAGAGACTAGAGTCCAAGACTAGCCAGTGCTACTCCTTATGAGCAAAGAAAGTTGTGAGTGAAGTACAAGAGAGCATTTCATTCTTTGACTTTTCCATGCTTAAAAAGGACTGTTTCACCACACACTTCATTGTCGTTTTAGTACTGTTAAATTCATTTGTGTTTGTGCATCTATTTCAATTTATAGGAGTATGTTAAGTAACAATTTCCACCATCAATTTGGGCCAAAAGGATCATGAAAAAAACTATCAAAACCTTATTTTGGTGCCGAAGACCATAACTTTGAAAAGTTGTAAAATTGATGGTCATGGCCTCAATCTAAACCAAACCCAACAAAACTTACAAAAAGGGGATATACAATCTTGCTAGAGACAGACTGTGCAGAATTTTTCCATCTTGCCTGTCCAATATGGATCGCGATCCATGTACCTTCTAGGCAAAGTGAGTAGAAATTGTTTCCTTTGCTTAGAACAGACTCTCAGGCATCAAAACCTTGAGTTTGGCCAGAAATGGAGTGCTAAAATATCATCTAAATCAAGAAATTAGGTTAAGCATAGCAAAACCTTGAAAATTGAGAAAATTTGGAAAAACTAAACTTTTATTTTTCCAAATTCAAAAAGGGGTGAGAATTGGGATCAACTAAAAGCAAGGAACTAGTAGGACAAAAAATCATGACCAGATGCTGTTCAACATGGATCGCGATCCATGTTCCTAGTAGACATTTGTAAGTGAAATTTGACCAATGCACTCCTGAGAACTAAGGGAATACTTTTCAAAAAAGAGCCACAGCAAAAAAGTGAAAAAACCTGATTAAAAATACCAAAATAGGAGTTGTTTGTAAAAACTGCAAGCAAACACAAAATCTTTCTTTTGACTTGAAAAAAGTGGGTCAAACCAAGAAATATTTGGGGAAGAGCATCACCATACCCTCTGTCACAAACTCACCAAAGGTCATGCCAAAATCTTTCCAAACATGGATAGTGATCCATGTATCTTTTTAATATTTTGAGCTGATATTTGACAACAACTAGAAAAGTGATAACATTTGAAGTACTTTCTCCCAAAGAGCTCTTATTAAAAAAAAGGTCAAAAGGTGGGCCAAAAGGGCAAGAAATAGATCAAGGGGGAAACCACTAAAATAGACCCTAAAATTGATTTTGGGTTGATCTAAAAAACTCCAAAACACTCAAAAAGCATATAGCCAGTATCAGTAGACCAAGAACTAGCTCTGTGTCAAGTTTTAATACATTTGGGCACTGAGGTATATGGATCGCGATCCATGTTCCTCTCACATAATTTGATACAAAATTTGCACCATAGCTAGAGGACATCACATAGAGTCTAGTGGCCTTTTCAAAACTGAATTTGGATATAAAAAACTATACCAAAAGCTCAAAACTACCAAGAACTCTGGCAAAGTGTCAAAATTGACCTAATTTTCAATCCAGAGGTCCATTTCCGAAAAAATTGATGCCATAGTACCTACTAATCATGTTGAATCTGACGGTACCAAGAGAAGTCAATTTGGCTTCCCAACATGGATTACAATCCATGCTCCTTTGAGTCAGAATAAAAGAAAAGCTTGACCACACAAAGAGGTAGTCCACAGGAACCTGGTGGTATTTTCAAATTTTGAAATTGGATGTAAATTGTTGATTTTGTGAGTAAAATTGTGTGCTATTGAAAAAACTCGTTAAATTTTGTCGAAAGCTAGAACTATCAGGATCGGCTGTAAACTCACAGCTATCAA
The DNA here is from genome assembly GCF_014529385.1 of Adiantum capillus-veneris. Classification (NCBI taxonomy): domain Eukaryota; kingdom Viridiplantae; phylum Streptophyta; class Polypodiopsida; order Polypodiales; family Pteridaceae; genus Adiantum; species Adiantum capillus-veneris. The sequence goes on along the minus strand of NC_140933.1, from coordinate 5,350,053 downwards.
GCATTTATTGGCAGATTGTAGGTACTAGAGAATACTACCCAACAAGTAAGATCAAAACGGGGAATTCAGGCTAGGTAATGAGGTAACCTGGTTTGGATTTTGCAATACCAATTCTTCATGAATTTGCGATCAGGAGGATTGTACCAAAATAGGAATCCCAGCATCATATACCAAGTGAGCAATCATTCAACTAAAGGTAGCATGAATCAAAGACCACTGCATCCTTTAGAACCCATTGTAGAGGAAAGCTTTTCTGACACCTCGTCAGAAAGATCATACAGCCTAATGATTGAGGACTCCAACAAGTTGAACCCTAAGGAAACAGCTTCCATGGGGGCTGGTCTTCTCAACCTGCATCTGACATAAAATTGTTGTACTTGAAGTTTCAATTTGAAAATGTGCTTAAGGCCAAAATCTATAAGGATGGAATGGACCGCTACTGTGTTAAGTTGGAAAATAAGCCAAGCGAGTTTAGAGACCTTGTAGATGTGCATTATGATGGGGATAGATATTTTGATAGAGAGAGAATGATGTACTTAGTGATTCACATCCCCTTTATTGTGGACAAATGGGGGATGAATTGCACCAAGGACAAGATAGATGAAGATCTAGCAAATGAACCACCCAAAATGGATAAGCAAAATGTGATGCTCAGATGCACCAATGAGACAGATCATCTTAATACAAACAAAACTTACATGGGGCTATATAAATTCAATAGTGGAGAACAAACACTCTATTAAAGATATGATGAACCCTGCATGAAGGAACCGATTGACCGCCTGCAAAAAAACTATACGTTTTTACTTACACAGAGAGAAGAAGTATTTAGGTGGTCATAATGGACAAGTATGGCCAAAAATACTCTCGTATGGATCGTAAGGAGTTAGAATGATACACATATTTTGGGGGACCACTCCACCAATACTATGTAACTCCAGAAGAAGTGAAAACAACGACTCCTCACACGCGACCAAAAACTGGGCATGTAAGTCCAGTGAGAATGAAAGTGGAAGATTATTTTGGAGATGAATAATTTCCAAACACACGCTCTTTTGGATCAATGGGGTCTAGGGCTTCTATAAACACACATAGGGGCAGTGCGGCACCTAACGTAGCTAACACAACTAGAATTACATGTATAGCGGATAGGATACCAATTATAGTACCAAGGGGAGATTATGAACCTAGAGAGAGCACACCAGGAGGACCAGGGATGGTGAGGATGGTTGGAGAGTCGAGATGCATGCAACCATCTAGAGTGGCAAAATGTGTACCTAAAAAGTATAGTGGATCGGGAGATATGTATGCTCGTGTTTCAATCTTCAAACAAGTGTTGAGGGTTGAATAGGTAACTGATTTCCATACTCAATATGAAGGTTTTGGGTTGACTTTAGAAGGAATTTCTTTGACCTGGTTTCAATCTTTAAACAACTTGTAATTCCCAAGCATTGAGCAGCTTCTCCAAGAATTTGCTGAGGAATTCTCAAAGCGAGGAATAAAGCAAAATATTGTCTCCCATATCCATGCATTTAGACAAAAGGAGAAGGAAAAGGTGAAGGAAGCCCTGCTTCGTTTCAAGCAATACATAGAAAGATTCCCTGCTAGAGAACTACCTCAGGATGAGAGACTATTAGTCCTTTTCATAGAAGGATTGCAAAATGACACTCTCAAAAAAGACTTGCACTTAAAGGCATGTGTTACTTTTGAGCAAGTCACGAAAGAGGTGTTGTATCTGGTAGACAATTGCAAGGCATATGGAGAGGTGAAAGAAGACACTGACCAAGGGATGAGTAGCACCTCTTCAACCACTAGTGAGTCCACAATGAAACTAGCCGGGCAAAACCCAACTGTGTTGGACGTTGATCAAATGATCGAGGAAGTGATCAAAAGGATGAACTAAGGAAACAAGACGAACCCAAACACACAACAACCACCCACCCAAAAATGTGACACTTGTGGAGGAGATCATCCAACTCAACAGAGGCCAGGAGTAAATGTATTGTGTGTACTGAAGTGGTGTGCTACTGAACAAAAATGGACAAACCATGAAACCCACAAATGTTTCTATAATAGAAACTATGTTAGAGAGAAACAATACGGGCCACATGGAGGGCAACAGTTTCCACCCCCTCCAAGATACCAAGTACGGACAAATAACGCAATCCAAGGGCAGGAAAAACCTCAACCTGTGTTGGGACATCAACCTCCTTTACCCGAGGAAAATAGGGCCATGGTAAGGATTTCTCAACCTATAGAAGCACCTTCTAATCAAAGTATGGTCCAAGTAGTTTCATACCGAAAAGATTCAGACAATACCTATGACAGGGGGTTTTGTGGGAATGCATATGCTTCATAGGGACAAATTCCATGGATGGTTCCTAAAGAGATGCGAGAGCCCTCATACATAGCACAACCAACAAAAAACCATTACTTGGTCGATGAAAATATGCTTATGTTCATGGAAAACCAGAATTAAAAACCTAGGGAATATCCTCCTAGAACAGGACAACCAATGGAGGCTCCACAAGCTCCTCCACCACCTGTAGGACCATGCTATGAATACGATAGTGATCATTGGGCAAGGATTTGTCCACACAAAGGAGAACAGATTAAACTTTTTGGGTTCTGTGAGGGGTGTATGAATGACCACCTCATTCCACATTGTCCAAAAAACCCTGATAACAAATAAGCCAGTTCCAGTGAACAAGGTAGGAGATTATTGTGAAGGAGAAAAAGGAGATACTATCCTGTCCGTGGAGTACAAAGACGTAAAACCGATAGCAATATTGGATAGTGGAGTCGGAATAGCCATAGCCACCAAAGCAATGGGGAAAAAATGGGGAAAACCTGCTCTCCGGAAAACTAGAATGAAACTTCAATTAACATATGGGTATCTGGAGAGACCTATTGGCATTTTGGAGCAAATCGTAGTGAGGCGGTCCGGGGCGGGCAACAAGAGAAGCGACCTCTAAACACCCCTCAAGGCTCCCGTGCTACTCAATTGGGGCTGGGGCAACCACAATCACAACAAAACAGCAAACCCACAGCCAAACCCAAACAAGATAGGGGCACCACCTAGTTATGGTATGCGAACTAGGACGCAAGAGAGATTTTGGCACAACCAAGAAGATGCACCACACAACACACACAAACAACCTCACACCAAGACATACACAAACTGGACCAGAGAGAGCTAGAGCAAAGGGAAGAGAGAGAGAAAAGGATCTTGCGTAATACCTTATTTGTGACTTGCAAATGGAGATGGTTCGTTATGATGCTATCGTAGAACTTGTATAAAACTCACTCAATGCTTAGTGATTGCTAAACATTGCCAAAACACACACACACTGTCTTAGGGTGTGGGAGACCTCTCACCACAATACCCTCTTACAATGGACACAAAACTGGCAATGAAAAACACACTAAAACACTTTCTAAAATCAAGATCAACCGATAAAAAATCAAATACACAAGTCACCTTGAATTCACCAAACCGTATTGCACAAATGGAAGGACGAAGATTTGAACGTCGAATCATGCCTTTGATGCACCAAACCTCAATTTATTGATGATGAAGGAGCATATAAAATAGTGGTTTTGAGGTTTGTGGAACTCACGCTCTCTCACTTGCAATGTGTAGCTTGAAGGCTTCTCTCACACCAAGAGTGAAGCTCACAAGTGGTTGCTACACCTAAGTCTCTCCTCACGCATAGAGTGTTGGGGTGCTATGTGAGATGTTGGAGGTTGTTTTACAAGAAGGAGAGGGGCCTATTTATAGGTTGGAGACCCATCATTAAGATTATTGGAAATCCTAATTTACAAGCTAACAAATCAGGATTATGATTTTTTTGAATATCAAAACATTGCGGGCCTTCTTTGTCTGCTTGAGTCATGGGTGTGGGCTCAAAAGAGAGCATTATTGATGGTAGATAAGGTGAAAGTAAGTAAGGAGAGAGAGAGAGAGAGAGAGAGAGAGAGTTACTATACACATGTCTTGAGGTGAGGTGTCTTTTATGGTTAGGTCAATGGCTATTTTGTGTTAGTATGTTAGTGGTTAGTGTTAGTAATCACTAGAAAGTTAATGATATATTTACAATGGGTAGAATGGGGTGGATGGTTGAAGTAAGATATTTGAATGAAGTGAGCAAATCCTTGTGATGGTAAAGCTTGAAGAAGTTTTGGACTTACTTGTGTAGGTTCTCAAAATGACTATCGATCTTCTTCTTCGTCTTCTCTTCTTTACGCCACCGCCGCCAAGGTTGATTATCACGATGAAAATGGTAATTCCATTGATGAGATCTCTTGATTTGCAGAGGTTAAGCATGGTGCACATGCTGAATTTATGTATATATATAAGGGTTAAGATGGAATTGTACTTTGGAGATAATAGAGAGAGGCATAGAGATGGTGTATGTATGTAGAGGTTCATAAAAGAACTATAGGGATGAGAGAGAGAGAAGGGTAATGGTGAAGAGGGTGGGAGAAGCCATGGAAATTGCAGGTTTGAGTGAGGGAAGGAGAGGGAGGGATGTGTAAGAGTGAGTAGGTGTGTGGAAGGGTGAGAGAAGACTAAGGGCTACTTGTGAGAAAAGTGAGCAGACTGGGGTCCACTCAAAACATCATAGCTCACCGCTGGTAGCTCCAAAAATCATGAAAAAATTTGAGGTGATTATTCAGAGCGTGGGCTACATTTTCTCTTTTGACCACCGCTCCAAATTCGGAGTGGAGATAGGTGCCAAAATTCTCACCAAAAAGCCTATTTTTATGCCTGCAAAAGTCTTTTAGTGGCCCCCTCCTTTGTTGAATTTGTACAATGCATCCAAGAGTGAGCCCCTCCTTTGTCATATCATAATACAAAGCATCCAAGTTGCCCTTGACACATGCATGGAGGAGGATTATTGGTGGATAAAGAAATATATACATGGTGGGACTAGTGTATGGGCTATTCATGGACTTTAGCTCAATGAGCACATGGTGTTAGAATAATGAGTAAAAATAATAATAAAAATATGGAGGAGTTATGGATATGGAAAGATATTGGAATCATATGATATGGTCCCTCTTTGAATTATTTTGGGTGAAAGAGAAAAAGGTATGCAAGTAAATAATATAATAAATGTGACCAATGAGTAGAAATCAATTTTTTGTTTTCACGAGGGTGAGGGTGAAAATGTGGGGGTGATTTGTATAAAGGAAAAATATGAGGTTAGAGTATGTACATATTGGCAAAAAATATAATTATGGTGTAAGAGGATGGAAGAAGGTGTACATAGGTTTAATAAAACACACACCTAAGTAGAAATATTTAAATAAAATACCAAAATTATAATAAAAAATCCCTATATCTAGGCCATATATACAATGAAATATTTACACACAAAGAGGTCATAATATACTTTTATTTTTTTATTTTTTTTATTTTTTTGGCTCAACTAGCCCAGTGACTAGCTAGCTGAGGGTTTTTAAGAAGATATGGGAAAAGCCCCCTAACTCACACACGCCTATGTACAGTGAAATGGTAGGGATAACCATAGCGTTTGGGTGAATTTGATAGGGTGGGGTAACTTACTATGGCAATTATGGAGAGCCGCAAAATGGCTATCAGTAGTAACCTCTTGCGGAATTTCATATGCACACATGTTTGCCATTATGAATTTCAATGGGATCAACAATTTTGATATCATATTGGGCAGACCATTTATGCGTCAGCTCAAAATGGTACAAGATTGGGGTTACAACTACATCTACCTAAGAAACAAGGATATCACTACGAAGATTAGTGTCATGGATCATGGCTATAGAGATGTGGAATGAACCCCAGGAAAGGAACTAAATGCCACAACTCACCAAGAAGGAGAAATATCAGCTTGGCTACAAAACAAAGCTCACAATTGGACAGGTGAAACTTCTAAGGACGGTAGTTTAAAAAAAGAGGATTGCATTCATGATCAGTCACCACAAGACGAGGCATATGTACCAGAGCCTTTTCTAGAAGAGATGCTTGAATCTTTTGGATGGCACCAAATATTGGCCACGCTTGATGTATGCATGAATGAGATGACCCAGACCAAATTTTTTTGATGAGGAAGGATATGATATCATTGCATTCCAGATGATGAGTGTCAACCTAAATCCAAAATCAAAATTGGAAGTCCCTGACAAGGAAGAAGTTGCAAATTGTCGACGCATAGTGGATGAGATCTCAGTAAGGGACCTTGACCAAACGGATGAAGAAGCATTCTAGGACTCCACGGATAAGCTGTTCGAGGACAACGCAGACGACGAGCTTTCTAGTAGCTCAAATTAGAACATTAAATGGAAGGATCGACAAGTGATCTACTATGATTTTCCAAACCAAAATCCTCAAAGACAGCATAGATATCGATGGAATAAATGCACGAACAAACAAAACAAGACGAAAGAATACTCAGTACCTCTGTTAATCGACAAAACACAGTAGTTAAGGTTGATTGAAACAATCGATTTCCTTAAAGATGGGATATTGAAGAGGTACATGAAACCTGACTCAAACAAAACAAAAATAAAAGAAGAACAAACAAAAACCACTAACAAAGAGCATTTTTGAAAAAGCAATAAAGTTCAAAACCGAGCGCAAAAACAAGTACAATGAATTGAAACAAGCTTTGAAGGAAGTTTGGACAACAAAGTTGGAAACTAATGAGGAATTAAATGATGAAAAATTTGATGCACCTTCCCACTACAAGAAGTACACTATTCAAGATAGAAAAATTGTGGTGCAGAAACCCAAACGAGACCCAAAAGAGCCTGGAACTTCATATGATGGGCCTGAAAAATCCAAATGCATAAACTTAGCAGAACCAAGCGAGGAACCTAAACCAGCATACATTGCCACGGACTTGACCGAAGAAGAAGAGCGACTTCTAATAGATACACTCAAATGGTATAAAGATGTGTTTGCTTGGTCATACAAAGACCTAAAGGGGATAGATCCAGAGATCTGTCAGCACACGATACCCCTTAAAAGCGATGCCAGACCACACAAACAATGTCCTTATACATACAATGAGACTTTTGCCACAGAAAATTAAGGAAGAGATAGACAAATTGAAGGATGTTGAGTTTATTATGAGATTGAACACACCAATTGGGTGTCCCCGATTGTGGAAGTACCCAAAAAGAATGGCAAATTGCGTGTCTCTGTAAACCTCAAACAGGTAAATGCTGCCACCATCTGGGACAGCTATCCACTATCAATAACAGATCATGTTACTAAAAGAGTTGTCGGAAAGGCGGCCTATAGTTTTCTAGATGGGTTCTCAGGTTACAATCAGTTAACCATCAAAGCAGAAGATTAGCATAAGACAATTTTTGCAATAGAGTGGGGCATATTTGCATACAAGATAATGCCTTTCGGCCTGACCAATGCACCTGCCACTTTCCAAAGACGAATGAGTCATGCATTCAAAGAATATCTCATACAATTTTTAGAGATATACATAGATGTTCATTCTCACCTAAGAAGTGATCACATAACGCATCCAGGGAAAGTCTTTGAAAAGTGCAGAACTTATCATTTTTTGCTTAAACCCTGAAAAATGTGTCTTCATGGTAAGACAAGGTAAAATTTTGGGCCACATTGTGTCCAAAAACGAGATTTCCACCGATCAAGAAAAGATGGAAATAATTGCTGCACTATCAAGACCAACGAAAATGAAAGAAGTGCAGGCATTTATGGGACATTGTGGGTACTACAAGCGCTTCATATACATGTATGTCGTAATAGTTAAGCCGTTGTATGCCCTCATTGGTTGCTAAATTTGAATGGACAGAAGAATGCAAGTAGGCTTTTCACAAATTGAAGCAACAATTAATTTTTGCTCCAATTTTGCAAGCCCTTGATTGGAGCAAGATATTTCACGTTCCTGTTGATGCATCAGCCTATTCCATAGGATGCATATTAGCCCAACCAGGAGAGAAGAAAATGGATTTTCCCATTTTCTAAGCTAATTGCTTGGAATGGGCATTTCAGAAGACGAATGTTCAATAGCATTGCAAGCCCTTGGCAAGAAAAGTCCCTTGGTTGGGACGGGATGACGGTGTAATTCTATAGAGAATTTTGGGATGATTTCAAGGCCCCAATCACAAGATTGGCCAATAAAGCCATGGTCAAAGGTTCGTTGGATATAAGTGTAAAGAGAGGGCTTATTAAACCCATCCCAAAATAGATTTTTTGTTCTCAATTGAAACATTGGCGCCCTATAACGATGATGTCAGTGGCCTACAAAATTATAGCTAAATCAGTAGCCCTCAGACTAGCCCCCTTACTAACCAAGATCATCTCACACCATCAACATGGGTTCATTAAAGGAAGGTCCATTTACGATAACATCTTGGCAGCAATGGTGGGCATTGAATACGCAACTGCCACAAAGCAGGAGTGCATTCTGCTGCAGCTGGACCTGGACAAGGCTTATAACAGAATAACATGGACATATATAGAAGCCGTCATGGAAGCTCGAGGATTTGGGCCTAGCCTACGTCGGCTAGTACATGTAATGGGGGCTGGAAGCCAGTCAGAGCTCCTATTCAACGATAGAATTGAGGGCTCTTTTGAGGTCAAAAGGTCTATTAAGCAGGGATGCCCTCTAGCCCCCATACTTTTTGCCATAGGATCACATCCTCTAATCAGGACGCTCAAAGCTAGTGTGGAACGAGGGGAGTTGTAAGGCCTTGCCTTACTAGGAAATAGCCAACTCTTGGCAAAACTTTTTGCAGATGATTCTCTCCTCTTATTGGAGGCGTCCCCCCAGGTCATCAAAAAAGCTCTGGAGATTATACAAATATTCTTGGTAGCTTCAAGGTCCCAGTGTAATATAGAGAAGTAAAGGCTGAGCTCCCTATCAGAAAATGACCCATTTGACCCTTCCTGTCTGGTTGGGGGAGATTGTCACAAAAGGGAATATATTTAGACATCTGGGAACCCCCTTGGGGGTGGACGTAACTCACAAGCAAAGATTTGAGTGGGTGCTTGAAAAAATCAAAACAAAAATGAGTAGGTGGGAGTATGCTCTTCTCCCATTCCCAAGTCGAATAAAAGTGATGAATGCCTTTATGATTTCTTACATTGCCTTCATTAGCCCGCTTCTCAAGATGGCTAAGTGTCACTAGAAAGAGTTCTGAAAACCAGTAAAAAGGTTTTTATGGAAAAATAACACGAAATCTTCCAGGCCATGGCAATGGGCCCGTTGGGAATAAGTTGCTCAATTGGAGAATTAAGGAGGCCTCGAAATTCTCAACCATGTGGTCCATGCAGAAGCTTGTTGTGCCAAATTTGTTATTTCCTTGGCTAAATAGGATCAAGTTTGGGTTGTCATGATCAGAGATATGATTGAAGCAGCTAAACTTTGGCTCGAAGGGTGGAAAGTGGAGAGGGGTGGAGGTTCATGACAAACTGCTTGCCCCGGCGTGGTCTACCTTAAGACTGGGGGGTAGCTTATGAGAATTGGTAAGAAAATGAAATGCAGCAGCACGAGTATTAAAGTGGGGGGAAGAAGCCAAATACTTCAAGAACTCCATTCTGCATTGGTCCCCCTGGATTTTCAAAGTTGTAGATCCGCCACAAACTCCCTATTGGATTGAGATAGCCAAGAAGCTGAATAATAAGGGTCTGAAGCGACTTGGGCACTTCTAGGACAGTGGCAACAAGAGCTGGAAAATCATTGACCTTATGGTTGCCCAGTACCAACTTAGTAGCTTGGAGGTCTTGTTTGTCCACAAAGTGATGAAAGAGCTTGACAATCTAGTGATGCCAATCTGTGGTTTGGAGTTGGATTGGAATGCCTGGAAATGGCCCGAAAGCAGTTTCTTATGGAAACCCCATACTAAAAGCATTTATCGGACAATGATGAAAAAGAAGAATTAGTCTAGCCCTCTTAACAAGCTATAGAAAAAGCAATGGCCGGAGGAAAGGTGGGAGCATGTAATGGAGAGCATATGGAAGCCAAAGGTTCCGCAGCACATGAAGGTTTTCTTATGGAAGGTTATGTGGGGTGCTCTACCGACGGGGGTGAACATTCAGGAGAGAGGGATTGGGTCAGATCAATGCTTGGGGTGCAGGTTAGCTAGTGAAGATCTAGCCCACCTATTCATGGACTGCCCCCCTATCAAAGGCCTCACGGGGAAAATATGCAAGTGGGTCCAAAGAACATGGAAAATTAGTTTTTTCAAGACTGACCTATTCCTTGGAGGTAAGAATTCAGGTAGTCCTGCACTCCTCGTGAACACTCAGATCCTTGGATACTTCTTCTTATATAATGTATGGTAGACAAGGAACCGCCGTGTGTTTGAAGGAGGTTTTGAGGTGGCAAGCTTCGCAGAAATTATACAAGAAAGAAAAGTGCTAATATGGACACTCGAGCGCAAGCAACACTTGGAGGATTGGTCTAGGAGGACTACTTGTGCCTTATTGTCAGCAGATGGAATGCCTAGGATGGGGGCTAATCTTGGTCATCGGTAAATAAAAGATCTCAGAATGACATGATTATGGACCTTGTGTATCAAGGAGGAGGGGGCGGGTTGGTAGGGGTGGCTAGCCTGATAGCCGATGTAAGTATGGTCCCTGGATGATGTCATGGCTTAACACTAGCTTGGTACCAAAAAGGACACTTTAGTGTCCTTTTTAGGTGTTTTTATAAAAAATTTAGCGTCTCTACCATAGATGGTTTGACAAGTTCCTTTGGAGAGACTGTTATATAGAAGATAAGGTCGACAAAGAAAATTTAAACACCCCAAAAAATATAAGAGGACCTTTACATAAAGCATCCCAAACATGAAATGATATGAAACAACAAGCTAATTTTTACGAATGCATATTCTTTGGATTGGAAAAAAATCAATTGCACAAGCAATAAATTCACATGACCTTTATACAAGTTAGGAAAATTGAATTGACTAATATTGTTCATAAGAAAAATCATTTTCACAATGAAAAAAATCATTTCTTCGGACTGTGATAACCAAAACAACAACTCAAAAACTGCACAATTGGCAGCACGTGGTCAATATATAATGATCATATGAATGAGAAATACAAAATCATAGAAATGGATCACAATGAAGGATAATATAGCATGATGTCAACTCCAATGGAAACACAATAAAGCAAGCTACATTCAAGGACAAAACCCATACAAAGATATGCATAACTCGATGTCAAACTTCCACAGGCCGATTATATGATCGCACAACTCGCTTTGTACTTACACCCATGCGACCATATCCTACCATTGCATGATACTTTGAGAAGCATGGATCCACGCATAAGAATTTCTTACATTTAGGACAACCATAAACTGTTCTTGAGGGCTTTGATCCCAACACTTCATTCCCATCACGTAAATGCCTCTTTCTTTTAATTGCACATACATAACAATAGTGACTGGCCTTTGAGCTCATCTTCAGTAATGTGTGCCCATCCATTTGACCACCCACATACAACGCTTTTCTAGGTGCAACATTCTCTGCAAAATGATTATCAACCAATTGTTCATGTAGTCTCACCATAAACTCAAATCGGCTAGCATTTTTTTTTCCATGAATACCTTTTCAAATAATATATGCATTTGCCAAAACCGAATCTAGCATCCCCCAAAATAGCGCATGCCACCACTTCCAACCATATATAGTTGTCTCTAGACTATACCCATGTCCGAGCACCATACTGTCAAAGACATCACACCCAGCTTTGGACTTATTGTATTGAATCGCTAACTCTGGACAAGCAAGTGAAACTTTGCGGCCACTTCCAACTTGCCTCATAACTTCCCCTTCTCTCATACCATAGACATTGGAAGCAAAAAATATCGCCTTTTTGTCCATTTAACTGCATGCAAGAAGACCTCTCTTTGCATCATATGCAAAACGAGATGAACCACGCTCACAATGGTCAAGATACAACATGCTTGCATCTGGAAAATTCTTCCTGTTCGTCCTATATGTACCTGTAGCTCCATAGCCCTCATTTGTCAAATGCATCAAGAGCTTGGCTGATGTAAACCATCTGTCAAAGAATACATAATGACCTTTTTGTTTCAAATCATTTACAAGCATGGAAACAACATGATAAGACAACTCTTGGCATGGTGACTTGTCATACACACGAAAGGAGTAGTTATAGCCAGTCTCCGAGTTGCATAAATTCCATAACTATATGCCAAATTTGTGTGGCTTCTTGGGATTATATACCCTACAAGGATTCAACTTACATTTGGAAGGTATTATTCGCTCATCCACAGTTACATTCTTCCCACAATTGTAATGCAGTTGGAAGGTAGCATTCAATCTTTCTTCCAATGGCAAGACCTACCACAACTTGTGCTCTCTAGTGCCTCTTACAAGTGGCCTTTGCGCATTATCTCTTACATGCAAAAAATGTTTGATTTGCTAGTACTCTGTCTGACCCATTTTCTCAGAATAATTTGGATAGTGCATCACTCCACATGTCTCCCCTTTCCAATAATAATTTTTGTCAGGCATAGACTGCAAAGCCATACCAAGAGACACTCCAAGAAATTGCAAAAATACATGTCTATCAAGGTCACTCCACCTTCTTGTGGAGCCATGCTTACATAAAGCTCGTTCTCTCTTTTCTAATGCATACCTGTTTGTTTCATGTACAATCATATCCACCAAGTCCAATGGAAACAACGCTAGGAAGAGCTGAATTTCAGTGAACTCTCTTGGAATCTGTCCCAAGTCAGGCCCTGCAATATCCACAAAGGAGGGAAGCTTCTTAGATGTCCCATCCAGCTCGACTCGCAAGTTGTCACCACTCTTCCATTTTGGAATGCATACAATAAACAAATCAGTCTCATCATCACTTTCATGCAAAACTGGCCCTTTGGCCTCCAAAAGCTCATCCTCTCATTCCTCTTCCTCTCCAACAGAGGCATGTTCATCACCAGAATCATCTTCTTCTCGGAAATATGATGGAGGGCCCTTTTCCACAAGAGGCTTTTGCACTTTGCCCCGCTTCTTGCCAAGCTTGTACCCCTTACCATGAGCATGACTAGTCCCAGCTTTGTGTGTAGTAACATGAAGCTCAACATCCTCACTAGTAGCATGGCAGCCAAAGTCCACCTCAATATGTTGAGCCTTTGGCCGACCTCTACCAAAAACTTTGCGTTTTGGAGGACGGCCCCTCCTACTCTCAACTGGAGCATGTGTCGACAAGCATTGACCCTTTGCATATAATTGTTCATCATAGATAGGTTCCACATGAGTAGACATTGCATGCATGGTAAAAGCATGCATGGTAAAAGCATCCATTGCGTCCATAACTTGCATCATATGGTCCTCATCACATGCTGTGGCAACCACATCATTAGCAATACATGGATCCACAGAAGGGCATACATTAGAGCATCCATATTCCCTCTTCTTACTCGCCAAAAATTCAGCCAAAGAGATATTATCACCATCGTCAAAAGCAATTGCAGTGTCAGCATCAACTGGTGTGTGTTCTCCACGAATGATGTAGCTTTGTATGGAATCCCACGAGAGCATGTACAATATCGAATCCCCATCAAAAATACATTTGAAAATATTTTTGCGCGTGTTGTATGAAACAATCTCGCCCCTGTAATGCTTTCCTTCCCAGTCAAGGGGATGTGCATGCTTAGCCCAATCAAGGCCAAATTCCACAACTGGAAGCATGAGCTCTCGACCTTCCAAAGCAAGGCAAAAAGCATTCGATGGTAGGCCAGTGAGGCTAGATGGCATGTCCATGGCGAGCAAGTCAAGGGCAGGTCGAGTGTGGGTGCAAGAAGGTCGATGGCTTGCAGGTGGTTGTGCTGTGCAAACTCTGCAGAGAAACGAGCAGCGCTTGGGTTTTCAAATTTCAAAGAGGCCTATCGATTTCAAATTTGGCCCAATTCTCAACCGTTGATCGGCATCTCCATCCAACGATGGCCAATTTCTTCACCACCGATGGCCTTGTTTCCATAGCCATGCAAGCTTCTAGCTCAAATTACATGTAAAAATTTATCAATTAGGCCTCATTTAGGATGCATTTTTTAACTATAAAAAAATCTACATGTATTTTCAAGGCATGAGGTGGTGTTTTAAAAAAATTGCATTACAATTTGTCCAAAATTGCACGGCGTAAAAATTAAAAGAATTTCATGTGTTTACAGGACACTTTAGTGTCCCAGGACACTTGAGTGTCCTATTACAGAACTAGTGTTAACAAGAGCATGACAAAACCTTGTAATTTTTTGGGCTATTCAATATAGTTCACTCACAATTGTGAGCTTTGCTATTAAAAAAAATAAAAGAGATCTAAGATTAAGTTAGATTACATTTAACTTATATTTAAAATTTATGCTAAAATTAAATTAGGTTAAACTTAAGATTAGGTTAAGATTTAGGTTAAATATAAGATTAAGTTAGATAACATTTAGGTTTAGGTTAGATTTAGGTCTACGTTGACTTTAAGATTAGGTTAGATTTAAAATTAGGGCAAGATCTAAAATTAGCTAGGTTAGATTTAAGTTAGATTACATTTAGGTTTAGGATTTAAGATTGGGTTAGATTTAGGTTTATGTTGAGTTTAAGATTAGGAGAGATTTAGATTTAAGATTAAGACAAGATTTAAGATTAGATTAGATTTAGATTTAAGTTAGATTACATTTAGGTTTATGTTAGATTATATTTAGGTTTATGTTGACTTTAAGATTATATTAGATCTAGATTTATGTTAGATTTAAGATTAGATTTAGGTTAGATTTTAGGGCATGTCAATGAAGGCTTTCCCAAAGAGCAAACACTAGGTACACAACAATATGTATATTCCCATCAGAATCTCACACCTATTAATTCACCCACTAACCATGTTCAATTAGCTCAAAATCACCATGTGTTCAATTAGGTTAGATTTAAGATTAGATTCTAGATTTAGTTTTTATATCAAAGTCTACCTTCAAGATTATGGAAAAAAATAGAGTTAGGCGAACGGTGATCCCTCTCTTCCTCTCCATGGATGCGACCTTAAGTTGGAAAGCTTTCAACGGCATGATACTCATATTCGAGGTCAACATGTAATGTGCTAAGTAATCCCTCGAACAAGGATCTGTTGTGAAAAGATGTTAAGATGTTGTAAATTGCTACAGCTACAAAAGAGGCAAAGGGGTTTTGTCCACTACATGCACTATCATATAGATGTGGGTGTGTAGATTTCTCATACCCACATTAAATATGGGCATTGACCAATAAAGACGAGATTATAACCTGGTGGTTCTAATCTCCGTGCACCTCTAGACCCAGATGTGCAGGGATCGGACATGACTAGAGAATGTGAGGTAGTTTACAGTGCGAACAGAGAGAGAGAGAGAGAGAGAGAGAGAGAGAGAGAGATAAGACGGAGGATGCCAATAGAAAATTAAAGTTATGTCCAGGTTATAAGGTTTCTACATTCTTTATGAGTAGTGACAAGGATGTGGGGCCATCCAACCAAAACACCTATCTCTCAACAAGGATCTTATGTCCTTGTAATCGATGCAAGAATGCCGTGCGATGGACAAGACACATTTCTTTGCAAACGTTCACAAATTTGGCGAGTTTGATCCATTTATTATAGATCTATTTGCTGCCAATTATAACTCGTTGGACTCTGATGCTTGCCAACAGGCAGCAATCTTGCAACCCAATAGACGTGTTCGTCGCAGGCACTTTGGTCAAGCAGCATACGTGAGGCCACAAGATGTAGCCTCTGACAGCTCGGAGGATGATCATGCAGACCACATTTCCAACGAGGCAATGTTTGAGCCCGAGATCGATGAAATGATCGAGATGATCATGGATTCAGAAAGGCTTATCTATGATGATATGAAAAGTGAATCCGATACACCATTATATGATGGAGCACGTATGTCTAGATTGAAGAGTGATATGATGATATGAAAAGTGAAGCCGATATACCATTGTATGATGGAGCACGTATGTCTAGATTGAAGGCGCTCTTAGTTCTTCTCAACATGCAGAAAAAGTCTGGATGGAGTTGACACTAGCGTCACAACGCTTTTCAGGTGATCTATTACAATGTGTTTACTTCAATAAAAAACTCTAGATGTATAATTATCTGATAGATTACTTACACAAGTGTACCGCATTTTTTTCACTGTGTAGATTGCTCAAAGAGCACATACTGCCAACTGATAATGTGATCCCAGATTCCAAAGAGGAAGCAAGAAAGATCTTGCGAGACTTGGGGATGGATTACAATTGGATTCACGTTTGTCCTATCGACTGCATTCTTTTTAGAGGGGAATATATAGACATGGAGAAGTGTCCGAAATGTAATTCCGAGAGACATACAGTAGATCTCCACGAACAAAAAATTCCACAAAAGGTTTTGCGACATTTTCCTCTGCTATTTTGCATCAAGCATTTCTTTGAATGTAAGTCCATGGCCACCCTAGCATCATGGCACGAGGAGAATAGATCTTTGGATGGTGTGCTACAAATTCCTGTAGATTGTGCAGCCTGGAAATATATAGACGACAATTGGCCGGATTTTGCCAGGGAAGCTTGAAATTTGCGCATAGGCCTGGCTATGGATGGCGTAAATCCATTTGGTCAGAGATCAACATCTTACAGTGTATGACCCGTTGTCATCGTCAACTACAACATTCCCCCGTGGTTGACTACCAAGAAGGGACACCTATTTCTAAGCTTGATTGTGCCGGGACGGTATAAAGTGAAGAATATGGATGTTCGTCCACTATTGGAAGAGCTACAGGAATTGTGGATTGGCATAAAAGTGGTGGATATGAGCCGATACACAGGTCGACGGAATGCTTTGATCAAAGGCATTCTAATGTGGACCATGCATGGCTATCCCGAACTAACAAAATGCTCAGGTGATTTACACTCAAACTCAAACACTATAAATCTTGGTTTTTCTCAAGCTTATCTATTGCCATGTGTATACATGCAAGGCTTCAAAAAAGCGGATACAAAGCATGTGTCACATGTGGACAAAGTGATATTTCAGCCTACAAAGTCTGCATCAAATTGGTGGTATGTAATAGAGGTAGCCCCTCGTAGTGCACGGATGTATGAGGGCTACCATGTTCCAATCATAGCGGCATCAATGGAGAAGATCGGAGAAGATGCTCAGTCAGAAGCTGCTGAGGTGGTGCCAGACGAGCATCAAGATGTTACTCTCTATGGGGTGCATGCAGAGGATCTACAAAATGAAACGGGGGACATCTGCCTAAATGGAGAGCTCTGTATAGACATAGGGAGTTATACTGAGCTATTGCGAGGATGAGAGAGAGAGCTCTTAAAGCCATAAACATTGTATTTGAACTTGCTCCATTTTATAATATATATTATATTCAGGTGGCTTTTTGTCCATTCCTATCTATATGCTATACTTGAGAAATTTAAATTGTGTTTAATCGTCATTGCGTCCACTCCAGGTATGCTCCAGGTATGTTGTCACAAGCAGGGACACTCCTCGATGTGTCGTGAAAGTCTGATATGGTGACGCAGCACTGCACTACGAGTGCGATGGAGACTGAGGCTGCAATCGCGAAGGAGGTGATCCGTCTCTGCTCATAGATGCTGCCTATCTCTGATCAGCATCTATGAGCAGAGACAAATCACCTCCTTCGTGATTTCAACCTCACTCTCCATCACACTCGGAGCGCAGTGCTGTCACGGCTACATATAAATGGCATGTTGCTCAAGACATAGCTTTTACAAGATACGTAGAATGCACACAGGAGACAAATTCACAAGACTTCACATGAATCTCTCTACACAAGAATCCCTCCCCCTTTATGAGTCCTCTCTCTCTCTCTCTCTCTCTCTCTCTCTCTCTCTCTCTCTCTCTCTCTCTCTCTCTCTCTCTCTCTCTCTCTCTCTCTCTCTCTCTCTCTCTCTCTCTCTCTCTCTCTCTCTCTCTCTCTACACAGGAATCCCTCTCCATATTATGTATAGTATAGATTATAAGTTGTCCATGTTTTCTTCTCCATTCACTATTAAGATTAAATGTTCGTGTGTTTAATGTAGGTATGGATGATGATGAGTTTTTTTCTTCTTTTTCACCCTAGCAGAGGAGGTGGTACGAGGAGCTTCATTGCTCTGAAGCACCATCACGTTGTTTCACTCCTTCAATGTCTCCCTCTGTTTTGGAGCATTCAGTGTGCTCCAAAGGTTCGGTGTTGACGAGACGATCTTCACACTTGTCTAGGCACCAATGCTCTAGTGGTGGTGGCGGCGGTTGCTGTGGGGATGTCGTCGTTGATGCCTCGACACCCCCTCGTGTTCGACAAGTCTCCTTACCTTCCCCTTCTTTACCCACCCCCACAAGAGCCACGGCATCGCCATCTACACCAGGTTTTGCGCGGCTTCCGACCGTTCCTGGCTACACACCACTAGCTACTCCTCCGAGAGTCACCCCAGTCGACACTCCTCGCTTCGGAGCCCAGACTCCATTGGAGACACCTGATGTCCGTACCCCTATCGAGACATCACTAGAGACCCTTGCCCAGACACCCAGGTTCACGCGTCACAAGCAAGAGGACTTGCCGTACTCGGTCAACATCAGTGGCGGCATCATCTTGGATGAAGAAGGCAAGAAAGTGATCTCACACATGTGTTGTCTTTGCTCTGAGTTGTTTAGACACTACACACCAAACACCTAGAGTGAAGTGACAAATTAATTAAAAGACAGATTCATCAGCATGCTGCACGATGAGTTTCTCGTATCAAGTCGGGATGAGCGCTTCAATGAAGACCTGATGAAGGTTTGAATGCACAAATACTGCAAGCACAAGCGTTCTGAAGTATAAAAAACAATAAAGCATGGGTGGAACATACCAAATTGACTGGCCAAAAAAGATTGAAAGAATGCGAAGCGAGCAGCACGCGAGAATCCTGACAAGTGGAAGCAACAAAAGGAGGCAGCCAAAGTGCGAGTAGAGGCAGGGAGCTCGCACCACTTGGGGAGCAGTGGGTGGGCATCATTTGGGACCGATTTTGTAAGTGTTTTTGCACTGCTCTTTAGGTTTGGTAATTACATCTAATTGTACTTTTAAATTCTAACATAATGGATTCTTTGTATGTTTTGAATAGTGGTCGATGGACAGGACGTGACCCCACACCGTACAAGCGCGAGTACGCAGGCAAAAAGGGCTTAAACGCCCTGATGGACATTCTGAGTTCTCATAGTGGCATGGTTAGTATTTCACTTTACTCTTTTACATTTGTTGTATTTTAATGATAAACTAAGAAAATAGATTGTTTTGTAATTATATGTTTATACTTACAGAAAGTTTTATTGATTTATTCTATAGAATCCGATAGATATGCCGCTTGGATGCGATGAGATGTTTGATTAGATGATGTCAGTCTAGCCGTAGCCATATAGCATTAGTTTCCTTTTGTCATAGCATCTATAATGAGATGACGTGTATACGTCTTTTTGTAACTATTGGAAAACCATGTATTTTCGCAATAATGACAATTGTGTTGTAACTATTACATTTGCAAAGCTTAACAATCAAGTGATTTTGCCTATAATGTGTATAATTGTAATTGACTTACTTTCGTCAATTTACTTTTGTCCAATTACTTTTGTCAGTTTTGTATCTTTATTCTGCAAACAATACTATACATGATGGAGTTAATGGTTATATTGTCTTGTGGGTGACTACTTTGGGTCTATACCTTTCACTTTCTTGCAAAGGTGTATCCTGGATTCATTTAGGCTTACTCTATTCTAGAAACATTCAGTATGGTTGATGGGTTGAATGCCCTGCCACCCAAAAAATTCTATTCTCAGGCGTCGTTATAAGCATCGCTATATAAGGTTCTGCTATGTCGTTATAAGCATCTCTACAGAAGGACTGTAATTGTTGCTATAAATGTCGCCATACACGTCTCTATATAGCAACGCCTATAGCGACACTTATAGCGATGTTCTTGTAGCGGCGCTATTAGCAACGGTCTTAGCGACATCGGGGAGTATAAAAACCCAATGTATTTTCGTTGCTAAAAGCGTCACGAGTGCACATAACCTCTTGTAGTGGGAAAATTTGGGCAAAAAAATCTATTATGCAAACCAATCCGAAGAAATTATCGATACCCAAGTGACATGGCAATGCAAGCCCACCCACAATGCATCAAGAGAAACCCAACCTTGACAAACCGCTGAAGGCTTTTGTCAAGCAACCTAGGCCAATCCAATCTCAACATCGATAACCAAAAAAATTCAAGTGGGTATGGAAACAGAAACCGCCTCGCTCACCGGATGCCTTGACAATGAAAACCACATCCAAGCAATTTTAGTGGCAACCAAAACAGATCCCTCAATCACAAACTCTAGAGGCACTTTTAAACAAAGGGTGCGTCTTCTACAATTACTTCTGTTCGGACCACGCAGCTTCAACATAACCTCACCATCGAAAACCACTGAACTTATTGTTCAGAACCCATACTATTGCACAACATTTTGTTACCATATGCATATCCTCGATTCGCATCATAGAGTCACAATATACGGCTATGCATAGACACATACTTCGTTTCCATGCACTCTAACACATGTTTGTCTGGTATGACTCACTCTAGGAAGGGGGGAAAATGCGGAAAGATCATCATTTTGTATATATTAGCATCATTTCTTTTTCTTTAACAGTTTTTCAGAACCTTATACTCTTAACAGGCATAATCAGGAGCCATATTGACACCATCTAAATGCCGGGTTAAGAATATGTATGTATGATTGAGTACACTAAACTTGGCAAAATGTTGGCCAACTAATAATAATTATCAGTAATTTTTCTTTACTAAAAAGCTAAAAACGACAAATAATCAACAAAAATTTATAAGTTGAGCCAGGAAAATCAGAATTTACTTTTGAAAGCAAACGCCAAAACTTCAAGGCAAGGGCTTCGAACATGGCTAATATGGAAAGATTCGGCACATGATGGATTTTGAGCCAACTTCTAAAGGATTAAAACTACAGATTGAAGGCCATTTGTTGACTGAATATCATAATGAAGAATGATTCAAATTGCAGGTGATATGAACAGCAAGATATGGTCAACGGAGGTAAGTATGAATGGGGCAGTCCGAGTAGATTGGGAACGTATAGCCAAATGGGGCAACATAAGCTCATTTGCATTCACACACACACACACACACACACACACACAGAGAGAGCCACGGAAGCATATGTTTTTTCGCTTTGTTTCTTTGTGACCACCTTGGTAGCTCTTACTACACCGGATTCGACAGGTATGATCATTAACCCTACAAGAACATTTGTGTATGCCCCATACTGCACAAACAATACCAAAACAATAGAGTAGAGCAAATCAAAGTCGCAAAATCTACAAATTGTCAAGGCCAATGGGGAACTTCAAAACTCACCCAAAATCAAAAAAAAATTATCAGCAGACCCCTGGTAACTGGCAGAATCAATGGGTGCAAAAACAGTTGCAAAAGGTGGTGGAACATGGATCATGATCCATGTTTCCCAAACCCTAAAATTAGAAAAAATTGTACAGTAGCATTCCCATGTGGCCAGGAACAACCTCCATTAGCTGGAGTTTCAAAATGCTTCCCAACATGGATCACGATCCATGTATCTTGATGATAGAATCAGGGCAGGAGTTGTTCACTAGGTGGAGGATGCAAAATTATGTTTGACCATGGAGAAATAGTCACAAAAAGGGCTTTTAAAATCATCAAACCCTCATGGTTTGTTACCTTCAGTCTGCACATGGTCATTTGGTTGTAATCAAAGGAGAAATGGTATGTTTCTAGAAAAAACCTTATGGAGTAGGGTAATGAGAAAAATGTGAAGCTACCCCACTAGCCAGAGCAACAATTACAACTTCTTAGGGCTCTATTCCAAAGCCAGCTAAAACAGAAGGGAGTCCGGAAGAAAGTGAAAGGCAAGCATCAAGGAGATGTAACATCTAAGGTGTAATTGTGGTCAAAACAAAGAAAAAGAGTACTGCAAGCTATGAAAATTTCCTGGACCAATTTCCCCTTTCAGATAGATTCAAAAACCGATGAAAATTGGTGGGGAGCTAGGCAAAGCTGTGCTTTTCAGACACAAATCATCCAGAATCAAGGCAGCAACAGATGTCAATCAAAGAAAGTGCCCAAAAGTGCTTTCAGAGAAAGCAATATGGTCAAGATGGGAAAAACATGGCCATAAACTTAAAAACTAAGTAAACATAAGAGAAACATGTCCAAATTTGAAAATATTTCACCAGTGTGCTAGGAAGACCTATAGGAACATGTGTACAAGAGGTTGTATCAAAACCCCTCCCAACATGGATCGCGATCCATGTACCTTTTTTCCCAACCAAAGAAAAATTCATACCATCTAGCCCAGTATATTCAACAAAGCCTAGCCATGAAGTTTCAAGTCATTTGGATTCCAAAATCCACATCAAAATGCCAAATTTCTCTAAGTCTGAGAATGATTTCCAAAAATTGACCTAAGTATCAAACCAGCCTACCAGCTGGTATCATCAGATCTTAATATGTTACCAAACGTGGATTGCTATCCATGTTTCTCAACCCCTAAAACCAGAGAAATTTGCACAGTAGCACCCCCATGTGGCTAGGAACAACCTCCACTAGTTGAAATTGCAAGATGCTTCCCAACATGGATCAAGATCCATGTACCTTTTTGCCAAAATTCATCTGTCACCTTATGCCCTTGTGCCTATAGTAATCCTAAATGCACTGGTAAAATTTTGTCAAATGTGGGGTAGTTTTGACAAATTTATGCTCATTTTTCATTTTATGGTCAAAGTTTACGTTTTCTTCAACTTTCTGACAATTTTGATCAATTGCTAAATCATGTTTCCAATCTCAAAAATTGACCTCAGGATGCCTTGAAGGAAAGCACAAAGGGAGAGGGGAGCACCACATCACATATATATCCTTGAATGAGAAGGCCCATATCACCGAACAGGTGCTCGAAGCAATACCAGCCAATATATTCATCGAAAGATTTCAAGCAGCGGACGGAGTGATAGTAAAGACTGCCATCTTTCCAAGGGAATTGTAGACACTACACCATAAGTCCGAAGTGCAAGCAGGGGCCAGGTGCCTACAGTTGGACAGATTTCTACGACTACAGCATGGGGAACGGATTTCAGAATGGCTCATGAACTCATAAGCTTGATTCAATACAATGGGGAAGCCACCCTGACTGATGGAGTGACAGTCAAAATTAAAAGCACTGCACAAATAATCAATGAAGCTCTCCATCTGCAGCAGGGAACACACAACCTATTGCAAAAATAAAAGCAATAGATAATGACAAAGCCTTTTTGAAATAAAGAGGACACAAACTGACATATCAAGATTTGATCTACTCGAAAACAGAATTGCTGTTGCGCCTCATATCGCAACACTTCAAAGTACAGAAGCCACCGAGATACATTGAACCTCTATTGCACATGGCAGTGGTAATGGAAATGGGGTTAGTAGAATGAAGAGTGGTCAGTTGTGACTTTGGCAACTACCTCCTCGACAACATAGTGGAAGCAAATCTTAAGGGTAGACAAAAGAGCAAGACCTACATGAACGTTGGACCAGTGTTGACTCAAATTTCCTACCAAGCATTGGGAATGATTGTTGATCTACGACCTGCAGAAGCACAGATAGATTTAATCCATAATCCAAAAGAGCATTAAAACCGGTAGCAGGACCATACACAAGGCCAAAACCAGAGGTCAAACAGACAAGGCAGAGTGCAACAAGAACCAACACTGATAGTGAGAAGACAAAGTCAGATGCACCGAACAACGAGTAAGCCGGGTCTAAAGAAAGAGATACCCCTTCTAAATACCAGTCTTCAAATGAGGAGCATGGGAGTGAGTTTTCCATGAGATAGACAAGATTGAATAAGGGAACAGTCTGGGCGGCAGAGGCCATCCCAGTTACCCAAGCCAAAAGAACAATGGAAGAAGCGCAGGTGCAAAGAGAAAGAATCCGCCAACAGAAGTACAAGGAGAAAAGAAGTAAGGGAACATAAGCGAACGATGAAAAAGAAGAAGAAGAAGAAGAAGGCATCCCTTTACTATGCAGGAAAACAGCAGCTCTAGAACGGATCAAACAACGAAAAAGACAGGAAGCAGAGGAGAATATGAACATTGCCAACAAAATGTGGCAATAGATTCAGAATGATCTAAAACAAAAGATGGAGCAAAGAGAAAGAGAGGATGCAAAGCAGCCACGGGCCGATGATCTTGAATCATCCAACAAATCTACCAAGGCCAAGGGAGAAGATGAAATCCGAGAAGAGAAGAGTGAGCAGAACACACTTGACCAGTGAGAATATGGTTTTGAATCACCAAAAGACAAAGAGGTACCTTCAGAGAGTGGAACCGAAAAAGAAAAAAGAGGTTGTAGACCTCCCAGAACAAGTGCTAGATAAGGTGTTGTCACAAGAGAAGGCAGGTCAAGAAAAAAAGACAACACCACCCAAAACTACTACAACTCCAACTGCTATTGAAGTACTTAAAACAAAGGAAAGAACGACTGATGATACTGGACCCTCGGATCAGGGCCAGACAAGTCAAAGAAAACCACAATCACCTCATTCACAAGCTGTAATGAAGGAGGGAGCAAAGATGATCAAGACATTTGGAATTGATGCATCTTTAGACCAGATCAAGCTCCAATTCCAATGTTGAAGAGATCTCTACAACTTGCACGAGCTAGAGCTGGAAGACACCAAGAAAGAGGCAACTAGAGCAGCTGAAAACACACTGCAACTACAAAACAAAATAGAGGAGTCGCAAAAGGTCCAGCTCTGCAACTCAAATCAGAGTTGCAAAGGGAACAAGAGAACATGGCCTATTACTACAAGGAGGTTCATCAATTTAATGAGGCCAACACAACTCTGCAGGTTGAGCAACAACGACTAGAGGAAGAGCTGGTCAAAGAAAGAGAGCAGAGTGAAAAGAGTCCTACGCGCGGTGGTCAGCAAGGCTCTGACCCAGCTTTTAGCCTTGAAGGAGATAGCGAGCTCCTGAAGCTTGACAGCTAGATCGACCTCGCTGAACAAAGAGGTCCAAGATCTAAAGGAGGCCCTTGCTCAAGTAAAATATGACTCACAAATCATGACAGTAGGGCATAGAGCACTGCAAAAAGCCAAAGATAAAGAGATTGAAGATTTGAGAAAGTAATTGGCAGAGGCACAGGGAGATTTGGAGGCTCTAAGGGCAACACAAACAAAGCCCGAACAAACAGCCTCAGTGGAATTTGAACAGACAGGAGGAATTGAGCATTTCACCTTTGAAGCTCACCAAACGAATGTACCAAGTACAAGCACAGAAAAAGCAATGCAAGAATCTGAAGATCCAGCCACGACATCCATCTCAGATTCGGCAAAAGAAGAAATTCAACACTGGCTCTCAGAAGTCAAAGACCCCTTACACAAGGAGTACCTGAAATATGAGCTAAAAGTGTTGGAGTCAGCTGCCCTGCTCATGATCACTCCAAATGAAGTAGTGAAAAAACCTTGGGCATGAGATGATCGCCCTGCCACTGATGCGACAGGAGGCCAGATTATGGAAACAAAAAATTCTACCTGCCCTTGAGCCAAACAATAGAGAGGATTACAAAGATGTTCCTGTCATTGTGTTATAAATTCAGACTATCATTGACAATCAACCCCTCTGGCGAAAGAAATGGTTTAAGCAACAACCAACATATGAAACATACTATAGGAATGATCCATAGGATCTTAGGATCGACCTACCTTACGGTCCATCAACAGACAGTGATCGTGGGATAGCTCTTACTCTTGGCAAAGCAAAATACCGGCAGTGTTGAACTACCCCGTCATAACAAAGCTAAGCAATAACAACCCCCTGTCAGAGAAGTATATGGTTCAGACGCTCAGAGGGGTCATCAACATGATGAAGGAGATACCAGATCCCGCATGCCCAATGCTCGTGAAAATTTCCAAGATTCTAATCACCTGAATAACGGCATTCAATGATATAGAGACATCGGAGCATCTCTGGCAGGTTTTTTTGGAAGGCACAAGAGGGCTCTGCTAGAATATGGAGACAAAAATCCCAAGCAAAAATGTCATCATGGGATTATGAAATTCGATGTATAAGGATTTTTTTGTAAATTTTAGAGACCAACTTCCCGATTATGCATGCTATATTGTGAAAGTTTTGCATGCTCGATTTTCAAATGCCCCCAATGAGCATTTTTTGGCACAGTGGTTGGAGGGCTACATTAAAAACTTTTTGAAAAATAAGCAAGCAAGCGTATGGCACGCACACAGTGGCCAATCAGGTTGCAAATCCAAATAAGAGCTACCACAAAGGCAACATGGCAGATGCAAAGTGGACATGGGCCATGCAAGAAAAGGGCAAACAAGCTGCAATGGTCTTATCCTATAGATAACAGTGGGAAGCTTGGGCAAGACAAACTCCCACACACTATGGTTCAGGAGGCAATGTAGCTTGGAAGGATAAATATGTAATTTTTTTCCTAAATTTGGTCCTAGACAGATTCAAAAAGGTTTTAGATTATGAGTTCCTCTTGTTATTGCATCTTTAGAAAAATATCACTCTGAGTCGCAGGACTAGAGATATGGTCAAGTATTGAGAGCGTCACACAGAGTTTGATACTTGGCAATGGTTGTTGGAGAACCATCACATCTCTCGCGAGCCGTTCGACTCAGCTATTGGATCTCTACAAGCAGTAAGTTTAAACAAATTATATTGTATTAATTGTTTTGAGTTGTTATTTTTTTTTAAAAAAAATTTGGTTAATGTAGAGTCAAGGTGATCAAACATATGAACCTATGGACGATGAAAGAGGACGAGAAGGAGGAGGAAGGCTAGGACAGATAGATAATTCTTTGTGGTCCTCTTTTACAAGTGCAAATGTGGCACACTGAACTCTATGATCACATGTATATAAAACTCGTTTAGAATTTTGATCTTATCTGTAAATTTTTTAAACTATTGGCTTTTTGCACTTCAATTTATCAAGGTAATGTATTTTTCAACTCTAATGTTTTTTTCTTTTATACATTTTTCCAAAAAACAATTGATGCTTTATATGTTTTATGCAAGTAAAAAATAAAGGTGCTCATTTGGGCCATCCATTTTTTGGTGGCCTAAATGAGCGCCTTTATTATTGAATAGGCTCCTAGCGGTAATACGGGCAATAATAGCAGCCGCAATATACGCAGTAA
Source organism: Adiantum capillus-veneris (assembly GCF_014529385.1). Taxonomy (NCBI): domain Eukaryota; kingdom Viridiplantae; phylum Streptophyta; class Polypodiopsida; order Polypodiales; family Pteridaceae; genus Adiantum; species Adiantum capillus-veneris. The sequence goes on along the minus strand of NC_140933.1, from coordinate 5,322,803 downwards.
TACTTACGACAATATATCCACATCTACTACCATGGATATTGCTATTAAACCATTGCCGAGGAAATTCCCGCTCCTATTATCGCTCACACGTTTTTTTCTCTCTTTATTTTCATATGCTACTTGGCGGCAGTAATAGAAGCGGTTCTCAACCTTTCCTCTTATAGTGTAGTATCATGACATACTAAAGAAACTCCATAGAGCAATAACTCTTTCAATCATAACAAATGATCATCGAACAATACCATGGTATCATAAAACAGTTGGACATAACAAAATCCATGACATCATGATAAATATCGAGTCATCAAGAATAGCACCATAGCATCATGGAATAACACCATGATAACAAATTATCATTAAAGAATATATGAAGTAAAAAAAATCTCGATCATAAATAAATCATCATGGAATAACATCAAGACGTTATGAGAAAATCCATGAAGAAATAAACATCTCAAATATAACAAATTATCATGAAACAAGATAATGAACAATATCGTGACATCATGAAACGATCATCTCAATCATTACAAATCAAATATATCATGGCATAATGAAGCAAAACCATATAATAATAATCATTTCAATCATAACAACTTATCATGGAAAAGCACCATGGCATCAGTCTTTCAATCATAACAAACATATCTCATGAAAGAGTGCAATGACATCATGTACAAGCATCTAAACCATTGTGAGTTAATGTGAATTAGTATCAAGAAATAATGAAGAAAATCCATGGAGCAAGGTATAACTCCTTCATTTATAACAAATCATCATGGATTAACAGCATGGCATCATGTCACAACACATGGTACAATAATCATTTGAATTATTAAAAAATCATCATCAAATAATTATATAGAATAAAAACTATCTGGACATAAAAATCATCATGGAAGAACTTTGTGCCATCATAGAATAGATTCATAGAATAATAAACATCTAAAATATAACAAACTATCAAAAAACAATATCCTCACATCATAAAACAGTCATCTCAATAATTACAAATGAACATAAACCAAAACATGGTATAATGAACTGACTCCATGGAACACTAATTCTTTCAATCATAATGAATCATCTTGAAAATTTAAAACATTATCAAAATGACTTTTTCTAACAAAAAAAAAAAGAAACCATCGATACAAACAACTTGTAGTCATCATGGAAACTCGGCATGGCATCATGAAACAAATCTGTGAAATAATAACCATCTTAATAACAAACGATGGGTACAAAATACTATACTTATTAAGAAAACAAATAATGTGTAATGGAATAATTCCATGAAATAATAACCATCTCAGTAACAAACAATCATGAAAACACATCATGGTATTATGGAATAACTTTATAAAGAAATAATCATCGTAGGCACTTGCATGCAAGGCATGCGAGCAACATACTAGCACATAAAAATACAAAGTCACAAAGCTACAAGGTACGTCACAATCGCCTCAACTCCAGCTTATGGGGCAAATGAAGCAAAGCATGCAAAAATATTGTATGCAAGCAATGACGAAGTCAGCAATCTCTAATGGACTACAAGCCACCATAATGACATAAGCATGTCGATTGTGCAGTGACAAAGACCATAAACACTTGCATGCGACCTTCTTCTCATCAAAATACAGGGAAAATTGATTGAGGAATGGTCATAAGTTTGCGAGGATTTCCAAAGAACGTGTTATCCAACCAAGATAAGCATCAAGCCTTGGGGATGGATTTGAAGACCGTGTAGGACACAATCGGGTGGAGTTTTTTCCACATGCATGCACGACTATCCAAGAGATAGAGTAGTCAAGGATTCCCAAAATCATTTAGTATCGGTCGAAGAACCTTCAGCGTATTGCAAGGCATATTGGTATATTTGACAAGCGTTCAAGTACTCAAGTTTAAGCTTCAACTTCAATTTTGCATTGATTATGCAATCATCTGCATGTTGTTTAGGGCTTTGAATTCCAACTTGTGCATTGATTACCATCGGGTTACCACCCAAGGGGTATGTTGGAGTTTATCAATCATGGCTTGATTTTTCGTTATAGCAAGGTTGTTATTGAAATTAGCTAATTCAATTTATCTGCATGGATTTTGTCTTAAGCAGTTGTGCATTTCAAGGAAATTGAACCACTTTCAAGGCTCCTCTCAAGCAGAGGGAGCACACAAGGCACTTAAAACCTTGAGGCCAAAGGGCTCCAATTGGACATTACCTCCACAACATGAAATGAGTATGGCTCTGTGAAAGGTTGTTGATACTAAATCCGATGCAATCAGAAAGGGTTATGCTAGACCCATTGTCAGCAAGACAAATCCGACAGGATTTCAAGGGTAAATGTCAGTAGTATTGTGCGATAAATTACTCGACAAAGTCGACAACCGGTAGGGTTAATTATATTTTATATGTCTTGAGTATGACAATGCTATATGATGCATCACCAGAGCAAGGCTACATATAAAGATACTCCAAAACTTGGCTTGTGCATTACATCAGCCAATATCTCTTTCACGTGTCCTCTTTGTGTTGTCAACAAGCGAAGGGGAAAAGCAAGGTCTTTTAGGAGCACAACTCCCTCCCTTTATTTATGCATTGGGGGCATGATTACTCCAAGGCAATTATAGCTTGCTAGAGTGAAAACAACAGAAGTACACGAAGTACATTGAAAGCACAGTTATGCCACAAGATTCTTAGACTTCTCATGCTACGGGAGGTGGTTACAAAGATCGGTGAGCACCTTAAATATAAGTTTCAATTTTGAATTTATTCCATTTGGTAGGATTGTCTACAATGCCTGCTTGCCAAGCACGTGTTGCTTTGGTTAAGCACAGTTTGGCACTTGAGATAAAATATTATAGCTCATTTTCATTATTCTTAAGCTGCATGATTCCGCAAGGCCGATCCGCTATGAAAGTTTGACAAGGTCGATTCTCTTATGCTTCAACATTTTTGTGTCAACCAAAGTACCTATTAGCTAAGAGCACCCAGGTTCTATTCTTTTCATCTTCTACATCCACATCTGTGATGCAAGGCTTCACTTTAGGACATTTGTCCTAGAAGCTTCCAAAGTTTGATATATGCTAGTAGCATGCAAACTTAGGGAAACTTGGCAACATGTCTACCTATTTCTTATTGGAGGTTGGTATGGATCAAGCCTCGAGGGCATACTAGGTACATCCGGACAGCTCTACATTTCTCAGCATACATGGCTACGACCCACATTCAAGCGAAGCTAGCTCTTAGAGGCGCAACAAGGTTAGACCATTTTGAGTTTTACTTGTTATTTTGTCTTTCAATTTTCATTTGAATAAGACTTCTTTGCTTTGGAAAGCAAAGTGCTTTGACAAACTTACTGCGAAGCAAGGCTTCTGCTTCGTGCCATAGTACTATCCATTGATTTAGCATCGAGGAGAATGGCATGCAAGTTTGGCAATAAGAGGATATAAGCTTAGTTATGGTTTGCAATGACCAACTATGATGTATCCATGTTAGTACACAACGTGCAAGGCACATATGGCATCTGCTCAAATTGTGGAGACCATCATTGAAGACAAGGGCTTATCACAATATTTTTTTGCTATGCATGCATGGCATGCCAGTATTTTGGAGTCACTCCACTTAAATCAATAGCATCATGCCCATCTTTACCTTAGTAGATCAAGAAGGAAAGTAGCACTTTTTGGTAATCTCCTTGCTCTTATTGTCAGCAAGTGATAGGAGACAAAACCTGTTGTTTGAATTTCCCCCAAAGCACAAGTATGCAACTTGCAAGCAACTTATTATTCTCATTTTATGGGCACTAGCTTCTCAAGAGTATTGTTTATGATATGGTTTCCTTATGGACCATATCTAGTTACTAATAGCGTCTTTGAAACATTTCTAGCTGCATCTATTTGTCTAGTTTCAACCTTTATGATGGTTGAAAGCTAGATTTATGGAGCTGCGTTTAAGCCTGAGCTATTCATGTTGAATCTCACGAGTACATAGGTTTGAGTATTGCTTATATTGATAGCTGTAGTAACTTAGATTATACATGTATAGTCCATGTAGTGGATTATTTGAGATTTTCTATGACTCTTTCATGTCCACTTAGAAACACATGCTCAAAGCAAGTAGGCTTGCTCTCAATTGAACATGTGCGCATGTTTTGTGACAGGCGTATTAGAGAAGGTTGAGGTAGTCATGGAGGAATTGCTGCCAATGATCAAATGAGCTTTTTACAAAGGTATGCATCATTAGTTTCTTTTGCAGAGGTCATGCATGCTTTCAATTCCTTTCAATTGGAAAATCACACAATAAAGTGGGATATGTGTGCATTGTGTATGTGTGTGACACATGCCTAAGAGCTCAACTTCCAAAGCTTTATGAGAATTGAATATTGGCCAAAACAAATGGTGTGTGACTTGAACGATCTTGAGCTTGAGCTATGAAGCTCTCAACGGAGAGAGAGAGAGAGAGAGAGAGAGGGGGGGGGGGGGGATTTTGAAGAATGTAGTAGATGCTAAAGCAGAGGAACACCTAGAAGACAAAGAGGGAGCTTTGTAGCAACAAGCTACAAGCCTACTCTCTCGACACCACCTCCTAACTCATCAAATTTTGTCTCTACTTGCCTTACAGACATTTTTTCTTTTGTTGAATTTTTTTGTTGGTTTTCTGTATCTTTTCTAAAGTTGCCTTCTCTAAGTTAGCACTATCAATATGAACTAGGGTACTACATGTCTGATACAAAATTTCCACCTCTGTCTGCGTGATTTGGTAAGATGAATGCACTCTCAGTCATTCCACAATGAAAAGGCTTTTCTTCTAAACGCCTTTTTGTGTCTTTTCAAGAAAAGAACAAAAGTGATGATGCTCTATTACCTGTTGCATCTCTCCCCATGCAAGGTGCTTCAAGGTCATCTCCCTGCTCTTGTTGTCAAGTGACACGAGACAAAACTTGTTGTTTGATGATTCCCAAATCATGACTATGCATCTTGTGAGCAACTCATTTTTCTACAGCTCAAATTGTTTGTCCAAGCAATTGTCTAGAAGGTGCATAATCATTTTAGTACACATGAAAAGGCCTTTTTTCAAGGTGGCAGTCAAGAAAGACAAGTGAAACTTAGGCTTACCTCAAAATACGACCCTTCAGTTGGAAGGTATCCATGTTGTACTCTCCTTTGCTATCATCTTAACTTGTAGGCATTTGGACTGTAAGGAATCATCTTAACTTGCAGGGGATTAGACTGCCTCACAAGCTTTTGGATCTTGCAAATGTCAAGTGAAATATGTTTGATGGATGTAGGTAAGGCTTTCACTTTTCAAGATTTTTTAAAAATCATGAGTTAAAAATCATGAGGCATTTTATATGGGTGTGCCCATGCCCTGTTTGCAAGTTCAATTTGGGCCACCATTCCTCATAACCAGTAGGCCACCATGATGGAGAAACCCTAGATTCTTGAAGGGAAAGCCTCATCGCGGTGGCTCACAATGTTGGATGAGGGCTAATAAGAGAGAGCCCAATGTAGTGTACTATAGTTCTTGAAGGGTACAAGGGGTTGATACCATCAAGGTATTACCTTCCATTTTGCCCAACATATTATGCTATGCTTGGTACTTTGCCTTAATATTATCAGATGCCTTGATACACAGTGCACTCTCTATTCAACATTATGTATAAAACAAGCCTATGAAATCTTCAATGCAATTACACACTTGAGGACTACTTTTATCTAATCAGGGATTGTAGCCCCCTCACACATTTGATTAAACATATAAGAACTACTTTCACCAATTAAAGAATATAATTCTCATATTGTGTAGTATCCAACATACATCAAATGAAACTTATGATGATGTGAAATGCAAGACTTCAGCGATCTTTATATACCCGATATACGAGTACATGATATCCACCCCCTGACTAATGACTTGTTTCTAGTATATACTCAGGTGACCATATCCAAAATCACTTTTAGCTTAGTATTGGGACTTGTGACTCAGTAACCTTAGGTCATTTCACAAGGAGAATTAACTATACCAGGAATAAGGATACACTCCCACTGATTTTTCTAGTTAAAAGGCTGAAAATGGAAGCATTTTGTTTTATACAAAATAGGGGGAATTTTGCCAAAGGTCACCTATCTAAAATTCCCCGTTATTCATTGTATTATTAGGGAAAGGAATAGTTCTATCAATATACCAAGCCCAAAATCTTTAGAGTGTGATGGTGGCTCGTCCAACATCGGTTTCGGTTCTGGCTCTGGGTCAGACTTTGATTTTTTTAATAAGTCACTTCGGGCTTTTTGCATATCTTGATGGCCCGTCAAGCTTTTGATATAGCTTGACAGGCCCACTTGGGTATGCAAAAAGCCCAGTAGGCTTATCGATTGAGACGGTTTCTATAGATTAACAAGAAGGTCACATTGATATTTAACGTGATTACGTATTTTTGAAATGTTTTCACTCAATGTTATTAACATGTTTGTATGTTTGTGATCGCGTTAATGAAATCCTTGGTCAACTGAATAAGAATCCAACCTTATTAAAAGACACGATTACTCGTGTGCATCAAGGAGTAAATGGAAATCTATTTGGAATAGGTTTGGATTGTGCAGTATACTTCATCAATGAACATTTAGAGCCATCAAGAAAACAATCCAAATTATTTCTTTATACAAGGCCTAAGAAAAGCACAATGGATGTTGGTATCTTGGTAGAGTCGAAAGAATGCAAAGAAAAATTATTGGTTGATTGTTGAAATACAAGATGGGATTTGATTTGATGAGTAGGCGTGAAGATTTGCAAATCCAACTTGGTTGGTGAACAAAGGTGAAGGGAACCAGAATGTTTTCCCTTGATTCCACAAATCTACATATGACAGATATTGAAAGTGTTATAGCCTTCGCAAATCTCACTTAGAGATTGGATAGTAACGATTGCAAAAAATTTCATAATTTGATAAATCAAAATAAAGGTTTTTTTAATTGTCTTTATTAAAGAATATGTAATTGTCAATGCTAACTTTTATGTCTTATGGATTTTTATTTGATTGACATGAAACAAAGTTCTTTAGTTTTGATGGAGGATATGCAATGGTCTTGTACAAAGCTTGTGCTATGGAGTTTTGATGGAAAGAGAGAAGTTTTATTGTTAGAGATATAGAATGGCCATATTGTATGGCATTTTGATGGATGGAAAGAAGATCTTAGTTAATTCAAAAACTTGTAGAATCTACAAACCTCACGGTTAAATTTTGAATGCAGATTGAAGCTAAGTTTTCGATTGGGGCTAAGTTTTCTCAAAATGTGCTAAAATTGGATGGATTTGAACTATTGTATATGGCTTTTTTGACGAATGACATTAGTCAACTAGATTGCATTTTGCATCTTACATTCTCAAAGAGGAGAGAGCACAATACACATTAGAGCTAATCACATTTAATCTTTTCACTATTATCTTCTTGTTTATCCTTTTTTAAAGATACTTAGCTATTTTCCAAAGTTATTTTAAGTTCAATTAATTGGTTTAAGATTTTTATTTCATTTGCAATAGTATTATTAATATTTATTTAAGTAAATTGCATTTTGTATAGAATGAAGTTTTTCAGGTATATACTTATAACCACTAATTTTTTGAGGCTTGTAACCACTAACTTTTTGTAGGTAGGTTGTGAACGTCGAATGAGACATACATTTAACTAGTGCTTACATTATAATAAAACAATTTATACAAAAATTTTGTTAAGGTATATATTTGCCACCATGTCGTATGTTTAATATATGTCTAGAGTTGGAACATGTACTATTATATTAGGATCTAATTTAAAGAGAAGATTAATTATATTTATTCATACGAAAAGTTTTTTTATTTAACTTAAATTTACATAAAGGAGAATTAAATGCGCTCCAAAAACATACATAGGGTTTTTAAAATGGCCTCTCGTTCACATATGATATATAATGTTTTCATTAAGTGCACGCCCCATGAACAAGGCAACGCTCAGCTTTCCTTGGTTGATAAACAAGAGAGGCTTTGACCATATGTGTGTGTGTGTGTGTGTGTGTGTGTGTGTGTGTGTGTGTGTGTGTGTGTGTGTGTGAGAGAGAGAGTGAGAGAGAGAGAGAGAGAGAGAGAGAGAGAGGGGGGGGGGGTCGAGGGTGGGGGAAAAGACAAGAATAGAATTGTTAACATCATAGAAAAAACAATATCAAGAGTGATGCACTCTTTTACCTTTGTTATCACCAATGATCATCCCCTTGGGCACCATAACGCTCTTAGCCTCTTTGTGAAGACCCAAAGAAGAATGGAAAACTCACGGTATGCATTGACTACAGGAAATTGAATGCTTAGACGATAAAAGACCCATTTCCACTACCATTTATAGAAATGACGTTGAATGAGATAGTTGGACATGAAATGTACAATTGTTTGGAGTGGAGACAATCGATCCAAGGTAACGGTGTAACGCGCACATCTACCCCTATGTGCATGTGGACAAGGTAACTCTTACTTCTAGGATTTAGGATATCATCAAACGTGTTTCACCCTTGGTAAGGGGGTTTGTGATTTTTTAGGAGAGGGGAGGGTAGTGATTTATAAAGGGGGTTGTCCTACATGTAGCCACACATCTATACATCTTTGAGCAATGGAAACATGCAAGGGTGGAAAATTCAGGAGATAGCTTCTATAGCATTCAATTAGGTACTATTGCAATATGCCACACACAAATGAAGTGGCATATTTGGACAACCATAAATTGCATCTATCGCATAATTATAGGTAGACACATCCTATAATGGTACTTGCATACTCACTAGTAGGTCTGTACGCATGTCTCGTCGAGGGGAATCTCACAAGATACCTAGCTTTGGGAAAAGGGGAAAGAATAAAGGAAAGGCGAGAGAGGTCTAGGAGGCGGTGGCTCCACGTGTCTCCTGTCTCTCTCTCTTTCCCTCTCTCTCACACACACGCACACAGGCGAGTGGAGGCATTTGGAAATATTCTCTCTCTCTCTCTCTCTCTCTCTCTCTCTCTCTCTCTCTCTCTCTCTCTCTCTGCGCATGGCGCAGAAGGGTATCAGAAATGGAGTGTGTGTGCGCGCTCGGGAGCAGGACATGCAAATGTGTGGGAGAGTGGTTGTCGAGCAGCGCGAGGATCTATGCAATAGCCTCAAATGCAGACCTTACACATCATCGATACATTGACGTGGTATATTAGGCAAGTATCGAGATGTGCACAGGGAAGAGAGTGAGAGATGGAGAATGAGGGTGATAGAAAGAGGAGTGATGGTGTTTGGAGAGGAGGAACATATTTCTGTGGCACACGTCTTGTGGAGCAGCCGGTTGCAGATATTGAGCTCGCATCGAGGTTCTCTCTCTCTCTCTCTCTCTCTCTCTCTCTCTCTCTCTCTCTCTCTCTCTCTCTCTCTCGTGTTGCCTCCCATTCTACCCTACGTGGTGTGAAACTTGCAGACATGCACTTCAGTTCTTTTTATGGCCATCAGTGATAGCATCCATTGGGAAATCGACTCGCCAGAGGAATGCACCCTGTCTCTCTTTCTCAGCTGAGTGCACACAAAACAGTTCGCTTTGTGTGTGGGCAGGCCGAATGCATGCAGGAGTAGGGAGGCAGGGCGGCCGAGTGATGGTGTAGGAAAACAAGGAAATGCATGTGATGGTGGTGCATAGTCCATGGGGAGAGAGAGAGAGAGAGAGAGAGAGAGAGAGAGAGAGAGAGAGAGGACAAACGAAGCGAGCGGGGGCATGCAGGATCCTAACGATGGGAGATGACTCCAATTTCTTTGGGAAAGTGGGGAGTGAGCAAGGAATCTAGATAGATTCCGCTTATTGAAAGTGGACCAAGCAGGAGAAAGTTACACTTAGTTGGTTATTTTTTGGGTGAAAGTTTTCCCATTTTATGCACTTGATATCTTTCAATTATTCACAATCGGAAGAGGAAATGTCACTTTACATTTGTCAGCTTGACAATCCACAAAGAATTTTATTTATGTATGAAATCGTATTTGTCCACCTTTTTAAAAGCCTTTCTCAGATGAGATAGATGATAGAGGCTTTGATTTGGAAAGGGATCTATTGTATAATGTTTCCAAGTAGTTGTTGTCACCATGTGGGGGCATATTACGTTTAACCCCTTCAGTTTTTAAATATTTGTTGAACACTAGGGGTTCGATTTTCTTGGGATGATCTCACATTAAGTGTTGTTCTACTTTTCTTCCCCCTACAAGCACATGGGGTGGCCTTGATGTCATTTGAGGGTACCTCCATTCTCTCCCTAGGTGCTCAAATCCATTTGCAGAACAAAGCTAGTTTTACATGCAATTTAATCAATCACAAAGTTCACACAGAAGATTTCACTTGAAAGTCATGAGTTACTACAATTTTTTGACCCTGCAGTGGACAAGAGAGATTATCTCAAAAGGGAGTGTATTTAGACACTTGGGAGCCCCAGTAGGGGTGGGTGTAATTCATAGTCAAAGATTGCAATGGGTCCTTGAAAAAATAAGCTCAAAAATGAGAAGATGGGAGTTTGTTCTCCTCCCCTTCCAAAGCCGCATTAGAGTGATTAATGTTTTCATGATTCCGTATATTGCTTTCCTCACCCCCGTGCTCAAGATGGCTAAGTGTAACTGGAAAGAATTCTTAAAACCAGTGAAAAGGTTTCTTTGGAAGAACAACACGAAAACCTCCCGGGCATGGTAGCGGGGTAGATGGGAGGTAGTTGCTTGCCCAATAGACCAAGGAGGGCTCGGCATTCTTAACCATGTATCCCATGTTGAGGCCCTTTGTGCCAAATTTATGGTCTCATTGACTAAACATGACCAAGCTTGGGCTATCATGACCAAGGAAATTCTTGAGGCAGTAAAACTGGGATTGAAAGGGGGAAAGTGGAACGGGGTTGTGATGCACGACAAACTTCTCGCCCCGAAGTGGTCTTATTGTCAGGACACCGGCAAGGCCGGACTAGACGAGGGCAAGGGAGGGTTGGCAGTGTGGAAAGGGAGTCCAGGGGCTATGCTATATAGTCACGGTGATTGGGTGGTGGCCTCTCAGGCTCTAGCTTCCCTTGTCTTACACTGCAACACCCAGGGTTTCCAGTGCAATGTTGCTTGTTTTTTCACAGCTAGACGACGTGTTCCTCTGTATTTGAACACGCGTAAGTGAACATTCAGTGCAATCTCCAGGTACGCATCTATTGATTTGGTGTTATTCTAGTGTTTAGTATGCATTGCTTGGTTTTTTCAAGTCGTTTAACTACGCTTGACTATTTCAGGGCCATGCCAAGGGCATGTCGAAACAAGTATTCTGGGCCATAGTGTCCAATGTACATTATGCTGTTATGAATCCACTTGTAGGTTTCAATTTGGCACATGTCGTCACATGGGATACAACATGGTCTAGGGACTCAAGGAGTTTGGTTTAGCAAGTGTAGAGCAATGAATGAGGGCCTCTCTCACTCTTGTCGCAGAGTGTCTAGAGTTACCTCCACACGCAAGTACATCTTGTACTTGAAGGATGTTCTTTTTTACACATCTTTACATCAGACATATTCCACATGTGGAGGATATGAGTCTCTGTACTGACACTGGCGCCATTATTTCAATTATGTGTCACGACAAAGTCCCTAGGTGCTGGTCAAATTTGTTTTCTAAACCATTTTTAGCACGACGTATCAGGAGCAATTTCAATGGCCAAATATTGTCGAATACCTAGAATAACTTGTTCAGCTACAAGTATTGCTAAACAACATTACAGATGGTTGTTTCTACATATAGCAAGGCTTTAAGTAGTTAATGAAAAAGTTTCACTGTCTGTACCTAGAAGTGATCAATGTTTCACCTTCTATTGTGATTCAGGCGTTTCAGCAAGGCTTGCAAAAGATTGCAACTGAAAGTACTTAATTTATTTTCAAAACTATTTACATTTCTTTAAATGTGTACTACGCGCATCACATTTGCCATAAGTATTGGCAAGGATCACCATGGATATACAGGTTCGGAATCTGGTTTTTGCTAAATGCATGCGCACTAGGTGTTATGGGCCCTAGTGTTTAGCAAAGGCTGATTTGGAACGGCATGCGTATTCATCAAGTTGTTGCTTATGAATTATTTTTCACTCTATGTGCAATCTCAATGAGTTTACTTTTTCGGTTTACCAATCACCAATAGAGATCATGGCTCGGTTTGGGTGTTTGTGGATCTTTCAAGTTAACCACGATGGTTATTCAGCCAATTGTTGATTGGTCAGCAATAAGGTACGATATTGTGATTCCCGTTTACCAGCCATCTGGAAAGACTGTCTGTAAACCATGGGGGAAACACACCTCAGTACTGTCAATTATCCAAGGGGATAAGCAGATTACAAAGTGTCATCTTGTGCTAAAGGATATGCAAGTGCGTACGTTAGCACCACGCGATCCAATTAGTAAGCATTTATTGCTCTACTTGGAGTTTGATTACCATAAGTTAAATCATGTTTGCGATTAGGTGTAGTCTCTTCATGAATAAATCAAGTTCTCAACCTTGAACACTAGTTATGGTGGGGTCGTTTATTGCTGAACTTGGAAAACAAGTCAAGGACTTAAACTTGGCTGATGAGTCGTGTTACCACGTTACTTTCATGGAAAGTGAAAAGAGGTACCCTTTAGGGCACATCTTTGTGTGATAACTCGTTTTGCATACTCATGTGTGTTCTAAATGGAGTCTACACACTATGCTTGGATAGGAATCAATAACACGAGCTGGTTGCAAATGGACAACAATGTGGAAAATCAAGATGTTAACTCTTGGTTTCATTGAATCTCCTGCGGAACCGTGTTCCGGTCAACCAAACAGTTGGATCCATGAAGGATGCCATTGGGGAAAACATTAGTGTTCTTAAGAAGAAGTTTTCCACTTTTATATGGTGGACTTCTCAGGCTTTAGCTTCCCTTGTCTTACACTTATCTTAGATCTGGTGGACTCTCAGGGGAGCTGATGAGGAAGTGCAAAAGTGCAGCTGAGGTTTTGGAATGGGGGGAAGTAACCAAATACTTTAAGAACCCCATTTTGCACTGGTCCCCTTGGCTCTCTAAAATATTGGGGCCGCCGCAAAGCCCCTATTGGATAGAAATGGCCAGGAATGTGAATAATAAGGGGCTTGTTCGACTAGAGCAATTCTGGGATGGCAATAGAAAGTATTGGAAAACTGTTGACTCTTTAACCATCCAATTTCAACTGAATGGCTTTGAGCTCTTACTAGTCTACAGCGTGATGAAAGAGCTTGATAAGGCGGTAATGCCAATTTGTGAATCTAACTTTGAATGGGACGCTTGGAGATGGCCCGTGAGTAGCCTCTTTTGGAAACCACACTCTAAAGGCATTTACCATGCATTAATGCACGAGGCTAATTGGTGTAGCCCCCTCAACAAATTATGGAAGAGGCACTGGACAAAAAAACGGTGGGAGGGAGTCATGGAGGACATCTGGAAGCCAAGGTGGCCTCAGTATATGAAGATATTTCGGTGGAAAGTGATGTGGGGTGCTCTGTCGACGGGCGTAAAGATACAAGAAAGAGGCATCGGGTCCAATCGTTGCTCAGGGTGAAGAATAGCTAGTGAAGACCTCGCCCACCTTTTCATGGGATGCCATGCAATCAGGGGCATGGCTGGGAAAATATGCAAGTGGATTCAAAGGACATAGCAAATTAAGTTCTTCAAGAATGATCTGTTCTTTAATAGTAAGAGGTTGGGAAGTCCTGCTCTTCTTGTCTGCACTCAAATAATCAAGTATTACTTCTTGCACCATATTTGGCAAGCAAGGAACCATCGCGTGTTTGAGGGGGATCTGGCTGTGGCAAGCTTTTGTGAAATCATACAAGAGAGCAGAGCGACGATACACATGATCGGAGGCAAACAAGCCTCAAAGGACTGGTCTAGAACAATACATAACATCTTGTAATAAGTAAAGCCTAGGAGTAGTAGTGGTTTCTCTGCCAAGCAGATAACTTGTACTCCTTTGACCCTCAAGGCTCGGACGTCTGAGCTCGAGGTTGGTGTATATTTCTGATGTTCTTAATACTATCCACTCACAATTGTGAGTTTTGCAACAAAAAAAAAGGAGTACAAATTTTTTTGTTTGTTAGAGAGCACATTGAACCTTCGGGATTTGAGTAAGGTAGAGCCCTTGCCTCGCGTCACCTACCTTGGCAATTTCTCCATTAATATAAGTAGCGTTCAAATTCATGAACTGTTTTGCATTTCAAATAGTGGGGTAGAATATTGGTTTTCCAAGTTTACCAAAATCGGTAGAGTTGAGAAACGAGGGTAGCGTTCGCTGATGTCACATGGCTGGGTTACACGCAACCTGTGCGAATGCGCCCTAAATCTTTGGCTCAAACTTCAGTCCATATTTCTTATAGCCATGAGCCATGGCCCATAGGAAAGAAAAGGTCCAAACATGTGCATGTGCAAAAGAAATGTGTAAAGCTACATAAAACGGGTCTTAAAAATGTCCTTTCAATTACCGTGTAATGTGCCCTCCACATGAGGGGGGATAATCGTAAAGGGCGAGGCTGATTGGACATTTTAAAAAGACAAGGCTTCACGTTCACGCTGAATGAGAGGGGGGTAAAACTTAAAAGGCATGAAATCCAATTGCAACTCAAAGGTGCAGTTAGTGTTAGTGGAGAGAGGAGGCAAAACAGTCACCCCCCTCCATGTTGTGGGCCCCTCCTAAAATTGCAAATCCGGGCTAGATTGAAATTTCTCAAGTTTTAGGCTGAAGTCTGGCAAATGCTTCAAATTTTGACCTAAAAGCTGGAAGGGGGGGGGGGGGGTTTTAAAGTGGGTCCTTTTTTCCTCTCCTTTCAGGTGAAAAAGTTTTTCGGTGAGCTTATTGAGTTTGAACCTAGCTGAGCTGCTGAAGTTGCTAAAAGAGAAACTATTATTTGTTTTGAAAAGAAGTTTCAAAAGGCAGTCGTACATTCGAGAAACTAAAATAATAAAGGGGCGTGAGTCGAGAAAATAAAAAATATAGCCCAGGAGAATGGAGAAGGAATGTTTCTCCAACTAGGTACCTACTGCGCAGTTCAAGAAGAACTCTTTCTTCTTTATGCACTCTCCACCACCCTCCACCAAGGCTTCAAGACTCAAGGCACCAGTGACGCGCCCGGCGGGGGGGTTTGGATTGTAACTAGCTAGCCTAAAAAATAGTTACTAGTTACCACACTAAGGTGGGAACTCGGAAGCCCGGTGACCGACTCAGATAGTAACCCTCATTGCACGTCACGGTCTCGTGGCTGATGAGAGTCTATGAAAGAGATGTCGTACGGCCAAAGTAAAAGAGAATATCTAGACCCTAAAGTGAGAATGCAGAAATTCAGTACGGTGTTAGCGTGTGAGAGAGGGCCCGTGACGGCCTGCCCTGCCGGCTGAGGCCCCTGTCGAGCAAACTCGGAAGTCGGAAGACGAGCTTGAGGCGTGAGCAATGAGACTGCCAACTGGTCACTGGTCCAATCCAACAAGAGGTCACCATAAACTTCCTCTATCATGATTCATGGCCTAGGCCCTAGGGCCTTCCAGACTTCCAGTCCCCCCGTGACTCCGCGTTTCGTGATCAGCAGCGCCATTGCGATGGGCATTGGGCGTGCCAGAGCGACCCTTCCCCTCGGGCAGCGTCGGGCAGGTGATTGGTTCATGGCGTTTTTGAAAATTTCTGTCACCGTTCAGACTTTCAGTATCCGTCCAGTTTGACTGGGTAGCCAGCTCAACCCTCCAGGCCGCCCAAGGTGCCTGGTACTGCCTGCCCGAGCAAGGCCACTTTAGACCGTGGCGACCCCCAAGGGCCAAGTGTGACACAGATGATGGGCGTCACTGGTCAGTCTCTCGCTCAAGGCTCAGCGGCCCCCCTCTCTCTAGACTCTCTCTCTCTCTCTCTCTTGAGTCTCATGCAAGACTCGACACCGTACGCAATTCTGCATTCTCACTTTAGATAGTCTTTTTTTCCCGTACGAATCTCTCTCTCTCTCTCTCTCTCTCGGTCGGTGAAGGGCCATATGTCACGAGACCATCGGAGCGTGAGTCGTGACTGGCAGCGAGAGTCACTATCTCAGCCGGTCCCGACTCCCCACCCGGTCCACAGGCTCCAGAGTCCAGACTCCAGAGTCTAGCATAACGCCCTCCCGTTCTGAGAGACCGAGAGTCTCCTCGCCTCAAAACAGGTCTCTCTCGCTCTCTCTCAGAGACTCCAGAGCAGTGTTCTGGAAAAATGTGTCTCAGCTTAATATCGTGCCGTTTTCAATTCCAAAATGCCGGTTGAGCGCAAGGGGGAAAAAAAAAAAGGAGACATTCCGCCTCAAAATAGAGGAAAATAGTGTAAAAACCTAAAAACGTAACCAATTCTTTTAAAATTTCCTCTTGGCAAATTCAAGGAAAGGAATTTTGTATGTTTGGAAAAATGATTTTTGCCGAGCAGTGCTCCAGAGTCTCAGGTGCCTTACATAGACCCTAAAGTTCTTGAACTGCGCAGTAGTAGGTACCTAGTCCGAGAGACATTCCTTCTCCATTCTCTTGGGCATATCGACAACCCCATTATTTTTCATTTTCTCGACAGCCTTTTAAAGCTCTTTTCAAACAAGAAAGCAATATCTCATTAGTCATCCAGATTCAGGCTGGTTAACATTTTTTAAAGAATATACAACTCCTTTCTGCACATGTCTCAACCTTTTCTTTCCTTTTGCTATAAGAAACATGGATTGAAGTTTGAGCAAAAGATTTATACAAATCTGGAAGGTTTATAGTGCGTTCTAACTAGAAGTGCACGGAACGCTATGTAGTGGTTTGGTTGCACGAGAAACAAGCCTACTAATTAATCAAGATTCAACACACCTGGACAATGGAGTTAAAATCTTATTCTTAGCTCATTTGTATCTCCACTTCTAAGGTGGCGGTAACGCGCGGCTTAGTTACTAGTCATTTGAACTGATAACTAAGCTTTATCCTTAGGGCATGGTCACGCGAGGCTTAGTTTTTGGTAATTCACGACAGCATCTGACCGCGGCAGGTACGGTAGCTCAGAGGGTGACGGGAAGCAGCCTGTAGTGAGAGGGAGTGTGAGGCACAGACAGGGGAGAGAGAGAGAGAGAGAACTCACCGGCACGCAACGGGCTTAGTTTGAAAACTATGCCAAAAAAGGCATAGACAAATTCTATGCCGGTGGAAAGCTGCGTCCTGTCAGGCTTTGTCGGCGGTTGTCTGTGGAAATTAAGCCTCGCGTGACCATAGCCTTAGTCACACAAAAAAATGAACATTAAATGAATAACTATGCCTAACCTTTGTAACTATACCGATATGCCAATTTTGGCATAGTTGTGAAGTTGAAGGCATAGTTAGGAGGTTGAATGAATAACTAAGCCTTGGATGACAATGCAACACGCTTAGTTATTGATTTAATTCTCTATCTGCGCATAGTTGGCATAATTATCTCTAACTGATAACAAAGCCTCGCGTGACATAGCCTAACTCTGATTGCATAACTCTTTTTTTTTTTTGGAAGAAACATTGAACAATAGAAAGAGGAAAAGATTATAAGTACCCTAGGGAAAGATAAGGGTCATCCTCGCTAGGAATGAAAACAAGGGAGAACTTCTTTTTTTCTTTTAGCAAAACTCACAATTGTGAGTGAATTATATTGATTCATCTCAAAAAATTACAAGGTCTTGCCATGCTCGTGTCGAGCCATGACATCATCCAGGGACCATAGTTACAACGGCAATATGGATAGCCACCCTTAACGAACCGCCCCCCTATCCTTGATACACAAGGTCAATTATCATGTTCTTTTGAGATCTTCCATTTACCAATGGTCTAGGTTTCCCCCCTTCCTAGGCATTCCATCTGTTTCAACAAGGCACTAGTAGTCCTAGACCAATCGTCCGAGTTTTGCTTGCGCCCGAGCGTCCATATTAGCACTTTTCTTTTGTGTATAATTTTGAATGCAAAGCTTGCCACCTTAGAACCACCTTCAAACACACGGCGCTGCCATACATTATGTAAGAAGAAATACCTGACGATTTGAGTCCTGATGAGGGGGGCAGGACTACCTGAATTCTTGCCTCCAAGGAATAGATCAGTCTTGAAAAAACTAATTTTCCATGTTCTTTGGACTTCTGAAAGGAGATGATGGAACCTATGCAAATAATCATATATCAAGGAGAGTCTAATAGGCTCTTAAAGGGACAAAATGAAACTTTTCCATTGCTACCACATTTTGAAGAATTTGTGAATAAGCTTTACATCCAAGGAAGGGGCATCTCTCACATGAGGTTTGAGCTCCTTCATGACATTTAGAAACCTGAGTCTAAGTTGGGTGGCATTTGTAGTGTAAGTCCTACCAAAATAGGCCTTGTTCCTTTCAAGAGATACATTCCATAAGTAGGCACTCTCTAGACAAGTTCATAGAGGGATGTCCATGTGTTTGCTTTCACCTAGTAGTAGAGACCTCCAAGTAATCTTAGAAGGATAAAAAACCACAAGCTATGTGGAGCTTTCTTCTAAACTGCATATTGAGAGAGTAATCAACAAACAAATGCTAAAGAGACTACTCTTGCACTTTACATCTACAAAAAATACCACTCATCAAACTTCTCACCATCTCTCTCTTAATCAAGGAGATACAAGTAGACAAGGATGCAACACACACACACACACACACACACACACACACACGTGGACACAAGAATAGTTTTGATGGTGATAAATTATAAAAAAGAACAAGGAGACACAATTTCTACACACAACTTAGCATAATAAAAGAGAGAGAGGAAATTTGTAAGAGAATGGCCTAAAGTTGTAGGCTATAGACTCCATGGAACCTCTTGTGGACGAGTAAATAAATTCATTATTGATTTAGTTGGTGCCAAAACACTAGAGGCCCCTGGGTCCTCTTTACACTTTAGTTTATGTGAGGTATCTATCACTTATTGTATGATCCTTTATAAGGTGGGTTCGAACTTCTCACAAAATATGTACAATGGAGCCATATCAGCTTCTTGGAAAAATGACTACAACACTATGCAAAAATAAGTGGTTGAGAAGTATTCTTTTATTGTTGATGCCTTTTTCTCACTTCGTTAAGTTTCAATCTACACACCATCAACTCACTATTAGTGAAAAATAAAGATATCACATCAATTAGCCATCAGAAATCAGCTATTCCAATTGTAATGCTAACCACATACGATAGAAGGGTGCTCAATATCGTATTATTCCTCCTACCACAGGTATAGCAATTGTCCTCGGATGCTCAATAGAGAACCAACTAGGCCGTGAGTAATGGAAAGTGTGGAGAAGATTGGAAAAAAAAATCACGTCTCCATTTGGCATCTTCTCTAGAGTGGCCTTTAAAAGTCAAAAGATAGTGGTTGTGTACCATGCTAGTGTGTGTAGTGATGGTGGTCTCATGAAGAAATAAGTTGGTCTTTTTTATCTACAAGTCAAAGTGGATCCTCGTAAAGGTGATGTGTATGTAGGGATCCTTGAAAGGCTCATAAAGACTAATGTGAAAGGAATTTTGAATGTCCCAGTGTGAGTAACAAATCTAAACAAAATGAAACATCATTAGTAACATCAAAATTTTGAGTGGACCATAAGAATTGGAAACAATCTTCACAAAAACATTGGTGTCAACAATTTTAATTTTGCGCTTTTAAATTCAAAGCATAACGTAATTACATTCCTTAAATCCATGTGCCTTGCAATGTTTATTAGCATGGTTAGTGTAAAGTTCATGTTAATGCCCCGACGATCACTTTTCAAAATGTGTATCGTATCACATGAGTTAATCGGAGAGGATTATTAGTTATCCGAAATGTGTACTTTATCTGTACATTAGAGGGGAGATGGCGTATTTTTAATAAGCTTGTACTGTAAATAAAGTATATATATTGAGGTATTTTTAATAGCCTCTTGAACACATGTGATGTAGGTAGGTTTTGATAAGTGACTGTCGTGGGGTGAATGCTTGATAACACAATTTTTGTTAGCATGCTTAGTGTAAAGTTCATATGAATGCTTGGTAGCAAAATAAATACTTACATTGATATCATAAAAAATTGCAGGAAAACTATTCACAATAGTAAGCACAACATTAGAAAGATATGAAGCAAGAGTAGGAAGAGAATGACCGAGGAATGACCGTACACAATCTCAACTGGAGATTCCGCTATAGCAAAGTAAGAGATATTGTTATAGAAAAACTATAAAATATACAAGTAATTATCTCATTTCTTTGGTTGAGAAGAAACATAAGCTTTTAGTAAATCAATGATAGTATCATTAGTTACTTCCATTGGACCATTAGACTTAGGATGAAATGCATAAATAAAATCAAGTTTATTATCAAGATTTTAAAATTTTGTTACCTAAAAAGCACTACAAATTTTGAAATCTCGATCAAATATTACTACTCTAGGCAAACCATGATGTGGGAAGACAACTTTTAGAAAAAGAAGTGCAACCGGATGCGTTGTGAGAGTTTTCTTCCAATGAATGAAGTATGCATGTTTAGAAAAATGATCAGTGACAATCCATATCATATCATGCTTATAAATAGTGAGTGAAAAAAATATAACAAAATCCATTGTAATGTGTTCCCAAGGTCTTTTAGAAATGAGGAGAGGGTGTAAAAGGCCCAATATGTTACCGATTTAATCTTTTGGCAAATCAAACAAAATAAAACATACTACTTACATCACTTTTTATGGTAGACCAATAAAAATCGCGGCATGAGTTCTGAAATGTAACTAAAAACTCTCTATGGCTAGTATTGTGTGGTAATTTATACAACTCTTCAATGAGTAAAAGACGAAAAGGTTTTGTAACAAACAGTTTGTGTTTAAAACAAAAGAAATGTTTTTGAGTGGTGTTTTCCAAAACCGTGTACACAAAATTATCAACAAGTATATATGCAACCATGTGGTTCTGAAATCATCATCTTGTGCATAAGTTTCAGGCATAAAGTCAAATGAGGTATTTGTGGTTGATAGATTATTAAGAGAGGATCTTTGACTCAAAGTATCAGCTACAATATTTTCTTTACTAGGTTGGTATTGAATGTTGGGTTGAAAAGTTTAAATGAAGGTAGCCCACTTAACATGCCTATCACCTATTGAAGATGGTTGAGATAACAAATAATTTTTACTTTGTTGATCAATTTTGATTATCAAATCAACACCAGTACATAATGTTTCCAGATCATTGAAGCATGTAGGGTAATAGTTAATTCTTTGCCATATGTATTGAATGCAGATTCCGAAGTTCTAAAATGCGAGTAAATGGCTATCTTCCATAATGCACCAATACCTTTTTCACTAGCATCAATGACTACAACAAATAACGGTCTATCAAAATCAGACAATTGTAACACAAATGCATTAGTTAAAGCATTTTTTGAGTGCATGAATGATTTTTTTGTAAATCAGTCCATACATAAGGAGTGCTTTTCTTCAATATGAGTTAAACAATGAGATTTATATGAAAAAACTTATAATAACTACAAAGACCAAGTCAACATGAATCCCCTTTTCCAATCCAATGTATCCTAAATATTCAATTTTAGATTGGGAATAATGAACTTTTTTTGGGGTTTAAATAGTACAAGTGATTTTGTGAAAGCGAAAGAAATTTGTGTGCTAAATATTCTTTACGCTCTTCTTTAGATTTATTAAACATCAAAATGTCATCAAAGAAGACAATGAGAAAATCCTGACGGTCAGAAAAAATCTTGTTTGTCATACGTGTAAAAGTGGTTGGTCCATTTCTTACAACCAAATGGCATGACAAGAAATTTGTAGTACCTTTATGTCTAATTGAATGCACTTTTGAAAACATCTTTTGCAAACATTTTGACTTGATGGTACCCATATTCAAGGTCAATTTCAGCGAAAATTTTTGTCCCATTCAGTTTGTCTAGTAGATCATCAACTCACGGAATAGGAACCTATCCTTAATGGTGATCTTGTTTTAAGCCCTGTAGTCGATACACATAGAAAAGGTTCCCTTTTTCTTATGAGTACTAAAGCTCTTTATGGTGAGTTTTTAGGTTTGATAAGTCCTTGGTCAAGTAAGTCGGTGATTTGGTTATCTCCCATTTTGTAGTTGGGTTTACGTGATAAGGTGCTCTACAAGGAGATTCACTACCCAAGATAATGTCAAATTTATGGTCTTCTTTATGGAGTTTCCAGAGGCAAACCATGCAAAAAATAACTCTTAAACTGTGAGATTGTATATGAAGAGTGGTGTGGAGTTTCATTTTTAGTAGAGAGCTAATTTACAAGCACTAGGTATTTATTTCCTTGCTTTCTATCGGCTGATTTGGTTTTGGTGTGAGAGAGAGGTGATTTTTTTAAAAGTTCAACTGAGTGTTGCTTGGATAGAGAAAGTTTTATTGCCTTGTGTGAGAGTCAATGGGTATGCTTTTTAGATAATTGGTGGGTTAAACTCATGTCAAAAAGCCACCCCCAAAATCATATCAATCCATGCAATGATGCGACCAAAAATGTAGGTGTCTATGAAAACCCACCAATGCAAACTTCAATGGTTACTCGAGTCTTATAGGCTAAAAATTGATAATTAAAAACAATCTTTACTTTGCGTGGTGAAGAGAGAGAGAGAGAGAGAGAGAGAGAGAGAGAGAGAGAGAGAGAGAGAGAGAGCTATTGTGCCAATAGTACCAAAACAAATTTATGACTACTGCCATCATCTAAGAAAATTGTGATGCCTTCACTCTTAGTTGTGCTCTTCACTTTAAGTAAGGTGTGTGGACATATTGGAATACCTAAAGAAGGGTTGTCATTGGAATTATATGCAAGATCATAGCCCTCATCATAATTGGATTCCACTTCATCATAGAGAGCATCTTCGATCATGTTAACTGTTGATTGTTTGGGTGGTTGTTGCTAAAGGGTCTATGCTTGGGGCTACAAGTGACTCATTTGGGTTGGCCATTGTTTATGATTCCAAATGAACTTATAAGTGAGGAGGTTTTCTTGCGTGAGACACTTGAGTACATATATTTCTCTTGTGTCATTTAGAGAAACAATGAGAGCACTCTGAATGGGAATATTTGTATGCATTGAGAAAAAGTGGTGCCAGCCTTTGGGGCTAGTGCATCTTGGCTCGGAACTCCATTGTGCCGTGTCAACTCTCCTTCTCTCTCTCTCTCTCTCTCTCTCTCTCTCTCTCTCTCTCTCTCTCTCTCTCTCTCTCTATACTCTATATATATATATATGTGTGTGTGTGTGTGTGTGTGTTCAAGTTAAGTTATTTGCAATTTTTGTTCATGTGCTGCTATTGATTTTCTCACTTGGAGTGTCCAAGCCTGTAACAATGTTATCAGAGCTAATTAGACAATTATTCTTCTATAGAGAACCCCTAAAATCTTGAAAAGAAATTTGTGACTTTATTTAATCTAGTCAATTTGTGACAAAGGAGTGGAGTGGCTCTTGTCTTGTGCAAACTGCATCACACAAGATTCAATGTGATGACTTATCGGTAGATTTTGAAATTGGCACTACTAAAGCTTCAAGATATAGCTCAAACTTGAAGAGATTTTGTGATTTTCTCCTCCCCCATCCACTAGACAACTCTTTTGCCTTCTAGGATTTCTCAAAAGTATGTTTTTTTGTTGTTTTTTCTCATCCTCTCTAGAACTTGAGGATGATGAAATGTCAAAACTCTCTGGAGATGAATAAAAAATTGCGTCATTCTTACGAGCACGCTTCTTCGATCTTCTTACCACCTTAAAAGTCGACTTTTGGCACAAATAATCAGGGGAATCTACTGATTTCCTCTTCTTCCAAGACTGCTTTAACCTTTTTGTCAATCGATTTGTCTTCTTTTTAGTAGAGCTTTGTCAACATCTTTTTGCAAGTACATTTTTTTATTTTCTCCACTTGAATTTTTTTTTTGCTTCATTATCAACTTGATAGGAGAATTGACGGTCTCTTGGTATCTTGTGTGAATCTCATCAAGTGGGTAATTCTTAAGGTGATTCACATATTTTGGATCTTTGGAGTACTTGATCAATCTTGATACCATTGTTACAGGCTTGAACACTCCAAGAAAGAAATCAAAAGCAACACACTAACAAAATCTGCAAATAATTGCTTGACGAGAGAGAGAGAGAGAGAGAGAGAGAGAGAGAGAGAGAGAGAGAGAGAGAGAGAGAGAGAGTCGATACAACAGGATAGAATTCCAAGCCAGGATGCATTAGTCCCAAAGATTGGCGCCCCCTTTTGATATTTCTTTATTATTACTTTTTGTAAGCACAACTCCCGAGGGTCTAAATCTATTCGAGACTATATGTCCATATGCTCTCTGAAGAGTGGTCTTGTAGTCCAATACTAATACTAGAAAACGATGATTGGTGCATGTCCTTGTACATTCGTTGGCCATTGACACTCATCAAAACCCTTTTTGATGTGACAACTCCGTCTTATAAATGGGAGTCTCTCCCCACATTTCAACTTAAGTGGAGAGGCCATAACTTCTACAAATCAACTCCAAATTTGTCAGAGTTTGGGATTAAGAAACTACTTTCTAAGATCTTTCCAATGATATGCTGGTTGATACTAGGGTTTCGACAAAGCATTTATGTACTTCACCGGGTTGCCCACTTTGGACAAGAGAGGCAAAGTCAAACCTCCTTATAGGGCCCCAATGAGAGTCCAAATTTTCCCTAACATGAAAAAAGGATAGAGGGGCTCCCTCATCACTCAAGGAAGGCCAATTCCACTCTCCAAGATCCCATTCTCCAAAGTGGTGCCTCCTTAGTAGTGAAAATAGGGTTGACACATGATCTCTTATGGAAAGAGCCAACCACTCTAACAGGCTGCCAATGGCCAGTCATTTGTTAATCATGTGGAAACCCACCCTGAAAATCTAGCCATATGTGATGTCCACGATGCCCAATCTTAGTGATGCTAAAGACTAGAATTCGTTACTAGGCAACAATTGGATCTCCTAAGGGGGGATCAAAGTACATCCACCATCCTTGATGAGAAGGTAAAGAAGTATTCCTCAATAAAGGCATGTCAATCGGGTGGAATGGCCTCATGAATCTCTCTCATACGGGTAGAAACCCCTTTACGGATCTCCTAGGTTGCTCTAATAACTTGTGACCCAACCAAGGAAGCATCGGACCAATAGTGTAAATGTTACGGACTCACAACTCTAACAGGTGAGCAATACAAGAATGATGCAGTGTAGAGAAAAACGAGGCAGGAGACTGCACATTACACCATGAAAACTGCAGACTGTATGAACAAAAGAGACCATGGCTAAGCAAGAGAAAGTACTGCTCTACCCTGTAATCATCATCAACAACCAACTACAGGCCCAAAACAACAGTACGATTGCAAGAAAATTGAAAACTGCAAACTTCCAGGTAGTTACATCCATAAATTGCTACTCACCATGTGACCATTCGGGTATTTCCAACTATCTAGGCATAAAGACCTTGTGTAAACATGCTCCTAAGATTTAAAGCTAAGACCTTAGTTAAAAGTCCAAAAAGATAAATGCCCTGACACATCAGGCACTAACAATAAAGAGCTTGCTAGCCCATCATCTAATCTAGCCCAATCAATGTGAGTCCTTCCACCTAGCTAACGAACTTTTGCATCTGTCACATATGCATTCCATACAAGTGATTGCCTTGCTAGCTCCTCAGCACAAGAAGGTAGATGTTGATTCAATGTAAGGCGTAATTCCTTCCAAATCCACATTAAGCATCACAAAATGGTAACTCCTTCCAAATCCGCAACAAGCAATGCAAAAATTGTGACAAATGGGATGTATGCAAGGGTGCATCCGTGGAGACGTATCTAATGGTTGGGCACCAAACAGCAACAACATCTAGGGAGCAAACATGAGTTGAGTTATGTGACAAAGAATCGTACACAAATTGTTTCTCTCATTGATGTAACATTTTGGTTTCATAGGTCATTTTTGCATTTTGAGGACATTAATATAATGGATATAACCTCTCTCTCATAGGTCACAGATGTAACCTTTTGTTCACACACATCATTTTGAATATTTGAAAACATTAATATAACATTTCATACCATCTCTCTCTCTCTCTCTCTTTCTCTCTCTATCAGCCTTTCTTACATTTTTGTGCGTGTTTAGGCTAGTTCTCCCAACACTTGATAGCGAATGGAGATATATCATGTTGGTATGCACATGAGATGGCAGCATGTTTTAAGCTACATGGTTTATCCATGGAAAGGATCCCCCTCTTCCAATATTCTCTAGATGCACCCTCTCTCTCTCTCTCTCTCTCTCTCTCTCTCTCTCTCTCTCTCTCTCTCACACACACACACACACACACACACACACACAACAAAGGGAGGTCACTAGACTTATTTGACAAGATTTATTTCATTTGCCAGTTGAATACATAGAGGACATACATATAGTCTATACAAGAGCTAGGCACGAAGATGACTACATATATAGAGCATTTTCTCTGGCTCACACATGATGGGTTCTTATCTAGGCCTGCCTACATGGCCACTCACTTGTCCCACAAATTATGATGTGCTATTGGATAGA
This sequence comes from Adiantum capillus-veneris, assembly GCF_014529385.1. Classification (NCBI taxonomy): domain Eukaryota; kingdom Viridiplantae; phylum Streptophyta; class Polypodiopsida; order Polypodiales; family Pteridaceae; genus Adiantum; species Adiantum capillus-veneris. The sequence goes on along the minus strand of NC_140933.1, from coordinate 5,296,210 downwards.
TTTGGACACACAAATTAGATGGAGATTGAGACATGCAAATATCAAGGAATTTGAGTTGAGGCCAGGTTGTGTTAGTTGTGTCAAAGAGAGCCAGAGATAGAGCTTCTCTATATATGCCATTGTACAACATACTATGAGATACATGGTCGCTTTGCTCCATCTTTAAAGAGGTTTTGGGCCTCTATTGAGAGTTAGGAGATACCAAGAAAAGAGATGTCTTGGCATCTATCTATTGGAGATTCAACGATATCAAGCAAGGCTACTTAGAGAGGAAGGATCACACACTGAGAGACACACACAAAGATACATAACAATGTTGTTTATCCAAAGATTGAGTAGATATGAGATGAGGGATACATGGCACATCACTAGAAGAGCTATATTGAGTGATCAAGCAATAGAGATGGGGAGATCCAAGAGGCCCATAATTATGCACAAATGGTAGCATGGTTGGTTTCTCTATGAAAAGGCTTCTCCCCTTTTAGTATTCTCTAGATGCACCTCCTCTCTCTCTGACATGGAGGGAGGTCACTAGACTTATACGATAGGATCTGTTTCAGTTGGATACGAAGAGGACATGAATACAACCTATAAAACAGCTAGACACAAAGATGATTACATATAGAGAACATTTTCTCTAGCTCACAGAGGATGGGTTCTTATCTAGGCTTGCCTACATGGACACTCACTTGTCCCATGGATTACAATGTACTATTGGACATGTTTGCACATCATCACATCAGTTTGAGTTTGATAATGGCCAGCATCAAGGAATTTGAGCCGAGACCACGTTGAGCTAATTGTCTTAGAGAGGCCAGAGACAGAGCTTCACTATATATGTCATTGTTCAACATACTATGAGATACATGGCCGCTCTCACTACCTCTTTAGAGAGGGTTCTAGGAATTTATCTAGAATTATGAGATACCAGGATGATAAATTTTTTGGCTTCTATCTTTCGGAGATTTAGCAATATCAAGCAGGGTTACTAAGAGAGAGATATATCACAATGTTCTTCCATCCAAAGATTGAGCATAGAGAAGACTAGCCAGAGAGGAGCGATACATGGCACATCACCAGAAGAGGTTTATTGAGTGATCGAGGAACATAGCTGGGGAGATCCAAGAGGCCTAGATGGTATGCTATAGGTATGCACATTTGGTAGCATGGTTTGAGCTACCTTGTTTCCCAATGGTCTCACTAGAAAAGGTATATTGAGTGATCAAGCAGTAGGGTTGGGGAGATCCAAGAGGCCCAGCTGGTATGCATGAGGTATGCACTAATGGCAGCATGGTTTGAACTACATGGTTTCCCAATGGATAGGCTGCCCCCTTTCAAAATTCTCAAGATGCACCCTCGCTCTTTCTAACATGGAGGCAGGTCACTAGTCTTATGATAAATGATCTGTTTCAGTTGGATACACAGAGGACATGGATACAACCTATACATGAGCTAGGCACAAAGATGACTATATATAGAGAGCATTTTCTCCACCTCATAGAGGATGGGTTCTTATCTAGACCTACCTACATGGACACTCACTTGTCCCATGGATTATGATGTGCTATTAGGCATATGTAGACATCATCACATAAGATGGAGATTGAGACTGGCCAATATTGAAGCATTTCATATAAGGCGAGGTTGTGTGAGTTGTCTCATAGAGAGCCAGAGACATAGCTTCACTATATATGCCATTGTACACTATGTACATGTTTTGGGGGAGGGAGGGTGGGGGAGAGGGGAGGGAGATTACCTGGCATGCACATAGTTGTGGAACTCTTCAATGCTCTATTTGGAGAAGCTTCAATGACTTTTCTAAAAATTTCGTGGGGAAATTTGTTGGTGTTGCATAAGTGACAATCAATAAGCAATGCCCGCTTTTTTCTAAAGCTCACATCAACAAAAGGCCCCTTGTAATGTGCACAATTCTTCTACAATCAACTACAACTATAGGTATCATGAGATTATTCTTAAGCTAAATGAATTAGATGAGCTCTAAATTCTTCATGGTCTCCACCTTGATATCCTTGGGGTGATTACTTTCCAAATCGTGTATCATATCAACTAGTTAACTAGAGAGGATAATTAATACTCTAAAATGTATACTTCTATGTATATTTTTTTTAATGCTACAACCTTCTTAGTAAATATATATCTAGACAACAAAATATGTATCATATCACGTGAGTTAACCAAAGAGGGTTAGTTAACCAGAGAGGATTATTAATGCAGTAAATTGTATACTTTCATGTATACATTAGAGATAGTGGGTTTTTTTAAAAATAAGCACACAATGTAAGTATGATATGCATATTGGGATATTGTAAATAAGCCTTTTTACGTACGTGATACAAGGAGCTTTTGATGAGTGACCGCCCGATGCTTGATATCAAGGCTTAAATTACTTATCTGTATCCAAAGTTATTGGAAGACACAATTGCAAAATATTTCATAAATGATACAAATTAGAAAGGACTGCAACAGACACAATCTATTTCAAATATTGACTCTCGTAGGAAGGATACGTGGGAGGCTACAATAGACACAACTGATTTTAGATATTGAGTCACCCGGGAGGGGTACACACTCTACACATTCTCTATTGAGTGTGCTAATTTTGCATGAGCAAAGTTGTAAGGTCTCTGACCCCGATCAAAAAGAGCACCATTGTACCTTGAAATGAACATAATGGAAAAATATACTATTTTTAGCAGTTTTCCAAATTCTGTAAGTGCCATGATGTTTAAAATATTTTAAAGCTTCGAAATGTGAATTAAAATAATTTTTGTAAATAACTTCCAAAAATAGTAAGTTTTTGGTCACCTGGCCCATCCAGTTTTGACCGTCTCGAAAAACTACACCCGTACCCCGAATTTGAAAAAACGCATTTTCCGACCCCGGGGGCTGCTAAAAATGGCAGGTACTCGGGCCAGTACGCCTTAGTTAGGGTTTGGTATAGAAATTTTCTTCATCAATTTCCGACTCGTATGACCCGTTTTAGCCTAAAATCAATTCTTCCCAAAAATTGTCCGGGGAGGCACCGGGGGCTCGAGGCTGTGTGGGAGCAGGTTCCAGGCCACTCAAGGTCAGCTTTAGCAGCTAGGGGGCACCTTTTGTCCTTGTGGGAGTCTTGGGAGACTTTCCAAGCTTGCAACTAAGTGTGAGAGCCAGTTGGCTTGGCCAAGCCAACTGGACACTTGGTGGGTAGGCAATTGGACTTGCCATGCTTAACTAGAGTCGCTCCCATATGCAAATAGCAAGCAGGTTCGATTTTAAGCTTGAGGAGACCTATTTAAAGGTGTGCTCACACACACACACACATGCTCACACACACACCCAGTACACACACACACACACACACCTACACTCACCTTGGGGAGGTGATGTCGGTACACACACAATTTTTGAAGGAGAAGCAAGGAGGGAGGTGCTGCCAAAAATTCTCATCTTGAGGATTCATTGGATCAAAAAAATCAGAGGATTCTCAGCCCCTAATCACGGTAATTATGGTTAATTCCGGTTCTTCTTAATTCTCATCATTATTCTCGTGTATTCTTCGTCTACTATGCCTGCTTTCAGCTATAACTCCCAATAGCTGCTCTCTAAGTTTACATAGCTATACTCCATTACATAATCATCATTCAATTAGCTAATTTATGCAGCCATTCATCATTCTTAATCAATGATTAATACATGATTAGCAAAGATTCTCTCTCTAGGCAGCATAGTTAATAAATTGTTAGCCGGTAATAATGTAGATTTGATGAAATTTATTCTTTTACCATTCAATAGTATTGTAATTAACTTAGACTCAATCTTCTCTCACATTAAGATATGATTAAGGCTAAAATTAAACCGTCATTAGGCCAATAAGAAGAGAATTTTCTATCACACATGCCTGCGGTAAATCTTCATCTTCAAATCGCACTAGGAAAGTGATTGAGCTTGCTTACTTCATCTCTCTTGTAAATCAATTAGTAAAATTATGAATTTCTTAATCATCTAAGCCAAGTGATTAACTTTAGAGCCAGTTCCCATAGGGCAAGTAAAGACATTACCCATAAAATTGCTAGGTCTCGAAGGAAAAATCTAATCTCTTGCATAAGGAGGATTCTTTAATGATTCTAATTTGCCAATTGGTTTGTTATGATGCTCTCGGACTTTAGCTCTTTTCTTCAAGTTTATCATTTAAAGTAGTGAGTAAAATGGCCCCGGTTAAGAGAACTCGCTTCGGTGGTGCCCACGACCACGAGATGGGAACGAGTAATGCGAACGGAAAGGGAAAAGCTCCCATGGACGAACAAACACCGGCCATCTCACGGGCCATCGACGAAGAAATGGAAGAGGTAGGTTATAATTTCATTCAAGTTGTTTAATTTAACATTGCACACGTTTAGCTAGGAATGAACATATCCCCATACATGTTGGAGAAATTCAACGGAAAACTCGGCATTGAATTTGTTTGTACATTAACGTCTAAAGTAGGAATGAATTGATTGATGGGTATGTTGTTTGCAATAGGAAAAAATGTCTGCTAGGAAAAATTTAGCTCGACATGTTCATTCTATTTCCAATGTTGAATCAGTTTAGTCCGCCCCTACTGAGCACAGGGGGCAGAGTTCCTCGTTAAGGGCTCTTGAATCCACGACTTGCTTTCTATGCGGTGGGGACCCACGTCTTGCTTTCTATGCGGTGGGAGTGTCCATGTCGTGCTTTCTATGCGGTGGACATAGCTTGTTGTATGGGTAGCTAGGCGACAACGGGAGGAGTAAACTCTCACTGGAGGGGGGATGTTGTACCTTCAGAACATTGGAATTTTAATGAATGAGTTTGAGTAGAATTTTTACTAGAATACTGTCTTGGTGCCGTTTGCAATACTGATTGAAGGACTGTCTTAACGAACAATGTGATTCGAAATCTAATCAAGGAATCTTTATGTTGAACAACCATTGTGGTAGTAATTAGGACACACAAGGAAGTGTGAGTGTGGGGGTGGATAGTGGGGGCTTTTGGCTCAGGTTGCCAATGCCTATGAGAAGGGTGGTCCCGATTAGTTGGGAACTCTCTGTCCCCATAGGGTTTAATTCGATACTAGTAATACTCATTGCCCCTAGAGCGGTGAAGTCTCGAGTGTATGTGCCTCTGAAACATGGGGAAAAGGCACTCGAGGGTTCTCTCCTCTTGGAAGGTGGGTCTTAGGATCGCTGGATAGTTTAAGTACGCTTACCCTGCGAGGTGGAGCTAGATCTCTCTTGCTAGTAGGCTCGAACTCGACTCACTTTGTGATGAGAGATCGTCCGCTAGTTGAACCCAAAACCATTTTGTTTGCTTCCGCTATAGATCTAGTGACCACCAGGTTCACCATCAGATCGGCCGTTTGATACGGTGGGGTGGGGACCTCACACCTGGTATTAGAGCCTAGGTTAGGCTGAGAAATAAAGTCGTATTGTTTGAATATTTAAAAAGGAACTGAAAGTATATAGATAGCTGCTCCGAATTCCTTGCATTGGTGTTGCAGGAAGACCCCGTGCTAGAATATCGTAAGTTCGAAGTGTTTGAGCTTATTTATGAGCAAACTCGACGATCCCCAGTTTACCAGTTCAGGCGAGATGTCATGGAGATACTGATGAAGGCTCATACGCTACACTCCACTCGCATCGATAGAGGATGGGGACTTGATTGGACACTTGCAGGAGGGGTTTACCACATCAACGCTCGGAAGCTAGGATGCCTAGATACCGATTTGAAGAAGATACGTTGGGGAGAAGAGTTGAGGGTGGTAGAGTTATTCTACTTGCTGCCTACCCGATTGGACTTGACTATTTCAGGCAACTCCAATCAAACCATCAACGACTGGCTCTTGGAAAAGGTCACCAAGGTGATCCCAGCGAACAGAGTGAGAACTTTTGGAGTACCAAAAGAGGAATCCCGGTTTGATATCTTAGTTTATTATCCACTCAAGGATGAGTACAGGAACTACTTCACGAACAAAGTAGTACATCATGTGAACACAATCTCCTAGGCGTATCTTATACGCAATCCAAAAAGCCATGTAATAAGTTGATCATTAGTTATCCTAAACCTTGAGGGGTTTCAATTGTAATAAATTTTCATCAATAAAGTGCTTTTTGTCTCTGAATTTCTGTCTCTTGATAAAGTCTTGAATTTTATTTAAAGTCTCGTGTCTATTTTGAAATCCAAGTAATGGTATTAAGAATCTCGTATAACCCATGTAGGCACCGCCTGTTGCTCTGTACTGGGCAGCGCAAGAGAAGAAGCTCCTCCTTAAGCAAGCCCAACCTCCGATCTTTAAGGGCAAGGGGGCAAATGTGGAGAGAGATGCGGAAGTGTGGATGGAAGCCATGGACGATTACTTTGAAGCTGCGGAGACCCAACCCGTAAATCAGACCATGCTTGCGATGTTCCGCTTGACTGGCGATGCCAAGATATGATCGAAGCAACATTGCGGGGACCTGGATATTAAGGGATCTTCCCAATCCTGGGAAGACATCAAAGATGCGATAATGGGGCGTTATTTACCACCTGCCTATAGAACCTTGAAGATGAATGAATTCTTTTCACTTCTGCAGCAGCTGACTTCATCTGTCGAAGAGTATTATGCAAAGTTTGTCACTCTTCGGAGATATGCTTCTAAGATGACCTTGGAACAACAGGTAGCGAGGTTCTGCCAAGGGCTAATCGATCCTTTGAATACTCGATTGGAAGCTCTCAGGCCAACGACACTACAAGATGCCTTGTTGAGGGCCAAACCTCTAGCTCTTGAAGTACAAAAGGTTAATCAGAACAGGAGGAATCATTGGGCAAAGAGGGCAAGGACAACTGCTTGGAATAACAGACCAACCAACCAAGCATATGACCAGCGCCCTATTGTGGCTACCACCACAACCATGGAGTTTCCATATGTTCAATGCTATGGTTGCGGCGAGTATGAACATTACAGATCCAAGTGCCCCAGGAACATTCAGGCAACCAACGCCAATACCATACCCTTAAATACCCATGGGTGTGGCCAAGCTAAGGGAAGAGGGAGATGAGGAAGGATGAACAGAGGGCGAGGGCGTGGAGCTACCGCCAGAGTGAATGCCGCAGTGGTACAACCAACTGTGGGTGATGAAGCAGTGGAGAGAGCAACCCTACATGCTGCAATTGACAATCCCAATGGTTGCAAGCAATACACAGTCATTCATACGCCAAGATATCTCAGAGGTGAACAAGTTAACTTCCTTATAGATTGTGGTAGTACTCTTTCATTTCTTTCACCCAGATGCATGAGGAAGCTAAGGCTAGATAAGTATCCAACAAGCAAGCTAGTTGTAGAGTTAGCAAATGGCAAGGAAGTAGTATCTCAACATTATGCAGGAAAAATCGACTTTGATTTAGGGGGACACCCAACTTCTGCCCAATTTCGAACCCTACCCTTAGGATTCTTTGATGGGATACTAGGGATGGACTGGTTAAAGCAAAATAGGGCCCACATCCATTGTGCACAAGGAAGCTTTACCTTTACAGATAACTTGGGTAATGAAGCCTTAATCCAGGGGGGAAATGGGAGACCTAGGGCTACTCTAGTTAAGGCCAACACACTTTTGAAGGGACTAAGAAAGGGACAGCAAATTTATGCGGTAAATCTCAACAAGGTGGACCAATCAGATACCTCACTTCGACCAAACTGGTTGAGAGAGTATGATGATGTATTCTCTGAAGACCTTACGAATCTTCCACCACATAGAGAGGTAGATGATGAGATTGAGACTATTCCTGGATGTGAACCTATCTCAAAAAGACCTTATAAAATATCACTTCCAGAGGCCATCAAACTCAAGGAACAACTTAGGCAACTCATTGAGCAAGGATTCATTCGACCCAGTACTTCTCCTTGGGGTGCACCAGTTCTTTTTCAAAAGAAGAAGGATGGAACCTTAAGGCTATGCATAGACTACCATGGACTGAACCAGGTAACTGTCAAGAACAAGTATCCAATTCCAAGGACTGACGAACTCTTGGACAGGCTCCACGACACCAAAATGTTTACAAAGATCGATCTAAGGTCAGGATATTACCAAATCAAGATCAAAGAATCAGATATTCCATAGACGGCTTTCAACACTAGGTATGGACACTACGAATTCACAGTAATGTCTTTTGGTCTAACAAATGCTCCTGCAAGCTTCAATCGACTTATGCAGGATATTTTCAGACCTTACCTGGATGATTTTGTCTTGGTTTTCTTTGATGACATTCTGATCTATTCTAAGAACGAGGCAGATCAGGAAGAACATGTTCGCAAAGTACTTGATCTTCTTCGGGAACACCAACTTTACGCTAAAGAGAGCAAGTGCACCTTTTTCTCACCAAAGGTCAACTATCTTGGATTTGTCATATCAGCTGAAGGGATTTCAGTAGACCTAGACAAAGTCAAGGATATCGTTGATTGGCCTCAACCATCCACCGTTAGTGAAGTAAGAGGATTTCTTGGAATAACGGGATGGTACAGGATTTTTGTCAAGGATTATGCACGTATTGCTGCACCTTTGACGGAACTCCTGAAGAAAGGAATGAGGATCGAATGGAAGACAGAGCATGAGTCTAGCTTTGCTAAGCTAAAAGAATTCTTGGTCTCAGCTCCTATTTTAAAGCTTCCAGACTTCAGTAAGGAATTTGAAGTAGCCACAGATGCTAGCAAATTTGCTCTAGGTGGAGTTCTTACTCAAGAAGGGAGACCAATGGCGTATACTTTGCGAAAGCTGAGGGATCATGAAAAGAATTACCCTACTCATGATTTGGAACTTTTAGCAGTTATACATGCGCTGAAGTTATGGAGACATTATCTTCTCGGACGCAAGTTTCAGCTGGTTACAGGCCACAAGATCTTAAAATGGATTTTTACTCAACCTATTCTCAACATGCGACAACAGCGATGGATAGAGCTATTACAGGAATATGACCTTGACATAAAGTATAGACCAGGGAAGGAAAATGCAGTTGCAGATGGTCTTAGTCGAAAATCCTTTCTCGGAGCTATCTCTATTCCAAATAACCCTATCTGGGATAGAATCAAAGAAGCATCCTTGGTAGATCCACAGTACCAACGTATAGTATCATTAGTTCAGCAGAATAAGATGCCTGAAGCTAAAGATTACTCTCTTATGGGAGGATGTCTTTACTACAGACATAGACTCTGTGTACCCAGAGATCCATCTCTAAAGAAGGCTATTTTGTATGAAGCACATGATAGCCCTACATCTGGAAATCCAGGCTATGCTAAAACTCTTCATGCTGTCAATAGGAGTTATTTTTGGTCTGGATTGAAAGGAGACATACTTCGCTATGTGAGGCAATGTCTTTCTTGTCCGCGGCGGATAAAAGTTGAAAGGATCAAGTTACCAGGGCAACTTCAACCTCTTGACATACCCCAGATGAAATGGGAATGCATCAGTATGGATTTCGTTGCAGGATTACCTTCTACAGGAGGTTATGATTCTGTTTTCATGGTTGTTGATATGCTCACAAAAGTGGCCCATCTAATACCCGTAAAGACAACCTTTACTGCTTCAGATGTTAGCCAGGTATTCATCAAGGAGATTTTTAGGCTACATGGTCTACCCAAGCGTATCGTCAGTGATAGAGATGCCAAGTTTACATCAAAATTTTGGACTTCTCTTTTCCAATCTATTGGGTTACAATTAGCCTTCAGTACAACGTATCATCCGCAGACAGATGGGCAAACTGAAAGAGTTAATCAAGTCATCAAGGACATTCTCAGAGCCTATTGTTCGCAAGAGCCAAAGAAGTGGTTATAATATCTACCTTTGGTAGAGTATGCTTATAATTCTTCCGAACACAGAAGCATTGGAATGTCACCTTTCAAAGCTCTTTATGGACATGACTGTTTAGCACCACTGAACTTCTCAGATCCAACCATCAGGGTAGAAGCCTCTAGGAAGATGTTAGAAGATATGGAAGCTCAGACTAGAGCTATTCGCCAGGACATTCAGGCAGCTCAGGATAGGCAAAAGCACTATGCAGATAAGACCGTTCGGAAAAAACTTTCAAAGAAGGGGATAAGGTTTTTTTGCGAGTCCGACCAAAGAAAAGAGACTTATCACTAGGCAGATATAAGAAGCTAAGCCCAAGGTATTGTGGACCTTTTGAGATTGTTAAAGTTGTAAGTGACCAAGCCTACAAGCTAAAGTTACCTGCAAACTTGAAGGTTCATGATGTGTTCCACGTCAGCTTACTCAAACCCTATATTCCTAACCCTGATCAATTCTTGGACTCAGATCAGATAACCCGACTACGTATTGGAAACAAGGGAAAGAAAGTTACGCAACAAAACTATCACGGAGCATCTAGTAAAGTGGAAGGATTATCCTGAAGAAGATGCAACTTGGGAGGACAAACCAACACTCATAAAGGATTACCCAAACACATTCTTGAGATGAGGACATCTCAAATTTTTCACGTTGGGGAGGTTGTAAGGTCTCTGACCCCGATCAAAAAGAGCACCATTGTACCTTGAAATGAACATAATGGAAAAAGTTACTATTTTTAGCGGTTTTCCAAATTCTGTTAGTGCCATGATGTTTAGAATATTTTAAAGCTTCAAAATGTGAATTAAAATAATTTTTGTAAAAAAATTCCAAAAATAGTAAGTTTTTGGTCACCCGACCCATCTAGTTTTGACAGTCTCGAAAAACTGCACCCGTACCCCGAATTTGAAAAAAAGCATTTTCAACCCCGGGGGCTGCTAAATATGGCAGGTACTCGGGCTAGTACGCCTTAGTTAGGGTTTGGTATAGCAATTTTCTTCATCAATTTCCGACTCGTATGACCCGTTTTAGCCTAAAATCATTTTTTCCCAAAAATTGTCTGGGGAGGCACCGAGGGCTCGAGGCTGTGTGGGAGCAGGTTCCAGGCCACTCAAGGTCAGCTTTAGCAGCTAGGGGGCGCCTTTTGTCCTTGTGGGAGTCTTGGGAGAGTTTCCAAGCTTGCAACTAAGTGTGAGAGCCAGTTAACCAAGCCAACTGGACACTTGTGGGTAGGCAACTAGACTTGCCATGCTTAACTGGAGTAACACCCAGATGCAAATAGCAACCAGGTTTGATTTTCAGCTTGAGGATGCCTATTTAAAGGTGTGATCACACACACACACACACACACACCCAGTACACACACACACACACACACCTACACACACCTTGGGGAGGTGTGTCGGTACACACACAGTTTTTGAAGGAGAAGCAAGGAGGGAGGTGCTGCCGAAAATTCTCATCTTGAGGATTCATTGGATCAAAAAAATCAGAGGATTCTCAGCCCCTAATCACGGTAATTATGGTTAATTCCGGTTCTTCTTAATTCTCATCATTATTCTCGTGTATTCTTCGTCTACTATGCCTGCTTTCAGCTATAATTTCCAATAGCTGCTCTCTAAGTTTACATAGCTATACTCCATTACATAATCATCATTCAATTAGCTAATTTATGCAGCCATTCATCATTCTTAATCAATCATTAATACATGATTAGCAAAGATTCTCTCTCTAGGCAGCATAGTTAATAAATTGTTAGCCGGTAATAATGTAGATTTGATGAAATTTATTCTTTTTCCATTCAATAGTATTGTATTAACTTAGACTCAATCTTCTCTCACATTAAGATATGATTAAGGCTAAAATTAAACCGTCATTAGGCCAATAAGAAGAGAATTTTCTATCACACATGCCTGCGGTAAATCTTCATCTTCAAATCGCACTAGGAAAGTGATTGAGCTTGCTTACTTCATCTCTCTTGTAAATCAATTAGTAAAATTATGAATTTCTTAATCATCTAAGCCAAGTGATTAACTTTAGAGCCAGTTCCCATAGGGCAAATAAAGAAATTACCCATAAAATTGCTAGGTCTCGAAGAAAAAATCTAATCTCTTGCATAAGGACGATTCTTTAATGATTCTAATCTGCGAATTGGTTTGTTATGATTCTCTCGGACTTTAGCCCACGACCGCGAGGCGGGAACGAGTAATGCGAACGGAAAGGGAAAAGCTCCCATGGACGAACAAACACCGGCCATCTCACGGGCCATCGACGAAGAAATGGAAGAGGTAGATCATAATTTCATTTAAGTTGTTTAATTTCACATTGCACACGTTTAGCTAGGAATGAACATATCCCCATACATGTTGTAGAAATCCGACAGAAACCTCGGCATTGAATTCGTTTGTACATTAAAGTCTAAAGTAGGAAAGAATTGATTGATGGGTATGCTGTTTGCAATAGGAAAGAATGTCTGGTAGGAAAAATTTAGCTCGATATGTTCATTCTATTTCCAATGTTGAATCAGTCTTGACCCCCTCTACTGATCACAAGGGGCAGAGTTCCTCATTAAGGGCTCTTGAATCCATGACTTGCTTTCTATGCGGTGGATACCCACGACTTGCTTTCTATGCGGTGGGGACCCACGTCTTGCTTTTTATGTGGTGGGAGTGTCCATGTCGTGCTTTCTATGCGGTGGACATACCTAGTTGTATGGGCAGCTAGGCGACAACGGGAGGAGTAAACTCTCGCTGGAGGGGGAATGTTGTAGCACCAGAACATTGGAATTTTAATGAATGAGTTTGAGTAGAATTTTTACTAGAATACTGTCTTGGTGCCGTTTGCAATACTGATTGAAGGGCTCTCTTAACGAACAATGTGATTCAGAATCTAATCAAGGAATCTTTATGTTGAACAACCATTGTGGTAGGAATTAGGACACACAAGGAAGTGTGAGTGTGGGGGTAGATAGTGGGGGCTTGGCTCAAGTTGCCAATGCCTATGAGAAGGGTGGTCCCGATTAGTCGGAAATTCTCTGTCCCCATAGGGTTTAATTCAATACTAGTAATACTCATTGCCCCTAGAGCGGTGAAGTTTCGAGTGTACGTGCCTCTGAAACATGGGAAAAAAGGCACTCGAGGGTTCTCTCCTCTTGGAAGGTGGGTCTTAGGATCGCTAGATAGTTTAAGTACGCTTACCCTGCGAGGTGGAGCTAGATCTCTCTTGCTAGTAGGCTCGAACTCGACTCACTTTGTGATGAGAGATCGTCCGCTAGTTGAACCCTGAACCATTTTGTTAGCTTCCGCTATAGATCTAGTGACCACCAGGTTCACCATCAGATCCATCGTTTGATACGGTGGGGTGGGGACCTCACAAAAGAGAGAAAATTTGTAATTCCATTGTCTACTAGATTCACATACCAAAATAGATTACCCTCTACTCTCAGAAATAGAGCAGAATGACACTTAAAGCTTAGATTATCAAGTAGAATCTCCATAGTCATGATATTGAATTGTTTACAAGTTCAATATTGGCTATCATCTACAATCATTAAGTTTAGTTTTCACTATAAGCATATAGTTCCACATATGAGTACCATATTTGGTAATTATAAAGTGGGTCAGTTGACTTGATGCCGGTGTATAGAGCAAGAAAAGGGTAGGACCGGGGGGGTGGGGGTGTGGGGTGTGGGGGGCTAGGCAAGGCCATCTAGGCATGCATAATTCATGGGCTCCTAAAGACAGGCTAGAGGACAAAAAGGAGGAGGTTGGGTGGAGAATAGCATGCAATTAGTTTCCTAGCCCTTTCATATCTATCTTTGGTAGCATCTAACCTTTGCCTCTGGCTATCCTAGTATGCTTTGCTACATTCACTCCTCTTGCAATCTTTGCGGATCCACGGATGCAATAATCTCTTGAGGTGCCTCTCGCCGGCTTGGATGATCTATGCGCTTGGTCCTCAAGTCACAGATTTTACCACACGAGTTCTCCATAGTTGGTCAATTTCAATCTTTGGATGTCAATCTTTATATTCTTCGTGGTCTAACCGTTCTTTGGGTTCTTTATCAAACTCATCAACCTTGCTCTTGCCTTTTGAGTCTTCTTTTCCATTGGATTTTATGTCTTCTTTCTTGGTCTTAGATTTGCTTTGTAGAGGACGATGTACTTAATCTGTTGCTTCTCGGAGTGGTAGTCAGGCTTACTATCTTCAACCTTAGCTTTTTCGTCCATTTCTCACCCTTTGGAGCTAGGGACAATTGAGCATTCATGCACATAAACTATCCTTGTTGATACCTCTACACCTCCCAATTATGAACTTTTCTTCTAGTGGATTGATTTGCAATATAGTAGCTGCAGTACATGCTTGAAAATTTGAAATTTTGTGTAGAGCCTTGTTCTCTTGTATAGTTGAAAGACGATGTGAGCTCAATGGTAGGTTGTGTATATCTGGTAGCCATGAAAAACCGGTTGATATCTGGAGTGGTAGGTCCAACTCTTTGTGCTTGAGTTTATAAGATTTGGATTTGCCAGAGAAAAGTTGACTCACTAGAGTCTTCTACTAGTTCGTTTTGTCATTATGTGATGTTGGTAGGCACAATGACTCATGTGGTGTGCAACTCGCATTTTGCTTCACTGACATGGTTACACTACGGCTTTAGCTTTATCCACACACACTTGCTCTCCCATAACTCTTTAAGAACAATTTACACACAATTGGAGACATTAGTGGATCGAGTCTACTCTACCATGATAGCCATTGTCTTGTGTCCATTTTCATGTATCTTTGGAAAAGGAGCATGACTGATGAAAAGTAATTGTAGCTTTGGACTTTTCTCTTTCTTGAGTCAATTTTATGTTGCTTTGTAGGAGCGAAGGGGAGGGATTCTAATTTGAAAGCGGGTGGATGAAAGGTATGTTTTAGTTGGGAAGCACTACTAGTGCTCTGGTAGGGTCATGGCTGGTAAAGAGATGTAGAAAGAAAGAGCGCACCTAGGGCAGCAAAAGAGAGAGAGAGAGAGAAAAGGAAAAAGGAGGGGGGGGGGGGGGGGGGGGGGGTTGTGTGTGTGTAAAGGTGTTGAAAGTTTGTTTCCTGTGAAGGGAAACTTGTCAACTATAAAGGAGCCCTTATAAGCGCTAGCTGGCTCAGCGCTAGAGAATGAAGCTCTTATTTGACGCCATCAGCAGTGTCTTCCCTGTTCGCTATGTATTGTACCTATAGTTAACGTGAGGAATTGGTCCATGAGCATTCATCCGTGAGGAAGGACATGTCATGCTTGGCTTCAATACATGCTACATACGCATAATATATAGTACTTGTGGGCTCTTTCCCATCTCTTAGCGCACACGGCCGCAGAAGGGGGGGAGCACAAGAGGGGAAGCAGAAAAGGAAGGAAGAGAGAGTGTGTCTGTCTGAGAGTCTCTGTGTGTGTGTGTGTGTGTGTGTGTGTGTGTGTGTGTGTGTGAGAGAGAGAGAGAGAGAGAGAGAGAGAGAGGAAGAAGAAGAAGGAGCAGGGGAGAAGTCTTAAAGTCGTAGGAACAAGCCCAAGAGAGCTCATAGATCTATCTGAGGTGGGGGCCCTTGGGGGTGCTTATTTGCCTGGCTCCCTGCATGCCACCTGAGAGGTTATCAAAATGCGAGGGGAGGATGATAGCCTCTGCAGCTGGCGTGCCGGGGGCCATGCAGATCATCACTATGAGCATAGTAAAACCACTCCCCCCCGGCCCCTCCTTTCTTCTCCTGCGGCGGGTTCTTTTTCTGTTTCTCTTCCTACCCTTCTTTATCAGGCATGCTATCATCTGCGAGTAGACCCGATGGCCACTGCACATTAACCAAACAGAGACGATAAAGAGCAGGTACGCCATCGCCTCCCTCTTGCTAGTAATTTTTTTTTCTACTTTCATAAAGTTTGCTTTAGTGGCTGTCCTTTCACTGCAGCTAGCTGTAAACTTAGACGGATTTCTGAATGTTAATATAGTGTAACAAATCGGGCAAACGAGGTACTCAGCCAATAATTAATCTGCTCTGCAGCAGCTGGTCAGTACGCTTAACATCGAAATAATGAATTGTGTGGCAATGATCATTGCCAGGCGCACAAGGCAATATTTAGCTAGTGAGTGATTTTATGCTCCTGTTCGTAGCCCTCTGTGGACTTCTGAGAAGCGACATTCATAGCTTCATAGCTCAAAACGAACGCTGTTCAGCACTACTTTTATTCGGATTTGAGCAGAGGTCCTTCTCATTATCTATGCTGAGAATATGATTATAACTGGTGCAACTATGCTGAGACTTCCACAAGTTTATATGACAATGAAGTGGTGCATGTGTGTGTAGGAAGGAGGTATAGTTATCATGATACCTACGCCTTTCGCAATGTTCGTTTAAGGATATATGGTCACGCGAGGCTTAGTTATCAGTTATAGTTATATAACTATAACTATGCCAAGATAGAGCATTAGATGAATAAGTAAGGATTTGTGCTTAATTCATTCAACCTCATAACTATGCCTTGATTTTCACAACTATGCCAAAATCGGCATAGTTACAAAAGGTAGGCACAGTTATTCATTTGATGCTCTTTTTTGAGTGTGACCCAAGAACGAGGCTTAGCTGGTTTCTGTTGGGAATATTATTTTGAGAGTCTTTAAGTAAGCTCCATTGCTTTCCATAACTATGCATTTTCCTACCTGAGTTGTCATATTAGTGAGAAGTAGACCATGTTGCGAAACTTTGTAAACCCGCCCCTTGTCAACATTGAATAGAAAGCAAACCTCCAAGCTCTCTCATATTAGTGAGAAGTAGACCATGTTGCGAAACTTTGTAACCCCCCCCTTGTCAACATTGAATAGAAAGCAAACCTCCAAGCTCTGTCAATATCAAGCCATGGTTGCAAACAAATTGGGGTTGCATGGATTTTCATTTGAGCTTTTCATTTGAGTTGAACCCTTTTCATTTGAGCTTTTGGAAATAGTCTAGGCTAGCTTGGGTTTATGGAATTATCATTGTGTTTGGCTACTGGAGGTTAATATATCAACTCAGCACTTCGTAAATTAATATACTAGGTACTTCCTAATAATATAATTCAAGTAAAAGAAGCAAATTTTGATACAAAAATAATATAGTGGCCTCCTTATATGAGGAGAACTACTACAGAAAGCTCAAGGAAAGAACAAAAATTAGCGGAGAAAATAGAGGATGTGAATACGTAAAAGTTCACATAACATTAATATCTTTCTTATATGGTGAGTGAAGAATGTCTTTTGATTTTTAAGCTTTTTCATTTTCCACGAGAATCTACTTCCCCTTCCCTTAAGGTTCTACATACCTTCACTTTACATATCGGGAAGAATCTCTCTTTCGTGAAATTTGTGAATCTCTTTTTTTTGGAGGTTAATTCTTAATTCTGTTTTTTCTAGAAAATAGCAACAATCGGTTTGCACCGTCCTCTAGTTGGTCAAATACCATTGTTAAAATGGCAAATGTATCTTCAGATTGAAATAATGTGTAATATTTATTGTAGAGATATAATCTTTAAAAAATAAAGGCCTTTCTGGCTTCATTAAAATTTAGTATAGATTGATTTTACCATTTTTCAAAACCGCTTTAGTTTTTCTAAAAGATGACCTTTCATTATCGCAAGTTGTATTTGTGAAGAGTTTCTGGTTGGTAACATAGCTTTGGGAGAGCGGTAGCGTATGATCAGGTCGTAAGCATGAATAATATTGATTTTAGAGTTGCACTTGTTTTGAGTAGAATTCAAGCATATCAAAGGAATGCTTGTAGAATTTTTAAAAAAGAATACATTTTTGCGTGAGGAATTTAAGCTCTATTTAAAAATTATCACTCACAAAATAGATTTTAAAACACTTGCGAACATTGTCTTTTTAGTGAGTAAAGGAACGTTAAGGTGTTCACATGCATTTAAATGCAACATGTGGCATATGGCTCTGAGAGTAACGGAGTTTGCTTTATATTCATGCGTATGCAGAAAATGCCTATATGTAACAATGTGGGAGAAATATTTGCATACACAAATAACTTACCTCTCTCAAGGTAGCCCCTTTGCTTTATGAGAATTATGCATTTGGGCCTTTTTAAGGATAGCTAGACCTACATAAAAATTGTTACATTGTTTTCAATGCGTCTTTGTTTTTCCAAATGGCCTCCTAAGTAGCTTGTGTACATCTATATTTAAATTCAAAGTTTCGAACATGTTGACTTGCCTACTAGAAAACCAAGGTTAAACCCCCATATGT
This sequence comes from Adiantum capillus-veneris, assembly GCF_014529385.1. Taxonomy (NCBI): domain Eukaryota; kingdom Viridiplantae; phylum Streptophyta; class Polypodiopsida; order Polypodiales; family Pteridaceae; genus Adiantum; species Adiantum capillus-veneris. The sequence goes on along the minus strand of NC_140933.1, from coordinate 5,278,125 downwards.
ATTTTGAAACAAATCAAAACTCATAGGTATATGTAACCCTAATAAAGGCACCCATTCAATAACTAAACAAATGCACAAAAATATTGTTGTCTTGTCTAGATGGATAGGTAATAGTTGGATTACTATTTTTTTCTTAACTAGAACTCTTAAACTTATGTGCTATTTCAAGAAATCTTACTAGTGGTAGAGAAATGAACGTGTCATTGATTAAAATATACAATCCTAACATAATCCTAACAGACTTATTGTGTTTGTAATCCCTTCTCTTTTCCAATGTTATATTGTGCGTTCTCTTTCATGAGGATTAGGGTGGAAGAGAAACTTTCCCAATGTTATATTGTGCGTTCTCTTTCATGAGGATTAGGGTGGAAGAGAAAGGTTTCCCTTGCACTTTAAAAATTAAGGGATTGAAAAGGAAGGGAAAGAGAAGAGCCTTGCTCCTCTTCTTCATAGCTTTGTCTTTAGACCTCCATAGAGGAGATGAAGTGCATCCTAAGCTCCCTTCAGCCACACCTTACAATAGGAGAACCCTTTTTCATATTAATAGGCCCCTTGTCGAGGTTAAACCTATAGGATCCTTCTTTTGAAATTACTCTTCCCTTGCATAAGTGTTTTCTTCTTTGAAAACACAAGCTGGATATGTATCCTAAAGAACACTATTGTGTTACCATTTCATGCGGTTGATTGGAAGGCTCATTGGAAGCAACATGTTCATCTTGATTGGTAACATTTTTGTCTCTATGTAAGCGTTTACATAAGTAGCTTACAAAAGAATTGGATGAAAACACAAGTTGGATACGTCTTCTAAAGAACCCTATTGTGTTACCTTTTCATGTAGTTGAGTGGAAGGCTCATTGAAAGCAAGAAGTTCATCTTCATTGGCAACATTTTTGTCCCTATGTAAGTGTTTGCATAAGTAGCTTACAAAAGAATCGGATGAATATGATTGTGTAGGCTATATCTCAACTCACTTGCGTACGTTGAGTGGGATTACAACATCCAAAAGATAACCCACGTATTTAGTAGTTTTTAAGCTTTTTGAAGGTTTTAGAACACGTAAGAAGCTCTTCATCTTTTGTAGAAGTGACTTGTTGATGTTTTTGGCTAGCATAGTTCAATCATCTATCCTTTTCTTGTCTGACATGAATACGAGTGTGTAGACTATATCTCTAACTCACATGAGTATCTTGAGTGGGCTACAACATCAAGAAGATTATTTAGGTATATGACTAGTTTTGAAACTTTTGATGTTTTATAACATGCAAGAAATATCTCTTTATCATTCCTAGAAGTGACTTGTTCATGTTTCTTGCTAGAATAGCTCATCTTATCTTTTTCTTGGTCGTTCATTTTCATGAGAAATTTTTATGAGCATATTTCACAAGCCTTGAATTGTAGAATTATTTTTGTAGCCAAGGTTGCTACCACTCGTGGCTTAGGTCGGAGATCGTATACAAGATACTTCATTTTTTTGGTTAGGATTAAAGATAATCATTGAATTAAATGGATTTTTACGTCGTTTTAGATATGTTTGTTAACATTAGGACTCATAACTCTTAGTGTGCATGCATTAAAAAAAAAACTTATCATGGTTTAAGAAATTAAATATCATTTTTTGTTTATGCTCACAACATAGAGAAAACTTGAGGGAATAGATGTGTAAATAGCTCTTTTAAATGAAAACCAACACTTACCACTTACAGCCTAACAATGGAAAATAGGTTGTATGGGACAACTATTGAATAGACATGCTCAAAAGTTTGAATCCTACTATAATTGAAACAAAAAATATATTAAAGTATAAGCAATGAAGAATTTGCATTGACATGAAATAGCCATTGCTATGTGTAATTGTTAAGAATAACTTAAACCTAAAACACCTAAACAACCATCTTTTAATGCAATGCTTGTTACATTAACAAATGATACTAGATACATGAAATTTTTTGGCGATTGAAATTGTTAGTGATACTTCATGATTTATATTGTCGAATGGATCTACCTGCTTAGCCCACGACGACTTTTTTGTGACACAATCAAGGAAAATGTGTCATTGTTTGCTCGAGAGGCTCATAAAGCCATTGCTATGTGGGTAATTGGTAAGAATAATTAAAACTTAAAACACCTAAAAAATCATCTCTTAATGTTCTTGCAATACTTGTTACATTAACAAAGATACTAGATACATCTAAAAAATTTGTGATTGAAATTGTTAATGCTATCACATGCTTAAAATGGCTATAAGTAACTTGAACGTCACATCGATACCAAATGATACTATTTAATCCACTAGGTAGATGTAGATAGTCATAAGGTTGTCTGTTATCAATAATGACTAAGTAGATTAATAAACGTATCTATTGTCACTTGATAGATTATAACCTCTTTTCGTAAAAGCAAGAGTGTGAAGGATCAAACAAGTGACTATCAACACTCAATAAATGATCCGTTATTCACAAGTTGGTCATACTTAGAAAATGTTGCTTTTATGAATACATAGCAGGCTCTATGGATTAGGAAATAGAGCTACTTCGACTCGTGTCTTATACACAAATGAATTGTTAAGATAATCATAACTATCCACTAAAAGAATAGAGATTCTCTAAACCTAAATATATCCATCTATTGAAAGGAGAGAGATTCTCAAAATCTTAATAAAATGGTTGTATTAGTCTACTTTTTTTTGGTAAAAAAATATTTTGCATAAATGTAAGTGATATATATGTATTTTTTCGTATATATATATAAGAGATGCTTGACAAGCATAATTGCAACCATAGAATTTGCAAAGATAATATATTTATTTCAAAACATGCAAGCCATTTATCCGGATTTTGTTCATCTATTAAACTTTGACCATAGTTTCACACCATTATACTTCGCAATGCAAAATATTGACTCTATGTCAATTGAGTAGAAATTTTTGCACCTCCTTAGTGGGGGTACCAAATGATGGAGAGGGGGAACGGAGTACACGTTCAATACACATAAAAGTTCAATAAACATAAAATTGCCTCTCTATAGCTTGTGGTACTCGCAACAACCCTTTCTATCAACTTCACCTTAAAAAAACACAACTCACACCAGCAAAGTGTTTTCTATACAAATCAAAACTAATAGGTATATGTAACCCTAAGAAGGGTACCCATTCAATAACTAAACAAATACGAGTGTGTAGACTATATCTTCAACTCACTTGAGTATCTTGAGTGGGCTACAACATCAAGAAGATTACTTAGGTATATGATTAGCTCTGCAACTTTAGAAGTTTTGTAACACGTAAGAAATCTCTTCATCATTGCTAGAAGTGACTTGTTGATGTTTCTTTCTAGAATAGTTCAAGTATCTATCTTTTTCTTGTCATACATTTTCATGAGAAATTTTTACGAGCCTTAAATTGTTGAATTATTTTTGTAGCTAAGGTTGCCATCACTTGTGGTTTAAGTCACTTATCGTATATAAGCCTCAATAAATACTTCATTTGTTTTGGTTAGGATTCTTGATAATCATTGAATTAAATGAATTTTTATGTCGTTTCATATATGTTTGCTAGACATTAGGGCTAATAACTCCCAGTGTGCATGCAGAAAAAAAAAAACTTATAATGGCTTATAGAAATTAAATTTCATTTCGTCTATGCTCACAACATAGATAAAACTTGAGGGAATAGATGTGTAAATAGCTCTTTTAAAAGAAAATCAACACTTACCACTTAGAGCCTAGCAATGCAAAATAGGTTATATGGGGTAACTACTAATTAAACATGCTCAAAGTTTGAATCCTATTATAATTGAGACAGAAAATATATTTAAGTATAATCAATGAAGAATTTTGATTGACATGAAATAGCCATTGCTATGTGTAATTGGTAAGAATAACTTAAACGCAAAACACCTAAACAACCATCTTTTAATGTAATACTTGTTACATTAACAAATGATATTAGATACATGAAATTTTTTGGCGATTGAAATTGTTAGTGATACTTCATGCTTTATATGGTCGAATGAATCTACTTGACTAGCCCACAATGACTTTTCTGTGACACACAATGAGGTCATTGTTAGCTCGTGAGGCTCATAAAGCCACTGCTATGTGGGTAATTGGTAAGAATAACTAAAACCTAAAACACTTAAACAATCATCTCTTAATGTTGCAATATTTGTTACATTAACAAAAGATACTAGATACATAAAAAAAATTTACGATTGAAATTTTTATTGATACCACATGCTTAAAATGGCTATAAACAACTCGAACGTCACATGGATACCAAATGATAGTATTTAGTCCACTAGGTAGATGGAGATCATCATAAGGTTGCTTGCTATCAATAATGACTAAGTAGATTAATAAGCTTATCTATTGTCACTTGACAGATTATAACCTCTTTCCTTAAAAGCAAGACTTTGAAGGATCAAACAAATGACTATCAACACTCACTAAATGATTGCTTATTCACAAGCTTAATTGGTCATACCTAGAAAATATTGCTTTTATAAATACATAGCAAGCTCTATGGACTAAAAAATAGAGCTACTCAGACTCGTGTCTTATTCACAAATGAATTGTTAAGATAATCATATCTATCCACTGAAAGAAGAGAGATTCTCAAAACTTAAATATATCTATCTATTGAAAAGAGAGAGATTCTCAAAACCTTAATAAAATGGTTGTACTAGTAGTTCTTTACTTTTTTTTTGTAAAAAAATGTTTTGCATAAATGTAAGTGATATATAAGTATTCTTTCGCATATATATAAGAGATATGCTTGACAAGCATAATTGCAACCATAGAATTCGCAAAGAGAATATGTTTATTTCAAAACTTGCAAGCCATTCATCTAGATTTTTTTCAGCTTTATTAAACTTTCACCATAGTTTCATACTACCATACTTTCTCATGCAAAAAATTAACTCTTTATGTCAATCGAGCAGAAATCTTTGCACCTCCATATTGGGGGTACCAGATGATTGGAGGGGGAATGGGGAACACATTCAATACACACAAAACTCCCTCTCTATACCCCATGGTATTCACAACACCCCTTTCTATCAACTTCACCTTAAAAAAAACACAACTCACACCAGCTAAGTATTGACTATACAAAACAAAACTCACAGGTATATGTAACCCTAAGAAAGGTACCCATTCAATAACTAAACAAATGCACAAAAATATTGTTGTCTTGCCCAAATGGATAGGTAATAGTTGGTTTAATAATTTTTTCTTAACTAGAACTCTTAAACTTATGTGCTATTCCAAGAAGTCCTACTAGTGGTAGAGAATGAACGTGTCATTGATTAAAATATACAATCCTAACATAATCCTAACAAAATCATTGTGTTTGTAATCCCTTCTCTTTTCCAATGTTATTTTGTGTGTTCTCTTCCATGAGGATTAGGAGGGAAGAGAAAGGTTTACCTTGCACTTTAAAAATTAAGGGATTGAAAAGGCAAGGGAAAGAGAAGAGCCTTGCTTCTCTTCTTCATAGCCTTGTCTTTAGACCTCCATAGAGCATATGAAGTGCATCCTAAGCTCCATCCAACCACACCTTACAATAGGAGAACCCTCTTTCTTATTAATAGGCCCCTTGTCACTGATGCAACCTAAGGCTTACTCTTAGTTGTAGCCTCTAGGATCTTATCTTGAAATTACTCTTCCCTTGCATAAGTGTTTTCTTCTTTGAAAACACAAGTTGGATATAACTCCTAAAGAATAATAATATATTATCATTTTATGCGGTTGAGTGGAAGGCTCATTGAAAGCAACAGGTTCATCTTGTTTGGCAACATTTTTGTCCTTATGTAAGCATTTCATATGTAGCTTACAAAAGAATTGGATGAAAACACAAGCTCGATATGTCTCCTAAAGAACACTATTGTGTTACCATTTCATGTGGTTCAGTGGAAGGCTCATTGAAAGCAACATGTTTATCTTGATTGTTAAAATTTCTGTCCCTATGTAAGCATTTGCATAAGTAGCTTACAAAAGAATTGGATGAAAATGTCTGTGTAGTCTATATCTTCAACTCACTTGAGTATGTTGAGTGGATTACAACATCCAAAAGATAACTTTCCTATTTATTAGTTTTCAAGCTTTTTGAAGGTTTTACAACACGTAAGAATCTCTTCATCTTTTGTAGAAGTGACTTGTTGATGTTTTTGGCTAGCATAGTTCAAGCATCTATCCTTTTCTTGTCTGATATGAATACGAGTGTGTAGACTATATCTTCAACTCACTTGAGTATCTTGAGTGGGCTACAACATCAAGAAGATTACTTAGGTATATGACTAGCTTTCAAACTTTAGAAGTTTTGTAACACGTAAGAAATATCTCTTCGCCATTTGTAGAATTGATTTGTTGATGTTTCTTTCTAGAATAGTTCAAGTATCTATCTTTTTCTTGTCATACATTTTCATGAGAAATTTTTACGAGCCTTAAATTGTTGAATTATTTTTGTAGCTAAGGTTGCCATCACTTGTGGTTTAAGAGAGAGGTCGTATATAAGCCTCAATAAATACTTCATTTGTTTTGGTTAGGATTCTTGATAATCATTGAATTAAATGAATTTTCATGTCGTTTCAGATATGTTTGCTAGACATTAGGGCTAATAACTCCCAGTGTGCATGCAAAAAAAAAAAAAAAACTTATAATGGCTTATAGAAATTAAATTTCATTTCGTCTATGCTCACAACATAGATAAAACTTGAGGGAATAGATATGTAAATAGCTCTTTTAAAAGAAAATCAACACTTACCACTTAGAGCCTAGCAATGCAAAATAGGTTATATGGGATAACTACTAAATAGACATGCTCAAAGTTTGAATCCTATTATAATTGAGACAGAAAATATATTTAAGTATAACCAATGAAGAATTTTCATTGACATGAAATAGCCATTGCTATGTCTAATTGGTAAGAATAACTTAAACGCAAAACACCTAAACAACCATCTTTTAATGTAATACTTGTTACATTAACAAATGATACTAGATACATGAAATTTTTTGGCGATTGAAATTGTTAGTGATACTTCATGCTTTATATGGTCGATTGAATCTACTTGACTAGCCCACAATGACTTTTCTGTGACACACAATAAAGTCATTGTTAGCTCGTGAGGCTCATAAAACCATTGCTATGTGGGTAATTGGTAAGAATAACTAAAACCTAAAACACTTAAAACAATCATCTCTTAATGTTGTTGCAATACTTGTTACATTAACCAAAGATACTAGCTACATAAAAAAAATTGGCGGATTGAAATTGTTATTGATACCACATGCTTAAAATGGCTATAAGCAGCTCGAATGTCACACAGATACCAAATGATACTATATAATCTACTAGGTAGATGGAGATCATCATAAGGTTGCTTACTATTAGTAATGAGTAAGTAGATTAATAAACTTATCTATTGTCACTTGATAGATTTTAACCTCTTTCCTTAAAATCAAGAGTGTGAAGGATAAAACAAGTGACTATCAACACTCACTAAATGATTTGTTATTCACAAGCGTGGTCATACCTAGAAAATATTGCTTTTATAAACACATAGCAAGTTCTATGGACTAAATAATAGATCTACTCAGACTCATGTCTTATATATTCACAAATGAATTGTGAAGATAATCATATTTATTCACTAAAAGAAGAGAGATTCTCAAAACCTAAATATATCTATCTATTGAAAGGAGAGAGATTCTCAAAACCTTAATAAAATGGTTGTACTAGTATTTTTATAATTTTTATTTTGTAAAAAAATGTTTTGCATAAATGTAAGTGTTATATATATATATATATATATTGCATAGTTATAAGAGATATGGTTGACAAGCATAAATACAACTATAGAATTCGCAAAGGCAACATGTACATTTCGAAACTTGCAAGCCATTCATCTGGATTCTTTTCCTCTATGAAACTCTGACCATAGTTTCATACCACCAAACTTGCCAATGTAAAAAATTGACTCTTTATGTCAATCGAGCAACAATCTTTGCACCTCCTTAGTGGGGGTACTAGATGATGGAAAGGTGGAATGGAGAACACGTGCAATACACACAAACCTATCTCTCTATAGCCCATGGTATTCATAACACCCCTTTCTATCAACTTCACCTTAAAAAACACAACCCACACCAGCTAAGTGTCGCCTGTACAAATCAAAACTCTTAGGTATATGTAACCCTAATAAATGTACCCATTCAGTAAAAAACTAAACACATGCACAAAAATATTGTTGTCTTGTCAGCTAGATGGACAGGTAATAGTTGGTTTACTAATTTTTGCTTAACTAGAACTCTTAGACTTATATGCTATTCCAAGAAATCCTACTAGTGGTAGAGAATGAACATGTCATTGATTAAAATATACAGCCCTAACAAACTCATTGTGTTTGAAATCCCTTCTCTTTTTCAATGTTGTATTGTGCATTCTTTTCCATGAGGATTAGGATGGAAGAGAAAGGTTTCCCTTGCACTTAAAAAATTAAGGGATTGAAAAGACAAGCAAAAGAGAAGAGTATTGCTCCTCTTCTTCATAGTCTTGTCTTTAGACCTCCATAGAGCATATGAAGTGCATCCTAAGCTCCATCCAACCACACCTTACAATAGGATAACCGTCTTTCTTATTAATAGGCCCCTTGGCACTGATACAACCTTAAGGCCTACTCTTAGTTGTAGCCTCTAGGATCTTCTCTTGAAATTAATCTTCCCTTGCATATGTGTTTTCTTCTTTAAACCCAAGCTGGATATGTCTCCTAAAGAACACTATTGTGTTACCATTTCATGCGGTTGAGTGGAAGGCCCATTGAAAGCAACAAGTTCATCTTGATTGGCAACATTTTTGTCCTTATGTAAGCGTTGCATAAGTAGTTTACAAAAGAATCGGATGAAAACACAAGCTGAATATGTCTCCTAAAGAACAATATCGTGTTACCAATTCATGCGGTTGAGTGGAAGGCTCATTGAAAGCAACAAGTTCATCTTGATTGGCAACATTTATGTCCCTATGTAAGCGTTTGCATAAGTAGCTTACAAAAGAATAGGATGAATACAATTGTGTAGACTATATCTTCAACTCATTTGAGTATGCTGAGTGGATTACAACATCCAAAAGATAACTTACGTATTTACTAGTTTTCAAGCTTTTTGAAGGTTTTAGAACACGTAAGAACCTCTTCATCTTTTTTAGAAGTGACTTGTTGATGTTTTTGGCTAGCATAGGTCAAGCATCTATCCTTTTCTTGTCTGACATGACTACGAGTGTGTAGACTATATCTTCAACTCACTTGAGTATCTTGAGTGGGCTACAACATCAAGAAGATTACTTAGGTATATGACTAGCTTTAAAACTTTAGAAGTTTTGTAACACGTAAGAAATATCTCTTCGCCATTTGTAGAATTGACTTGTTGATGTTTCTTGCTAGAATAGTTCAAGTATCTATCGTTTTCTTGTCATACATATTCATGAGACATTTTTATGAGCATACTTCATGAGCCCTAAATTGTTGAATTATTATTGTAGCCAAGGCTACCATCACTCGTGGCTTAGGTCGGAGATTGTATACAAGCCTCAATAAATACTTGATTTTTTTTTGTTAGGAATCTTGATAATCATTGAATTTAGTGTGCATGCATTTAAAACACCTTATCATGGCTTATAGAAATTAAACATCATTTTGTCTATGCTCACAACATAGATAATACTTGAGGGAATAGATGTGTAAATAGATCTTTTAAAAGAAAATCAACACTTAGAGGGTAGCAATGCAAAATAGGTTGTATGGGACAACTACTAAATAGACATGCTCAAAAGTTTGAATCCTATTATAATTGAAACAAAAAATATATTTATGTATAAGCAATGAAGAATTTTCATTGACATGAAATAGCCATTGCTATGTGTGATTGGTAAGAATAACTTAAACTTAAAACACCTAAACAACTAGATAAATAAAAATTTTTGGCGATTAAAATTGTTATTGAGACTTCATGCTTTATATGGTCGAACGGATCTACTTGACTAGCCCACAATGACTTTTTTGTGACACAATCAAGGAAAATGTGTCATTTTCTGCTCGAGAGGCTCATAAAGCCATTGCTATGTGGGTAATTGGTAAGAATAACTAAAACCTAAAACACTTAAGCAATCATCTCTTAATGTTGTTGCAAAACTTGTTACATTAGCAAAAGATACTAGATACATAAAAAAACTTTGGCGATTGAAATTGTTATTGATACCACATGCTTAAAATGGCTATAAGCAACTTGAATGTCACACGGATACCAAATGATACTATTTAATCTACTAGGTAGATGGAGATCATCATAAGGTTGCTTACTATCAGTAATGACTAAGTAGATTACTAAACTTATCTATTGTCACTTGACATATTATAACCTCTTTCCTTAAAAGCAAGAGTGTGAAGGATAAAACAAGTGACTATCGACACTCACTAAATGATTTGTTATTCACAAGATTTGTCATACTTGGAAAATATTGGTTTATAAACACATAGCACGTTCTATGGACTAAGTAATAGATCTACTCAGACTCGTGTCTTATTCACAAATAAATTGTTAAGACAATCATATCTATCCACGCAAACAAGTGAGATTCTCAAGACTTAAATATATCTATCGATTGAAAGGAGAGAGAATGTGAAAACCTTAATAAAATGGTTGTATTAGTAGTTTTTACTTATTTTTTTGTAAAATAATGTTCTGTATAAATGTAAGTGATATATATATATATATATATATATATATATATATTTTGCATAGATATAAAAGATATGCTTGACAAGAATAATTGCAACCATAGAATTTGCAAACACAACATGTACATTTCAAAACTTGCAAGCCATTCATACGGATTCTTTTCCTCTATGAAACTCTGACCATAGTTTCATACCACCATACTTCCCAATGCAAGAAACTCTTTATGTCAATCGAGAAGCAATCTTTGCACCTCCTTAGTAGGGGTACCAGATGATGGAGAGGGGGAATGGGTAACACGCTCAATACACACAAAACTACGTCTCTATAGCCCATGGTATTCACAACACCCCTTTCTATCAACTTCACCTTAAAAAAACACAACTCACACTAGCTAAGTGTCGCCTATACAAATAAAAACTCATAGATATTTGTAACCCTAATAAAGGTACCCATTCAGTATATAAAAAAATGCACAAAAATTTTGTTGTCTTGTCTAGATGGATAGGTAATAGTTGGTTTACTAATTTTTTCTTAACTAGAACTCTTAAACTTATGTGCTATTCCAAGAAATCCTACTAGTGGTAGAGAATGAACATGTCATTGATTAAAATATATAATCCTAACATAATTCTAACAAACTTATTGTGTTTGTAATCCATTCTCTTTTCCAATGTTATATTGTGCGTTCTCTTCCATGAGGATTAGGATGGAAGAGAAAGGTTCCCTTGCACTTGAAAAAATAAGGGATTGAAAAGGCAATGGTAAGAAAAGAGCCTTGCTCCTCTTCTTCATAGCCTTGTCTTTAGACCTCCATAGAGGAGATGAAGTGCATCCTAAGCTCCATCCAGCCACACCTTACAATAGGATAACCCTCTTTCTTATTAATAGGCCCCTTGTCATTGATACAACCTAAGGCTTACTCTTAGTTGTAGCTGCTACGATCTGCTCTTGAAATTACTCTTCCCTTGCATAAGTGTTTTCTTGTTTGAAAACACAAGCTGGATATGTCTTCTAAAGAACACTATTGTGTTACCATTTCATGTGGTTGAGTGGAAGGCTCATTGATAGCAACAAGTTCATCTTTATCGGGAACATTTTTGTCCTTATGTAACCGTTGCATAAGTAGCTTACAAAAGAATCGGATGAAAACATGTCTCCTAAAGAACAATATTGTGTTACCATTTCATGCGGTTCAGTGGAAGGTTCATTGAAAGCAACAAGTTCATCTTGATTGGAAACATTTCTATCCCTATGTAAGCGTTTGCATAAGTAGCTTACAAAAGAATCGGATGAATACGATTGTGTAGACTATTCTTCAACTCACTTGAGTATATTGAGTGGCTTACAACATCCAAAAGATAACTTACATATTTACTAGTTTTCAAGTTTTTTGAAGGTTTTAGAACACCTAAGAATCTCTTCATCTTTTGTAGAAGTCACTTGTTGATGTTTTTGGCTAGCATAGTTCAAGCATCTATCCTTTTCTTGTCTGACATGAATACGAGTGTGTAGACTATATCTTCAACTCACTTGAGTATCTTGAGTGGGCTACAACATCAAGAAGATTACTTAGGTATATGACTAGCTTTCAAACTTTAGAAGTTTTGTAACACGTAAGAAATATCTCTTAACCATTGGTAGAAGTGACTTGTTGATGTTTCTTGCTAGGATAGTTCAAGTATCCATCTTTTTCTTGTCATACATTTTCATGAAAAATGTTTACGAGCATGCTTCACGAGCCGTAAATTGTTGAAATAGTTTCGTAGCCAAGGCTGCCATCACTTGTTGTTTAGGTCGGAGATCATATATAAGCCTCAATAAATACTTGATTTTTTTTGCTTAGGACTCTTGATAATCATTGAATTAAATGTATTTTCATGTCTTTTCAGATATGTTTGCTAAACATTGGGGCCCATGATTCCTAGTTTGCATGTATTAAGAAAAACTTATCATGGCTTTTGGAAATTAATCATCATTTTGTCTATGCTCACAACATAGATAAAAACTTGAGGGAATAGATGTGTAAATAGCTCTTTCAAGAGAAAATCAACACTTACCACTTAGAGCCTAGCAATGCAAAATAGGTTATATGGGGTAACTACTAAATAGACATGCTGAATAGTTTGAATCCTATTATGATTGAGACAAAAAATATATTTAAGTATAAGCAATGAAGATTTTTCATTGACATGAAATAGCCATTGCTATGTGTAATTGGTAAGAATAACTTAAACCTAAATCACTTTAAAAGCAACCATCTCGTGATGTTGTTTGCAATACTTGTTACATCAACAAACTATACTAGATAAATGAAAATTTTTGGCGATTGAAACTGTTATTGATACTACATGCTTAAAATGGTCAAATGGATCTAATTGACGAGCCCACAATGACTTTTTTGTGACACACAATTAAGGAAAATGTGTCATTGTTAGCTCGAGAGGCTCATAAAGCCATTGCTATGTGGGTAATTGGTAAGAATAACTAAAACATAAAACACTTAAACAATCATCTCTTAATGTTGTTGCAATACTTGTTACATTAACAAAAGATACTAGATACATAAAAAAATTTGGCAATTGAAATTGATTTTGATACCACATGCTTAAAATGGCTATAAGCAACTCGACTGTCACACGGATACCGAATGATACTATTTAATCCACTAGGTAGGTGGAGATCATCATAAACTTGCTTATTATCAGTAATGACTGTAAGTAGATTAGTAAACTTATCTATTGTCACTTGATAGATTATAACCTCTTTCCTTGGAAACAAGAGTGTGAAGGGTCAAACAAGTGACTTTCAACACTCACTAAATGATTCGTTATTCACAAGCCTGGTCATACCTAGAAAATATTGCTTTTATAGACACATAGCAGGTTCTATGGACTAAATAATAGAGCTACTCAGACTCGTTTCTTATTCACAAAAGAATTGTTAAGATAATCATATCTATCTATTCTAGTGAAAGAAGAGAGATTCTCAAAACCTAAATATATCTATCTATTGAAAGAAGAGAGATTCTCAAAACCTAAATAAAATGGTTGTACTAGTACTTTTTTTTAAAAAAAAAATTGTAGAGAAATGTTTCGTATAGATGTAAGTGATATTTTTTCTTTCTTTCCCATAGATATAAGAGATATGCTTGACAAGCATGCATAGATATAAGAGATATGCTTGACAATCATAACTGCAACCATAGAATTTGCGAAGACAACATGTACATTTCAAAACTTGCAAACCATTCACCCAGATTCTTTTCCTCTATGAAACTCTGACCATAGTTTCATATCACCATACTTCCCAATGCAACTCCTTAGTGGGGGAACCAGATGATGGAGAGGGGGAATGGGGAACACACTCAATACACACAAAAATACCTCTCTATAGCCCATGGTATTCACAACACCTCTTTCTATCAACTTCACCTTAAAAAAACACAACTCACACGAGCTAAGTGTTGCCTGTACACTCCATAGACTCACACACCCTACGTAGCACTGGGGGGGGGGGGATGTGGGATAAACGAGAGTGCCACATGGTGCACCATGGTTCAATCCAACCTTAAAATTCTCCATATTCTAAAGTATAACACACATGAAATCCCCCTTTTTACCACCACTTTTAAGACATGGCTATTTTTTGCCTAGCACCTCAACTTCTAAACTGCAAAGACCGGGTGAAAGCTGTTATTGTCAACTTCAACCAATATGGAGCTTACCACATTTAGAGATTCTCAAGCTTGCCAATCGTAACAACCAATATTGGCAAAAAACATCTGGTATCGTTCTTCGAGGAAAATGTACCTCACCTTTAACTTGCAATACCTTGCCATAAAAAATAGGAATGATGAGCCATCTCTTTCTGACAACTTTACGTGTTGAGCTCTACTTTTTGGAACCTGGTCGAGGCCCAAAAACTGCTAGATGGCATGACTACCAATGTATTCAATTTGGTCCATAATTGGTGCCCGATAAATCTTTGGCTAGTCGTATCTTGCTTGTTTGAGCTTCGATTGGGGATCTAGAAAGATTGACACGCTCCACAACTTGAGCTCTCTGTATCTATTCACTAATTTTAGCTGTGGCCACTTGCTCTCACTTGACATGTTCTGTGGGATGTGCAAAACATTCCAACTTTGAGCTACACTATCTTTCACACCATAGCTTTGTTTGAAGAGTCGTCTAGATTGGCTCTTCAAGCACTTCAAGCACTACATACCCAAGCACCAACTTAGTGTTTTGGACACTTTTATGGCAAAAAAAAAACAACTACATACCAAACACCAACTTAGTGTTTTGGACACTTTTATGGCCCAAAAAATTGCATTAACCACATATTTCAACCACCACTTGCTTGCCTAGGGCTTTCTTACCTGTTTTAGTACTGCGGCTTGCACTCACGGGCAGCCACAATAGTGCATAGGTCGCTTCACAACATCGACCAGATTTGGTTGCACCACCGGTGTGTAGGTTGTCTGAACCACCTTGGAAGAGATAATGTTTAACTCTTCAAAATTCTTTAAGTCCGTATGCTAATAGCATATCTCAATCATTGGTAGTGTTTTGGAAATAGCTTGTAGGGATAGACATGCTATTTTTGTCAAGCTCACGTCATGTCTCTTTAGACGAAACTTGACATTGAGTTAAAAAAATAAATTAAGTGTATAACCCCTGACCTTGTAGCCCGATTTTGGTTATTACCACCTTTGATGGACATTGCCATGATGACATTGGCTATATTGAGACTAGTATGTAGACTCCATGCATAAATCCGTATTCA
This sequence comes from Adiantum capillus-veneris, assembly GCF_014529385.1. Taxonomy (NCBI): domain Eukaryota; kingdom Viridiplantae; phylum Streptophyta; class Polypodiopsida; order Polypodiales; family Pteridaceae; genus Adiantum; species Adiantum capillus-veneris. The sequence continues at coordinate 5,262,612 of NC_140933.1, read as the reverse complement.
AGAATGCTTGTTGAGAAATGAGAAAAAGAAAATTGTGGATTGATTAAAGAATTAAACCTTGTTCAATCCTTTTCTCGGAAATTCTTTGCTAATCGTGTCTCTCACATGTAACCTCTCTATACACTATTTAAAGCAAAGCAAAGATTACTTCACTTTGTCATTCTTTTGTTACCTAAAAGCATAGATTTGGGATGTGGCATCATGTTTGATTCTTCTTTTAGAGAATTACTTAGCAAATTCACGCAAAAATTGCTCTTTTTTTGGAAAATTATCCTTGTTCTTGGCTATTGAATTCCGTGTTGAAGGGGCAAAGCTCGCTCACCCTCATGCCAAAACGCCAAGCTTTCATGATGCTCTCCCTCATTTACAAGCCATAGCTTTGTGATCTCTCTCTCGTCCTCACGCCAAAGCTCCATTTCTCACGCTCTTCGTTAAGCTCCCAAGGCGAATTAAGCTCTCTTCCCCTTATGCTCAAGGAGGAGCATCGTTTTTCAATCTCTTCTGCATGCTCAAGGAACATAGCTCTTGCTCTCCCTTGTATACAAGCCATAGCTTGGTGATCTCTCTCTCTCTCTCTCTCTCTCTCTCTCTCTCTCTCTCTCTCTCTCTCTCTCGTCCTCAAGCCAAAGCTCCATAACCTTTTATTCTTCCTTAAGCTCCATAGATCAATATCCATTAAGCTCATATAGCTAATTAGACTCTCTCCATATCCTTCAAACTGCCATTGTCAAGCTAATTAAGGTCAATAGACCACTTATCTTCAATATTATTGAGATAATATTTATAGCAGTCGATCATTTTAAATATTACATAGCTCTCACATTCTCTAAGCTTGGGATCTCTCTCTCTCTCTCAACACCCTTGGAAAGGAGGCAGTCGACTCAAATTGTAAAACTCAAGAGGAGGAAAGATTTATTTCCAAGCTTGTATTTTCTCTCAAGCAAGGAAGTTGTACAAAGAGTGATTTGTGCCTTGCAATTACAAATTGATTTAACTTTAGGGATTTTTTATTAGAGTGTCAAAGATCAAAAGGCATGCCAACGTAGGTATATTCAATTGATTTATAGTAGGAATACCAAAAATTAAAATTGGAAGCATTTGTTGGTTGACACCATCATTTATGTGTCGATTATATGTTTCTTATTGCTTCTAGTAGCTAATAATGTTATAAATAATAATAATTTCTTATAAATGTTCTCTAACCTATACTATATACTCTTATTAACCCTAGAATTATCTCTATTTGCACTCATTTCTTTTGGTTTGAGCCTTTGCTAAGTTCCTGTCTACAATCAAAAGTTGGATGCTTTTTTGGTTGACCCTAAAGAAATGCACACTTCAACAAATGTTGTGAATCTGATGCGAACTTGATTGAGGTAGACGGATTTAGCAATGTTATGTCAAGATCATGAGATATAGTGGATGAAAGGCCTAGTGATTGCTATTTTGTAGCAGCAGTATGCAAATCAAGTGCAAGTAATCAATCAAAATTTGGGTATCGACTTGAAAGCCGAGAATTGTAACAATTCGGAAAATGTGAATTGGGTGGATTTGAAGAGTAGGCTAGCGCAAAAACAAATCAAGTATCAATTCAACAATGGGAGAGAGGGAATCTAAAGAGACAAAGCATATTTTGTAGCTTGATATGTGCATGATAGAAGATTCTTCTAAAGCGATAGGCCAAAGCTTATGTGTTTATTGGACGAAGCTTTGGAAGGATGCTCGAATGTAGATGCTAAGAGTACCAAGCAATTTGTTTTCATGCATGATCTAGTCTATCAAATATGGTTGATGTTGACCTTATGCGACTACTTGATGAGGCTTTATTAGATTTTGAGCATGTGCAAAATAGAATTTTTTTTTTGATGCTTCTTGAGAGCCAAATGAGGAGGGTTTTGCCAAGGAACTAGATACGTATGACAATAATTCCAATACTAGAGGGGGTGAAGCTCCACTACCAGTGTTCCTACCCATGATAGATGATCAACAATTAATTGAGTAGGTTGCACAAGGGATATGGTAGTATCTAATGGTACTTGATATCATAGAGGATTTGCTGATAAACCTAATTCTATATGGGATATGATGTCACTTGATACTATAGGGGACTCTATGCTATGTTTTGATCCAAGTGGTATTCATGATGTTTCATGGGTTAATGAATGCATATGTTCTACTGATCGGGACTTTTTATATTGTTTTCCCTATGATCTTGGAGGAGGGAATGCCCACAATGGGTTAGTGGCTATGTGATTACAGATCTATGCTTGAGGATTTGATGAATTTGGCATATATCAAAGGATGTGCAAGTTTGGAGGTGAATGTCAGGCCTCTTTGTAGAATCTGTATGAATTTTAGAGTTTTGGAAATCTTATGATTCCTGCCACAATCTGCTATGACTGTGGTTCAATCAAATGTATGCTAACTGTGGTTTTGGGGCCATTAAAAGAGCTTCGATGCCTCTACACCAAGAAGTAGAGATGCTATCAAGATGCAATTTTACAGTACAAAAGTGTAGTGTTTGACATGCTCTCCATGCTTGTCTTTATTATGGCTTGTTAATCAAGGTCCAGATGAGAAAACCATGTTCAATACAAGAATTTTTTGGGGGTCGATTCCATTATTTTTGGACCCATCTCAAGCTGTATATCGATAAATGGAATCAAGTATATCATGGGTTTTGTATCTAGTGGTCAAGAAGGGCTACAACACGTGATTTGCAGGGTTCAAATTGGGTATTAACTGCTCAACTTATATGGTCAGTTGATTTCTCTTCGTAGTCTTAGATATCCATGACCAAAGACAATGGATGTGGATGCAATTAAAGTTTTTCTCAACACTGCATTGATCAATATCTAGGCCAAATTGGGTGACTAAGAATGCTTTCATTGATACGTAAGAAAAATATTATGCTTGGTGGTATTTGGGTTGATACATAGGATAGATGTGATGCTCTTATGAACGCATAGAAAGTTCTTGGTGGGCTTCCCATTTGGAATGTCATTGAATTCTTCTTATGGAAGCATAGAAAGTTCTTGGTGGTCTTCCCATTTGGGATGTCATCGCTTAAACTGCAATAATTGTAGTATATGTTGAATATGGTTTATCGATTGTAATTTGATGATCATGTCATGTGAAGATACTATGGTGTGTATGCCAAATGGATGGTACAAAACAATTATTTCCAAGCATTTTATGTGCTTGAAGACCAATATCTAGAAGCTCTCTAATCGCGTATCATGGCGAGCAGTTGTGACTTGGGATTGGGTGACGATGGAGGTGATTGTATTCTCACCCCGCAAGGTCCCATCATCCAAGAAGAATTTTTGTAAAGTGGACTATGCTCATTGTGGTGTGTGAGGCCTTGGCATAGGGGAACAAGCTTTTATGCTATGGATTGCAAAGACAACCATGATCGGCCATGTGGGTCACCTCCTTCGACCACTTTCTTAATTGAAGAGGCAAAGTTTGCATGGGTTTTTAAACAATTGAAGGAGAAGTGAAGCTTGTTTTTAACATGGAGGGAAGGTGTCTATCATGCAGTGCCAAAGGTGGAGAATAACAAAGGATTTTTGAGCATGGAAAAGCAAGTCAATAGGAGTGGGTGTGAAAAGTGGCTAAAATAGAGTTTTTTTTAAAACATGGAATTTTGAGATTACATGCAGAGGGAAAAATGAGGAGAGCTTGAAGGAGAAGGGGGCGCTATTGAAAAAGGGATGAGAGCCATGAGCAAAAAATTCCAAGGGATTGCTACTACTAAAGGGCTGCTAGGAGTGAGGAAGGATGGTGCTACACAAAGGGTAGTGCCGCTACAGGAGTTTGATAGCGCATGAGAAAGGAAAAGTAGACCTAAAACCTGTTGCAAGGAGTTAGAGAAATAGGCGCTCAATTTTGCCTATGGATGTTGCCCTTGCCCAAGAACTCTACCTCACACCATGGAAAACTTACATCCTCTATGTGGGTTGCCTTCCAACCAATTTTTCAGTAGTTTAGAAGGAGGAGAGCTCCTCTACTTGTCAATTGAATTTTGTGTTGAAGGGCGAAAGCTCACTCACCCTCATTCCAAATTGCCAAGCTTTAATAACTCTCTTCCTCATATACAAGCCATAGCTCAGTGATCTCTCTCTCTCTTGTCCTCATGCCAAAGCTCCATATCTCATGCTCTCCTGTAAGGTCCCAAAGCTAATTAAGCTATCTCCCCCTTATTCTCAACGAGGAGCATAGTTTCTTGATGTCCCTTATGCTCAAGGAACATAGATCTTTGTCTCCCTCTATACAAGCCAAAGCTCCATGTCTCTTGTTCTCCCTCAAGCTCCATAGCTTGATATCCATTAAGCTCATATAGCTAATTCAACTTTCTCTTGATATCCATATAAATGGCATAGCCAAGTTAATTAAGGTCAATAGCTCACTTATCTCTCTAATATTATAGAGATAAGCTCCACAGCACCCAATTATTTTGAATATTACATAGCTCTCACATTACCTAATCTTGGGATCTCTCTCTCAACACCTAACTGGTGAAATCAAGAGGAGGAAAGATTTTTTCTCAGGCTCGCACTTTCTCTCAAGGAAATTGTATATGGAGTGATTTGTGCCTGGCAGTTATAGATTTCTTTAACTTTGGGGATTTCTAATGAGAGGGTCACAAATTGAAAGGCATAGCGATGCATGCGTATGGAATTGGTTTGTAATAGAGATATCAAAAATAAAAAATTGGAAGCATCTATTGGTTGAAAACATCATTTATGTGTCGATTATATGTTTCTTATTTCTTCTAGCAGCTAATAGTGTTATAAATCACAATTATCTCTCAAAAATTCTCTCTAATATTCACCATATACTCTTATTATCCCTAAACTTATCTCTATCTAAACTTGTTTCTCTTGGTTTGAGCCTTTGTGCTATCTTGGTCAACCCTAGAGAACGTGCACTCTGACACCGTTCCTCAAGGCAAGAGAGAGAGAGAGGGCTCTAGTACAAGTGAACAGTCAAGGGAAAGATGAGATTGAGTCTTGACGAGTTCATATGAGCATGTCACATGCACATCTAACTGTATGCACATGTGGAAAAGCTAACTCCTATGTTTAGGGTTTAGACCAATGGAAACTTATCAATAGGTTGTGAACGTATTAATAATTCACTTTTTAGCATTATTTCAGCAAGGTCATGGGAGCAAAAAAGGAGACTGCTCCACCTAGCATTAGTTTGCTATATAAGTGACGTTAGGGGGGTCACTTAAAGGCTAGTTAGACTTGCCAAACAAGGATAAAGTACCCTCATCACCCAACATTTTCAATCATCAAGATCAGCATTTTCAATCTTGAGTCTCTAATATTTTTGAGCACCAAGTATCATCATTCTTAGCCTCAACCATCAACATTTTAAGCATCACACTAGGTCACTGGAAATGTATCAAGTAATAGAAGCTTTTAAAGAAAACGAAATAGTTGGCCTAGAAGTCCATGTTGAAACTAAATACAAGAGTGTAGCAAAGAGGTGAAACCAGTAGCTTCACCCTTACCACCAAACAACATGGAAAAGATTGAGCAAGCTTCTTTGTAACAACCAAGTTTAAGGAATCCTAAAAAGATTAGACATACCTTCACAAAGGAGTCTTTTCAAGCGTTGCAGATTGGTTGCGAGGAGTTTCTAACACACGAGGAGACAAAGTGCTTCAAAGCATGGTAAGGCTTTTGCATTTGAGCCACGTGAGATAGGATGTGCGGATCCTTCTATTGTAGCTCCTATGGTAATTTTCACAATACCTCATGTGCCTTGGAATTTGCGGCCTATTCTGGTTCCAAAGGCTCATTTGCAAAAGTTAGCAGAGCTACTGAATGAGAAAATCAAAATGGGAATCTTGGAGCCTTCTTGTGCTCCATACTCAAACAGGTGATTCACAATTCCAAAAAAGAATGGTGCTCTGCGCTTCATCCAAGATATGCAACCAGTGAACAAGATGACAATTAGAAATGTAGGTACATGACCGATCGTGGATGAGTTTGCAGAGGGGTTTGCAAGGAGGGCAATCTACTCAATGGGGGATCTCTACTCAGGTTATGATCAATTTCAGCTTGTGATTCAAAGCGGAGACTTGACAACCATGAGAACACCTTTGGGTTTGGTAAGGATGTGTAGCTTGCCACAAGGAGCAACCAATTCGGTTGCACATATGATGAATGGAATGAATAAGGTCTTACGTGACGTTATTCCTCAAATCACGATGCATTTCATTGATAATTTGCCTATCAAAGGATGTGAAGAAAGTGAGAAAGGTGAAGCTTTGGATCTCAAGGTATATCACAGGTTTGTGGTAAATCACATAAATGATTGTGATAAAATTTTGTTTAGGTTGGAAGAAGTGAATCTTACATTGTCAACAAAAAAGTCTATATTTGGTGTCAATGAAGTGCTCATTCTGGGGCACATGTGCGGGCCATATGGTAGGAAACCTTGTCCAACAAAGGTAGATGCCATCCAAAGAATGAAAGAAACATGCACTAGCATCACTGAGGTTAGAAGGTTTCTGGGAGCATGTGTGTTTTATGTTATTTGGATTCCACATTATGCATGTAAGGTCCATCCCTAAACCCTAGAGCCATTCAGAACTTTTTCAGCTTAGAAAATAATTTAGAAGAAGCAAGACCGACAAAGAAATCATGCGGACAACGATACTTTACTCCAGAATGAAAAGACAAGGATATTTTGGATAAGAAATTACGTCATCCCTATATTTTTCCAAAAGATTAAGATTCTATTTATACTTCTTCGTCAAAACCATGTGGGAACTGATCTAGATCGAGAACTGGCAGAAAAAGACACTAACTTGATTGGAAGAAAAAGTTCAGAGATGGGAATTGAGAAGAAATTGGGGTCCATAAGAATTAAGAAGAGAATTGGGGTCCAATAGGAATTGAAAGGAAGTTGGGGTCCAATAAGAATTGAGACGAGAATTGGGGTCCAATAGGAATTGAGAAGAAATTGGGGTTCAATAAGAACTAAGAAGAGAATTAGGGTCCAATAGGAATTGAGAAGAAATTGGGGTCCAATAAGAATTGAGAAGAGAATTGGGCTCCAATAGGAATTGAAAAGAGAATTGGGGTCCAATAGGAATTGAGTATTCTACCTACCATTTACTATATAAGCACCCCCTCTCCTTTGTAATTTTACACATATTGCTAAGCTACTTGCATACTTGCCATACTCAAAATTATACTTATGTAAATCAAGGTTTCCATTAAACTTTGCTCTTGCTCTCTCCCTCTCTTGAAGGCCAAACCCTTGAGGGTTTTGTGAAATAGCTCCTCTCTCCTTCCTCTTCATCTTAAATTCCTTTCCTTCTTCCTTGAGCAAGAAGGACTTCAACCCCACTTCCCTCTTGATTAGAGGAGGTAATCTTCACTTGTAGTAGGATTAATTAACCTAAAATATGTGTTTTAATACTAGGAAGGTTTATGTGCATCATTTTAGGTTTAAGCTTTGATGGTAACCTTGGAATTAGGTTTAAGTATTGATGGTAGTTATGCATCATTAAGTTAAGCTTCAAAGGTAGATTTTCATCCTTAAGCTAAGCTTTAATAGTAGCTTTGCACTTAGGTGTAAGCTTTATTGACTACCTTGTATTTTAAGTTTAAGCTTTAATGGTAACCTTAGAATTAGGGTTAAGTATAATGGTAGTTATACATCATTAAGTAAAACTTAAAAGGTAGATCTCCATCCTTAAGCTAATCTTTCATGGTAACTTTGCACTTAGGTTATAAGCTTTAGTGACTACCTTGTATTTTAGGTTTAAGCTTTAATGGTAACTTCGCAATTAGGATTAAGTGCTAAGAGTATCTACGTATCATTAAGTTAAGCTTCAACGGTATATTTGCACCTTTAAGCTAAGATTTAATGGTAACTTTGCACTTAGAAATAAGCTTTAGTGACTACTTTGTATTTTAGGTTTAAGCTTTAATGGTAACCTCGCAGTTACGGTTAAGCGCTAAGAGTATCTATGCATCATTAAGTTAAGTATCAAAGGTAGATTTTCACTTTTAAGCTAAGCTTTAATGATAACTTTGCACTTAGGTGTAAGATTTAGTGACTACCTTGTATTTTAGGTTTAAGCTTTAATGGTAACCTCACAATTAGGGTTAAGTGCTAAGAGTATCTATGTATCATTAAGATAAGGTTCAAAGGTAAATTTTCATCCTTAAGCTAAGCTTTAATTGTAACTTTTCAGTTAGCTGTATGCTTTAGTGACTACCTTGTATTTTATGTTTAAGCTTTAATGATAACCTCGTAATTAGGGTTAAGTGCTAAGAGTATCTATGCATCATTAAGTTAAGTTTCAAAGGTAGATTTGCATCCTTAAGCTAAGGTTTGATGGTAACTTTGCACTTAGAAAAAGCATTGAAAGACAAGGTTGTAATTTAGGGTTTAGCTTCCATGGTGACTTTGTGTGTGATTAGGGTTAAGCTTCCATGGAAACCTTGTCTCATTAAAGAGAGAAAGGTTTAGTCTCATTATGGTAATCAAGTTTAGAGTTTGCATGTCTCTTTACAGTAAGAAGAATGTATGGTTATAATCCTCTCTTCCAAGCTTTAATGGAAAGCTCTAGATTCCCATTTTATCCCCAAAAGCGAGCTTTAATGGAAAGCTCGAAGACTCATAAATTATAGGACGACCTTTTACCTTCCTAAATGGAAAGCTAAGCACCATAAGAAAAGAGTAGTTGTTTAAGCTCGATAGAAGTAGTTCAATTTTTGGTATTGAAGAGTTGTCAATTTCAAGTTTGTTTGCAAATACGGGATGGGGGAGATAGGGCATAACTTTGTGGAATTGATCTCCGTGTTGTTTGAACCGAAAACTCTACAAGCTTCCATGGAGATGCCCCATGGATGTCAAAGGATTGCAAAATACCTGGGAATCGTACAAAACGGAGATTGAACTTAAAAAGTTTGCATATTTGAAGAGACATTAATCATCAAATACCTATGGCAAAAACTCGCTTGTATTTTCTAAATAAACTTGGCTGGTATATAATTAATGAAAGTAAGAAGTAAGGTTGATAAATGAATGAATCTAAAAATTACCAGCTAGGAGTTAAAAAGGAATCTCGAGAGGTGATAGGGATAGCCCATTGCAAAACATAGATTTAACTAGGACGTTTGAAGATTGTCTGAAAATGACCGGAAACCAAGATCGATCTTCTTGGGGTCAATTTGATTGAAAGGCCGGACTATTGAGAGGATTCTCTTGGGAAACTTGACATAGATTGGCCCTTTTTAGCTAGGACAACGTAACCGGCAAGTTTGTTATACCTAGGTCATTCATGCGTGAGGGATAAGGGATGAATGGGTTTGTTTTATTTTTGCCCGGCCGGGTGAAGTACCCGCGGTTTCTTATTGGAAAACGGCCATAATTCGGGTATGGCCTGATGCCAATAGTTGGATGAGGAGGTCATACTCAGGGAGGATGATGTGAATTTAACTAAGTAAATTTGCTCGATTTGATTGCTTAAAAAGGAACTGGAAAGGCTAGGAATATAGGGGCTATCCTGCGTATCTGTCACCAGATGGTGCTATACCTCTTGAAATAAAATTCTTAGGAAGGAACGATTAAATTACTTGATGAGCCTTTCCCAAACACTTAATTCTAGGAAATATTATGAAGGTGCTGCCATTTTGATGGCTCGTAACCGATTATCTTGGTTCTGAGTGAAGCAATTGGTTGAAACTAAATGTGTTGCATGATTAGTTAGGAAACTATACAAGCTAATTGTAGTAGATAAAGGTAAAAAAATGAATAGAAAGTTTTCAAATAAAGATCTGGTGAAAACAACCAGATGAGTTTCCCAGAATGAGGGTATGCAACAGATTGTATGCTGCTTATTGTCTAACGATGTCTGATAGAATGTCTTCCTGATTTTGTAGTAGTTAAGTACTACCTCGGGAAGGGATTTTCATGAAATGGTTCCGTGGGTGGGCGGATCCGAAGGGTCAGATGGCCGGATGTTGAATAATTTCTTTTATGTTTAACGCTAGAACTATGCGGGATAAAAACGGGTAAGCGGAAATGAGCGAGACCAGGTATGATTACAAGATCCCTCTTCTTAAGAGAAAGCGATAACTGCCGTGCCTGCTTGTCAGGAAAAAGGAGTTATTCCCATGAACCAAGGGAGAACAAGAAAGCAAGAGCAGATCCTGAAGTTAAAGATCTAGGGAATCAAGACTAAGGACCACGATTTCGGGTGTGGGTGACTGAAAGATGCCAAAGACGGATTTAAATTATGATAAGCGGAAAGAGTTGTCAAATTGATGGGATTTAAATTATGATAAGCGGAAAGAGTTGTCAAATTGATGGAATTTACCCCCTTGGGTTGGCATTCAAGATAGGCCGAAGTCCTATCTGGGTGTCGGTTCCAAGTGGGAGGGATACCTGCGGATAGATCTGCGTCATTCCCTGGAGCAGTCTAGAAGACTGAGGGAGGTGAGTAGGGTCGAGTCTGGGTATGGCCCTCACAAGTGGTATCAGAGCATGGTTTGTGATCTGGAGAAATATTAAAGCTAAATGGTTTATGATTTGGGAAAAATATCAGAGCTCATAAGGGTACAAACTGAAAATAATGCTGCTTGAAACTTTAAAAATAAAGGATAACCATACTCGAGAATTCAAGCATTGATGTACAGGAAGATGCCAAGATTGTTGCTACAAGTTTGAAGTATTGAGATGATGTATATGGAAAGATGATGGAAGATTTGATGAAGGCTTTTGCTCTTTCTTGAGTGAAGAGAATTGATCAGGGTTGAAATCTCATAAATGAGAGATTTATGAAGGTTGGAATTTATCAGGATTGGAAGATTACATAGAATGGCAAGGATGGCATTTTTGTTTACATAAATACTATGAAAAATTGAGTACTCATCCCACTGAATTGAAGAAGTCTTGTTGAGCGCAAGAGTTGCGGATTTTCCAAGTTTTCTATTGTTAGGACTTCATGAGAATTCAAGATTAATGTAAATCGAACCAAGATAATCTTGAGACAGAAGGGTTTTTTGATCAAGCGAAGAATTGGATTGCCAAATTGCAAGTCATAAGAAAGAATCTTAAGAGTGCAAGTGATGACCATTTTTTTTTTTCTTTCTTTAAAGTTTGCCCAAAAGAAATCCCTTAAAGATGGGAAAGTGCAAGAGATAAGCTCACAAATTATTCGAATCATTCAAAGACTTGAGAAGAACAAGAAATCAAACTTATGAGTTAGCCAAGAACTTTAAAGTTGGAATCTTTACTCAAGACTATTGTAGACGAAAGGCCATTTGCAGAAATTAAAAGTTCACAGTAAAGAGAAGTCATTAAAAACTCATTGGCAATTGAAGAAGAGAGACTGACATTTGAAGAAAAGGAAATACTGACAATACTCAACTTTTTCAAAAAGGGTTATTTCTTCAATTAAAGCCAAAAAGGATTACAAGGGAGGCAAGAAAGTTTACAACTCATAAAGATCCTCTAATATATGGTCACATAACCAAGTATCGCAAGCACCGCACATGTTAGGACGCTCACCCTCTGGAATGCTTCTACGAGAAACGGCTTGAGCAATTTCTGGGGTATGAGCAAAGAAAACAAAAGGACCTCTGAGAGGAAGACTCCAGATGGTATCGAGGCAAATCTTGGAATGGGGGATAAACTGCATAAGCAAGAACACTGGAACAGCCTTGTGGAGAACCCAGGATCTCGTGTCCTTTTGATGCAGTAGTATCGAGGGCCAAGTCCAGAGCGTCTATAACCATAACAAGTCGGGTATTGTTGCGAAAATAGTCTTTACCCCATAGAGTCACTCTTGTGAGATGTCGCCATGTCTTCCATATCGTCTGGCTGACACAAGAATTTGGTTGAGGAAAGAGGAGATCTTTGTATCGCTCTAAGAACTGTCTTTTAACTACCTCATCTATACTCTACAAGTGAGAGATGCATACAGGAAGAACCAAGTCTTCTTGCCAAGACGCCATCAGATAAGAGAATTACTAAGTTACAAGAGAGTGAAGATCGCAAAAATATGAGGATAACAAGTGCTGATAAAGAAGGGATTACTAGTAGCTTATAAAGAGGAAATAGCGTATCGAAGAAGCCACAAACGTGATGACTTATTCAAGAAGATAGCTATTAAAAAAGATTTTTCATGACTCCAATATTATATTAACAGATTTTTGGGGACGAAGAAGTGTAAGATAGAAGTCAAGTTGAAAGCGTTAACAAGAAGTTAAGTCGCAAGACGTATCCAAGAAGCTTCATCAATTACGTATTTTATTCGAGTTGATGACAACTTTTTTTTTTTTTTGGGAGAGATGCTACCTTTAATAGACTCAAAGACCTCTTGACCAGTAGTCCTGTCCTCATGAACCTTGACTAATTCACTCCTTAGCTCTTCTTTACCCGAGGAAGTTCAAGAAGAAATGCGGGTAGACCCTTATTTTAGACCTCTTCTGCAAGAGATTCAAGCTCAGAACCTGAGGGAACACTTAACTGACTATACCTTAGCAGATGGTCTTCTTTACTACCTGGAAAGCTTCAGCCCCTAGTAGATATTTCTAAGATGGAGTGGAAATTTCTGAGTATGGACTTTGTTACAAGTCTTCCAAAGACAACTGGAAACTACGATTCTATTTTTTTTTCATAGTAGATAAGTTCACTAAGGTGGCTCATCTAATTCCAGTCAAGCAGACAGCCACCGTCATCGACATACCCCAAGTATTTTTCAAAGAGGTAGTAAGATTACATGGAATCCCTACAAGAATCATCAGTGATCGGGATGCCAAATTTACTTCTAAGTTTTGGCAAGCCATGTTTCGATCTCTGGGTACCCAACTGAATCTCAGCTCAACATATCATCCTGAGACTGATGGTCAAACTGAGCGAGAGAATCAAGTCATTGAAGATATGCTTCGAGCATATTGCAACGAGCAGCCCCAACAATGGATCAAGTTTATTTCCCTAGTTGAGTTTGCTTATAACTATTCTCACCATCGCAGCCTCGGAGTGTCACCCTTTAAAGCCTTGTATGGTCATGAATTTTTAGTCCCTCTTCAATTAGCGGACCCAGCTCTTCATATTCCTATCGCTAAGTCTACCCTAGAAGAGATGGATCATCAACTTCTAGTCATTAGAGACAACCTGTAGGTAGAAGAGCTATGCTGGTCTTTACCACTCCGCTAACAGCTTTAGCGAAGGTGAACAAGTTTTCCTCAAAGTCAAACCCAAACGTAGCTCCTTAAAGCTAGAGAAATTTTGTAAGCTTGCATTCAGATATTGTGGACCTTTTGGAATCCTTAGAAAGATAGACGAACAAGCCTACGAGTTAGCCTTACCGCCTTACATACACATTAATAATGTTTTTCATGTCAGCCTTCTTAAGAAATATGTTGTTGACCCTCTACATAATTTGAATCTTGATGACACCATTCTCGTCAATCAAGAAGAACTTCAAATAGAACCAGAACAATTTCTGAAAACTAAAGAGAAGCAACTGCGACATAGGACAATTCGAGAAGTACTAATCAAGTGGAAGGGCTATCCGGTTGAAGATGCTTCCTCGGAAGATTGGGACCAGCTAATTACCCAATTTCCAAGTTTTGGAGGATGAGCCCATGTAATTCATCTTTTGGAATCAAATCAATACCTCCCTTTTGTCCAAACCCGTGATCATATTTTTGGTTGGTTCTTCGGAACAAATTATAGTTATTATTCAAGATATTGATGGCACTTTTGATATAAATTTGAGGTGGATGTAATCAATCGTCATATTTATGGAATTCAAACATCTCTAGTTAGGCAATTCTTTTGAGATTCAAATCGTCTATGGTGTTTTACAAGTCTAATTATTATGATACGTGAAATATTTGATTACCAAGTGAAAGATAAGGCAATAAGCTATAGACATAAGAGAAAGGAGGATGGAGGAAATAAATTGGGTACACAAGGGATGAGATATTGCAAGACTAATTGAACGATCAACATGAAATCCTTTAACTGTCAAGAACATGGTATCAGTTGGATGATATCAATAGAAAAATGAGTCAACACTCAAAAACAGAAAAAGTTAAAGTCTAGGTAAGATCAATGGTAAGATTTCTACAAAGTGTATTGATACTAGATAGAGAGTGAAGTGAAGAAATTATTTTCATACCTCACAAGAGAAACACAATCCGATCACACCAAAGAAAAAGTACCTAGTTGAGTAAGATCACATTCAGAAATTAAAGTAACCTTGAGTCATTAAGACTTCTTTATGATTAAGACTTTTGAGTCAACGCTAAAAATGGAAGAGAAGTGTATTATTCAAGGTCCATACCAGCTTCACTGTCCTTTAATCTAAATACCCTAAAGTTACTGACATCTTCAATCATAAGTTGACCAAAGATTGAGTCTGACTACACTCTAAAGCATCCCCAAGCTGAGGACAACCCTTTTTTTGTTGGGGAATTTGTAAGGTCCCTCCCTAAATCCTAGAGCTATTCAAAACTTTTTCAGCTTAGAAAATAATTTAGAAAAAGAAAGACCGACAAAGAAGTCATGCGGACAACGAGACTTTACCCCAGAATGAAAAGACAAGGATATTCCGGATAAGAAATTACGTCATCCATATATTTTTGCAAAAAGATTAAGATTATTTATACTTCTTCGTCAAAAGCCGTGTGGGAACCGATTTAGATCGAGAACTGGCAGAAAAAGGGACTAACTTGATTGGAAGATAAAGTTGAGATATGGGAATTCAGAAGAAATTGGGGTCCAATAAGAATTAAAAAGCGAATTGGGGTCCAATAGGATTGAGAGGAAATTGGGGTCCAATAAGAATTGAGAAGAGAATTGGGGTCCAATAGGAATTGAGAAGAAATTGGGGTCCGATAAGAATTAAGAAGAGAATTGGGGTCCAATAGGAATTGAGAAGAAATTGGGGTCCAGTAAGAATATAGAAGAGAATTGGGGTCCAATAGGAATTGAGAAGAAATTGGGGTCCAATAAGAATTGAGAAGAGAATTGGTGTCCAATAGGAATTGAAAAGAGAATTGGGATCCAATAGGAATTCAGAAAAGAATTGGGGTCCATTAGGAATTGAGTATTCTACCCACCATTTCCTATATAAGCAACCTCTCTCCTTTGTAATTTTACACATATTGCTAAGCTACTTGCATACTTGCCATGCTCAAGATTATGCTTAAGTAAATCAAGGTTCCCATTAAACCTTGCTCTTGCTCTCTCTCTCTCTCGAAGGCCAAACCCTTGAGGGTTTTGTAAAGAATCTCTTCTCTCCTTCCTCTTCATCCTAAATCCCTTTCCTTCTTCCTTGAGCCCTATATCTCTTCAAGAAGGACTTCAACCCCACTTTCCTCTTGATTATAGGAGGTAATCTTCACTTCTAGTAGGATTAATTAATATGAACCATGTGTTTTAATACTAGGAAGGTTTATGTGCATCATTTTAGATTTAAGCTTTAATGGTAACCTTGGAATTAGGGTTAAGTATTAATGGTAGTTACACATCATTAAGTTAAGATTCAAAGATAGATTTGCATCCTTAAGCTAAGATTTAATAGTAGCTTTGCACTTAGGTGTAAGCTTTAGTGACTACCTTGTATTGTATGTTTAAATTTTAATGGTAACCTTGGAATTAGGGTTAAGTATTAATGGTAGTTATACATCATTAAGTTAAGTTTCAAAGGTAGATTTGCATCCTTAAGCTAAGATTTAATGGTAGCTTTGCACTTAGGTGTAACCTTCAGTGACTACCTTGTATTTTAGATTTAAGCTTTAATGATAACCTCGCAGTTAGGGTTATGTTCTAAGAGTATCTATGCATCATTAAGTTAAGCTTCAAAGGTAGATTTGCACCATTAAGCTAAGCTTTAATGGTAACTTTGCACTTAGGAGTAAGCTGTAGTGACTACCTTGTATTTTAAGTTTAAGCTTTAATGGTAACCTCACAGTTAGGGTTAAGTGCTAAGAGTATCGATGCATCATTAAGTTAAGCTTCAAAGGTAGATTTGCACTCTTAAGTTAAACTTTAATGATAACTTTGCACTTAGGTGTAAGCTTTAGTGACTACTTTGTATTTTAGGTTTAAGCTTTAATGGTAACCTCACAGTTGGGGTTAAGTGCTAAGAGTATCTATGCATCATTAAGATAAGCTTCAAAGGTAGATATTCATTCTTAAGCTAAGCTTTAATGGTAACCACGCAGTTAAGGTTAAGTGCTAAGAGTATCTATGCATCATTAAGTTAAGCTTCAAAGGTAAATTTGCATCCTTAAGCTAAGCTTTGATGGGAACTTTGCACTTAGGAAAAACATTGAAAGACAAAGTTGCAATTTAGGGTTTAGCTTCCATGGTGACTTTGTGTGTGATTAGGGTTAAGCTTCCATGGAATCCTTGTCTCATTAAAGAAAGAAGTTTAGTCTCATTATGGTAATCAAGCGTAGGGTTTGCATGTCTCTTTACGGTAGGAAGAATGTATGGTTATAATCCTCTCTTCCAAGATTTAATGTAAAGCTCTAGATTCCCATTTTATCTCCAAAGCGAGCTTTAATGGAAAGCTCGAAGACTCATAAATTATAGGACGACCTTCTAGCTTCCTAAATGGAAAGCTAGGCACCATAAGAAAATAGTAGTTGTCTAAGCTCGATAGAAGTAGTTCAATTTTTGGTATTGAAGAGTATTTCTAAAGTAGTCAATTTCAAGTTTGTTTGCAAATACGGGATGGGGGAGATAGGGGATAATTTCGCGAAATTGATTTCCGTATTGTTTGAACCGAAAAATCTACAAGCTTCCATGGAGATGCCCCATGGATGGCAAAGGATTGCAAAAAACTTGGGAATCGGACAAAACGGGGATTGAACTTAAAAAGTTGGCATTTTCGAAGAGACATTAACCATCAAATGCCTATGGCAAAAACTCGCTTGTATTTTCTAACTAAACTTGGCTGGTAGATAATTAATGAAAGTAGGAATTAAGGTTGATAAATGAAGGAACGTGGAAATTACCAACAAGATTTAAAAAGGAATCTCGTGAGGTGATAGGGATAGTGAAGGAGTACAAGCGGAAGTGCAACGCAAGAGAGAGTGCGAGAAGAAGAGCACGACGATATGGTGAACTTGCTCTACTGTAATGTGTAGAGCATAGTGAGTTCTTATTAGGTTTTTACAAAAGAATATGTGTACGTACCTGGCGGCCCGCCCACTTACCTGGGCGACCACATTGGGCTTTATACCCCAACAACCTCCCACTTAAAGTCCAATGTGGTACTTTAAGTGTGAGAGAAGCTACTATACAAGCTAATATACAAGAGATGTAGAGAAGTGATGTACTATTCTACACCTAACTGCTTGCGAAAATGCGCAAAGCTCTCTGAGGGAAGTCCTTTTGTAAGTAGATCAACAGGATTTTCTGTGGTGTGAACTTTGACAAGCTGAAGTTGCTTATCCTCGAGCATTTCCCTGATGAAATGATACTTCACATCCACATGCTTTGTCTTTGAGTGATAAACTGGATTGCGAGCCAATTGTATAGCACTTTGACTATCACAATATAACACAGGCATCTCTTCTTTGATTCCCAAATCTGTTACTAGTCGATTAAGCCAAATTGATTCTTTGCATGCCTCTGATGCTGCAACATATTCAGCCTCTGTAGTAGACTGAGTAACACAATCTTGTAGTCTAGAACGCCATGATACTGCTCCACCAGCCAATGTAAAGACATACCCTGACGTAGACCTTCGGTTGTCTAAGTCACCTGCATAATCTGATTCTATAAAACCCTTTACACTTAGCTCCTGACTCCCATAGCATATATGCATACTCTTTGTAGCTTTCATATATCTCAATATTCCTTTCACTGCCTCCCAATGTTTCTTGCCTGGGTTTGACATGTATCGACTTACTACTCCCACTGCAAATGCAATGTCTGGGCGAGTAGCAATCATTGCATACATCAAACTACCCACTGCAGACGCATATGGAATCTTATCCATTTCAGCCTGTTCTTCCTCAGACACAGGACAATCTTGTTTGCTAAGTTTCACATATGGTGGCAATGGAACACTGAGTGCCTTTCCCTTCTCCATATTGAAACGTTGCAAAACCTTGTCAATATACTCTGTTTGAGATAACCAAATCAACTTCTTTGATCTGTCTCTCTCAATGCGCATACCAAGTATATGACTTGCCTCACCCATGTCTTTCATGTCAAACGATTTTGCCATCTTTGACTTCAAAGCTGAAATTTCTTCCAAGTGCTTGCCAGCAATCAACATGTCATCCACATACAAAATAAGGATCAGCCAACTGCCATCCTTAGCCTTCTTTGTATATAGACAGTGATCGAACTCACTACGTTTGTAGCCTTGAGAAAGCATAAACTTGTGGAATTTATGGTACCATGCCTTCGGTGATTGTTTTAAGCCATAAAGACTCTTTAACAACTGGCATACCCAATCTTCCTTGCCTTTCTCAACAAACCCTTCTGCCTGCTGCATGTAAATTTCCACATCTAAATCACCATGCAAGAACGCTGTCTTGACATCCATTTGGTGCAACACCAAATCGAATATGGCAACCAATGCAAGAAAGCATCTCAATGTAGTCATGTTGACCACCGGAGAGAAGACTTCATCAAAGTCAATGCCTTGTTCTTGCTTAAAGCCCTTGGCAACAAGCCTTGCTTTGTACTTTGGCTGACTATCATGAGCGGTGATCTTATACCTGTAAACCCATTTACAAGGTAGAGCCTTTTTGTCCCGTGGTAATTTAACTAGCTTCCATGTCTGGTTTTTATGTAGAGCTGTCATCTTTGACTGCATGGCCAATTGCCAATCCCCGAAGTCCTTCATTTGCACTGCTTCCTTGTAACATGAAGGCTCATTGCAATCAGTCAACATGACATAGTTCATAGATGGAACAAACCTATAAGGAGGTCACGTGACACGTCCAGATCTACGCACAATAGGTGGCTCAGGCTCAGCCACAACCTATGGCTCCACTCTATCCTGTCCTTGCTCCTCTTGAGCCCTGACATTTTGTCTTGCACATGCAAGTCCATCTTCTTGGAAGACAACTCTTCTAATCTCCTCAACCCTCTCTGGTTTAGAATGATATTTGGATTCATTAAAGTGAACATCATTGCTACGGACAACCTTTCTGGATTCGGGATCCCAAAGTCTGTACCCCATCTCACCAGAATTACCATAGCCTAGAAAGATGCACTTTCTACTTTTTGGATCAAGTTTGTTCCTAAATTCCTTTGGAACGTGAGTATATGCCTCACAGCCAAAGACTCTGAGATGCTTGTATGAGGGTATTTTGCCTGACCATACCATCTCTGGCACTGAATCCTTCTGCAAAACCTTGCTAGGAGATCTATTTACAAGATGAACAATTGTTGATACAGCTTCAGCCCAAAACCCATTTGGCAACTGTGCATTAGACAACATACTTTTGACCTTCTCTTGTATGGTCCTATTCATCCTCTCAGCAACACCATTTTGAGGAGGATTGTAAGGAGCAGTAAGTTCACGTTTTATACCTTTTGACTCACAAAAGTCGTGAAGGGCCTTTGAAACATACTCTCCACCATTGTCAGTGCGTAAGCATTTAAGCTTCTTGCCACTCTGATTCTCCACAAGTGTCACAAACGTTTTGAAAACACTAAACGCTTCATCCTTGTGCTTGAGAAAGTAAACCCATACTTTCCTTGAGTAATCATCTATAAATGTCATAAAGCAAGAAGCTCCCCCTAGAGATAGGTTAGGCATAGGTCCACACAAATCACTATGAACAAGTGCCAACTGTGTATCTCTTCTACTGCTTCTATGCTTATGTGGCTACTGTGTTTGCTTACCATACAGACAATGTTCACAGAATTCAAAATCATTAAATGAAAAGCCAGGCAAATAACTAGAACGAGACAAGATTTCCATTCCCTTCTTGGACATATGTCCTAACTAGCTATGCCACAAAGAAACGTTCGGCTGCTCGGTTACATTGATTACCTTTTTAGAGACATTTGATACATAAATCATGTAAAGTCCTCCAGACTTTACTCCATGTGCTACTGTCATAGAACCCTTGGATATCTTCCACATGTTCTGTCCAAAAGTGGTGACGTAGCCAGCATCATCAAGTAAACCTGTGCTGATCAAGCTCTTTGTAATTGTGGGAACATGTCTCATATTCTTCAGCGTGAAGGAAGAGCCATTCTGAAACTTCAATTGAATATCTCCAACACCTAAGATCTCACATGTCTGTCCATTGCCTAGCCAAACATGATCTTTAGTGGTCACATAAGAAGTAAACCACTCCTTGTTTGGAGACACACGAAGTGATGCCCCTGAGTCTATAATCCAATCACTTAGTGCATTTCCATCAGATGCTGTAAGAAGAGCTGAGTCCATTGTATTCTTCAAGAAGTAGATGTCTCCTGACACTAGACTGTCATCCTTTGCAACAGTGTTTGTCACATTTATTTCTTGAATCTTCACTGAGGACTTGTTCTTCTCACCATGGTCTTCAGCTTTCTCTGTGCCTTTTTCTGCTTTCCATTCTCTGCAGTCTCTTTTCATGTGACCCTTCTTGCCACAATGGTAGCATTCTATGTCACTCTTGCCTTTAGCACTGCGGGACTTGCTACGAGACTGATTCCTCTTTCCACCTTTGTCATTTTCTTTGGTCCTTCCCCTGACAACTTAGGCTGTTCCTTTGCCTTTGTCCATTGTCTTTCTATTGGTTTCTTCACAGTAGTTTACTTTTCTGGGAAAAATTCGGCAGAGTTTCCCCTGTAAACTGACCTCTGAACCAATATCAACCTGTCAAATGAACCAAGAAAGCTTCAGATTCTGCAATTTTGGCAGAGTCTCCTTTGTAAAATGTCTCAAGTGTACTAAAAGAAGACCAAAAAACAGCTCAAAAAACACTGTCTCTCTGACACTGTAAGCTGCGGGTAAACCTGTCCTGCACCTGTACTATCTCTCACTGTCCTGTCACTGTCCTATAAGCATAGACTGCGACAATGCCTCAATGGCAGTAAAGCAAAGATGCAATCCCAACTGTCTAACTCACAGTCAATACATCCTAGCTACCTATCTAAGGGTGCTCGAGGGATCGCTCCAAGACCTGTATCACCGAAAGGATCTCAACATTCGAGAATTCCCCAGCTCAATAAAACCTCACTCCACCCTCAACAAAGGCTGCAGTAAATCTGACAGTACATAGACTTCCCACAAAGTCATACATCCACAAATTTCCCACTATATGCTGTAACCGCTGCGGCGGTTGTTTGCTGCGTGACTCACAGCCAGAAAACCCTCAACAAACATACATCATCTCTGACAATACATCCTATGTGTAAGTACCTGCAATGTCAGGATGAAATCTGGAATATCAAGCAGCAAACACAAGCTACCTGATGAACTAGTGGATGTCGCCTACAGTCTGTGTGTAGATGCGCCCGTGTCGTATGTGACACGCCTCCAAGAACTGTGAGCCGTCCTTCGATGTGTAGACAGCCACAAATCAACACTCCGGGAGTGTCGATATCCTCAGCACCTGCAGTCGTAGGCCGAAAACCCCAAATTTGCAGAGTCGGATCTGCACCCACTGAGACCACGTAGTCAAAAATGGCCTGCGCAGACCATTGTCAAAGCCGAACGGTGGCCGAGATGACCTCAGAATGAAATTCTGACAACACCATGCCCTTCGAGCTCACCCACGAGATTTGGGGCCGTGTCTTCGCCTGTCGAATTTCACTCCAATCTGAGTTGGTGACTCTAGCCTCCTGCAGTGCTGTCCCGAGCCTCGATCTGAGCTCTGATACCAGTTGAAGGAGTACGAGCGGAAGTGCGACGCGAGAGAGAGTGCGAGAAGAAGAGCACGACGATATGGTGAACTCGCTCTACTGTAATGTGTAGAGCATAGTGAGTTCTTTTTAGGTTTTTACAAAAGAATATGTGTACATACCTGGCGGCCCGCCCACTTACCTGGGCGACCACATTGGGCTTTATACCCCAACAGATAGCCCATTGCAAAACATAGATTTAACTAAGAGTTTTGAAGATTGTCTGGAAATGATCGGAAACCAAGATGGATCTTCTTGGGGTAAATTTGATTGAAAGACCGGCCCATTGAGAGGATTCTCTTGGGGAACTTGACAGAGATTGGCAACGTAACCGGAAAGTTTTTTATACTTAGGTTATCCATGCCCGAGCGATAAGGGATAAATGGGTTTGTTTTATTTTTGCCTGGTCGAGTGAAGTACCTGCGGTTTCTTATTGGAAAACGGCCATAATCCGTGTATGGCCTGATGCCAATAGTTGGATGAGGAGGTCATACTCAGGGAGGATGATGTGAATTTAATTAAGGAAATTTGTTTGATTTGGTTATTTAAAAAGGAACTCGAAACGCTAGGAATATATGGGCTATCCTATGCATCTGTCACTAGATGGTGCTAT
Organism: Adiantum capillus-veneris; assembly: GCF_014529385.1. Classification (NCBI taxonomy): domain Eukaryota; kingdom Viridiplantae; phylum Streptophyta; class Polypodiopsida; order Polypodiales; family Pteridaceae; genus Adiantum; species Adiantum capillus-veneris. The sequence goes on along the minus strand of NC_140933.1, from coordinate 5,240,135 downwards.
TCCTTTCGAAATAAAATGCTTAGGAAGGAATGATTAAATTACTTGATGAACCTTTCCCAACACTTAATTCTGGGAAATGTTGTGAAGGTGCTGCCATTTTGATGGCTTGTAACCGATTATCTTGGTCCTGAGTGAGTCAAGATGAAGTGGTTGAAACTAAATGTGTTGCATGATTAGTTAGGAAACTAGTTGCAAGCTAATTGTAGTAGATAAAGGTAAAGAAATGAATAGAAAGATCAGGTGGGAACAACCAGATGAATTTCCCAAAACGAGGGTATGCAACAGATTGTATGCTGCTTGTTGTCTAATGATGTCTGATAGACTGTCTTCCTTATTTTGTAGTAGTTAAGTACTACCTCGGGAAGGGATTTTCATGAAATGGTTCGGTGGGTGGGCGGAGCCGGAGGGTCAGATGGCTGGATGTTGAATAACTTTTTTAATGCTAAATGCTAGGACTATGCGGGATAAAAACTGGTAAGGGGGAACGAGCGAGACCAGGTAGGATTACAAGATCCCTCTTCTTAGGAGAAAGCAATAACTACTATGCCTGCTTGTCAGGAAAAAGAGGTTATCGCCATGAACCAAGGGAGAACAAGAAAGCAGAAGAAAATCCTCAAGTTAAAGATCCAGAGAATCAAGACTAAGGACCGTGATTTCGGGTGTGGATGACTGAAATATACCAAGGACGGATTTAAATTATGATAAGCGGATAGAGTCGTCAAATTGATGGGATTTAACCCCTTGGGTTGGCATTCAAGATAAGCCAGAGTCCTCTCTGGGTGTTGGTCCCAAGTGGGAGGGATACGTGCAGATAGATCTACGTCATTCCTTGGAGCACTCTGGAAGACTTAGGGAGGTGAGTAGGGTCGAGTCTGGGTATGGCCCTCACAATGCACATATAGCTGATCCTCTTTATCAATGCTTAGAAAGAATCAAAGGTTTAAATGGATAGAAGCACATGTAAAAGCCATCAAAAAACTAAAGGAGTTGCTCGAGTCAGCACCAACTTTAAAAAAGGTAGATTATGAGTGTCAAAGGTCAGTAATTGTGAGAGTAGACACCAATCCTAACAGGAATTGGATGGGCAATAGGGCAAGATGATGAAGAAGAAACAGGTACATGGTGCGATTTGAAGCAAAGGTACTAAGTGGTCGCCAAAGAAACTATCCACAGATAAAGAGAGAATTACGGGGTATGGTTACAACCTTGAAAAATGGAAAAGAGTACCTAATTGGTGCATGTGATGGTAGAAATAGATTGTCTACCACTTATTGGGATGATTACAATCTGCTCAACGTAAGACATTGCTATGTTGCGGTGGATTGCCTACATTAAGTCCTTAGATCCCAAGTTTAAGCACATTGCAAGTAAAGACAATACAATGGCAGATATGCTATCAAGGGCAAGGTATAAAGATGAGTCACAAATGATTGACAAAGGAGATGATGTAGGCACAAAGTTCTATTCTATCTCTCATGTCAAACGTAACAATGTTTGCATGACAAATCCACTTGAATTGTTCTTGAAAGAGCTTTATGAAGGGTATTGGCTTCTTATAGGAGGCTACTTGAATACTCTAGTAAGACAGGATGATTGGTCTAAACAAGAATTCAAGAGGATATGCAGGAAAGAATACGGGTACTTTTTGAGGGATGGTTACTTGTGGAATCATCCTAAACAAAAGGGTGCTACACCACAAAGGGTTATATGTAAAAAAGAGACTCAAGTAAAGTGCATGCAAGAGTTTCATTAGAGTCTATGGGCTGGACATAGGGGTGTGTGGACAACCTTCTCCAAGCTGAAAGAAAAATACTGGTGAAAGGGTATGTATAAAGATGTATCTCAATTTGTAGAGTCATGTGTAACTTGTCAAATGTATTCAAATGTTCGACATCGTGATGGATTGCACCCTACATATCCACTAGCCATGCACTATAAATGGGTTGTGGATCTAGCCACAATGCCTTTAGGACTCTGGAAGATGAGATACTTAGTTCTTGCATGAGAGGACGTAACTAACCACGTTGAAGGGCGAGCATTAAGAGCTAAAGCCACAGAATCTGTATGCAAATTTCTTCTTGATGAGGTGATTTTCCATTATGGTTTTGTGGGAAAGATCACCAAGGAAGCAAGGGAGTTCTTTTCCAGATTAGGAATCAAGCTTTCTCTTACTACAACTTACAACCCTGAAGGCAATGGAAAGAGTGAAAGAGGGCATCCTCCTATCATCAAAGCTTTGGCCAAGGCTTGCGAAGGAAGAGTTGGTGAGTGGCCAAAATTGTTACCATATGCTTTATGGACTGATTGTACAACACATAGCTCAATAACTAGCTATATGCCTACATAGCTAATGTATGATCAAAATCCAGTGATGCCGATTGAAGATACAATTCCCACATGGAATGTACTACCTTCGCAAGAGGGGCTTAGTAGGGAAGATCTCCTTGCATTGCACATAACGCAGCTAGAGAGAAGACCTAGAGACATTGAGGCTGCAAAAGAACGACTCAAAAATGCGAGGTTGAAAAACAAGGACTACTTTGATAAGTGACATCGGCTCAGGAGCAAAGCAATTGACAAAGGTGACTGGGTTTTAGTGTATGATAGTAGCCTTGATAACCAACACACAATCATGTGTAAGTTCTCAAAAAGATTGTTTGGACCGTATGTTGTAAAGCATGTGCATGAAAATGCTACTTACAGCTTGTCTGAACTAGATGGTACATAAGTAAAGATTACCATTGCAAGAAAAAGGATCAAAATGTTTAAGAGAAGAGGAGACAATGATCTAGAAGATGTTGATGAGGAGGAAGAGCAAAACACAAGTGAAGATCAAAGTGAAGATGAAGCTTTGGAATCATGTAGTGAAGAAGAAATCAAGGAAGATGTACAAGAGGGCTGATCTTACAAAGAGAGAATGTGGCACATACTGGAGGATGTGCAGGTTTAGAGGGGGTGGATGTCGTGTTGTGACACATTGATACAGCTGAGGATGGTCGACCTATGGATGTGCAAGACATACGGGCATAATAGCTTGCAGGCAAATGGCAAGGACCTTGAGCAGGTATTTGATGCAGCTAGGAGAGAGGTATACCGAGATGGAGCACTTGCTAGTGGAAACTGTCAATGTTTCTTCCTATCACAGGTCGAAAGAGCAAATGTTTATATCACAAGACTGGGAACGAGACAAGGGGTGTTGGACGTAGGTGCTATCAGGTTTATGATATGGGATTTTGATGGAGGTGTCTGCAGGAGACTCTACTGCCAGGATGTGTACGCCAAATGTCACTTTTACTAGGTCAAATGTGGTTCGAAGCTTTGCTGATTGGAGTTTTAAGGATACTAAAGGTAGATGTTTATCTCCATCCAATAGTACCAGTATGTATGAAAAATGCTTGCTCATGTTCGGTGAGTTCAAGGCTCTCTAGGTGTTTGAAGACCAATGCCTATTAACTCTTGATCGGGCATTATGATTAGCGACCGTGGCTTCAAAATAGATGGTAGGGTTTTTTTGGGTTCTTTGATAATCGAGATCTATTGCAGAGGAGCCTACTATGTGACCATATAGTGGACTAATTATCAAAGATCGATGCTGGAGTTTGGATCCGACAGTTGAAGGTGTGAAAGGAAGTAAAGTTAAGAGTTTTCCAAGGTGAGCTCAAAGTTGGTATTGCATGGGCGAGGGAAAGGCGACCCAATAAGATTTTTTTTTCTTAAAATAAGCTGAGCTTAACCTGAGATGAAAATCGGTTCCATGCGTGGCACTAACGACACAGATGAGGGCGCCAAAACAAATGGAGGGGAAAGGAGCACCACCTGTCTGGTTGCATGGAAGCACAAATTATGAAGGTGAAGAGGTGGGCCAAGGGGGAGCCATGGGCTAGAGGATGCGGACTCGATAGGGCGGGGAGCATCGGATACTACAGGAGTGGGTCTAGTTCAACGTTGGTCTGCAGGGCCACCTTGGCGTGAAGAAGAGGTTCACCAGAGAGGACTCCAAGGACCAGGTAGAGGGAGCTTGATCGAGCTAGTGCAGAAGCCGCGAGGACTGCAGTCCATCGAACCAAGGAGTTGGAGGGTGGTGGGTCTGCTGCAAGGCAGCGCCACAGGAGGGTTAAGAGAGCCATCAAAAGGAGAGGCCGTCAGCTGTGCAAGGGCCGCATGAGGGTGGCCAAAAAACGAGAGCAAGCGGCTTAGGCGGCGGCCAACACCATGGAGCAAATCCGGGAGATTCTTTGAGAGGGAGAAAGGAAAGTTGCCATAGGGGTGGCTTTGAGAAGCACAGAGGAGAAGGAGACCATGGCAAGATGCCATTGACAGGAGGCTGGGCCGTGACCAAGAGGGATGCCGCCATCTGGTTGGAGGTGAGTAGTAAAGGGGGCCGAGTGCAGGGCTGCAATGAAGAAATTCATGTGGAGAGTTGTCGAGGGCTTGAATATAATTGGAGGGGCACTGACGTGAAGGCGTTCAAGGGGCGACCATGGTGTAGTGTGGGCGGTAGACGGGAATAGAGAAGTGATCAAAGTCTTCAAGGTTGGAAAGGGCAACCAGAGGTTGGATGCATAAGAAAGGGGGCCGAGTGTAGGGTTTGGAGGAGGTGATAGAACCAAGGCCGCCCATAGCCAAGGGTTGCTTTGAGGCGAATAGGGCCGAGAGGCTATCATGAGGGTTTTATTTGGGACTGCAGTTGGTGAAGGCACACAGCCGCCAGGTCGTAAAGGGAGAGAGCAGTCACATAGCATGGAAGTGGTCGCCAAGTGATGCCATCATTGTATTTAGATGCTTTTTTTGTGATGCATAATGTGCTTGGAGTTGTCTTGAGTGGTTTGAATTCAATCGTCGTTTCCCTCTAATCTCGTGCAGTGAGTCCGTGGTAGCGTTGGCTCCGGACAAGTTGTGTGTGTGTGCAGAGAGGGAGGGAGGGAATGATTGAGTGAGCTATTTTGTGTGCGGTCTGCGTGTGTCACCTCCCTGTATGCGTGCATTTACCAATTGGGGAGTTGTATGTATCCATTGGTGTAAGGATATATATGGTGGTTTGTTGACAAGTGTTTGCTGTTATGGTCGAGTGTGTGTAGCCGCGATTGCTTGTAGGTGAGTATGTGGTGTGAAGGTTGGTAGAAAATGTGCGTGTGTGAGTTTTTGTATGGTTAGGGGTGGGGGTTAATCCCTGGGCTATAGAGAGGTAGTGTAGAGTGTGCTGGGTTTGTTCCCACTTCCCCCTTTCCATCAGTGGTGCCCCCACTGAGGACCTACTGATTGCTTCTCGATTAAGTCGAGGAAAATGTCGCGGTTTGAAGAGTAGGATCTAGCAAGAATGGCATGGTCGGGTTTTTTGACTTTTATAGGTGCTGAAGATGCTGAGGTTTGGCTGCAAGATCGGCCTTTTTTTGCTGGACATCGGCTTGTCAAGAGAAGAGGGAGTGGCCCAAGCTTTCCCGCTCCTGGTTTGTGGAAAAGCAAAGGTATGGTACGAGGGCTTGCAGGTTAAAGAAAAACAGGATTGGAGCACATTGGAAGCGGCATTCCGAAGCCGATATGTGGCCAACACGCAGTGGAGTGAAGTGAAGCAGATAATGGACAACCTAAAGCAAAGCCTTGATGGTGATTTTGGAGCATTTGTGTGGGAGTTCGAGGCCATATGGAGCAAGTTGGTTAAGGTAACTGCTATAGAGGATGCATATTTTTTGAAGATGACCAAGTTTGTGGACTGCTTGTATGTAAAAGTGCGGGATAAAGTTGAGATAGATGGACCGTGCACGTACAAGGAGGCAGTAGCCTATGCGTAGAGCAGGACGAAGAAGGTTTTAAAGAAGCAACATACAAAGCAGGTTTTGGCGAGTCCATTGGTGCCAAGGCCAATTGCTAGGGAAGAGCTTTAGGTAATCCGACCCTTTGTTGATGCACATGTGGTAGCAGCGGATAGGCGTGATGACAGAGTAGAGATGAGACCGTGTGGGCCTATGAGGCCTCAGCAGCTGCAGAGAGGAGACTACCGAGTACCGCCTAATGCACTTGACCAAGTGACTTCCGAAAAGCAAGCAGTGGAGAAGATAGCTGAAGTGCCAAAGCCGATGAGTTTTGTGGAGAAAGCCGAGGTGTATTCGAGCTATAGCAGTGCCTTGGATACGAAAAACACATGGGAAACAGAGTCTTCTTTCTCAAGGTATGAGACATATGATATTATGCATGTGGAAAAGGTGGTCAAAGAGCAACAGATTGTAGGTGAAGAGACATTTTGTGTGGACCAGGGGATTGGGCAACCCTCTCTCTTGCCTTGTGATGGTAAGGCCATGTTGACTGCAGAATCTCGACTATTAAAAATCAACTTGTTTATGTTGAAGCCCCAATACTAGAAGAAGATCTCATAGCTGTTTTGTTAAAAAGTTTTCATGATGGATTCCATCAGATTGTCACTTTTTTAAAAGAGAACGATCCGTTGTCCTCCTTGGATGGTATCATCTATTCATTACAGGAAGAAGAAGAAAGGGTATCCTATACCAATTCTCTCATTATTTCTAATGCATGTACAGTATTTCCCATCAATTATTTTGATACTCCCAGTGCCTATGCAGTCACTAATTGTGCTTCTACCTCAGCTTCATCTCGACCATCCATTGGTACCAGGTCTTGTGCCATTTGTGGGTGCAACAATCACCAGACAAAGGAATGTTTCAAGAAGAATCCTTGTTTTCACTACGGTAAGACAAATTATCCTTCAAATAAATGCTTTCAAAAGGGTAAAAATCAAATTCATGTGATTGATGGAGATATCGAATCCCAAATACTTTATGTTGACAGTGATGTTCTTCAGATCAAATCATTTTATGTTTTTCCTAGTCAAATAAACTTGTACGGGCTAGACACTACCACACATACAAAGTGGTAAGACCTTCCAAAAATACCAATTGTTGTTCAAGTCCTATTTTTGTCCTACTTCTCATGAGGTTATTGGGTACACCTTAACCCCAAGGTTTGACAGTGAACCAAAAACTCCATTTGTTGGTAGCTAATTTTTCCTACACTCTATCTATGCTTAAGGAGAGGTTTACTATCATAGCACCAGGTTATGGATATACCAAAATCCTTGGTTGTGAGAGAACCTAAAAATCACGGTTGCCAAGTACATCAAAAACTCGAGATATCACGAGAGTGATGTATCTAGTTCACGGTTTTCGGGCTTGAGGGAGGGTTGTTGGGTTTCAAGCCCAGCACGTGGGAACGTGTCCTTATGGCATGCAGATAAGGTTAGTTAGAAGTACAATTAGAAGTTGAGTTTTTTAATGGCTAAAGCCTTCTATATATATGTAAGTCTCTTTTACAAACAAACAACAACGTTTATTTTTTAAAAAGTAATCTCTCCTTCTCTCTCTCATTCATCTCCTATCTCGCTTTTGCACTCTCTCTTGTTCCCATGGCTACATACTGTCTCCATCCTCTAGGGGTCCCAAGCCCTACAACTAGTATCAGAGCCAAGGAAGGTCGAGGAGGACGTCGCCATCCCAAGCACTGACTGTACGTAAGTGCTCTAAAATGTTGTCAATAGCGCATGTGACGAGCAACAGAGTTGACATGTTGGAGGACACAATCTCATATCTCAAGCAATTGGTTCTCCTCTGTGTGTTTCAAAAGGCAGCAAACTTTAGGGCTTGAAGCCATCAACGGTGTTGTGCACTTCCCAACAGTTTTAAAACGCGCATCTCCCAAGACCGACATATCTCGTTAGGCCCAGGTGAAGGCGAAGCATCTCAAAACGCAATAGTGGTGGGGTGTGAGACATGTAATTGAAGAGGTGCAAGCAAACTCCATCAGCGTTCTGAGACGCTGTTATAGCAAGCACTACGTAGTTACTCATAGGCAGACATATACCTTGCATCCATCAACCTCTCAAAGCTCATGTGAAGAGAGAGTATCATGCATGATAGTCAACAAGCACACTTATGAATAGCTTGGCTAGGGTGGTTGCTTGCATATAAAGCATATCAAAACGCTGCTAGTCAACTATGTATACGAGGTGAATCAAGTCAAATGATCTATCGACAAACACAAGACGAAGGTAAAGATAGTTCAAACCAGGCCTTTTTAAGGATTCAATACATTAGGAAATTTGGGAGGTCATTTGGAGGGCCTTCGAAGAAAATAAATTTGTTTTTCTTCTCTCTCTAGAAAATTGGTGTGGTAAAAGAAAAGGTGTCCTCACCGACCGTTCAAAAAGTGTACTTCGAAGTGGATTCTTTTCACAGAGTCATGACGGCCGTAATGATTGATGGAATGTCCCTTTTCAATTATATTGAATGCACCTCGTCATATAGAAAGGAATTTCTTTTCCATAGGATGTATGCAGTAGGTAGTCTAGGGAGTTATGGTGCTATACTCTTTTGTTTCTAGATTTTTTTGACTGTGCATTCATGGCCTCTTCATCCACCACCTCAAACCTTCTCACTAATCGTCATAAATATCATCTACATGTTGATTTGAGTCCTGAATATGAGCCTTTATGCAAGCAAAGTAAAACAAACAGAACAGTAACACAAAAGGAGAAAGCAAGACTCAAAGTAGAAGGAACCAAACACATAGATTTATGGACAAATGGCTCCCTCCATCCTTTGAATCCTATGACCAATGCCTCCTTTGCATTTGTAAATCGGACTACTTTATTGACCTTTGTAGGTGATGAACAGAATGGTTTACTTGGCTACTACAAAGCTCTAATTGGGAATTCAAAAATTCAAAAAAGCATGGTTCACCATCAAGCAAATGAGATTATATGACTTTCTACTTTGTATTGTGAGGACCAAAAAACCCTTTTGCAGTGCACACAAGAAATACAGGTATTGCAAGAAAAAGTGTGTAACTTAGAAAGAAAAGATACAAGCTTAGGTGCTAGTGTGCGAAAGAAGAGACTACAAAATGTTGAAACCTTGAAGGTTGTCTCTGGAGGTCTCAAGAAAAGGATACAAGCATTGTGGTCAGGATTGTGAACCTTTTAGTTTATTTCACCTATACATTGTTTTTTCTTATGTATGTTATATTTTCTATGTAGACATGTTATATATCTAGACAAAGAAAACATAGATCCAAAGGGGAATGTAGGAAAACAGTTGAAGCCTTTGATAACGAGTGGTCTCGCAAAGGATATAATGCATGACAAAAAGTATAATATTTTGCAGAGGATATTGTTGACCTTTTTATTAAAAAGAGTGGAGTGCCTGCAAGTGAAATACAGGGCACACTTGACTCCCTTGGTGTGAGTAAGAGAGGGTACTCGACTATTCAGCAGTCTATCTCCTCCATTTTTGTGAGGAATGGAATAAAGTGTAAACTTCTATCAACAGCAACAAGTGTCTGGAAAGAGAGACTTCAACTCAACCATGCACAGACAGACACTACAAGAGGTTGTGTGCTCTTGTGACGCTCTTAGCGACGGAAATACACTGGGTTTTTATAACCCCCGGCGTCGCTATAACCGTCGCTAAAAGCGTCGCTACGAGAGCGTCGCTATCTGCGTCGCTATAGGCGTCGCTATACGCGTCGCTATATAGCGACGCTCATAGCGACGCCTATAGCGACGCTCTCACAGAAGAGTATAGCGACGCATATAGCGACGCCTATAGCGACGCTCTCACAGAAGAGTATAGCGACGCATATAGCGACGCTACAGAGCCATAAATAGCGACGCTTATAGCGACGCCTGAGAGAATATTTTTTTGGTGGCAGGGCATTGAATGCCCTGCCACCCATCAACCATATTGTACTTGATTCACTTTTTAAAAAAAGTGCAAAGGTAAATAATATATAGACCCAAAATAGTCACCCACAAGACACATTGTTTGCAAAATTGACAATTGTACACATCATAGACAAACTGAATTGATTGGCAAATGTAATAATGACAATTGTACAACATCATAGGCATAAAAAATTGATTGGCAAAAGGAATTGCGGTGACAAATGTAATAATATACATGGTTCAAAAAGACGTATAAAATCCGTCTCATGATACATAAGCTATGAGAAACCCTAAACTAATGCTATCTAGCTACGGCTAAACTGACGTCGTCTAATCAGATGTCTCATCGCGTCCAAGCGGCGTATCTGTCGGATTCTGCAAAAAAAGACAATAAGACAGTTTTCAGTAAATATAAACATATAACGACATTTATAAAACAATACAAAAAATAAAAAAGAGTAAACCCTAATACTAACCATGCCGCCGCGAGAACTGAGAATGTCCATCAGGGCGTTTAAGCCCTTCCTGCCTGCGTACTCGCGCTCGTACGGTGTGGGATCACGTCCTATCATCGACCACTGTCAAAACATACAAAGATTTCATTATGTTAGAACTAAAAAACTCATAAACCCTAAACTATCGAACATGCATAAAGAGCAATGTGAAAAGACTTACAAAATCGGCCTCAAATGATGCCCATCCACCGCTCCCCAAGTGGTGCGAGCTCCCTGCCTCTACTCGCGCTCTGGCTGCATCCTTTTGTTGCTTCCACTTGTCGGGATTCTCGCGCGCTGCTTTTTGCACTTCGGAACGCTTGTGTTTGCAGTATTCGCGCATTCGAATCTTCATCAGGTCTTCATTGAAGCGCTGATCCCGTGTTGGAACGGGAAACTCATCATGAAGTATGCTGATGACTCTGTTTTTTAAATCACTTGGTACTTCACTCCATTTGTTTAGTATATAGTGTCTAAACAGCTGAGAGCAAAGACCACGCATGCGCGAGATCACCTTCTTGCCGTCATCATCCATGATGATGCCGCCGCTGATGTCGACGGAGTAAGGCAAGCCCTCTGGCCGGTGACGTGTGAACCTGGGTGTCCCGGCAGGGGTCTCTAGCGGCGTGTCGATGGGGGTACGGACGTCAGGTGTCTCCATCGGCGTCTGGGCGCCGAAGCGAGGAGTGTCGAGTGGGGTGGCTCCTGGCGGAGTAGGTAGAGGTGTGTAGCTTCTAGGAACAGTCAGCCGTGCAAAACCTGGCGTAGACGGCGATGCTGTGGCTGGTGTGGGGGCGGGCAAAGAAGGGGAGGGTAAAGAGCCTCGTCGAACACGAGGCGGTGTGGAGGCATCGGTGGCGGAATCCCCACAACAACCGCCACCGCCACCACTAGAGCGCCGGTGTCTAGACGAGTGTGACGCTTGTCTCGTCGACGCCGAAGCTTCGGAGCGCGCCGAATGCTCCGAAAGAGAGGGAGATGCGGATGGTGTAGGAACGCGCGATGATGCGCCAGAGCGATGACGCTCCACGTACCACTGTCTCTGCTGCGGTGACAAAGAAGAAAGAAACTCCTCATCATCCATACCTGCATTAAACACACGAATATTTAAACTTAATATTGAATGAATAGAGTAGACAATGACGCAAAGACCATTAAATACAATGACGTAATGACGCATATAAATACAATGACGCAATGAATCGAGTGGTAGAAGAGGCAAGTCGAAAACTCAGAATTTTCAATCAAAAGATGTGAGCGCGAGTAGAAAAGAGCGTTACACACCATGGAAGCTACTTAGAGAGCTAGAGCTTTTACAGCACGGAGCAAAATTGTTCAAATACAATATTTGTGGCTTTAAGAGATCTCTCTCTCATCCTCGCATAACTCAGCATAACTTCCTATATCTATATAGAGCTCTCCGTTTAAACACATATCCTCTGTTTCATTTTGTAGCTCCTCTGCATGCACCCCATATAGAGTAGTAGCATCTTGATGCTCGTCTGGCACCACCGCAGCGGCTTCTGATTGAGCATCTTCTCTGATCTCCTCCATTGATGTCGTTGTGATTGGCACATGGTAGCCTTCATACGTCCTTGCACTACGAGGGGCTACCTCTATGACGTACCACCAGTTTGATGTAGACTTTGTAGGATGAAATACTACCTGCCAGAGCCACATAACTTACATGAGAGCTTTCAAGCACATAACTTGTAAAAGGGGGATGTTAACTATTTATATACTTACTTGTTCACAATGCTCGGGTAGTACGAAAGTGTCTCTTAGGTCAGTCCATTTCTTAGTAGAATCCACCTCAAGAAAACCAGACTCTCCTCTACGCACAGTAGCGTTTCGACCCTCCATGATTATCTTGAACCATTGCACGTCGAACAAATCGACAAAAAATCCTCTGTAATCGATCCTCAAAATCTCTTGCAGCGTGCCGAAGTAAGTGAGTTCCGCCACCACGGGATCTGCATCAGAGGAACGTCGTCGACTAGACTGTTCAAATTTTGCCATGATTCCACAATCTTGAGTAAAACGCTTTTTGTCGATTCGTTCCACCCTAAAATGTCGACCTTTACACCATGCTGCTGTGTATGACTTATACTACAACGAACAAAGATTATGAGTGGCCGTTCAAACGTTTATAAATAAAGTCACTTGCTAGTCGTACATTGCAAACTTACCTTGGTCGCGCAACCCCGAGAGTACTCCCACCCTTCTTCAGTCACTTCGTCACCGCATTGTTGTGCGCTTTTCAATTGGTTGTGCAACCATCTTAAGCTCATGAAGGTTGGTAGGCTCTCCAGAACCGCTGGATAGTGCATCGGTGGTCGTCTTCCCCGTCTCCACTCGATTCGTGCCCTTTGTCGCTCTTGCTTTGCATCCTTATATTGTGAAATCCACTTTTGCATCACTGGATTGTGAAGCATGCAAAATCGGTTGATTTTAGCCTCTAGATCTTCCGTCATCTTCTTCTCAACACCGAGATTGCACATGACAATCCCAGATATGCGCTCATCATCTATGGTTCGCCATAGCGTGTCCCGGGATTTATCAAATCCGTCTAGCCACTCTCCAATGTACACTAGGGACTCTGATACCAACCAACCTTCTGCCATGCTACCCTCCGGACGTGCCTTTTGACGCACATATCCCTTAAGCGTTTTCATGAAACGCTCTAAGAAGAACATCCATCTGGAATGAACTGTGCCAGCTATTTCCACCTCATCAACTATGTGAATAAGAAGATGCACCTGAATGGTTAGCATTGTAGTAGGAAAATGTTTCTCAAACATGCACACAAGCTCCGCAGCATTTAGTTTGGCGAATGGTATGGAGTCTACGTCGATCTCCTTTTGTGAGATCCATTGCACTAGCTTTGCAAGTTTGTAGATTGTGTTACGGATGTCGAGAGACAAACATCCCTCAATGGCAACCGGTAAAATAAACTGTAAAGTATGTGCAGCAATGATATTAAAGTCCACATTTTATGCAATGATATTAAAGTCCACTATGAACGTACCTGACACATTTTATGCCAATCGTGTGACTTCAAACCGGTAAGCTTTCCTTCTTTAGTAAAACACGTTCGGAGCGAGTGCATTATGCCAGTGGGGGTCCGCAAAGATCGAATGGCCTCTTTTACTTTGCGTTCTTGGGCTCCTGTGAAAATCCATGGTGCTTTAGGAAGTTTTATCGATCCATCAGACGCTGTTTGCGGCCAATATTGCTCCATACGATCCACATTTCTAAGGTCAACTCTGGCTCCCAAAGTATCTTTCTTGCCGGTCAAATGGTCCAATAGTAGATTACCCACATTCTTGAATATGTGCATTGGATCGAGCAAGTGATTGATCACGAGTCGGGGCCAGTATGGTAACTCGTACCATAGAGATAGTCTCTTCATCCCTGGAGGCAATCCGTCATCGCACATCTCCTTCTGCTCTAACCATGCTTGTGCAGACATCCTTGGTGGCTCTCTTCCCAAAAAGCCGTCGCGTAACACATGATTCTCCGGAAGATACGCTTGATGACCTTCGTAGATTTGCTTCTTCAGTGAGGGTGCCCTACGTGCATTCAGTCTAGGTCCACATGTGACACATGCTCTGTATCCGCTTGTTTGAAGCCCTGCATGTATACACATGATAATAGATCAACTATGGGAAAAAACAAGATTTACAGTGTCTGAGAGAGGAGTGTCAATAGATCACCTGAGCATTCTGTTAGCCCGGGATAGTCATGCATGGTCCACATTAGAATACCTCTGATCAAAGCATTCCGTCGTCCTGTGTGTCGGCTCATATCCACCACCTCTATGCCAATCCACAATTGTTGTAGCTCTTCCAATAGTGGACGAAGATACACATCCATATTCCCCACTTTATATCGCCCTGGCACAATCAAGCTTAGCCATAGGTGCCCCTTCTTCGTAGTCAACCACGGGGGAATGTTGTAGTTGACGATGACAACGGGCCATACACTGTAAGATGTTGATCTTTGACCAAATGGATTTACGCCATCCATAGCCAGGCCTAAGCGCAAATTTCGAGCTTCCCTGGCAAAATCCGACCATGTTCCATCTATATGTTTCCAGGCTGCGCAATCTGCAGGAATTCGTAGCACACCATCCGAAGATTTATTCTCCTCATGCCATGATGCTAGGGCGGCCATGGACTTACATTCGAAGAAATTCTTGATGCGAGGAAGCAAAGGAAAATGTCGCAAAACCTTTTGTGGAATTTTTGTCCCGTGGAGATCTACTCGATATCTTTCGGAATCACATTTCGGACACTTCTCCATGTCTGTGTATTCCCCTTTGAAAAGAATGCAGTCATTAGGACAAGCGTGGATAGAATTGTAATCCATCCCCAAGTTTCGCAAAATCTTTCTTGCTTCATCTCGGGAATCTGGCATCACATTGTCAGCTGGTAGAATGTGCTCTTTCAGCAATCTACACAACATAAAAATATGATACAGTCGTGTAAAAATCTATCAGATCATTATACATTTAGAGTTCTATTAAAGTAAACTAATTGTAATAGATCACCTGAAAAGCGCTGTGACGCTAGTGTCACTCCATCCAAACTTTGCCTGCATGTTGAGAAGAACCAGGAGTGCTTTCAATCTAGACATACGTGCTCCATTATACAATGATGTATCGGCTTCACTTTTCATATCATCATAGATAAGCCTTTCTGAATCCATGATCGTCTCGATCATTTCATCAATCTCGGGCTCAAACATTGCCTCGTTGGGAATGTGCTCTGCATGATCATCCCCCGAGCTGTCAGAGGCTACATCTTGTGGCCTCACATATGCTGCTTGACCAAAGCGCCTGCGAATACGTCTATTGGGTTGCAAGATTGCTGCTTGTTGGCCAGCGTCAGAGTCCGACGAGCTATAATTGGCAACAACTCGATCTATAATAGATGGATCGAACTCGCCAAATTTGCGAACGTGCTGCAAAGAAACACGTCTTGTCCGTCGCACAGCATGCTTGCATTGATTACAAGGACATAAGACCCTCGTTGAGAGATAGGTGTTTCGGTTGGACGGTCCCACATCCTCGTCGCTACTCATAATGAGGATAAAAAACTTATAACCTGGACAACAAATTTAATATTCTATTGGCATTCTTCGTCTTATCTCTCTCTCTCTCTCTCTCTCTCTCTCTCTCTCTCTCTCTCTCTTTACCTCACATTCTCTAGTCATGTCCAATCCCCGCACACCTCGGTCTAGAGGTGCACGGAGATCAGAACCACCGGGTTATAATCTCGTCTTTATTGGTCAATACCTATATTTGTGGGTACAAGAAATCTAGACACCCACGTCTACATGATACTGCATGTAGTGGACAAAATCCCTTTGCCTCTTCTCTAGCTGTAGCACTTCACTTCATCTTAACATCTTTTCACAGTAGATCTTTTCACTGTTCGTCTAACTCTAAACCCTAAACCGTAAGTAATTCTTGCGTGGACTCGATCTAACGTAAATAAGCGTAAATCTAAATAAACGTAAATCTAACTAAAAATAAAGCTAAATCTAATTTAACGTAAGTCTAATGACTAGAGGTTGTCTAGATGGTCATTGTGTCGGGGATGTAGTGACTCTTGCCGCCCTGAAGATCCACCTTCTTCCCTATCTTCTGAAGACATTTCACCAGTACTTTTGGATCGACGGAGCCCACCATGAGTGAAGGCAGCAATACCCTATATTCCATTGAGGGCTTTCTTCACCCGCTTCATGCAGGCATCGCAGTCTATGGAGATCCGCATCTAATCTAATATAACGTAAATCTAAATCTAGCTTAAATAAACGTAAATCTAGTTAAAAATAAACCTAAATCTAATTTAATGTAAGTCTACATATAACCTAATCTTTAACGTCTTTTAAGATAGTTTCCTACGACGTTATAACTCTCTTCTTCCTGTGTGTGTGCGCGTGTGTGGATGTGTGTGCCAATAAAAAGAGATAAATGGTATAACCTTTCTATCACCCATGCCAAGTATGATAGATTGATTATGCCATTTCTCTCTTGAATAATAGGTCTTCAGTTCAACTCTTCGTCGGCTAGATCTTTAGGTCTTTTAATTTTAATTAGTTTCCTACGACGCTCCCTTAGTTTCTCTTTCTTTTTCTTTCAATGTGTGTGCGTTTTTTTGGATCGTATGCATGTTTTCTTTCTCTTTTCCTCTCTCAATGTGTGCGTTTTTTGTTTATGCATGTTCTCTCTCTCTTTTCCTCTCTCAATGCGTGCGTTTTTTGTTTATGCATGCTCTCTCTCTCTTTTTCTCTCTCAATGTGTGTGTGCATTCTTTGTTTATGTATGTGTGTGCGTTTTTGCACTCTCTCTCGCTCTCTCTCTCTAAAAAACACTATGTGTGTGTGTGTATGTGTGTGTGTGAGAGAGAGAGCGAGGGAGAGAGAAAGAGGGGAAGGGAACATGAGAATGAGGAGAGGGAAGGAGCATACATGGCTCTCCTTCCTCTCCTCGTGTGTGTGTGTGTGTGTGTGTGTGTGTGTGTGTGTGTGTGTAAAAGAAAAAGAGAGAGAGAGAGAGAGAGTGAGGGAGAGCGTTACCTGCTCTTTGCTTGAGGGCGCCGAAAAACTCAGATCTGAGATCTGAGTTTTTGGGCGCGCTCGGTTATTTTTTTTCCCCAGCTGGCGTCGCTATGAGCGTCGCTATAAGCGTCGCTATAAGCGTCGCTATGAGCGTCGCAAATTTCTTTGTAAATTTGCGACGCTCATAGCGACGCTTATAGCGACGCTCATAGCGACGCCGGGAATTTTTTTTTTTGAGCGTCGCTGTGTGAGCGTCGCTAATGTGAAGAGCCTCTTGTAGTGAGATTGCATTGGATGTCCCTTTCATATTGATGGTATTTATAGATCTCAAGGATCAATTGTAACCTACGTGGACCTCACTTTGTCGCACACTAGAATGGTTGAGTTCTACAATGTAACATTTGAAGAGACAGGTGGCGTTTTGCATTTTGTTTTGAAGCTAGATGAGTGTGAGATCCTCAAAGAGAAGAAGCTAGAATAAGTCACAATAACATTGATGAATAGGGCTCTTTCAAAATGCCCCAATAATGATCCTTCATACTTTACTGTTCAATCAGAAACAAACATATGGTGGCTTGGTGCTTTTCAGGTATTCCATTTCCAGTTTCTCTTCAGCTTTGGTGAGCCCTCTTGAGATTAAATTCAGATGTACTTTAACATCTCATGTGGATTTAATATTGAAGGTAAAGAAAGAAGACCATGATATTTTATATTAGGTGTTCCATCAAACCCCTATCCCTGATACCATTGAAAAACAAATGAATCAAGGAAAGGTGTTGGTTGTCAATGAAAGGGGAGACTTTTAGGTCCAATGGCATAGACTTGCAGGTGAGCTTAAAGCACTGAAGTGTATATATAATTGTGGAATGTATGCTATGGTAAAGGCTCCATGCTTGTATTGTATGGAGCCTCACTACAAGAGGTTGTGTGCTCTTGTGACGCTGTTAGCGACGGAAATACATTGGGTTTTTATAACCCCCGGCGTCGCTAAAACCGTCGCTATGAGCGTCGCTATAAGCGTCGCTATATAGCGACGCTCATAGCGACGTTCACACTGAAGACTATAGCGACGCTCATAGCGATGCTACAGAGTCATAAATAGCGACGGTTATAGCGACGCCCGAGAGAATTCTTTTTGGTGGCAGGGCATTGAATGCCCTGCCACCCATCAACCATATTGTACTTGATTCACTTTTTTAAAAAAGTGCAAGGGTCGATAATAATCCCAAAATAGTCACCCACAAGACGCATTGTTTGCAAAATTGACAATTGTACACATCATAGGCAAAATGAATTGATTGGCAAATGTAATAATGACAATTGTACAACATCATAGGCATAAAGAATTGATTGGCAAAAGGAACTGCGATGACAAATGTAATAATATACATGGTTCAAAAAGACGTATAAAATCCGTCTCATGATACATAAGCTATGAGAAATCCTAAACTAAGGCTATCTAGCTACGGCTAAACTGACGTCGTCTAGTCAGACGTCTCATCGCGTCCAAGCGGCGTATCTGTCGGATTCTGCAAAAAAAGACAATAAGACAGCTTTCAGTAAGTATAAACATATAACGACATTTATAAAACAATACAAAAAATAAAAAAGAGTAAACCCTAATACTAACCATGCCGCCGCGAGAACTGAGAATGTCCATCAGGGCGTTTAAGCCCTTCCTACCTGCGTACTCGCGTTGCGAACCTCCATGATTATCTTGAACCATTGCACGTCGAACAAGTCGACAAAACATCCTCTGTAATCGATCCTCAAAATCTCTTGCAGCGTGTCGAAGTAAGTGAGTTCCGCCACCACAGGATCTGCATCAGAGGAACGTCGTCGACTAGACTGTTCAAATTTTGCCATGATTCCACAATCTTGAGTAAAACGCTTTTTGTCGATTCGTTCCACCCTAAAATGTCGACCTTTACACCATGCTGTTGTGTATGACTTATACTACAACGAACAAAGATTATGAGTGGCCGTTCAAACGTTTATAAATAAAGTCACTTGCTAGTCGTACATTGCAAACTTACCTTGGTCGCGCAACCCCGAGAGTACTCCCACTCTTCCTCAGTCACTTCGTCACCGCATTGTTGTGCGCTTTTCAATTGGTTGTGCAACCATCTTAAGCTCATGAAGGTTGGTAGGCTCTCCAGAACCGCTGGATAGTGCACCGGTGGTCGTCTTCCCCGTCTCCACTCGATTCGTGCCCTTTGTCGCTCTTGCTTTGCATCCTCATATTGTGAAATCCTCTTTTGCATCACTGGATTGTGAAGCATGCAAAATTGGTTGATTTTAGCCTCTAGATCTTCCGTCATCTTCTTCTCAACACCGAGATTGCACATGACAATCCCAGATATGCGCTCATCATCTATGGTTTGCCATAGCGTGTCCCGGGCTTTATCAAATCTGTCTAGCCACTCTCCAATGTACACTAGGGACTCTGATACCAACCAACCTTCTGCCATGCTACCCTCCGGACGTGCCTTTTGACGCACATATCCCTTAAGCGTTTTCATGAAACGTTCTAAGAAGAACATCCATCTGGAATGAACTGTGCCAGTTATTTCCACCTCATCAACTATGTAAACAAGAAGATGCACCTGAATGGTTAGCATTGTAGTAGGAAAATGTTTCTCAAACATGCACACAAGCTCCGCAGCATTTAGTTTGGCGAATGGTATGGAGTCTACGTTGATCTCCTTTTGTGAGATCCATTGCACCAGCTTTGCAAGTTTGTAGATTGTGTTACGGATGTCGAGAGACAAACATCCCTCAATGGCAACTGGTAAAATAAACTGTAAAGTATGTGCAGCAATGATATTAAAGTCCACATTTTATGCAATGATATTAAAGTCCACTATGAACGTACCTGACACATTTTATGCCAATCGTGTGACTTCAAACCAGTAAGCTTTTCTTCTTTAGTAAAACACGTTCGGAGCGAGTGCATTACGCCAGTGGGGGTCCACAAAGATCGAATGGTCTCTTTTACTTTGCGTTCTTGGGCTCCTGTGAAAATCCATGGTGCTTTAGGGAGTTTTATCGATCCATCAGACGCTGTTTGCGGCCAATATTGCTCCATACGATCCACATTTCTAAGGTCAACTCTGGCTCCCAAAGTATCTTTCTTGCCGGTCAGATGGTCCCATAGTAGATTACCCACATTTTTGAATATGTGCATTGGATCGAGCAAGTGATTGATCATGAGTCAGGGCCAGTATGGTAACTCGTACCATGGAGATAGTCTCTTCATCCCTGGAGGCAATCCGTCATCGCACATCTCCTTCTGCTCTAACCATGCTTGTGCAGACATCCTTGGTGGCTCTCTTCCCAAAAAGCCGTCGCGTAACACATGATTCTCTGGAAGATACGTTTGATGACCTTCGTAGATTTGCTTCTTCAGTGAGGGTGCCCTCGTGCATTCAGTCTAGGTCCACATGTGACACATGCTCTGTATCCGCTTGTTTGAAGCCCTGCATGTATACACATGATAATAGATCAACTATGGGAAAAAACAAGATTTACAGTGTCTGAGTGAGGAGTGTCAATAGATCACCTGAGCATTC
The DNA here is from genome assembly GCF_014529385.1 of Adiantum capillus-veneris. NCBI lineage: Eukaryota > Viridiplantae > Streptophyta > Polypodiopsida > Polypodiales > Pteridaceae > Adiantum > Adiantum capillus-veneris. The sequence goes on along the minus strand of NC_140933.1, from coordinate 5,219,772 downwards.
TGTTAGCCTAGGATAGTCATGCATGGTCCACATTAGAATGCCTCTGATCAAAGCATTCTGTCGTCCTGTGTGTCGGCTCATATCCACCACCTCTATGCCAATCCACAATTGTTGTAGCTCTTCCAATAGTGGACGAAGATACACATCCATATTCCCCACTTTATATCGCCCTGGCACAATCAAGCTTAGCCATAGGTGTCCCTTCTTCGTAGTCAACCACGGGGGAGTGTTGTAGTTGACGATGACAACGGGCCATACACTGTAAGATGTTGATCTTTGACCAAATGGATTTACGCCATCCATAGCCAGGCCTAAGCGCAAATTTCGAGCTTCCCTAGCAAAATCCGACCATGTTCCATCTATATGTTTCCAGGCTACGCAATCTGCAGGAATTCGTAGCACACCATCCGAAGATTTATTCTCCTCATGCCATGATGCTAGGGCAGCCATGGACTTACATTCGAAGAAATGCTTGATGCGAGGAAGCAGAGGGAAATGTCGCAAAACCTTTTGTGGAATTTTTGTCCCGTGGAGATCTACTCGATATCTTTCGGAATCACATTTCGGACACTTCTCCATGTCTATGTATTCCCCTCTGAAAAGAATGCAGTCATTAGGACAAGCGTGGATAGAAGTGTAATCCATCCCCAAGTTTCGCAAAATCTTTCTTGCTTCATCTCGGGAATCTGGCATCACATTGTCAGCTGGTAGTATGTGCTCTTTCAGCAATCTACACAACATAAAAATATGATAAAGTCGTGTAAAAATCTATCAGATCATTATACATTTAGAGTTTTATTAAAGTAAACTAATTGTAATAGATCACCTGAAAAGCGCTGTGACGCTAGTGTCACTCCATCCAAACTTTGTCTGCATGTTGAGAAGAACCAGGAGTGCTTTCAATCTAGACATACGTGCTCCATTGTACAATGGTGTATCGGCTTCACTTTTCATATCATCATAGATAAGACTTTCTGAATCCATGATCGTCTCGATCATTTCATCAATCTCGGGCTCAAACATTGCCTCGTTGGGAATGTGCTCTGCATGATCATCCCCCGAGCTGTCAAAGGCTACATCTTGTGGCCTCACATATGCTGCTTGACCAAAGCGCCTGCGAACACGTCTATTGGGTTGCAAGATTGCTGCTTGTTGGCCAGCGTCAGAGTCCGACGAGTTATAATTGGCAACAACTCGATCTATAATAGATGGATCGAACTCGCCAAATTCGCGAACGTGCTGCAAAGAAACACGTCTTGTCCGTCGCACAGCATGCTTGCATTGATTACAAGGACATAAGACCCTCGTTGAGAGATAGGTGTTTCGGTTGGATGGTCCCACATCCTCGTCACTACTCATAATGAGGATAAAAAACTTATAACGTGGACAACAAATTCAATATTCTATTGGCATTCTTCGTCTTATCTCTCTCTCTCTCTCTCTGTCTCTCTCTCTCTCTCTCTCTCTCACTCTCTTTACCTCACATTCTCTAGTCATGTCCAATCCCCGCACACCTCGGTCTAGAGGTGCACGGAGATCAGAACCACCGGGTTATAATCTCGTCTTTATTGGTCAATACCTATATTTGTGGGTACAAGAAATCTACACACCCACGTCTACATGATACTGCATGTAGTGGACAAAACCCCTTTGCCTCTTCTCTAGCTGTAGCACTTCACAGCATCTTAACATCTTTTCACAGTAGATCTTTTCACTGTTCGTCTAACTCTAAACCCTAAACCGTAAGTAATTCTTGCGTGGACTCGATCTAACGTAAATAAGCGTAAATCTAAATAAACGTAAATCTAACTAAAAATAAACCTAAATCTAATTTAACGTAAGTCTACATCTAACCTAATCTTTAACGTCTTTTGGGATAGTTTCCTACGACGTTAAAACTCTCTTCTTCTTGTGTGTGTGTGTGTGTGTGTGTGTGTGTGTGTGTGTGTGTGTGTGGGTAAACCTAAATAAACCTAAGTCTAATCTAATATAACATAAATCTAAATCTAACGTAAATTATGTTATATTAAAAACAAAGAACTAAACTAACAGGGATTATAAGAACCTTAAAACTGATTTAACACATAATTTTTCACATAACTCGGCAAGAGTTGGCATTCTCATCACTAAAGATGTGAGAGTTAACTTCCGGCGGTGACGCTGCCTCATCTCCATCCACATCTGACGACAGCAATTGGCCCTTTAGACCGTTCTTGCTCTTGTTACTAACTTTGAAGTTGTTGTTGAATGACTAGAGGTTGTCTAGATGGTCATTGTGTCGGGGATGTAGTGACTCTTGCCGCCCTGAAGATCCACCTTCTTCCCTATCTTCTGAAGACATTTCACCAGTACTTTTGGATCGACGGAGCCCACCATGAGTGAAGGCAGCAATACCCTATATTCCATTGAGGGCTTTCTTCACCCGCTTCATGCAGGCATCGCAGTCTATGGAGACCTAAATCTAATCTAATATAACGTAAATCTAAATCTAGCGTAAATAAACGTAAATCTAGTTAAAAATAAACCTAAATCTAATTTAATGTAAGTCTACATATAACCTAATCTTTAACGTCTTTTAAGATAGTTTCCTACGACGTTATAACTCTCTTCTTCTTGTGTGTGTGCGCGTGTGTGGATGTGTGTGCCAATAAAAAGAGATAAATGGTATAACCTTTCTATCACCCATGCCAAGTATGATAGATTGATTAAGCCATTTCCCTCTTGAATAATAGGTCTTGAGTTCAACTCCTCGTCGACTAGATCTTTAGGTCTTTTAATTTTAATTAGTTTCCTACGACGTTAAATTAGTTTCTCTCTCTTTCTCTCTCAATGTGTGTGCGTTTTTTTTGGATCGTATGCATGTTTTCTCTCTCTTTTCCTCTCTCAATGTGTGCATTTTTTGTTTATGCATGTTCTCTCTCTCTTTTCCTCTCTCAATGCGTGCGTTTTTTGTTTATGCATGCTCTCTCTCTCTTTTCCTCTCTCAATGTGTGTGTGCATTCTTTGTTTATGTATGTGTGTGTGCGTTTTTGTTTTTGTTTGTACTCTCTCTTTCTCTCTCTCTCTCTCTCTCTCTCTCTCTCTCTCTCTCAAAAACACTATGTGTGTGTGAGAGAGAGAGAGAGAGGGAGAGAGAAAGAGGGGAAGGGAACATGAGAATGAGGAGAGGGAAGGAGCATACCTGGCTCTCCTTCCTCTCCTCATGTGTGTGTGTGTGTGTGGAGAAGAAAAAGAGAGAGAGAGAGAGAGAGAGAGAGAGAGGGAGAGGGAGAGCGTTACCTGCTCCTTGCTTGAGGGCGCCGAAAAACTCAGATCTGAGATCTGAGTTTTTGGGCGCGCTCGGTTATTTTTTTAGCCCAGTCGGCGTCGCTATGAGCGTCGCTATAAGCGTCGCTATGAGCGTCGCAAATTTACAAAGAAAGTTGCGACGCTCATAGCGACGCCGGGAATTTTTTTTTTGAGCGTCGCTGTGTGAGCGTCGCTAATATGAATAGCCTCTTGTAGTGCCTGCAAAGACGATGGACCCAAAATGGTGGAGAAAGGCACCTATAACTCGCCACAATGAGGATCCTAATTTCTACCCAGTTCTAAATATTCCACTTGCCAATGTCTACATTTGTTCAATGCATTCTCTTTGCAGAATTGTGGAGAAGTTGCTATATCTGTACATTGGGTTTGCTTGGAAAATCAAGAACTCAAAAGAACAGAAGGTTGCGGTATCGGCACTTGAACTAGGTTTGTTAGAGATGGGTTTCTATGGGGGCAATGTGAAAATCCAGCCGGACGAGAAGAGGTCAACCAATGATAAAGATGTACCTTGCAAACTATCTATTGGTAGGGTTAAGGCACGTCGTTTTTTATCAAATCCAACAGGCGTCAAAGATAAGAAGCTAACCAAGCGTGGAAGGATATATCAGTCCACTCATGTCAGTATCCACTAGTGTACCCTGGTCAGTATCCAAAACATTATGTAGCAAAAACTTTATGACGAGGATAACTTTGTCTGCATTCTGTGGTAGCATTGGTCCACCTAGGAAGCGTGAGAGCGTCTTGAGGGCGGATGTTGTTGTACTTCCCTCTTGGGACATTCCATTGTGAAATACTACTATGGGTGTCTCACAGGGTCTGGAAAGATATTGTCCTATTTTAGGCGCCAGGCATTACCGCGGATATTACCACGTCCATCACCGTTCCCATTACCGCATCTATTACCGCGGCCGGTCATTTCAAACGGATACATGCGAGTCCGAGGTTGCGGGGGGGGGGGGTACAAACCACCCTCTCTACCTTTAGCTATACATTATTTCATTTTTTAGCTTTTTGAGTCTTTTGATGAAGATTTTTAATTTTTTGTGGATACTTTATTTTGTAGTACTTTTAAATGTTTATTAATTGCATTTTTTAAGTTCTCTTTTAGTTAAAATTAATTTTAGCACTCATTGTCATTTATTCCCTTTGATGTTAACTTTATGTAATTTTTTTAATTCTGTTTAGGGCTTGTCTAATTATTTATTTTTTAGGACACATGACTAAATAAACAACATTTCGCGTGTGCAGGACATCGACTGGGATGATCGTGGTCCCCCTAGAGGTCTTGAGCGTGATCGTTGGCTCAAGGAAAAACTCCCTTGTCCTTGCGCCAAGTGAAAAAGGGCAATCCCTCGCTTGAAGCGCATTGCCTTGGAGAACGTGGAGAACGAAGAGCTTTGGCATCCTCAAAAAAGTGCTTGGAGAGATGAAAGCGTGACTCACCCATCACTTGAGGAGATGCCCCATTAGTCTGTGTTCGGTGGTGGTCAATTGGCACCCAAGGCCGAACAACACAAACAAGATCTACTGGGCCATTTGGGTGCACCGCATGGTGATCCTCTCGTGTGCGGTACTTTGGCAACTCGTATGGTGTCTCCGTTGCACTTTCAGGTAGAGGATGCACACATGTTTGACATGTGTGATGAGTTACTAGCTCATGAGCGTGACGTGTGCTAGGAGGATTGTTAGCCCTGCACTAAATGGGCTGCCAAAATGGAGAATAGATTGATGACGAGTGCCCGAATACCTCTTTACGACGGTGCACAGTACTCGGTGCTCTGAGCATTGTTGGAAGTCCTCAACTTGCAAGAAAAATTCTGTTGCAGTAATGCAAGTGTCGATGTACTACTTTTGTAAGTAGGGAATGTGGATTTTATATACTCTCCACTCGCTTTATGGTGATGTCTTCTAGCAATTATAACAATATGCATGTTTGTTGTAGTTTGATGGGCAAAATGTTGCCAAAAGATCACCACATGCCTCCAGATCGTCGACGAGCTAGATTGTATGTCACTGCACTTGGAATGGAGTATGAGTGTGTTAATGATTGCACGCTATACCGCAATGAGTATGCACATGCTACCTCATGTCCAGTGTGTGGAGAGGCACAATACAAGACATGAGTGAGCGGGGTGCACCTACACCGCAAGCTATTGAGACATTTTCCATTAGTTCCTCACATTCAACACATGTTTAAAAGCATGTCTACCATGGAGCTTTTCGCGTGGCATGCCAACCATCGCTCAAATGATGGAATGATGTGTGTCCCTGCCGATTCACCTGCATGGAGGCACATCGAAACTTAATGGCTAGAGTTTGGGTTGGAGCCTCGACACTTGAGACTTGGGTTAGCAAGTGATGGTGTCAATCCCTTCGACACTAAGTCTACTTCATGGAGTACTTGGCCTGTGGTGATCGTCAACTACAATATTCCACCATGGGAGAAAACCAAGAAAGGCAATATACTTATTTCCTTGCTTGTGCCAGGGAAGTACAAAGTGTCAAATATTGATGTCTACCTCAAGCCCCTCATTGAGGAGTTGGAGGAGTTATGGAGAGGTTTTCTTGTTGTTGATGTCTCACTTGCAAAGGAGGGGAGAGAGGCCATTGTGAAGGGAATCCTTATGTGGACTATGCATGACTATCCTGGGCTTAGAGAGATTTCTGGTAACCCCCTTTCATCTATCTCTCTCTCCCTCTTTCCCTCTCTCCCTTTAGTTCACTTTAGTTTACTCATCTCTCTAACCATATGATATGTATGTAGGGTTGTACATATCGGGGCATAATGCATGTCCTACTTGCGGTCCATCGTTGGTGACGAAGAGGCCCGATTCCTTGCACAAAGTAATCTATCCAAACAACCATTGTTTCTTACCGCAAGGGCATAACAAGCACAAGGCTCCAACAAATGGGAAGACCCCTCTAAAGCTCATGATGAAATATTGGGCAACCATTTGGGAAGAACACCACAACAACAATCCTCCATGTCCTCCACCAAAAGGTATGTCAAGGTATTCCATATTTTTAAGGCTTCCATATTGGAAGGACTTAAAAATACAACACCTCTTGGATTCCATGCACATAATCAAGAATGTAGCCCAAACACCATGGGACCACATTATTGGCAAGAAGGACTCTTTGGGTGTGAGGGAGGATTTGAGACTTTTAAAACGTCTCCCCACCTCTGCTACTCCACGTCGTGCCCCAAATGGAAAGATTGTGCTTCCTAAAGCACCATGGATGCTAGACAAGGTGAAGGGTACCATTGCCTCTATTCGCACACCAACAGGATACATGAGGTCGCTAAAGGGAGCTTTTACAAAAGCGAAGAAAGGTGGAAGCGTTCAATTGTATGGGTTGAAGTCCCACGATTGGCACAAGATGCTTCACGTAATCTTCATACTCCCTATTCTATCTATAGTTTGTGTATATGACTATCACTCACTTTCCCTTCCCCTGATTTACATTGTAGTTCATTCTGTCGGGACAAGAAAGTCAGGGACGCTATTTTGAAACTATGAAAGCTAGTAAGATACACCACAACACACTCAATTACACCTTTTTTATGTACACAATAATTTCAACAGGCACTTAGTGTATCCTTGTGTGTTTTCTTGCAAATTTGTGATCTCCAACGGAATCGAAATAGATGATATCCCTGCTGCTCAAATACTTGCAACAGAAACTCTGTGTGCCATTCATGATGCATTTCCTTGATCGATCCTTCTTAGTCAAATTCACCTCTTGGTTCACGTGGTGGAGGAGATCGCTATATGTGGAGTAGTGCACGCGCGATGGATGTTCTTCTTAGGGAGGTTTTTAAAGACTCTCAGAGATTTTGTGTGGCTACGGTCTCAACCAAAGGCATGTATGGCCGAAGGGTGGATTTTTGAAGAGGCATGTGTTTACATATCAGAGTATTTGGCATAAGTTGATCCTTCAATGCCTCGCATGTGGTGAGACAAGGAAGATGCAAGGATGACTTCACACCTGCCAAGTGAAAGCGAAAACTACTTAACATGGATATGAATCTATCCCGAGTGGTCAATAACTTTTGTATTCCCAATGTAAAGATTATGACCAAGTGGGTGGACTTGTGGATAGTGGGAAAGGCAAGGCGTTTGCAAGAGAGAAAGCATGGAAACAAGCACATGGAGGAAGGAGGGCACCCCCAGTGCCTAGACACCTTGCATGTTTCCCAGATATCATTAGTGTAGAGTGGATTCATGAGAGAATGACAGAGGCAAAAACGCGCGGAGAAAACATCACCTGCAAAGAATGGGAGTATGCATGAGACTGTGTACCAAAGGTAGAGTACTCATATACCTAAACCATATTGTAGCGCTATTTCTTGAAATTATCTTCAATATGTATTTGATAAATTAATATATTTTTCTATTTTGAAGTGCATTTCCTTTAACTGTATGTGGTCAAAGGATCGTCACTTCCGTACGTGTCACATTGACGAGCGTAGAACCACCATGGATTGTTCATCATAGGCAACTTTGACACAAATGGTGATGAAGCTAGGTACTACAAATATATTGAAAGGATAATAAAGGTTAATTTTATAAACTTTCATACCTTCATCTTCGAGTGCAAGTGGTTTGCAAATGTGTCCAGACGACATGAGAATGGCCTCTACATGGTGGACTCTATTGTGCATCACACAGGGAGGTATGACAATTTAGTTTTTCCACACAATTGACCTTAACATTGGCTATCATCAAATAAGGTTTGTGGATGAAGATATCCTAAAGACCGCGTTTCGCACAACGTTTGGTCTTTATGAATATCTAGTCATGCCTTTTGGCTTGACTAATGCACCAGCTACATTCAATCTTCTAATGGAGAAAAATTTTATACCTTATCGTAAATTCACTGGAGTGTTCTTTGATGATATCATCATCTACTCCAAGTCTTTGGAGGAACATAAGCACCATCTCCAAGTGATTTTTCAAGCATTGAGGGAGAACAAGGTTCTCCTCAACCAAAAGAAAAGCGAATTTTTCCTTCAAGAGATTCAATACCTAGGTCATATTATCTCTCAATATGGTATCCGTATGGATACATCAAAGTTAGAGGTAATAAAAGCATGGCCTAACCCAAAGAATCTACATGAGCTAAGAAGCTTTATTGGTATGTGCGCATACTATAGACGCTTCATAGCAAGATTCTCTTAAATAGCAAGACCACTACATGGCTTAACTAAGAAGAACGTTAAATATGTATGGACTGCTAAAGAGAAAAATTCATTTGATAAGCTCAAGGAGAAGCTTACCTCCCAACCAGTCCTCATGCTTCTGGATATCCCAAAACCATTTGAGGTCCAATGTGATGCTTGTGGTGACTGGCTTGGAGCAGTTTTGCTTCAAGAAGGGCATGCCATAGCATATGAGAGCCGAAGGCTCAATACGGATGAACGAGTCTTGGGCATTTATGAGAAAGAGCTTTTAGATGTTCTGCATGCCCTAGACACATGGAAGCACTACCAATTGGGGACTCCATTTATTCTACGAACTGACCACCAGAGTCTCAAGTATTTCATGACGCAAACCAAGCTGTCCGACAAACAAATGAGGTGGAAAAATTTTCTTTTGCAATTATATTTTCATATTGCTCACATTGCTGGTAAGCACAATCAATTGGCTGATGCACTTTCCCACGACGACCAAGAAGTTAATGCAGTGTCTATAGCTACTCACAATGATCTATCTTCTATGATAGACGAGTATGCTACCAACCCTGATTTTAGAGACATAACGTCAGTCCTTGCTTTGGGGAAGAAAGAGGAACCATTCACCTTGTAGGATGGTTATCTTCTCCACGGAAATAGGCTATGTGTTACCCATTCCCTTCGTGAGAAAGTTATGTATGAATCCCATCCTAGTCCCTATACGGGGCATAGAGGTATTCAACCTACTCTTCGAGGAGTAGAGACATATTTCTATTGGCCTACCACGAAAGTGGACATACAAGAGTATGTTTCAAAATGCGTAGTATTCCAAAATAACAAATATGATAGAGGAAAGCAACCTATATTATTACTCCAGCCATTGCATATCACAAATTCACCATGGGAGAGTATATCCATGGATTTCATCTTTGGATTACCCAAGTCTATCCATGGGAATGTGGGAATATGGGCAATAGTCGACAGGTTTAGCAAACAAGCACACTTTATTCCTGTTATAAATACTATTAAGGCACACCAAATGGAAACTCTCTTCATATCACAGATTTGCAAACACCATGGATTACCAACATCCATCGTGTCAGATAGAGATCCTAGAATGATCAGTAATTTCTAGAAAGGTCTCTTTGAAAATCTAAGAACAAGATTAAATTTCTATTCGGCCTATCACCCACAAACGGATGACCAAAGTGAGATAGCCAATCTTACGATACTCGATATACTCAAGACTTATACTATCGAACTAGATCAACGCTCACAATGGGAAAAGTACTTACCTCTTGTAGAGTATGCCTACAATAATACTATACATACTTCTATGGGAAAAGAACCTTTTGAGATCATTGAGGGAAGACCTAAAAGTCCCTTGCTACTCAAAGTACATGGAAAGATCTACGCCGCCGATTAGTATAGTCGTGACCTACAAGAATCTTTTCAAAAGATTAAGGAGGCTATATCCATCTCTCAAAAAAGGCAAAACGTTGCTGCTGACAAGCATAGAAGGGCCTTAACATTCAAAGAAAATGATTGGGTCTTGCTTAAGTTTCCTAAGGCTCGATTAAGGCAAACCACGGGCAAAAATCCTACGGGCCATCAAAAGTATTATGCTAAACTAACAAAAAGATACTATGGTCCTTTTCATATTTTGAAGCCCATGAATGAGACTGCTTACCAACTCAAGTTGCCCAACCATTGGCTCATACACAATGCTTTTCATGTGAGCTTACTTAAGCCCTACAAGGGAGAGCCACCAAGTGAACCAATTATTGAAGACCCTCCCGAAGTTGAATACCAAGACGAGGTGCTACAATCCGGAGCTATCCTTCGGCATGAAGGCAAGGTACTACGACATGGTAAGATTATCCGACGGTATCTTATTAAATTCAAAAATTATCCTTTTAAAGATGCTAGATGGATGCAAGAAATACAGCTTAAGGATAGTATGAACCTTGTCAATGCTTACAATGCTACATTAGAGTAAGCAAATGTACAAATTTGTTTAAAATGATCCATGTTTTTGTCTTACAAAACTAATTCTCTTTTTAATTGTGCACAAATTTAAATAGTATGCATGCTTAGAATCATGTTTGTGATGACGATGTCTCTCAATCACCAAGTAGAATTCGTCACTCTACTTTGGGAGAATGAAATGGAGTAAAGAGCACACATGCTTGCGGCAACTATGTCTCCCAAGCACCAAATGGATTAGTCATCCATCTTGGAAAGATGTTGTAGGGTGAAAATGGATCCTCTACCCGCTAAGTAAAACTGACTAATAACTAGGACTTTATCTCTTCTACCTCATAGTCGAGGACGACTATGATTTCAAGAGAGAAGTAATGTAATACAATCTAATATCTAACCAACCAAAATGATTTTCTCATATTAAACTGATCACTTAATGTGGGAGAATAAACGGGAACAAGAGTCAAGATATAGATGTGCTTATAGATCTATTTCAACATGGGGCCGATGGTAAAGGGGTTCAAATGAGAAATGGTCTATCAAAGAGCAAGGCTAACCAACAAAGCAAAATACCTTAGGGTTGGATTCATTAAAGCCTCCAAAGGTAAGTGTTAAAAGCCTTAAGAAATAGTCTTTAACTTTTAAACTTTAGTCAATTAAGGTCCAAGCAGGCAAGGGGGCAACTTGCTTAAGCAAGGGTTGTGCTTAAGCAGGGGGCCTGCCTGCTTACCAAGTTCAAACAACTTCCTATAAAGGAGGGGGCGAGCCCTACAAAGGAGGGAGGTGAGTAGTGTGTGTGCACCTCACCAAGGGCCTATACTCTCATGAGAGGAAAGGGGCCACATGTCAGGTGTAGAGGCACACTGCTCAAGCAGGCAAGGTTTGTGCTTAAGCAAGGGGGGTGCTAGCTTAACCTCACAAGAGGGAAAGAAGGACATTTGTCAAGAGGCTATACACCTTGTCCCAAAGGGAGCCAACCTCTCATTGGCTAGAGGGCTACATGTCCCAATGACCTTCAAGAGAAGCTTAGGAAAGGGGGTCGACCAAGCTACCTCTCTCTCTCATTTGAGCATCCCATGAGCCCTCTCCTTCTCTCATTCTTCTCTTCACACACTCTTGTGAAGCAAGAACTTCATCTCCTTCTCCAAGCTTGAGAAGTTGAGTGCCTACTACAATAACCTCTTGGCTATGGATGCAAATGCACACAAGAGAATGCTTATGCTTAATTATCAATCTCTCTAATCTCCATTCTCACTATGCTAAGCTATGCTACAAGACCTATAAGTGATTATGTGCAAGGGGGTATTGCTTTCTTGTAGAGATACTTCTATTTCTCTCTTCTTCCTCACTCCCTGTCATCCCTCCTCACCTTTCATGGTGTTTGGGGTCTTGGGATTGAGGCTGGGCATTTTTCAAGTTCATGCTAATCATGTTTATTGTTGTTGTTATATTAATTTTTGGTGAGTGAAGCTTGCCATCTTCACCTCATCAAGAAGATCTCAAGGAACACAATCAGTTGTATTGTAAACAAATCTTTCGACATGGAAGAATCTATAATACAAATGCCTATTGGAGGGGGGACCGGCTCCAAGTAATCCGTTCATCTATTGGTGTCAATTTCTCTAAACTCTCACTCTCTTTTACAAGTATTTTTCATGCCATGTTAATGAAGTAGTGTGTTAGTGTTGCTCTCTCCATCCAAGCACTTTCCTTTTCACTCTACATCTACACACAAAGGAATGCTCAAGGAAATGCTCAGTATGTTATTCACTTTCCGCTCCAACTCAAGTTAAAAGGCTAAATTCCATTACATTGCAAGAGCGTTTCATGTCCCAGCAAAAAATGTCAAAAGTGGTGTATTTATAAAGAGCCAGAGTGCATCATGCAATGTATCAGCGGTTAGAGTGCCCTCCCTTGACTCCTATGAGCAACCAAGCTAGAAGGAGTTAACATAGAGTGCATCATGCAATGTGTCAACGGTTAGAGTGCCCTCCCTTGACTCCTATGAGCAAGCAAGCTACAAGGCATTAACATCATAGAAACTCTGTTTAGAACACTCATTTTGGAAATGAAAGCAGATTTCCAAGGCATACCTGCCAACGAAAACGTCCATTTCTAAAATGCACAGGATGCCTCAATAGCCACCCACAAGATAGCGACTCGATCAGCGAGAAACCTCCAAAAGTCGTCTGTGTTGGGAGTACCAAATATTGATGCCAATTGTCCGGAGGACAATAGCCACAGAAATTCTACAGCCAAAGATAAGGATAGCAGCCCCCATTAGTCCTGAAGGAGACCAAATTGGAGATTGCGAGTCTCTCACTACCGCCAGGGTATCTGAAAACTTTCCTGCTCCAATACATATGAAAGCAATGATAATATTGGTGGCAAAACCACCTTAGCTCTGTCGTAGTTCAGGCAACAATGCAAATGGTGAATCCAAGAGCACGTTGAAGAAAGAGAGCATTGAGCACCATGAAAGATTGTTCTTTATCACAGAACTGTGGCGGACTAGCCCTATCAAAATTCCTGCCCAAAGCACTAACTGCTCAGAATTATTATGGCCGAAAAGTTCAACACACACGACCATTCACAAGAAGATTTAGAAATTTTCTCATGTAGGAAAACGGAGTCTTTTTCAGTGTTTTTCATACAATGCATAACATCATGAGCTTCTTCTCGAGAGGCACCGCATACCTAGCTAGGTACGATTGGGGGCAAGGGACCGCCGGCCCGCTGTCCCCAATCAAACGTAGCTAGGTATGCAGTGCCTCCCTCACAGAAGCTCATGATGTTGAGGTAAGTCACACTGTGGGAATTATCGTGAGAATTTGTCTAAAACTTCTTGAGACTGCATGCAGAATCGTGCTTAAGCTGTTGTATATAGACTTCTAGCAAAAGTAAGCCATCTTCCTCTTTGGTGCCTGAATGGCAGGTGCTAATCGATCAGCCCAAGATGTGCAGATGCTGGAGAATAAGGTGTGGGTATGTCCCGACATACATGCATGCTCATATTTGTCTTCAGCATAGCACATGTTCATCCCCAGTATGGGTTTAACAGAGAAACCAGATTTACAGGTGTCTCTCTATGAAAGCGAAAGTTAGTTCTTGACCTGAGGAGTTAGATCTAGTAGCATAAAGTGCTCAAGGATGATGTTGTAGAGCACTAGGAAAGGACAAAACTTCAACAATGCGCTTATAACTTCATGTGACCTGACAAATTGCCATATTGTTCCTATTTAATCAAATGATCTAGTTCGCCCTGTGCACAAAAAGCTGGTGTGTTAGAATCAATCCAAGTGGGAGATAGCTTTATATTCAATGGATGTGAAGCAGCACACAACAAACCATTATATTCGAAGGGGAGGTGAGGAAAAATTCTTACATTGTAGAGCATTATGGGGTTTGTATCATTGGCTATGTATATCATACTGTAGTGCTATTTGAAAGAGAATTTATCTTCCATTTGTGTGTGCAAGTCATTCTTTGGGATGTGACTTTTGGATTGTAACACATCCGGATGCGGTTTTCTACGCATTGTGACTGTGTGAATTTTTCTTCAAAGAGATTTATGCACATGATTTTGAGCGAATTTGCTATGTATGCATATGCGGATACAACGTGAGTTATATAGAGCTCACAAGTGGCAGGTTTATAGGTATACAACTATATCGGACAGGTAGAGTGTCCATAGAGCTACTCATGCAGGAGTGAGCTTGGTTGCCATACTTAAGGTACATGTCATCGATATGTGGATCTGTGGTTGAGACGGAGTGGTCTTGGATAAGTTTATGCACTTTTGATTATGACCCACAAGTTTTTTCTTGCTTCTCTCTATCGTGGTTGTAGAGCGTTTAGTCACTTTTAACTTGATGTATGACCTTTGTGACAAGAGACTAAGTAGTCTCTGTTTTGCGCATTGTTTGTGTTGTTGATTATTTATGGTTAAGGCAATTTGAGATTATACTCAGTTTTCAAGAAGAACTTTGTCGAATTTTTCCCAGATTCTTGCCATGATTTATACGTATCTACAGTTTTACTCTATGATGGTTTAGTGGTCGAGTCTGAGTTAGGTTTCGTCAGCTTGGACATAATTTACTGTTCTTGTATCCACTCTCGCAAGTGTGAGAGTTCCATATGCTCGTACGGCTACAAATTACAAGCAGTAAAAGGTTTCAAAGGTTTTTGTGCAAATTTTTATTGACAGTTTTCTTGTGGGATGCGTTTTAAGCTTGTTTGCTCACTACTTGCGTATATGGCTATGCGCTTTACGCTTGGTTGAGTTGTTTGTCCCAGATTGTATGCTTACGTATATAGCAGATTGTTTGTCCCAGATTGTATGCTTACGTATATAGAAAATTATGGAGATGTTTTATGCATATTTGAGCATTGGTTTTGATGCAATTCATCATGGTTTTCATGGTTGTGTAGATAGTGTGATCTCTCACTTTGTTGCTAGTTTGACACGGTCTATTGGTTGATATTTTGCTTGAGTTTTTTGCTCAGTTTAGACTCTGTCATTTTCTCGCCATAGTTTCTTGGCATCTATATTGCACATATATGTGAAAATTTAGAGTCTACAAATATGACTTATGAGAGAGAGCGGTCTCATAGTTGCCGTATATGCAATATTGGCATTGTGGTCACATAGGGCACATTAGGCGCCATTGTTTTAGACCTATGAGAGAGCAACGGAGATTTATGCGTGATGCAGTTACAGTATTGACACATGCTAGAGGGGTGGCTTCATATGCCAGTGATGGTGATGTCACATTTGCCTTTAGCGTTCCTTTTGCTTACATATCTTCTAGAGGTGACACTTCTCCTCATTGGTTGCTAGATGAGGATGCAGTTTTTCATGTCACACCATATCGTGCGTGGTTTAGCAATTTCTCTAGTGAGAGCTTTGGTTGTCTATACTTGGTGTTTGACATTGCAGGTACAGGAGATGTTTGTTTGTCATTGCTCAGTGGTGTGTCATACATGCTACGACATGTACGTTATTTTCCTCAAGTGAGACAGAACTTGATCTCACTAAGACAGTTAGCAGATTGTGAGAGCCCGCAATTGCTTGGTATATCCTATGCATGTATCTAAGATTTGAGATGGTATAGTCTTGTTCTTTTTGCTAGAAGGCGTTGAGCGAGAGACGTGACATGTCTCCTTCAATGGTGAGCTCCACCATGCTCACGAGATAGAGCATTTAGCTCTATAGGACGTGCCAATAGACTCGGTGGAGACAGAGATAGAGTGGTAGTTCTCTAGTAAGACACAACAACTATCATTCAAGTCTGTGCAGACAGAAGTAGAGTAGGTCTACTCCCTAGAGACACATGCAAAGATGACAGACATAGAGTTCTTAGATATGCTCATGCTGGAGGTTGATGAGTTAATTCCAATACATATGGTTTTGCATATGGATGAGAGAGACTTAGCCATCCCACTGTCGGCGATGACACATCCATATGGGATGAGTAGTCTTGATGATGCAGTACATGCAAATAGTGCAAGGGATGCTAGGATAGCCAGATTTGTGCACATTTCGTCATCAATCGGCTGTCTCATGTACGATGTACTAGTGTTGAGTGGTGGGAGCATTTGCAGTAGGGATTGTCACTCATACGATGACTGACACTAGCATGATGCATTTTGAAGCTTTGCAGACCATACAGAGTAGTCTATTGGATTTACATGTAGGCTCTAGCATAGATACAATGCAACGCAATAGTGGTGAGGTGCGACGTGTAGTTGAAGAGGCACAGACAAACTCCATCAGTGTTCTAAAACACTGTTATAGCAAGCACTACATGGTCACTCATAGGCATCCATATACCCTGCATCCATCAACCTCTCAAAATGCATGTAAAGAGGGAGAGTATCACTCATGATAGTTGATAAGCACACTTATGAATAGATTGGCTAGGATGGTTTCTTGCATATAAAGTATAGCAAAGCATATCAAAATGCTGCAAGTCAACTATATACACGAGGTAATCCTCGCTACCAGGCTTCTTGAAGGCTCCAATATGGCGTCAAAAGTCGACAAGTTTGGTGGAACTGGCTTCCATACTTGGCAAATAAAGGTAAAAGGCTATCTTATACGGAAAAATCTGTGGAGTGTCGTGAAGCCCCTATCAACCGACAAATCTGGCACATCCGCTGCTTTTAGGAGAGCGCTATCTTCCAAGCAACAACGCAAGGATGAGCAAGTGTTAGGTACTATTCTGACATCTCTCGAAGATGACTTTATCCATTATTTGAATGATGTGCAATCTTCTAGTGCTACCTCGGTACAACTAGAGAAGGTTTTTGGTGCTAAAGCTAAGTATCCAATGATGAGTCTAGAGATGGAGTTGTACTCTCTTGCTATGCATGCCAATGAAAACATTGCATCTTTAGCTAACAAACTAACGACTATTAAAAATCAACTTGTTTATGTTGAAGCCCCAATACTAGAAGAAGATCTCATAGCTGTTTTGTTAAAAATTTGCATGATGGATTCCATCAGATTGTCACTTTCTTAAAAGAGAACGATCCGTTGTCCTCACAGGAAGAAGAAGAAAGGGTATCCGGTACCAATTCTCTCATTATTCCTAATGCATGTACAATATTTCCCATCAGTTCTTTTGATACTCCCATTGCCTATGCATTCACTAATTGTGCTTCTACCTCAGCTTCATCTCGACCATCCATTGGTACCAGGTCTTGTGCCATTTGTGGGTGCAACAATCACCATACAAAGAATTGTTTCAAGAAGAATCCTTGTTTTCACTGTGGTAAGACAAATCATCCTTCAATAAATGCTTTCAAAAGGGTAAAAATTAAATTCATGTGATTGATGGAGATATCGAATCCCAAATACTTTATGTTGACAGTGATGTTCTTTAGATCAACTCATTTTATGTTTTTCCTAGTCAAATAAACTTGTACCGGGCTAGACATTGCCACACATACAAAGTGGTAAGACCTTCCAAAAATACCAATTGTTGTTCAAGTCCTATTTTTGTCCTACTTCTCATGAGGTTATTGGGTACACCTTAAACCCAAGGTTTGACAGTGAACCAAAACCTCCATTCGTTGGTAGCTAATTTTTCCTACACCCTATCTATGCTTAAGGAGAGGTTTACTATCATAGCATCATGTTATGGATATACCCAAATCCTTGGTTGTGAGAGAACCTAAAATTCATGGTTGCTGAGTACACCAAAAACTCGAGATATCACGAGAGGTAGGTTCAGGGTTTTCAGGCTTGAGGGGGTTGGGTTTCAAGCCCTACATGGGATTATGCCCTTATGGCATGCAGATAAGGTTAGTTAGAAGTTCATTTAGAATTTGAGTTTTTTTCATGGCTAAAAACTTCTATGTATATGTAAGTCTCTTTTACAAACAAACAACAATGTTTATTTTTCAAATAGTCGTCTCTCCTTCTCTCTCTCCTTCATCTCCTATCTCGCTTTTTTGCACTCTCTCCTGTTCCCATGGCTACACACCGTCTCCATCCTCCATAGGTCCCAAGCCCTACAACTAGTATCAGAGCCAAGGCAGGTCGAGGAGCACGTCTCCATCCCAAGCACTGATTATACGTAAGTGTTCTAAAATGTTGTCGATAGCGCATGTGACGAGCAACAGAGTTGACATGTGTGAGGACGCCATCTCATATCTTAAGCAATTGGTTCTCCTCTGTGCGTTTCATGTAATGGAAATGGTCTGTGAACTTAGAGAATAGCGGAATTAAAAGAATTAGAGTGAGCAACTTTGAGAGCATAGATGGTGAACTTAATTGGTAGTAGCAACTTAATCATAACACTTAATTAACTAGGCATGAGCAATACCTTTAGAGAGAGAGAGAGAGAGAGAGAGAGAGAGAGAGAGAGAGAGAGAGAGAGAGAGAGAGAGAGAGAGAGAGAGAGAGAAAGAGAGAGAGAGAGTGATTTTAGAGAATATGACAACAGTTGAGGACCGGATTTATGTGGAGCCGGTCCCCCTCCAAAAGGCATTTGTATTATATATTCTCTCATTAAGAGAGACTTGGTACAATACAATCTTTGTGTTCCTTGAGACCTCTTTGGCAGTATGGAAATAGAAGCTTCATACACCAAGCTTTTGCATAATATCAACAATCAATTTTAGCTTGAAAACAATCAAGAACTCGTGAACATCATTAGTCTTTGTGTTCCGTAAATCATTTGAGTGCATGAGGATGCATACTTTTATGCATCAACTTGTGCCTAAAGCAACAATTAATCTTCCTTGCAATACAATTAATCTACTTGCATTAAGTAACTAATCTACTTGCAATAAACCATTAGCCTTCTTGCAATAAGCATAACATGCACTTTGTGGAAAGCATTAACTATCCCAAGCCTCAGTCCCAAGACCTCAAACACCTTCGAAGGTGGAGAGAGCTAGTAGGGAATGAGGGTAGGGAAGAGGAAGAAGAAGTATTCCATATGAGAAAGAAATAATTCCTCACTTATCATCACTCTTCTTGATTAGCATACATAATAGCATAGTAACGAATATGGAGAAGATGGAAAGCTTAAGCATTGAAGCATAGCTCTTGGTTGGATTTGCATTCCATAGCCAAGAGTGTTGGTGTAGGCTCGCAACTTCTCAAGGAGCTTGGAGAAGGAGATGGAGCTCTTGCACTTTGCCTAGCACACAATGAGAGCGTTTGTGAGTGTGTGTGGGTGAGTATACCCCCTAAGCAACCCCCTAGCTTGCTTGGGTTGACCCCCCCTTGTAGATCATGCTTGAAGCTCATTGGACCCCTCCAGGCCTAGCCAATCATAAGCAGGAGGCATAACAAGCAGCAAGGGTAGCCTTGAGACAAGTGTCCCCCTTTCCCCTTTGAGAGAGAGGACTTGATAAATGCAAAATCAATTAATTAAATCCCCTAAATTATCATTGGACCCCTTGGGTGTCCAACCAGGCTTTAGGCACACCATGAGGGCAACATGAGGAGGAACTTGACAAGTGTCCCTTTTTCTTTCTTTGTACCATGCATGCCTTGTGTGAGTGTGTGGGTGTTCTCTCTCATCCCCCCTCATGTAGGGCTCGCCCCTTCCTTGTAGGGATTGAATCTTTGACTTTTTGACACCTCAACCCCTCATGCATAGGCCCAGTTCCCACCACAAGCTTGGCCCTTAAGCACTTTAAGCTTGGGCTGGGTTCTCACCGCAAGTGCAACCCTAACATCTCAAGCATGTCAAGCACCTCAAGCATCTCAATCATTAAGCACATCAAGCATCTCAAGCACCTCAATCATCAAGCACCTCAAGCACCTTAGTCATCAAACATGACAAGCAGGACAAGCAGGACAAGCACCTGGAGCTGGGTCGGGTTCGCGCGCCTCAAGCTCACGCGCCTCAAGCTCAGCCCTAGCTTACCTAAGGTCAAAGGACTTTTACACACATTATTGGAGGTCTTCAATGAAGCTAGCCCTAAGGTCTTATTCTCCATTGGTTAGCCTTGCTCATTGATAGACCATCTCTCATTTGGGCTCCTTTACCATTGGCCCCGTGTTGAGATAGATCTATAAGCACATGTCTATATCTTAACCCTTGTTTCCGTTTATTCTCCCACATTATGTGATCAGTTTAATATGAGAAAATCATTTGGGTTGGTTAGATATTAGTTTTTATGACATTACCTCTCTCTTGAAATCATAGTCGTCCTCGACTATGAGGTAAAGATGGTAAAGTCTCACCTGTTAGTCCATTGGTCTTAGCGGGTAGAGGATCCATTTTTACCCTACGACATCATTCCAGAGTGGATGACTAATCCACTTGGTGCTTGAGAGACATTGTCTGCCGCAAGGATGTCTGCTCTTTTTAGTCCATATCATACTTCCAAAGTAGAGTGACAAGTTCTACTTGGTGTTTGGGAGACGTAGTCACCACAAACATGATCCTAAGTATGCATACTTCTTAAAATTTGTGCACGAAACATAAAAAGAAAGTCTTGTAAGAAAAAAACATGAATCATTTAAAATGCATCTCTTTTACATTTGCTTACTCTTTTGTGTCATTGTAAGCATCATTAACAAGGTTCATATTATCCTTAAGCTATGTTCTTTGCATGCATTTAGCATATTTGAAAGGATAATTCTTAACTTAAATAAGATACTATCAATAATCTTACCATTTCTTAATACGTTGTGTTCCTGTCGAAGGATGAACTTGGGTTGGAGCTCGTTTGCTTCATCCTCGATCTCTAATGGGTCTACATTTATAGCCTCTATTGGTGGCGCTCCTTAATAAGGCTTGAATGGGCTCTCATGAAAAATGATATATATGAGCCAATAGTTGGGAAACTTTAATTGTTTAGTAGGACCCAAAGAAAGATCTCTTTTTCTTTAAAGGATAAGGCTCTTTTATGCCTAATGGCAGGAGCCTCTTTTGCCTAGCTAATAGATGGATATAGCCTGTTTAATCTTCTAAAAAGATTCTTTTTTATCTCGGCTATACTCCTTTTCAATGAAGATCTTCCCAGGTACCTTAAGCTACAAGGGACGTTTGGATCTTTCGTCTTTAGCCTCGAAAGGTACTTTCCCCTTAGAAGTATGTTCATGTTATTAGAGACGTACTGTTGTTAGGGTAAGTACTTCTCCCATTTTGAGCATTGATCTACCTCGAATCACAAGATTTTAGTAGATCAAGGATCATTAGTTTTCTAATTTTCCTTTTGGCCATCCGTTGGAATAGTAGGCCAACATAAGAGGGCTACTCTAGTTCTGATAGAGACTCTATCAGAAATTAGTGGTCATGGTAGGATTTCTATCCGACACAATTAGATGTTGGCATGCCATGGTCCTTCTATCATACTTCATCTTTTGGTATACCATACATTTTGAAACAAACTCTTGTATGTCCTTGTTTCTTGGTAAGCCAATACAAGTATGCTTTTATTCCTAAAAGAATAAATTCAAATTCCTCTTTGCCCCGCATATGGGAGGAGCAGGGGAAGTGAGGAAGATATAGCCTATTGAGGTATGGAAGATAACCATCCTCTAATGTGAGTGGTTCTTTTTCTTCCATTTGTAAAGGCTATTATCATATCCCTAAAGCCTGGGTTAGAAGCATATTTAACTATCATAAAATATAGTTCATTGTAAGTTGCTATTGATATCCTATCTACCCTTGGCCATCGGGAAAGTGCATCGACTACATGTTTGTGCTTGCCAGCAATGTGAGCAATGTAAAATTTAAATTTCAAGAAGAAATTTGCCCACCTCATTTGATTGTCAAAGAGCTTGGTTTGTATCATGGATGGAGTCCGCAAGAAGTACTTCCATGTGTCAACAACATATAAAACAGCTCGTAGTTCCTTTTGTATATGTCCAGCATTCGCTCATTGGATTTGAGTCTTTGAATCTTGTATTCTATGGTATTCCCTTCTTGAAGCAAATTTTTGCTTGAAGGCATGCATCCAGGCATTACATTGGACCTCAAATATCTTTGAGAGATCCCGTAGTGTAAGCATAAGTTGAGAGATAAGTTTCTCTTTGAACTTTTCAAAAGTATTTTTCTCTCTTTGTAGTCCATGTACACTTAACGTTCTTTTTTGTTAAGTCATGTATTGGACCTGCTATAAGCATGAATTTTTCCTATGAAGCATCTCTAGTATGCACTCATACCTTTAGAGCTTCGCAACTCATGTAGACTCCTTGGATTAGGCCATCTTTTTATTACCTCTACCTTTTGTGGTTCCATACAAATAGCACCTTTAGAGATAATGTGACCTAATTATTGAATCTCTTTAAAAAAATCCACTTTTCTTTTGGTTAGAGGAAAGCCTAATTTCTCTCAAAACTTACCAGTTCATGCTATTGCCTTTTGAACTCCTCTTGTGGATCTTATAAAGCTCAATAAGGAGGCTTATTAGGCAGTGAGCTTCGTGGTAAAAGCTCCATTGCATGGTCATAGTCCCCTCATTGTGGAGATAGCTCACGGGGGTATCGTCAATAAAAACATTTTGGAATCCATTTAGGAATGTAGAAAATTTTAATTCCTCTTGATTCTTGTCTCTTTTTATTTTATTGTTATTGGTTGAAACATTGAATTCATTTACAGACTTTTCAACAAAAATCATGTATATGAATATATAGATTTTCATTAACTTACGAAAAGCATGCATATTTACATGGTATAGGATGCTACCCGACTCATAAACATGTATGTACATATCTCCTAGCTTAGGAAAAACAAAAGCCTTTTGCTATGAGCATCCTCTTTTGGAGTTTCCAGCATAGAAACTCAAGGCGGCTTGTTGCATGCATTTCTTTGAGGACAGCACGATAAACATGCCCTTGTTGTCCACACTTGTAGCATTTTTTATCCTTACGATAACACTCTAGCTCTGTTGGAGAGAGTCTATTCTTACCTTTGTAGACTCCTTTCTCCTTAGCTTTGTTATCGGTGTTGCTAGAGTTGCCTTTGGAGGAAGTTTGAGCATTATTCCTTCCTCTAGGCTCCTTTTGATCCTTCACTTCCATGGGCTTAGAGTTTCTCTTAACCCCTTGTTCGAAATTGATTTGAGAGGTGACCATAGTATGGTGTATGACCGCCGATATGGCATTAGGCCTTTGTGAGTTGATATACTCGGCCATCTCGTCAAAAAGACCCGCACAAAATTGTTGCTTTTGCTCCTCAAAGACTATATTATTGTAGACACTGGCCTTGAGAAGTAAATCCCAAAACTTATCTACATACTTATGGATAGACTCGTAGGGAGAGAGTTTCAAGCTTTGCCATTCTGTGAGGACATTGTCTTTAGTGTTTCTTGCCAGAAATTGTTTCATGATGGAGGCTCTTAAAGCCTTCCATGTCCTTGGAGCTTTCCTTCACTACAACACAACATGGAGATATCGACGCGCGTATATCGACGAAATTAGCGGGCGTCGATATACGCGTCGATATGTGCGTCGATATACACGTGGAAAGGCTTTATTTCCCATGCGTATATCGACGCGTATATCGATGCGTATAGCGACGCGTATATCGACGCAAAAAATTTTGGGGGAAAAAAGCGAAACCCGCAAGCAGTAGGGGCCATTTTTGCCTGCGCTCTGCTCAAATCTTGCCCTCCACCTGCTGTGTAGGTATTATGCCCCCCCCCCCAACCCCTCTCTCTCTCTACATCGTGTGTGTGTGTGTGTGTGTAGGAAAGAAAGAGAGAGAGAGAGAGAGAGAGAGAGAGAGAGAGAGAGAGAGAGAGAGAGAGAGAGAGAGAGAGAGAGAGAATTAATGTATGCTTAGGAAATTAAAATTAAAGAAAAATAATTAAAGAGAGAAATGAAATGAAATGTTATATTAATGTCTTCGAAAGGCCAAAGTGACCTATGAGACATGAGACAAGAAAGTTACAATGTGATGGATCTGATACAAAGTCAGAGTAAGAAGATGAAAAAATAAAATATTGTGGAATCCTAAACTGCTGGGTATGGACTAAACGGCTAAACCAACTAGCAAGGATAGGTAGATCATAGGAGATCCAGCAGCTGTCGCTGGCGGATCTCATCAATCTCCTCCATGGTCAGTAGTCTGACCGGGCGTTATGCATGTCGAGCCAAAGTGACCTAGCTAGATCCTCTGATGCAGCCTCTGTCAATGTTGTGTAGTCCTCCGCAGTAGTGGACGTCTAGATCTCCCTAGCTCAGTCGCTCGTTCGATCAATAGAGAGATAGGGAAGTAGAGAGAGAGAGAGAGAGAGAGAGAGAGAGAGAGAGAGAGAGAGGTAAGTAGAGAGAGAGGGATAGGAAATAGCTAGAGAGATACAGAAAGAGAGTTATATATATATATATATATATATATATAGAGAGAGAGAGAGAGAGAGAGAGAGAGAGAGAGAGAGATAGATAGTTCTATTATCGTCCTGGGAGGTCAAATATGACCCATGGGACCAAATGAACATGTCACGTGGTGTGAGTGGAGTTCATAAGTGACTCTCGATGCTCAAAAATGGCTGAAATGAGCGTCGCAATAGAGAGTCCACATCGTGGTTGGGAGAGGAAGGTATGTAGGGAGAGATCATGGCTGAATATATGGGGAAAAGAGGACCTAATGTGGTCAAAAGCTGAGCACTCAAGTAGTGTGTGGTACTCACTCTCTCGCACTTGACGAGGACATAAGGTGCAAAGTCGATGACACTCTTCGCCAGTGCCCCAACGTCCTATCTCGCAGCGTAGAGAATGGGAGCTAAGACGAATGGAGACAATGGTGCGGATCGCACTCAACGGGATGGGCTCAAGGATGTAGGAATGGGTTCGGTTACCTCGTTCCGAGAAGAAGAGAGATTTGTAGTTTGGGGCAATGTGTGTGGTGTAATGGTTGAAGCGAGAACCTCCGGATTTCTCCCAAGCTGTGATACATTGGCGTTGTAAGAAGGCCTCATTAACTTGGGAGTCGATCGACGCATCCTTGACCAAGTGACATGCATCCCATCTTCCAAACCATTTCTTGATATCAAGCATCCACCCCGAACTTAGTATTTTGCTCTTGCATGTCTTTTGAACCATTTGACTTGCTTCATATGCGATTCTAGGAAGTCGATGCAAAGGGCTACGTTGTGTCTTACGCATGTACTCCACAACCCTTTTCATGCCCAAGACCTCAATGGGAAGCAATCCGGACTCAAGAAGTAAGAGCATGTAGGGTGTTTGTGTCTTGACTTGGAGAAAGTTGGTGAGAAAACGCTTTTGGACATTCTCAAACTCTTTCCAAGTAGACTTCCCGATGCTTCCACCCCACACCTCCACTCCATAAAGAACCACCGGTGTCACCAATGTGTCAAAGAGGTACTTTTTGAGAGCCCAACACTTGATCTCTCCTGCATTGCACATGTTCTCAAATGCATAATAGGCCCTCTTTCCGGCTTCCAAGCGACGCATTGCACAATCCTTCCATTTATGATTGGATGGAACCTCAAGGCCAAGGTACTTGAAGTGATCTACCACTTCAAGTTTCTCATTGTTATATACAATGCATGGATTTTCATCATTGAGGGTCTTTACAAGCATAACCTTGGTTTTGGATCCATTCACGATCAGCCTGCTATGTAGGCAAAAGCGTTCCAAGACACTCATAAGCTTTTGTGCATCTTCTAAGGTATGTGCCAAGAGCACTACATCATCGGCATAAAACAAAAGCATGATCACCGCATTTCCAATCTTAACCTCTTCTTTGCCTTCTTGCTGCATAAAGTGAAGAACCATGCATTCCAATTCATCAATGAGTAGCCCAAAGAGGGTTGGGGAAAGTGGGCATCCTTGTTTGACACCAATAGTGCTTGCAAAAAATTCTGAAATTCCATCTTCCATACGTAATCGACATATCACTTTTTGGTAGATGCGAAAGACTGCATGCATAAATTCTCTCGGCACTTGAAGCCTTTACATACGTCTCCAAAGATTTCCTCGCGGTACCATGTCAAAATCTTTCTTGAAATCCACAAAGCAACAATACAACTTTTTTCCTTTCAATCGAGACGCTTCCATAAGAACTCGAAGAGTGACAAGGTGATCAATAGTGCTATGATACTTTCGAAAACCTGCTTGGCCAAGTGCACGTTTGCCATTCTTTTTAGCCCATTCACTTATCTTGGTCTCCATGATACATCCAAATAACTTTGCCATTAAAGAACCAACCATTATAGTGCGATAGTTGTTCACATTGTTTACATCTCCTCCTTTGTGCAAAGGTTTGATCCAATTTGCACTCCAATCATGAGGCATGCCATACTGAAGTGCAAGGTTAAACATATCGCATATCCAATATCGTGTTTTCTTGCTTGTCCATTTAATCATTTCAGCCTTGACACCTTGAAGGTCACCTGCCTTACGAGTAGCAAGTTTCTCAAGCGCGCGGCATAAATCTTCAATGGTAAAGAAGGGAGACATAAACGGAAGGGAGCTACAACACTCCATCTTATCAACATTGGGTTGCTCATAGAGATTCTTACAATGCATATACATATCCTCAAGAGTCAAGTCACCAAAGCTCTCAACGCACTTGCCTTTTAGATTTTGCCAAAACTTGCCACATGCATGTGCTTTCTCTTGTGCTAAAAGAAGTTGTTTTTCGACTTCCCACCTTCTCCTCTACTTTTGAACAAGTGCTTTGTATGTGTGTGAACATTCCAAGTAAACTTCCTTGTCTTTGACTGCATCCAATCTTAGCAAGTGTTTTCGGGCTTGACTACATTCCATGTCAAACCATTTCTTCTTGGTGCTACCCTTCTTAGACCTTTTGCAAGACATGTGTTTCACCGAAAAGCATTCCTTCGCACAAGAGAAAATTACTTCTTTGAAAACTTTCCACTTGCATTCTAATGTTGGGCTCTCTTGATGCTCTATCATGCTTAACATTTGGTCCACCATATCAGCATATATAAGTGCTCGTTTGAAGTCTAGACGTAGGTACAAATGATTCACATCATGATTGGAGGCTACATGCTCGGGCCGTTTACCACACTTGAGGTCAATACATAACATCCTATGATCCGATTCCGGATTCCATTCACCAAGTGTAAAGCTTTGTATGCATTCTAGAGTGGCTTCCGAGAACAACATATAGTCAATCACGCTAGCACCGTTGTGCTTTCTACATGTAAAGTCATTGGTGCCTTGCCATAGAGATACACCATTTGCAATGAGCATTCCGGTACTATTGCACATATGTAGAAGTGACTTTCCATATTGATCCACTTATTTTGCATCATTAGAACTTCGATTATACATGTATGAGTCATCCATTCTTCTTGAGACATGCGGCATGTCTACTTGTTGTGTGTCGTGTTGTACCATATTTGTGCGAGCATTCATGTCTCCAAAAACAATGACTTCACCTTGATCCTTGTAATGAGCAATGTCTTTCTCTCGTTCAACAAAGGGCTGATCTCTATCCATATTCAAGCAAGCATAAAAGTTGGAGTCATAGTGAGGAATGTAGCAACCGGCCACAAACATGACTTGACCATTTGGTGGGCTGATTTTTAGCCATAAGTAGCGTTTATATTTATCTTCTTTGACAATGGAAACATCTTTCAAACCCTTTTTGGTCATACATGCTACGCCTCCTTGGCCTCTTCGTTGCTTTGCATTTTTGGCCCACATCAAAGAATGCACATCGTATTTGTCAAATCTAAGAATTCGTTGCGCATCATGCTCCCATGTTTCGACAAGAAGTATCACATCGGAGTCATTGGTAAGCTCATCAATGCCAATTCCCGCATTCCATGGATACCCGTTACAATTCCAAAAGCTTATTCGCAAGCGTGAGTTGGTCTCATAGATCATGTGTCCCTATTTGTTGGGTGGACTTGCATCCTCCTTAAGTGGCTTTTCTTCTTGAGGTGATACCTTAACCTTCTTGCTTCTTTCCTCATATGCTTTGCGACGTACATTTTGTTGCATAATAGTGCGATCCTCAAATACATTACAACCTGTTCCTTTGAGGTAGATCCAACCATTGTCAAGGATGATCTTTCTATTTACCTCATCAGCCATGGTACATACAATAGGTCTTTCTCCCGAGCGAGGGACTCCTTGTTTTCCAACTCGATGTGCACCATAAGCCATGATTCCTGACATGCCAAAGTGTGTAGCAAAAAACTCTTCAATAGCAAGTGCAAGAGATTGGGGTGTTTCCATGCTTTCCTCCTTGATTCCACGAATGACGATGTTCTTTGAGCGTTTTTGTCGTTCGTGCAATTCTTGAGTGTCCACATTCTCTACATTCTTTGCTTGGACAACGGCTTGCGTGATAGGAGATGTAGAAACCACATTATCCTTACATATATCAGCCCATGATTTGGATGCATTTCTCATCTCACATACATCATGTCGTATTGTATCTATTGTTTCCTCTTTCAATACATGATCACTCTCAACTTTACTCAAGCGCTCTTTCAATACATTCATGTCAACAAGAGAGCGTTTACATTCTTGAACTTCATTCTCAAGATGCATCAAGCGTGTTGTTTGCATTTCAAGAACCTTCTTGAGGTGCTCATTCTCCACAACGAGAACTCTTAAAGTACCATTCTCCATTGCAAGTGCGCGCAACTCTTCACCTTGTTTGTTGACGGTTTCTTGTAACGAGATCAAGTAAGCCATGATCATTGATTCCGTTGTTGTAGATGATGTGGTTGGATTAGCATCCAAATTCCTTGGAGATTTTGCATCATTCTCCATGGCAAGTGTGGCTTTTCCACCCTTGCGAGTTTTGTCTGACATTGCCTTCAAGTCGGCAACAAAAACGCAAAGTTTTGATAGTTTTTTCAGTTCTGAGATGCTGCTACAGCAAAGCCTTCAATTACACAGAAAAATTCTGTCTTTACATCAATGCGTAGAGGGGTTTGTGCTCTTCGATTGAGACTATAGATCACCTAAATCGGAGTTCGGATGAGCAAGTTATGGTCAAAAGAGTGAACTGCTGTCTACTAGGTCAAAAAACGGCTGAGAGAGAGAGAGAGAGAGAGAGAGAGAGAGAGAGTGAGAGAGAGAGGAAAAAGAGAGATAGAGAGAGAGGAAATAGAGAGATAGAGAAAGAGAGTTATATCTATCTCTCTATTTCCTCTCTCTCTCTCTCTCTCTATATATATATATATATATATATATATATAGAGAGAGAGAGAGAGAGAGAGAGAGAGAGAGAGAGAGAGAAGTGAAGAGCGAGACAGAGAGAGATAGGAAAATAAGGAAATAGAGAGAGAAAGAGAGATAGCGAGAGCGAGATCGAGAGAGAGAGAGAGCGAAAGAGAGATCGAGATCGCTTTTTTGAGCAAGAACCATGCAAGGCTTCTGAATCTTTCTCAAGTTGCTCATCCATCTCCACATTATCTTCTGGCTTGGACATGGAGGCCCCGTCTGGTTTACAATCACGTAGAAAAATTTCATTGGGCTGAGAACTTCCATGGCTTGTGCATGTGGTGAAAAAAACACCAGGATGGCCATAATATCCTTGGAAAAACCTGTGCAAAAAATTGCAAACATACGGAACATTACAAAAATGAAAAAAATGGTCATGCTTTAATATATGATTCATCAAGTGCGGCATTGGAAAGCTTTCTCTAACAGGCTACCTCGGAATGGAGGCAGGTGGGTTCGTAGACAAGGAAGAAACTATGGAACTAAAAGAGGCAAAGGGGTTTTGTCTGCTACATGCATTGCCATGTACACCTGGGAGTGCATGTATGTGTCTACCCATATAGGATTTGACCAATAAAGACGAGATTTTGACCCGGTGGACCTGATCTCCGTACACCTCTAGACCGAGGTGTACGGAGATTGGGCAAGACTAGAGAATGTGAGGTAGTTTACATTGTGAGGAGTATATATATATATATATATATATATATATATATATATATATATATATATATATATATATATATATATATATATATATATATATATTAAAACAACATTCATAATCATTGTAGATGGCAACGTCATCAACTAACATGGAGGAAAAGATTGCATGCTCGTGCACGCTCTGTAAGTATCAAATCCTGCGCAAGCGTAGGATATGTAATGAGCATGTGCACAAGTACGGAGAGTTTGCTAGAGAAACCGTACAGAATCTGCGATACGACTCCTACGGAACAGGCATTGATTTCCGCGACATAGCACCTACATCTGAGAGAGAGAGAGAAAAGATTATGCGTGAAGGTCCGACCAATATAGAGCCACGGATGGAAGCAGAAAAGGGCTTACAGATAGAAGACGACGGCATGGAGGAGATGCTGGATGCCTTCTTCCAGACAAGCGAGGAGAACGCGAACGAAGCAGCACCAGAAGCCCTGCGCCTATCTCCTGAAGACATGTTGAGGAAGTTGGCACGTCAACCAATCTATGAAGGCACCAAAATATCTGTGTTTCGTACTTCTTTGGCGTTTTTGAATCTTCAGTCAGTGTACGGGAGGTCAGATGCAAGCGTCACTGCTTTGTTTAGGTACGTAATTTACAAAAGAGATTTACAATAGAGAGTTATTGTTTCTCTTTCTGGTTATGCTTATGGTTATTGTTAATTTTGTTTATGGTTATGGTTATCTGCATTATGGTTTTGATCAAAGTGATTATAGCCGGTTATGGTTTTAAGTCATGGTTATGCTTTTAAGTTATGGTTATGGTTCGTTATGGTTATGCTTTTAAGTTATGGCTATGCTTTTCAGTTGGTATGGTTGTCTTTCATTGGCCTTAAATCTCATGTGAGATCCTACATGGATAGCATGTAGGAGGCGTATACATGATATGGTTTTTTTTGAAAAGTTTATGTAAAAACAAAGGGAACTCTGCCGAAATTTCTGCGTGTAGGAGCATGGTTGATATTTTGGTGCTGCTCGCTTTCTTGGGTAGAGGGCAGGAAGTCTGGCTATGGCTGTGTCCATCTTTTAACTGGGCACAGGCCAGGCTACCTGCCCTCTGCCCAAGAAAAACTTTTTCTGCTATGGTCGTCGCTATATGCGTCGCTATGCACGTTGCTATACGCGTCGCTATCAGCGTCGCTAATAGCGACTGGTTTCACAGCGACGCGTATAACGACGGGCAGCGTCGATATACGTGTCGATAACACCTTCTTTTGTTGTAGTGCTTTGGGCTCGTAGGCTAGCCCACCATTGACGAGCGGAGCTCTGAAAATGCATAGATACCTGACGCAGTTTAGAGAACTCCATAAAGTCCTCATCATCAAAGGCCACATCAAACTGTTGGATGAAGGCCAATATCTTGTCCGTAGCACCAAAGGTGCCATCATAGGTAAGAAAAGTGGTGTCCTTTCCTCCCTCCTTGAACTTCTTCAGCTTCTTGGACCTTCTCCATACCGGATAGGACTTGCGATGGCCTTTCCTTTTGGGCTCTTTGAGAGAAGAGCTGCTACCTTCATTGGAATATGAGGAAGGTGATGAAGACGGAGAAGAGGGTGACCTCTTTCTCTCCTTTTCCTTCTTTTGGTACCTCTCTTCCTTTTTGTGATAACAAGGAGGAGTACTTTCCGGCAATCTTTCTCTCTTGGGGGAAGTTGGAGATCGTTGAGGCTGTCGTCTTCTTGGAGCCACATCTTCAGAATTATTTGGAGACTCACTTCTTTCTCCTTCTCTTGGGGAAGGCTCTATAGTAGAGACTTCACCTTTCTTCTTGGATGGAGGTAAGCCCGCTAGTAATCGTTTAAGCGCTTCATATGGGTTCTCCTCTTCTCTCACCGTAGAGAGCCCTCTCTTGGAAATCTCTTGAAGAGACTTCTCAGGTGCTCTCTCTTTTGGGGGAGTTTGGAGAATCCCATAACTATGAAGTTGTTGGAAAACTTCACCTTGTAGGGCTGGGTTTCCCATAGCTTGTTGTAGCTTAGAAACAAGACACTTGATAAACATGGGAGCATCATCATTAGCACCTTCATGTGCAAAATCAAAGTTATCAATACTCGTTCTACTCTCTTGATTATTGTCAACCATGTTAACAAAATTTATGTATGTACTTAGTGTAAGATTTGGCAATTCAAAACCTTAGTTGCCACTCCTCTTAGCCTTTGAAAATTGGCTCTTAAGTATCTACACCCATGGCTCAAAGTGGTTAATTACAGAGAGTAGAGGAGTAGGTCTAACATAGCAGAGTTGCCAAGGGCTAGCTCCTTTCGGACTTCTTATGGCTCAATAATGGTAAAGCCGTAGGCAAGTCTAAAAAGACTCCATTATTAAGTCCAAAGCTCCCGAGGTGTGCACCATCCCCCACATAGTGGGCTCAACAAAAACGATAATAGATCGTGGTTCCACTTACCCTAATATAATTAACAACATCAAACCATTTATAGGCTACTTAAGGACCTCTCTTCTTAAGCAAGAAAAGAGAAACCAAATGCTCTGATACCAATGTAATTGAAATGGCCTATGAACTTAGAGAATAGCGGAATTAAGAGAATTAGAGTGAGCAACTTTGAGAGCATAGATGGTGAACTTAATTGGTAGTAGCAACTTAATCATAACACTTAATTAACTAGGCATGAGCAATACCTTTAAGAGAGAGAGAGAGATTTTAGAGAATATGACAACAGTTGAGGACCGGATTTATGTGGAGCCGGTCCCCCCTCCAAAAGGCATTTGTATTATATATTCTCTCATTAAGAGAGACTTGGTACAATACAATCTTTGTGTTCCTTGAGACCTCTTTGGCAGTATGGAGATGGAAGCTTCATACACCAAGCTTTTGCATAATATCAACAATCAATTTTAGCTTGAAAACAATCAAGAACTCGCGAAAACCATTAGTCTTTGTGTTCCGTAAATCATTTGAGTGCATGAGGATGTATACGTTTATGCATCAACTTGTGCCTAAAGTAACAATTAATCTTCCTTGCAATACAATTAATCTACTTGCATTAAGTAACTAATCTACTTGCAATAAACCATTAGCCTTCTTGCAATAAGCATAACATGCACTTTGTGGAAAGCATTAACTATCCCAAGCCTCAGTCCCAAGACCTCAAACCCCTTCGAAGGTGCAGAGAGCTAGCAGGGAATGAGGGTAGGGAAGAGGAAGAAGAAGTATTCCATAGGAGAAAGAAATAATTCCTCACTTATCATCACTCTTCTTGCTTAGCATACATAATAGCATAGTAACAAATATGGAGAAGATGGAAAGCTTAAGCATTGAAGCATAGCTCTTGGTTGGATTTGCATTCCATAGCCAAGAGTGTTGGTGTAGGCTCTCAACTTCTCAAGGAGCTTGGAGAAGGAGATGGAGCTCTTGCACCTTGCCTAGCACACAATGAGAGTGTTTGTGAGTGTGTGTGGGTGAGTATACCCCCTAAGAAACCCCCTAGATTTCTTGGGTCGACCCCACCTTGTAGCTCATGCTTGAAGCTCATTGGACCCCTCCAGGCCTAGCCAATCATAAGCAGGAGGCATAACAAGCAGCAAGGGTAGCCTTGAGACAAGTGTCCCCCTTTCCCCTTTGAGAGAGAGGACTTGATAAATGCAAAATCAATTAATTAAATCCCCGAAATTATCATTGGACCCCTTGGGTGGCCAACCAATAGGATTTAGGCACACCATAAGGGCAACATGAGGAGGAACTTGACAAGTGTCCCTTTTGCTTTCTTTGTACCATGCATGCCTTGTGTGAGTGTGTGGGTGTTCTCTCTCATCCCCCCTCATGTAGGGCTCCCCCCCTCCTTGTAGGGATTGAATCTTTGACTTTTTGACACCTCAACCCCTCATGCATAGGCCCAGTTCCCACCACAATCTTGGCCCTTAAGCATTTTAAGCTTGGGTTGGGTTCTCACCGCAAGTGCAACCCTAACATCTCAAGCATGTCAAGCACCTCAAGCATCTCAATCATTAAGCACCTCAAGCATCTCAAGCACCTCAATCATCAAGCACCTCAAGCACCTTAGTCATCAAGTATGACAAGCAGGACAAGCACCTCGAGCTGGGTCGGGTTCGCGCGCCTCAACCTCAGCCCTAACTTACCTAAGGTCAAAGGACTTTTACACACATTATTGGAGGTCTTCAATGAAGATAACCCTAAGGTCTTATGCTCCATTGTTTAGCCCTGCTCTTTGATAGACCATCTCTCATTTGGGCTCCTTTACCATTGGCCCTGTGTTGAGATAGATCTATAAGCACATGTCTATATCTTAACCCTTGTTTCCGTTTATTCTCCCACATTAAGTGATCATTTTTTAATATGAGAAAATCATTTGGGTTGGTTAGATATTAGTTTTTATGACATTTCAAAAGGCAGCGAACTTCAGGGCTTGAAGCCATCGACGGTGTTGTGCACTTCCCAACCGTTTTAAAACGCTACATCTCCGAAGGCCGATAGATCTCGTAGGCCCCGGTGAAGGCGAAGCATCTCAAAACGCAATAGTGGTGGGGTGTGAGACGCGTAGTTGAAGAGGCGCAAGCAAACTTGTTATAGTTAGACCTTAGGAGCATTACTTTTGACAAAGGTGTGAACCGTAGTCTATTTTAAGTGACTTTTGCAATCTTGGAAGTTAAGGGTCGTTTCTCTCTTTCATATGAGAAAGAAATCCATTCAGTTATGTAGCGTGATGGGATGGGCGGATTTTCTGTGTAATGGTGGATTTCTAGTTGTCAGATGCAGTATGTCAGATGCAGCAGTTTGTCAAATGTAGAATTCATATTAGTTGTCATATTTCCATTTCATTCTGTCTGTGTATTCCACGTTCTGAGTACAATACAAGTGCAAAAATGTTCAGTTCGAAGTGTGTGTGTTGCTGAAATGATGCATGTACAGTAGGCTGAATTTGTATGGTTGTCAGAGTGAAATGTCATAAGAATTGTCAAAATCTGTGTACAAAACTGCTCGGCTAAACCAAACCATTAAACACTAGCGATCACGGTGCTTATGAAGCGTCTTCATGGTCGGATTTACTCTCTCTTGTGGGATTGACAAGTGCCAAGAAGATTACCAAGTATCAGTTATGATGACAGTTACAAGAAGGCAAACAGTTTGCAAAGCAGAACGAAGAAGATGATCAGAATACAAGGAGAAATTTGAATTGCAGAGATGAAATCTAATTTGCAACCACACGAAGGTAACATTTTATCCCAAGGTTTTTGAGAAGAATCGAAGTAATGGGGGGTAAAAAGAAGAAGAAGAAGTGCAAGATTTGTATGAGTAGGAAGCACGAAGCGAATGATTGTCCATGTGCGGTTGATGAATGCTCGATGAAAGATGCATGTAGGAAATGGTGTATGGTTGATTTATGCACAAAGTTTCATAGAATAATCCGTAAAGTGCATAAAGCATTAGATTTGGGGGAAATGAAGAATGCATTACAAAGGCTAACTGATTTTGAGGATGACTTCGAGAATGCATATGAATGGTTGGATACTCATAAAGGGGACAAGTGGAAGTCATGTTCAAGCAGGAAAAGCATTGGGCGATTACAAAAAGCATGTGAGAAGTTGAGAGAAACATTTGAGGATCCGTTTGAAGGGGAGTCCAATGATGATGATGACATTTGGATTGGCATGGAGTTTGAAAGTCACCAAGTGGGAGTAACAAAGATGGAGGAGGAGGAAGTGCAGAAGGAGCTTGGCCAAGAGAGCCTCAAAGAGCCCTTAGCTACTCCTAACCTACCACTAGAGTATGCTCACGTAGTGACTGTGGAACTTCTACCAAACATATTCACACAAGAGGATTTGCAGCCGGATGATGTTGTGGAATTGATACATGAACCCCATAAGTAGATTTTGAAATCAAGATCCCAATGCGTTGAACAAACCATAAAGGAGTTTACATATGCTGATTGTGATGGTTTACAGATTCAAGCAAAAAGTCATTTTATTGTGTCTGAATTTACAGTTTGTCAGGAGAACTCTAAGAAGTCATCTGATAAGTCAAAGAATGTAGATGCAGATCAGAATTTAATTCAAAAGTCAGAGAATGCAGATGCAGATCAGAATTTAATTCAAAAGACAGATGTCAATCAGAGGTCAAATGTGAAGGAGGATTTCAACAATTTGGACGGGGATATTGCAACAAAAGAAGCAAATGCAAGAGTTGAGCACTTGTATGACAAGCTGATCGAGAAAGTTTCAAGGGTGAAGAAGGATGCTTTACAAGAGCTGAATTTGGGATCTAAATTGAGTCCAAAAGTTGTCAAAATCAGTGTTCATCTTGATGAAAGATTTATATTGAATTTGAAGAAGTTATTGCAGGAGTTCATTCATGTATGTGCTTGGGATTATTCAAATCTGAAAGGTATGGATTCAAATGTGTACAAGCATCAGTTTAATGTGAAAGAAGATGCAATTTTAGTAATTCAGCAGAGATATAGAATGAATGCAAAGCTGAGTTGTCATCATGGAAGTTAGATCCTGATGCAAATTAAGCCAGAGAGAAAGGATGCAATGATGCAGGGGAATAGTTTGTTGGTTGAAGCTTTGGATACATAGGTTATAGATGATAGAGAGCGTGGAAAGGAATGTGATGGGAAAATAGAAAATCTGATTAGAGATGTGGATGCAAAGCAGAAGTCCATAGTGGAATGTCAAATTCTTATGTGGAAAGTCACAAAAGTTGTTGAGGGTGAAAACTTCGGTTTTGCAGCATCTAAATCTTTGATGTAGATAAAAAAATGTTCAGTTTAACTTTCAGGATGTTTTCATTGTGAAGAAAGTTGGTGATCAAATCAACTATTTAGCAGATTTGGGTTCAAATTTATTTGCCAAAAGTTGTTCTGATAGCATTCAGCTTAGAGGATGTCAAATGCAGATATTTGAAGGATCTGAAGCAGGATTTACAAGTCCAATTATGTCAAAACAGGTGTGGAGGATCAAATTGGTTTCAAGGAGGAAGTATGATGCGGAATATCAGAATAAGCCACAGGTGAAATATCAAAAAAGGAAGCAGGTGGAAGATCAGCAAAAGCAAGAGGATATACAGCCAAAGGATATTGCAGAAGTGATATCTCAATCCCATAAACAGAAGTTGGAATCGGCTTATCAATGGGAGGAGTTTTCAACAATTGAATTTGTTCACAATGAATATGGAGGAACAAGAGGCAAATCCATTCTAGATTCAAGAGCATATTTTGATGTCAAAGATTGAGTATGTGAAAGGAGAACATTTAGTTGCAAAGAATGTAGTTGAGCAGATTGTTTTATGGTCAGATTTTGATAAGAATGGATCAAATAGAATCCTCACAGATGTGGCTGGCGGATTGTTAGAATTCAGATTTTCATGTGTTCCAGATTTTGGATGATTTGTGGAAGAGGAATGTGTTACAAGTTTGTACGGATGCTCAAGAAGTTCAAGAGGAATCGACAGATGGATTCAGTGGAATGTGCTTTACTCAGGAGGATGATCCGATTGAGTTTATGCGGAGGACTTTCTTTAGCAAGGCGAAAATTTTGAGTGTTGCAAAAGTGTTGTCTGATTTGACAGTCAAGTTTCTTTAATTCAGTTTGACAAGGGAGTATGGTCCAATTTTCAAAATGTGAAGGAAGAATTTATTCAATGACAAGGCAAGAAGTCAAAGAAGCAAAAAGTCAGCAATGTGGCATATTCATCAAAAATCAGTGGAGGATTATATTGTAGAAGAAAAGTCAGAGCATTTGCAAAATTTCAAAGAGGAGGATATTCAGATGGCTGTTATGCTGATTTTGTTTTATCTTTGCAAGTTTCTTCTTTTATCTAGTTTACGGATCAAGGGATTGTGGATCCGAGGTCAGCCTATGGCTCAAGCCACCGGGCTGTGCCAAGTGTTAGAGTTAGACCTTAGGAGGATTACTTTTGACAAAGGTGTGAACCGTAGTCTATTTTAAGTGACTTTTGGGATCTTGGAAGTTAAGGGTCAATTTGTCTCTTTCATGTGAGGCAGAAAGCCATTCAGTTATGTAGCGTGATGGGATGGGTAGATTTTCTGTATAATGGTGGATTTCTAGTTGTCAGATGCAGCAGTTTGTCAAATGCAGAGTTCATATTAGTTGTCGTATTTCCGTTTCATTCTCTTTGTGTATTCCATGTTCTGAGTACAATACAAGTGCAAAAATGGTCAGTTTGAAGTGTGTGTGTTGCTGAAATGATGCATGTGCAGTAGGCTGAATTTGTATGGTTTTCAGAGTGAAATGTCATAAGAATTGTCAGAATCAGTGTACAAAAATGCTCGGCTAAACCAAACCATTAAACAAAACTCCATCAGCATTCTGAAACACTGTTATAGCAAGCACTACGTAGTTACTCATAGGCGGACATATACCCTGCATCCATCAACCTCTCAAAACTCATGTGAAGAGAAAGTATCATGCATGATAGTCGACAAGCACACTTATGAATAGCTTGGTTAGGGTGGTTGCTTGCATATAAAGCATATCAAAACGCTGCAAGTCAACTATGTACACGAGGTGAATCAAGTCAAACGATCTATCGAAAAACACAACACAAAGGTAAAGATAGTGCAAACCAGGCTTCAATACATTAGGAAATTTGGGAGGTCATTTGGAGGGCCTTCGAAGAAAATAAATTTTTTCCCTTCTCTCTCTAGAAAATTGATGTGGTCAAAGAAAAGGTGTCCTCATCAACCGTTCAAAAAGTGTACTTTGAAGTGGATTCTTTTCACAGAGTCATAACGGCTGTAATGATTGATGGAATGTCCCTTTTCAATTATATTGAATGCACCTCGTCATATAGGAGGAATTTCTTTTCCATAGGATGTATGCAGTAGGTAGTCTAGGGAGTAATGGTGCTATTCTCTTTTGTTTCTACATTTTTTTGACTGTGTATACATGGCTTCTTCGTCCACCACCTCAAAACTTCTCACTAAACGTCATAAATATCATCTACATGATGATTTGAGTCCTGAATATGAGCCTTTATGCAAGTGAAGTAAAACAAACACAACAGTAACACAAAAGGAGAAAGAAAGACTCAGAGTAGAAGGACCAAAACACATAGATTTATGGACAAATGGATCCCTCTATCCTTTGACTCCTATGACCAATGCCTCCCCTACATTTGTAAATATGACTACTTTATTGACCTTTGCAAGTGACGAATAGAATGTTTTACTTGGCTACTGAAAAGCTCTGACTGGGAATTTAGAAATTCAAAAAAGCATGGGAATGCGGGGATTGGCATTGATAAGCTTAGCAACGACTCCCATGTGATACTTCTTGTTGAAACATAGGAGCATGATGCGCAAAGAATTCTTGGATTTAACAAATATGATCTGTATTCTTTGATGTGGACCAAAAATGCAAAGCAACGTAGAGTCCAAGAAGGCGTAGCATGTATGATAAAAAAGGGTTTGAAAGATGTTTCCATTGTCGAAGAGGATAAGTATAAACGCTACTTATGGCTGAAAACCAGACCACCCAATGGTCAAGTCATGTTTGTGGTTGGTTTCTACGTTCCTTACTATGACTCCAACATTTATGCTCGCTTGGATATGGATAGAGATCAACCCTATGTTGAAATAGAGTAAGACATTACTCATTACAAGGACCAAGGTGAAGTCATTGTTTTTGGAGACATGAATGCTCGCACAAATAGGTTACAACACGACACACAACAAGTTGACATGCCGCATGTCTCAAGAAGAATGGATGACTCATACATGTATAAACAAAGTTCTAATGATGCAAAAGAATTAGATCACTATGAAAAGTCACTTCTACATATGTGCAATAGTACCAGAATGCTCATTGAAAATCGTGTATCTTTATGGAAAGGCACCAATGACTTTACATGTAGAAAGCACAATGGTGATAGTGTGATTAACTATATGTTGTTTTTGGAAGCCACTATAGAATACATACAAAGCTTTACACTTGGTGAATGGAATCTGGAATCGGATCATAGGATGCTATGTATTGACCTCAAGTGTGGTAAAAGACCCGAGCATGTAGCCACCAATCATGATGTGAATCATTCGTACCTACATCTAGACTTCAAACGAGCACTTATATATGCTGATATGGTGGACCAAATGTTAAGCATTACAGAGAATCAAGAGAGCCCAACATTAGAATGAAAGTGGAAAGTTTTCAAAGAAGTAATTTGCTCTTGTTCGATGGAATGCTTTTCGATGAAACACATGTCTTGCAAAAGATCCAAGAAAGGTAGCACCAACAAGAAATGGTTCGAGATGGACTGTAGTAAAGCCCGAAAACACTTGCTAAGGTTGGATGCAAGCAAAGACAAGAAAGGTTACTTGGAACATTCACACACATACAAAGCACTTGTTCAAAAAAAGAGGAGAAGGTGGGCAGTCAAAAAACAACTTCTTTTAGCGCAAGAAAAAGCACATGCATGTGGCAAGTTTTGGCAAAATCTAAAAGGCAAGCGTGTTGAGAGCTTTGGTGACTTGACTCTTGAGGATATGTATACGCATTGCAGGAACCTCTATGAGCAACCCAATGTTGATAAGATGGAGTGTTGTAGCTCCCTTCCGTTCATGCCTCCCTTCTTTACCATTGAAGATGTATGTTGCGCGTTTGAGAAACTTGCTACCCGCATGGCAGGGGACCTTCAAGGTGTCAAGGCTAAAATAATTAAATGGACAAGCAAGAAAACATGATATTGGATATGCGATATGTTTAACCTTACACTTCAGCATGGCATGCCTCAGGATTGGAGTGAACATTGGATCAAACCTTTGCACAAAGGAGGAGATGTAAACAATGCGAACAGCTACCGTACTATAATGGTTGGTTCTTTGAGGGCAAAGTTATGTGGATGTATCATGGAGATGAAGATAAGTGAATGGGCTGAAAATAATGGCAAACGTGCACTAGGCCAAGCAGGTTTTTGAAAGCATCATAGCACTATTGATCACCTTGTCACTCTGCGAGTTCTTATGGAAGTGTCTCGATTGAAAGAAAAAAATTTGTATTGTTGCTTTGTAGATTTCAAGAAAGCTTTTGACATGGTACCGCGAGGAAATCTTTGGAGACGTATGCAAAGCCTTCAAGTGCCGAGAGAATTTATGCATGCAATCTTTTGCATCTACCAAAAAGTGATATGTCGACTACGTATGGGAGATGGAATTTCCAAATTTTTTTCAAGCACCATTGGTGTCAAACAAGGATGCCCACTTTCCCGAACCCTCTTTGGGCTACTCATTGATGAATTGGAATGCATGATTCTTAATTTTATGCAACAAGAAGGCATAGAAGAGGTTAAGATCGGAAATGTGGTGATTGTGCTTTTGTTTTATGCCGATGATGTAGTGCTCTTGGCACATACCTTAGAAGATGCACAAAAGCTTATGAGTGTCTTGGAACACTTTTGCCTACATAGCGAGCTGATTGTGAATGGATCCAAAACTTGTACAGACCCTCAAT
Organism: Adiantum capillus-veneris; assembly: GCF_014529385.1. Taxonomy (NCBI): domain Eukaryota; kingdom Viridiplantae; phylum Streptophyta; class Polypodiopsida; order Polypodiales; family Pteridaceae; genus Adiantum; species Adiantum capillus-veneris. The sequence goes on along the minus strand of NC_140933.1, from coordinate 5,178,494 downwards.
GATAAAAATCCATGCATTGTATACAACAATGAGCAACTTGAAGTGGTAGATAGCTTCAAGTACCTTGACCTTGAGATTCCATCCAATCATAGATGGAAGGATTGCGCAATGCGTTGCTTGGAAGCTGGAAAGAGGGCTTATTATGCATTTAAGAACATGTGCAATGCTGGAGAGATCAAGTGTTGGGCTCTCAAAAAGTACCTCTTTGACACATTGGTGACACCGGTGCTTCTTTATGGAGTGGAGGTGTGGGGTGGTAGCATCGGAAAGTCTACTTGGAAAGATTTTGAGAATGTCCAAAAGCGTTTTCTCACCAACTTTTTCCAAGTCAAGACACAAACACCCTCCATGATCTTACTTCTTGAGTCCGAATCGCTTCCCATTGAGGTCTTGGGCATGCAAAGGGTTGTGGAGTACATGCTTAAGACACAACATAGCCCTTTGTATCAACTTCCTAGAATCGCATATGAAGCAAGTCAAAAGGTCCAAAAGACATGCAAGAGCAAAATACTAAGTTCGGGGTGGATGCTTGACATCAAGAAATGGTTTGGAAGATGGGATCCATGTTACTTGGTCAAGGATGCGTCGATCGACTCCCAAGTTAATGAGGCCTTCTTACAACGCCAATGTATCACGGCTTGGGAGAAATCCAAAGGTTCTCGCTTTAGCCATTACACCACACACATTGCCCCAACTACAAATCTCTCGTCTTCTCCAAGTACGACGAACCCATCCCTACATCCTTGAACCCATCCCATTGAGTGTGATCCGCACCATTGCCTCCATTCATCTTAGCTCGCATTCTCTACGCTGTGAGACAAGACGTTGGGGCACTGGCGAGGAGTCTCATCGACTTTGCACCTTATGCCCTGGTCAAGTGCGAGAGAGTGATTACCACACACTACTTGAGTCCTCATCTTTTGACCACATTAGGTCCTCTTTTCCCCATATATTCAGCCATGATCTCGCCCTACATACCTTCCTCTGCCAACCACGATGTGGACTCTCTATTGCTACGCACATTTCAGCCATTTTTGAGCATCGAGAGTCACTTATGATCTCCACTCACACCATGTGACATGTTCATTTGGTCCCATAGGTCATATTTGACCTCTGAGGATGATAATAGAACTATCTATCTATCTAGAACTATCTATCTATCTTTGTGACAGATTGGTCTCACAGGTTTTCTAAAAATTTATTATAGAGGTTACTTAGAGCACCTCATTTTATTTGACTTCAACTCCTCTATCTTCCTTATTTCTTGCCCCTTATATGCTCCACAGTGAAGAACGATTACCAGACCAATTCTACGCTTATGTGCACCATAGGACAACAAATAGAGGGAGGGGCTTCTCTCTCACTCTATGAGTTTGCTACGGCATGCCGACGATGAACGGCTTACATAAAAGACCACTCCACACACCAAAAGTCCTCCCAAATTTTCGCATCTCTCTCTCTCTCTCTCTCTCTCTCTCTCTCTCTCTCTCTCTCTCTCTCTCTGGCTTTGCTGTAACAACATCTCAAAACTGAAAAAACTGTCAAAACTTTATGTTTTTCTTGCCGACTTGAAGGCATTGTCGGACAAAACTTGCAAGGGTGGAAAATCCACACTCGCCATGGAGAATGATGCAAAATCTCCAAGGAATTTGGATGCTAATCCAATGACATCGTCTACAACAACAGAAGCAATGATCATGGCTTACTTGATCTCATTACAAGAAACCGTCAACAAGCAAGGTGAAGAGTTGCGGGCACTTGCAATGGAGAATGGTACTTTAAGAGTTCTTGTTGTGGAGAATGAGCACCTCAAGAAATTTCTTGAAATGCAAACAACATGCTTGGTGCATCTTGAGAATGAAGTTCAAGAATGTAAGCGCTCTCTTGTGGACATGAATGTATTGAAAGAGTGCTTGAGCAAAGTTGAGAGTGATCATATTGAAAGAGGAAACGATAGATACAATACGACATGATGTATGTGAGATGAGAAATGCATCCAAATCATGGGCTGATATATGTAAGGATAATGTGGTTTCTACATCTCCTATCATGCAAGCCGTTGTGCAAGCAAAGAATGTATCGGAAGGGACTGTGTGCCTATCATGTACTTGGCCACCAAAGTTTCAGTGCAACCTCGCAATGTATGCCATCCACCTATTTAACATACCACCCTCTATCAGGGGGTTTTTTATAGAAGCAAGCATCTAGAGATTTACATACCAGCATTGTCTTTGCAACATGTATGTGGAAAGTGTGAAATAGTTCCATAAATAAGCTTATAGGACAAAAATTAGCAATCTTTACCAATTTAGTAGATACTGAATTTTGTAGGGACCTCTGCACATCCCTAAATAGCTTGCTTCTAAGAGCCTCACACACGGTGGTGTCTGGGATTGTGGCTAGTCAACACAACTCCAATTGGTAGAGAGAGGGAGTTTAACCAGATGACCTTTTTTATTTTTATGGTTGAGCTAGTATTAATGCTCATAGAAGAAAATTCCCTCATCTATAAGACTCTTGCTAGTTCTTACATCATACTGTAAAACACCAATGTCAGCGTGGGTTACAGAGATAAGATCTATAATACACTCTAGTGGCTCCCATTCCTTGTATGATGAAGGTTAGACATCTGCAAGTGCAACAACAAAATGTAAGACACCTAGTCTAGCTAATGAAACTGATGAAGAACTTATGAGAAATAGATCTTGCTCTATTAATATTGTTCTACCTCTTCAAAAGAATAAAAAAATGAAGAGAACAGCAAGGTCTAAAAGTAAGAATAGAGATGGAAGGCTATGAACACCCTCACAGTTTCATCGAGGATGATAAGCCAATGGGACATCTCCGCCATTAGCAATCACATTGGAGTGACTATAGACATGTTGTACCAAACTTCTTTAACAGTTATCTTGCCCACCTCTACTTTGAAATCTAGCACTCGTGCTTTCCATGTTGAACAAAATAAATTTGATGTTGAGGATCTTTTCCTCCTTCTTTGGTTTCATAAGGACCCAAGAACCTTTGTATATTGTCTATTGTTGCCATTGACTATCTATATTGATGGAGTTTGAGATAGTGATAGAGCTTATGGTGCTACTTGGCCTCCTTGGGAGACTAATGGCGAGGCTTTCTGGGGAGAGAGCACAACAACCCCTAGAGCTATTAGGGCGGGAAGAAGAAGAAGAAGAAACCATGGCTGGTAGAAGAAAGCGTCAACTTGCTTCCAATGGAGGGAAATTCCAATGGAGGGAAATTCAGTTTTGAATGCTTGGTTATGGAGCAAGAGCTTTTGGTGGCAGGAGAATGATACAGTATCATAGCTGTATTTCAGTACCATAACTACATACAGACCTTGGGTCCACATATAGATACCTTCCAACGTCGTAAAAAACGAGGTTCTACCTCATGTTCTTCTCTTTATTTTGCATTATTTGATTTATTTCTTCCTATTTCTATGTTACATTGGCTTGTTGTTCACTGGATGCGCCTCCTTTTCTCTCTCCTCAATAAGGCCCTCCAAATGATCTCCCAAATTCCCTAATGTGGCGTCCAGATTTGACAAATTCAATGAAACTGGATTCTATTCTTGGCAAATAAAGGTAAAAGGCTATCTTATGCGAAAAAATTTGTGGAGTATCGTGAAGCCCCTATCAACCAACAAAGCTGTCGTGAGTGTCGTGAAGCCCCTATCAACCAACAAAGCTGGCACATCTGCTGCTTTTATGAGAGTGCTATATTCCAAGCAACAACGCAAGGATGAGCAAGCATTACGTATTATTCTAACATCTCTCAAAGATGAAATTATTTATTATTTGGATGGCGTGCAATCTTCTAGTGCTTCCTGGATATAGCTAGAGAAGTTTTTTGGTGCTATAGCTAAGTATTCAATCAAGAGTCTAGAGATGGAGTTGTACTCTCTTGCTATGCGTGCCAATAAAACATTACATATTTTGCTAATAGATTGAAGAGTATTGAAAATCAACTTGTTTATGTTGAATCCCCAATACTAGAAGAAGATCTCATAGTTTTTTCGTTAAAAGAATTGCTTGATGGATTCATCATATTGTCACACTGTTTTAAAAGAGAATGATCCGCTTCCCTCCTTGGATGGTATCATCAATTCATTACAAGAAGAAGAAAAAAGGGTATCCCCTACCAACTCTCCCATTATATCCCCCATTAGTTCTTTTGATACTCCCAGTGCCTATGCAATCACTAATTGTGCTTCTACCTCTGCTTCATCTCGACCATCCATTGGTACGAGGTCTTGTGCCATTTGTGGACGCAACAAACACCATAAAAGGGATTTTTTCAAGAAGAATCCTTGTTTTCACTGCGATAAGACAAATCATCCTTCAAATAAGTGCTTTCGAAAAGGTAAAAATCAGATTCATGTGATTGATGAGATACCGAATCCCAAATACTTTATGTTGACAGTGATGTTCTTTAGATCAACTCTTTTTATGTTTTTCCTAGTCAAATAAACTTGTACGGGCTAGACACTGCCACACATACAAAGTGGTAAGACCTTCCAAAAATACCAACTGTTGTTCAAGTCCTATTTTTGTCCTGCTTCTCATGAGGTTATTGGGTACACCTTAAACCCAAGGTTGGACAGTGAACCAAAAACTCCATTCGTTGGAGCTAATTTTTCCTACACCCTATCTATGCTTAAGGAGAGGTTTACAATCATAGCACCAGGTTATGGATATACCAAAACCCTTGGTTGTGAGAGAACCTAAAATTCACGGTTTTCGAGTACACCAAAAACTTGAGATATCATGAGATTGATGTATCTAGTTCGGGTTTTTCGGGCTTGAGGGGGTGGGGTGGGGTTGGGGGGGGGGGGGGGGGGGGGGGGGGGTTGGGTTTCTAACCGTGCACTTGGGAACATGCCCTTATGGAATGCATATAAGGTCAGTTAAAAGTACAGTTAGAAGTTGAGTTTTTTGCATGGCTAAAGGCTTCTATATATATATATGTAAGGATCTTTTACAAACAAACAACAGCGTTTATTTTTCAAATAGTCGTCTCTCCTTCTCTCTCGTTCATCTCCTCTCTCGCTTCTTGACTCTCTCTCGTTGCCATGGCTACACACCGTCGCCATCCTCAATAAGCCCCAAGCCCTACAACTAGTATCGGAGCCAATTAGGTTGAGGAGGACAGTCGCCATCCCAACCCGACTGCACGTAAGTTTTTTTAAATGATCTCCATAGCGTAGGTGACGAGCAACAGTTTTTTGACGAGCAGAAAATTTGACGTGTGTGAGGACGCCATCTCACATTGCAAGCAATTGGTTTTCCTTTGTGTGTTTCAAAAGGCAGCGAGCTTCAAGGCTTGAAGCCGTCGTGACGGTGTTGTGCACTTTCCAAGCGTTCTAAAACACTGCATCTCCCAAGGCCGACAAAGCTCGCGGCCCAGGTGAAGGCGAAGCATCTCAAAATGCAAAAGTGGTGGGGTGTGAGATGTGTAGTTGAAGAGGTGCAAGCAAACTCCATCAGCGTTGTGAAATGTTGTTATAGCAAGCACTACAGAGTTATTCATTGGCGGACATATACCGTACATCCAGCCACCTCTCAAAACAACTGTGAAGAGGGAGTATCACGCATGATAGTCAACAATCACACTTATGAATAAATACAGTCTAACATTACATTGGCTGAAAAAACCCGGCTCGCTGCTGTTGTGCACCTTTACCTAACTTTGCAATCGCTCAGCGCCCACTCTCTCCCCACCCTTGCTTGCGCGTGTTACTATGTAGCCCTTGCGTTGCACCGCCCCCGCGCGCTACTCACTCTCCACCCCCTTGCACTGTGCTGCTTTACCCGCCCCCCTGCCCCTCTCATCCTCTTCCTTCATGCTACCCCCCCCCCCCTTCTGCCCGCCTATGCTCCTTCTCACCTGCATTCCCACCTCCTTGTTGTTGTTGTTGCAGCCCACCATCACCCCCCCTTTTAAAAAACCCAAAATTTTTCCTATCCCCCTCCCCGCGCGCACACACACACACACATGAACATTCTCTCTTTGCCTCTCTTTAGCCGTCTCAATTGCCCCCCTTCTCCCTCCAAGGTTCCTGCAGGCTCAGGATTTTGCTTCGACTTTGGGTACCTGCCTTGACATCATCTCCCTCCCCTTCTTTGACCGTAGTAGCAGACACAGATGGAGGCTCAAGCTCCACCATAGAGGGACTCTGATGAAGTCCCCTCGCCCGATCCCGTTGAGCCCACCATACGACTTGCTCTCATGCCGATAGAGCAAGCGAGCCTAGCCGCAGAGGTGGAACGCCTTCAGGCGACTTCCATCATCTGCAAGATGTTGGGATGTGAGGTTTTGTTTCATCTCTTGTGTGAGCAACCCCGTCCACCTCATGTGTCAATCCATGTGAAGAACCTCTTACAACCTTTGTGTAAAGAACAACCACTTTTGTTTGTGCATAGGCAGCCACCTCTTGTGCTCATGTGTTAAAAGGCTGTCCATTTGTATAAGCCTATATAGAGAAACATTCTACTGAATAATTGTAAGATTTATCATTTGCAAGGGTAGTCTATATTGTATTGTGCAATAGTTTCTCTCTCAAGCTCTACACTAACCTCTCCAAGCATGCTTATGCCACGAATGGCACACTAGCCTATCCACCTTAACCCTACACAAGATTCTCGGCACCAAACCCAGCAGAGGAGAACTGCGCGATCTTCTCCAGGCCCGCCTTATCACAGAGGTGTGCAAGATCTTGGATGTTCAGTTCCTTGAACATGGCTACTATCAGATAGAGTTTGAGACTTTTGAGATGGCATCCAAGGTCATCGCGATAAGCCCCTTGGCTATCAGAGCAGTTTGAGCCCACTTTCGACAGTGGAGACATGGTTTTGATCCTGCTACATATGTGCTGGTAGAGGAGGCAAACCTTTCCATCTCCGTCTGCTTTGCTAGTTTGAGAAGGGAGTACGTACCACTTTTGTCCAGGATAGGCTCAGAGATTGGGACTGTCCTAGAGATACATCGCACGGCAGCCTCTGTAGCTGCCAAGGTGGTGACATCCCTTTAGTACGTGTTTTGGTTCAGACCCACACTCTCCCAAAGGTCATTCTACTACCTCGGGTGAGTGGGGGTTGGTTCTACCAGAGCGTGGAGTATTTGGGCCTCCCGAATCAGTGCTTCATTTGTAGACAGATGGGCCATTTACTGTACACCCAGGTGAGCTCGACCCACAATGCATGTGCAACCTCCCAAGGTTGAGAAAGCTCAGCAGTCAAACACACAGGATGCACAAACTGATACCTCGACTGAGACCAGTGATCAAACAGCTAACGGTTGGCAAAAGGTGCTTGGCCGCCATCGCTAGGGGTGGGCCTGCCCCACCGCCCCCCCTGGTGGTCGACCTTTTGCATCTTAGCAACACTGCTTCCGAGTGTGAACCATTTTGACCCCCTTCAACAGGACCCACTTGAGGAGACCCCTTCCACTTTAGTTCCTCCTCCCCCCTCCCTCAAACGCTACCGCTCCTCCCCCACCTCCACCTTCGCCTCCCGTCCCTCTTCTCTCCCCGGTGGGGCCCACAACCTCATCTCCCGACCCCTTCACCACTCCTCCTCAAACGCAAGGGACTGGACACATGTCTGCCACGAGGCATTCTCTTGGTAGTGCTTTTGCTACAAGCTATGTGGATTGGGAGGGACAGCCCCACTTGAGGCCCCCTTTTTTGGTGCAGACTTCTTCTACATTCGCAGATGCTGGGAGTTCTTCGACTACAGTTTCACTCTATTCCTGGGTGACTCTTCTCCTGACCTGGAGGAGGCTTGATTTTGAGTTCATGTCCTCTTTCTTGCAGCTAGAGGCATTGAGGCTCTGGATAGAGCGGTGGGTTTCTCCTTCCCATTGTGCGATAGGGGTCTCACTGAGTGGACCTAGCACACATTTCTTGATTGGCTCCAGACTCAGGCTACTGAGTTCTCACACCACACAGGGGACTGAAGGGTGATAGATCTGGTGCAGATACTTTGGCCTCTTGCCAAGTTCACCATGACACCTTCGGATACAATGGGTTGCAGGCACATTATGGTGCATTTGTTTGCTGACACTCAGAGCCATCCGTGTTATGTATTTGTACGTGGGGATTCTTGGACAAAGGATGTAGCCCTTTGGGATGCACACTCGGTTTGGGCCAGGGCAGGACAGTCACTTCTTTTGTGCTTGTCTAGAGGTTGTTCAGATGCAGATTACTCCCCATCCAAACCGGCCTCAAAGATAGCACAGTTGGCTGCTGTGGCAGCATCTATTTTCTCCCACTAACTCCATGAGGTTCATCTCATGGAATGTGCAGGGACTAAGAGGGCCCCAATTTCAGCGTCAGCGGGGTCGACTACGTTAAGAGCTTCAAAGATTCCTTGTGGGTGGTGAGATTGACATTTTTTCTTTGACTCAACACTTTCGCATCGTTTTCTTCTTGTATGTGTCTCCAAATCTTGTCTAGGGCATCATCCTCTCTGTAAGCTTTTAGTCTCATAGGATGAAGATCCTCAGATGCTTGATCTGTGGTATTCATCACTACACTGAGCTTTTCTATTTCATCTATGAAATTCTCGATGGTCCCTTAAGTTTCATGCCTCGATGAGATTATCGATGTTGGAGCTGGAACTTTGATCCAACTCTTTGGCTTCCTTGCAAGTGGTTCTAGCAAAGCTCCGACCTTTGCTTTTCTAACTCTCCATAAGGGTACGTCATCCATTTTTGTTCTTGGTTTTTCTTAGTCTAAAGTTGCACTTCCATAAGTGTGTCTAGAGGTTCATTCACTTTTTCAACTAGTACAGATCCTCCAAGCTTGCACTCTTTGGTATCTTTGTCTCATTTGGCTCTTGGCAGCTTTGCATACAGTGCCCAACGGTCCCTCATCCTTTTTTTATGATGACGCTCCTTCAACTTTCCCTACAAATAGGCTAGCCCCCAAACAGTGCCTTCGTCTGCTCGGCCTCATTTGCAGTCACTACCTCCACCAAGCTTGCAAGATAGGATAGCATACCAAGGTTTCAAGCTCCCTCCCTTTTATCGCATGGCCATCCCCACTAGTGGCCCCCTTTCTCAATGCAATTGGTCGCTTTTTAACTACTCCTAGAAACCCACTTTCTGAGCTTGTCGCCCCTTGTCCATCCTCTTGCTTTATGACCCCCTCCCCTCCTCTTTTTAGTTGTACTCAAACTCCCCTTCCCATGAAAACTGGCATGCCCCTCTCCCATGAAGCTTCTTGTACTCAAACTCTGTCATTCATGCCATGCTTGGTGGCTCTCCACTCCTACATGCCATGCAAGCTTGATGGTAGTGCTGATAAAACTGACTTCCACAGTCTCAACAAGATTAACACGATATGGCATTAGAAATTCTCCGTTGTTCCCATAGGCGTCCATTGCTTTGGGTTTTGGGCGGCCAATTCCCTAGCCACTTGGACATATATCATAATCAATGCAGTCCAAGCAGTGGAACTTCTTGTGATTTTATGAGAGCACCACAATAGGCATACATATCGACCAACTCTTTGCTTAGCACAACATCCTATAACCTTTGACTGGCATTTTTGCTAAAACAAGGCATTACAAGTGATGGCATCTTGGATAGGAAGCCCTTCAAGAATTATATCCCCATTTGTAAGAGCATCACATTTGGCATACATATGAATCCAAATCATTTCTTAGTACAACATGTTCCTATGACATCCTCCCTTGGGCTGGCAATATCCACGTTAATCCTCTTTCCCATGACATCGACTTTTAATAAGGCCACTTCCCTTCAAGGTACAAGCATAGGTGGATGTATCAGAGAGAATCCTTCCATTCGCATCCGATTAAAATAGCTCATAGCTTCCTTACCACGGTTGGGTATATTTTCATCTAATGCATTCCAAGTAATTACATTTATGTTAAGTAGCCCATCAAGAATTTTTATCTATTTTTGTAAGGGCACCACATTAGGAATACTTATCCACCATCCATTGCCAAGCACGACTATGCTGCATTTTCCACAATCAATGTAATCTATAAAATAAAATTTTTTCCTTTAATATCCTCAAGCACTTCTATGCTTTACGATGTTGGGTATGCAAGCCCTTGTGCGTCTAACTTCTGGGTAAATCCCCTTTTATGAAGCATGCAAGTAGCTTCAGTTGGAGTCCAAGTTATGCATGGCAAGTTTGTCTTTTATATTGTAGGCTTTCAATACAGTGAATATATTGTTGGTGCAACCAAAGTTGGTCAGAGCTGGAAAGTGGTCTATGCCAGACAGAGGTAGTAGGCAAGTGCAGTGCAGAAGGCTAGGGCAGGTGCTAAGATTGTGGGCAGCCAAAGTATAGCGGAAATGTATGCTCAATGTGGTTTTTTAGGCCAAAAGGGCTGAGGGATGGTCCAGATAGGATAGCAGATGAAGGTGTCCGAAGTGCCAACTCAGTGTTCTGGAATTTAGTGTTTGATGTGCTCTAGAAGCTGGTCTGGACAGCTCGTCAAACGGAGCCTCGGTGCTCAAGATACTGAAGTTCAAAGGTAGAGTATGTAGCAGATCCCTGATGGGTAGGGCAGCTGGGGACAGGTGGCCTAGGCAAGTGCCAGTGGATGCATGTGTAGTGCTCGAGTTATGGAGCATACTTGTCTTATTGGATTGCAAATCGGAGCTCGAGATAGCAAGATATGGTTAGTTGAAATTTTTTCGGGGGCCAGTTATGAACCTGCTTGCCCGCATTGGAGGATGTTCCATCTGGCATCTTTTTGGTCTCACCAAGGTTCTCGGTGATGGTGTGCACTATGTGGAGTTAGTCGAAATTGACCGCATGTGATTCTGAGTTCCGAGCACTGAGTTACGGCCTGGAGAAAACGGGAGGATTTGGCGGTGGGTGAGATTGCAGATGATTTTGGTTGGTTTTGCCGACCCCGTTTTACAGCCTCTCAAAACTCAGAAAGTGGTGAAGGTAGAGCGAGTCGAGGTCCACAATGACAGTTTTCAGTGGGTTTTTCCGGTTCGGGCATACCATCAGTAAGCCGAAGGGAGCAATGCTCTGAAAAAGGGGGGGGATTTTCATTCCCAAGGTGTTTTTGAAGGGTTTTTTTGGAGGATTGAAGGCCTTTGGAGGTAGGCTCTTGTAGTGCCCTACACGTGGCAGTGGGCATTGCCCTACATGCGCAAGAAGGCCTCCGAAGCTTGGGGTATTTGGGTCAGGGCGTGAGCCCATTTGGAGATGTGTAAAGGGAGGCGAGCTCCCCTTGGAGCTCTATGATCTTTGGCGTGGAATTGGGTAGCGCAGTGAGCGCAGTGTCCGGCGGCACATCGGCGCATGGCAATTTTGGCCGACGAGGGGTGGTGCTAGGCGCTCGTGCCCGCGAGAGGGATGAAAAGTGGTGGCCGGCGGTTGGCGTAGCGCCGTACTAACGTGGCAGCGTCCAACAGGGGCATGTGCCCGCAGCCATCAAAGGCCCCATCTTTTAGAGTTGAGGGGGAGAGGGCAATAGCGACCTTGCTAATGCCCCCCTCCCTAGTGAGTGGTTAAGAGAGTAGTCCCATAGGAATCAAGGAAAGGCCGGAGCAGCAGGGTATGAACCGGGGGCAAGTGAAAAATTGTGGGGTTCCCGCGGTAGTGGAGTGAGCCAGAGAGAAGGCCTAAAGCTGCCAGGAGAACAAAAGGGGTGGCCCCACTTCAAGGCCAATCAAGCAAAGGCCAAGGCAAGAGAAAAGGTAGGGCCAGACCAAAAAAGAGAGAAGGAGAGGATAGAGAAAAGAAGAGAGAAGAAGCAGGAGGAGCCGGGCAGAGATGGTCAAAGGGTTTTAAAAAAAGGAGCAGTGCAAGGCGAAGCTCCCAAAGGGGTAAAAATGAAGAAGAAATAAAAATGAAAAAGCCTAGGGGCAATAGCAACGTCGCTATTGCACCCCCCCAAGTGAAAAGAGAGGAAAAAGAAAGCAGATGAAGCAAGGCGGAGCCCCCTTCCCAAAGATACCAAGCTAGGGTACCAAATGGACCAATAAAGAGGCAATTTTCAAAATTGAAGACCCCCCCCATAAAAGTCAAAATTTAATCAAATTGGGGGCTTTTTTCCTGGCTTTTGGTGCCGTTTGAAGCCTGCAAAGTGGAGCTCTCTGACAGAGGAGTGTCCCTGTTGAATCATTTTGTATTTTCTTGTGTAAATGGCCATGGTGATGGCAGTGTAATCCTGTGTATGTGCTTTGTGAAGTGCAATCGAGCCACTGTTGCCCCGTCTTGTTGTTTTTTCCCCTTCCCCCCTTCTCTTTCTCTTTCTCTAGTGTTTCCCCTCGGTGCCGGCAGTGTGGATGTGTGTGCCCCCCCGGACCGACGGTGTTTTTTGTGAGACAGCGAGATTGAGTGGCTGTGAGTGTGTGTAAGGGTGGAGACAGACCGTGGCAGCATGTGTGCATCGTGTGGTGGATTTGTGGAGTGTGTGAGCCTTGGAAACTGGGCAGGCAGTGGTCTGCTAGTGTAAAGTGTGTTTTTGTAGGTGTTTTCCGAGAGGACAGGGGTGATGTGGATACCCTAAGCTATAGAGAGGCCCTTGTGTTGGTGTCGAGCATGTTCCCCCATTCCCCCTCTGTTTCCTTGTTGTGTATCAAATTCTCTCTCTCGCGCTTGTTTATGTTGCACCACAACTTCTAGCCATGGCACCCCAAAGGCTTCACCCCCCATAGCTGCACATCATCATATGGTATCAGAGCAAGGTTCTTGGCCTCAAGTCAGTGCGCGGGAACGGCCGTTAGCAGAGGAAATAGAAGGCGCCGTCATTTGCAAATAATTGAGCAAAACCGGCCTCAATCAGTTCTCCCTAGCTTGCTAGAGATATTTTGTCTCTTGACCCCCTGCAAATTCGGCATACATCGTCCGTTGTGAGCAATAATCCAATCTTTGTCGTCTACGCTGTCGGCATCTGCAAACAAAGAGAGAGTTCGTTTTTTTGTGGTAACCTTTGTGTTCACACTTTAAAACGGTGGCCACCCATTCAATTTTTTAAAGCAAGGATTCCCACCCTCGGGTAACCTCGGCTCGATATTTGGTGCTCGGTGCTCGTTAATAGCATATTGAAAAGGATATCAGCTTTGCGACGACAGGAGAGCATCTCAAAAGGGCTTCAAGCTGCAGTATTAACGCCTCTCAAAACACTGCAAGGCAAAGCATCTCAAATTGTTGTTCACAGACAACAAGGCACATCATCTAAAGATTCTTCGAAGTACCACCTCAAAAATGCTACCAATCACCAACGACGAAACATTTCAAAACGCTCACAAGACTATGAGTTGTGTTCTTTGGCTTATATCTATTCAACACACTGGGCATTTCAAGATACTTATGTTGAGAAGCATGTCATTTTTGTCAAGGATACTTCTGATGCAGAAGAGAAAAAGAGGGGCTTCAAAAAAACAAAAAAAAAATCAAAGCTCATTTGGACAAAAGCCTGTGGTGATTATTTTGATAGGTTTGCTTGGAACACTTGGTACATCCATAAAGAGTTCAAAAAACAGTCAAAAAATAGCTTTGTCAGCTTTTGTCTATTGTCAAAACCATCATAAACTTTCAGTCAAAGCCTCCTTTTTACATTATCTGTTGTTAGTTATTGTCATGCTTGTAAGTTGTCATCATGTCGAAATTGTATGGGTTATAGACATTGCCACGAAAATAAAGTGGTATTGACATTCTTTAACAAACCACCTTTTGCATTATCTATTTTTTTTGATACCACGGAGATGCTTTCTGGCAAAGAATTCTTCGACACAAGAACAAATAAATTTCTTGAAAGCTTCCCATTTAATTTCCAATGGTGCGTCATATTGAAGCTTTGTCATCCATAACTTTTGCTTAACCATTTCAATGTACATTGGTGCCCATTTGAAATCCATACATAATGATAACTTCTCTTCCCTTTGGCTGATATTATCATGCTTAGTTGATTATCCACATGCAAGGTCAATCTCGTAATCGAAGCTATACGCGAACAGCGAGAGACGTAGAGCGAAAGAGAGGGAAAGAGCACGTTCAGGCGCACCTCCTAGAAGGGAGTGCTACGCCGGAACGTGAGAGAGAAGAGAGGAGAGGTGAGAAGAAGAACGCAGACACTGGGTGCAATCTCCCCCCGTGCAAGAGTCACCATTTCCCTCTTGCACGTATTTCATTTATAGATTTCTTGAATGGTCAAATTGGTTACAAATTGGCCGGCAGGTCATAAATGGCCAAAGCTCATAAAGAGCACTTGAATAATCAAATATACATAAAATATAATATCCTTTTGCATAATCCATTATCTGCTAATGCTTTTGCCACCTGTCAGCTGTAATAAATGGATAAATGCAATTTCGTAACAATTTTTCTTTTCTAATGCCTTGTAGGCCTCATCAATTCCCTTGATCGAAGCGACGGCTGGATTTTCTCGTATTTGCCGCAAGAATATCGCATGATCATTGATTCTTTGTTCTGAGTACTATAGGGAAGCATTGGCTACAACTAACTATACCTGGATCTTTTGAGCTGATAGGGTTGTAGTTAGAAGTTCATTTGTAACTTTTGTCAGCTGATCATCCTTTGCTTTGCATGCATCTGACAGTTTTGTGAGCAACTCACCCAGTTTTTCCATTTCTTTTTGAGGCTTATCTCTTGCGAGCTGATGTTGTTCAGCTTCTGCTCTCAACTCTTGCACTTGCCTCTGTAGATCGATGATGACATTGAGTCTGTCATCCAGCTCCCCTTGGAGTGCATCAATCACCATCTCTAACTCTTTGGCCCTTGTGCTACGGCCAAGTGCTACTGAGCAAAGTTGTTATGTCATCTCCTGCATTTGCTTAGCATACTCATTTACTTGTAGGATGACTTCATCATTTGATTGCCAAACTTTGCTTTGTGAACTAGTTGTCTTGATGCTTCAGCAGATTCTTTTACCTTTGGTTGCGTTGTGACTGTTGGTTGTTGTTGTTGCCCTTATGGCTACTGGTCTTTTTTTGTTGAGGGAGAGGGTGGTATCTCAGCCTTATCTTGTTGTGTTGAGGTGGAGGGTGTTTCCTCGTCCTCTTGTTCTCTTGTGTGCTCAAACTTTGCAGTGTCCTCTTCTAATGCAGGACTGGCTGTCTTTTCTGTCTCTAGCTCTTTCTCTATTTGCTGCTCTTGAGTAGATACAGCTGCTTGTTGTGCTGATTTCGCTGCTTCTTGTTGTTCAGGTTCTTGTGTAGATTCGGCTGCTTTTTCATGTTCAGGTTCTTGTGTAGATTCAATTGCTTTTTCTTGTTCAAATTTTGCTTCTTTTGTTGGCTCAATTGTTGTGGTTCTAACTGCCGGTGATGGTGGTGGGCTCGGCATTGGGTGATCTTGGTGTTCAGAGACAGGAGAAGAGATGCGGGGAGACACATCACCTTGAGTATGTTGTTTTTCTCCTTGTGCAGTGGCTTCCTCTGCTTGCTCTCGATGTTCTACCACCTCTTTTGCTTTTCTCGCCGCTTCTTGGGCTTCCTTTAGCTTCAAAGCTTCTGCTTCTTGGTACATCTTTTCCAAGTGTTCCATGGGACCTTCAAAGTGCTTCCTGGTGTGATGCTTGGTTCTAGGCCCTTTAAGCCCAATAGGGATCCACTTTTCTGGGTCCTTTCCTTGTGCTTGGTGGTTGTGTTGGTATGAGTGTTTCTCTCTTTCAAACCGGGTTTGCTTTTGAACAGGCTCTTCCTGGTGTGCTACCATGGCTTTTCTCTTCATTTCCTCCCGTCGTGCTCTTTTTTCTTCATTATTTGAGCTATCACTGCTTTGCCGTTCTGGCGAGCTCTCAACCGATTCTTCATCAGACTTGTAGGATCTCTTGGCAGATCTTGTAGCTCGAGGAGATGGTTGAGCTGAGGAGATGGTTGAGCTGACACTATCCAAGTGTTTTGATTTGGGCTAGGTGGTAGGTTGTCGGCCATGCCAATAGCATGGTATGCAATTCTGGTCAAAACTTCTGGTGCACCCAGGTATGTGATCTTTCCTTCCTTCTTTGTCCCTTTCAATGTGGACAAAACATATTGTGCATGGTCAATCGGCTGCCTGGTCATTGGCTTGAGGACGTGCGTAAAGGTGGTGGCAACCGCATGATTGGGCATGGTATACCTTGCCCCGCACGACTCTTGTTCATAAAAATCTCTGAGTCCTAACCTTTGGTTAGCTTCTTTGGTCTCGGGCTTTGCAGCGACATCATACACTTCTTTTGGTAGAAGCTGCAGCTCTACCTAATGTCCTTCCTCGCTCTTGAATCTTTCGGTGAACACTGTGGTGTTGTGCTCCTCAAGCTATTCCTTTGAGAGATAGGTCAAAAAAGGTGCAAAAGTAAATAATCGTCATTATTTACAGCAGTCACATTTTTCTTGCAAAACTCAAAATTTTTGACCTAAACACATTCTATACACCTAAAACAAGTCCTAAATTGAATTTGGTAAAGTTTGGTATTGTCGGCATCACTTTGTGCTTTGTTGACTCTGAAATCTCTGATTTCTGTGACTACACTGCCTGTTGAGTTGGTTTGTCACTTTTGAGGCTTTGGACTTGTCCACAACATAGTCGTGAAGCAACTCATCCAATTTTGGCTCATTTGGAGTCAGTTTAACGTCGTATGTCGAATTTGACGCTTTGTAGCCTTCGAATCGTTTTCTGCTTTTTGAGGCTTTGGACTTGTCCACAACATAGTCGTGAAGCAACTCATCCAATTTTGGCTCATTTGGAGTCAGTTTGACGTCGTATATCGAATTTGACGCTTTGTAGCCTTCGAATCGTTTTCTACTTTTTGAGGGCTATTTTCTAAGGGTTTAGACTAGCTATTGGCCGTACAAAATGGATCATTGATTAGTAAAGAACTTATCCCTCATGTCTCGTGTGAGACGACGCTGAAAACAGGCATTAGACTCCGGAAAGTACGCACGAAAGAGGTCGAAAATCTCTCTCTACAAAGGTAACAAGTGGAAATGAGGTGGTTTTAGCTTACCTGGGATATCTATACCCGGACTTCTTGAACCATTTTTCCCCAAATTTCCCCATTAGTCCTATATAGGTCGTGAAATCTATGTTAGAATCAAAAATTTCCCCGGATTTCCCGGACCATTTTCCCCCAAATTCCCCCATTAATCCTAATAAGTCGTGAAATCTATGTTAGACTCAAAAATTTCCCCGACCAGATGCCTGTAGCTCATTCTGCAAGAATTTTGCAAAAGTAGGTCTAGCCGTCCAATTTAGGCTTCTCGCTTCCATCCTCCGATTCTATCAAAAAAAATTGTGCTTATCCACCTTGTCTTTCTAATCACCATCGTGTCTTCCATTTTTCCATATGAGCTCCTTTGCTATTTATTATTAATTTTTGACATGTTTATTAAAAAATTAAAGAAAATAACACAATGCGCCAAAAAAGAAATGTGAAAATTCAATAATTAAGAAAATCCATTGAAAAACACAGCTTTATTGTCTTTTGTTGGATTTCTCCATTTTTAAGTCTCCTTATCGAGAAAAATATCCAAAAAGAACTATTTTTTTATGATTTTCTGATAGTATATACAATATTTACACTCATCGGGAAGATATTATCAATGAATTTTCCTTTGATGATGAATTATAAGGGAATTGTTAGGTAATTTTGCAAAAAATCACACGTTAACATCGAACTTTTTCCTCCCTCTTCAAACATTGCCCTAAATTACTTAGTGCCATTTAGTGCCCTTTCACCCCTCCTAGATGGCGTACTCCGGGGTGACTGTGTGCATGGGTTGAACAATCGTGTCTTATGCATAGCTGTGGTTGGCTCTACATGCTTTGAAGATCAATGCAGTTGAAACCAATATGTTGTGCAAGAGTAGGGTCTTGAGTAATTAACTCAAGGGTTTCTAATGTCGAGGATTTATGGTGATGTCTTCCAAAGAGCAAATCTTGTAGCTTGTGTGCTCTCTGTTTGATTGTACCATCAGGATGCTTTAGCACGCTGATTGCCTGAGCTGTTGGTAGCACTTTTGACTGTTATCGAGTTTTTTCTCGCCATTGGTAGGTTGGTGTGCTTGGGGTGGAATGGTCTGGTGGAGTCTTCTAAGACTTAACTCTCCATTGCTTGATTGGTTTTACGGTTTGTGGAGAAGATAAGTGCTCCTTTTTTTGCCAAATCCATTTCAAGTTAGGTTCCTTGCTTGGAGAAGCTCGTCTTTGTGTTCTGACGCTTGGAACCTTCTTTGGTTTAGTCGGTGATGTTTTGGGCACCCAGATTTGAATCAACTTGTCCTTAAGCTGTGCTTTTGGTACCCAAATTTGCATGACTCCTTGTGTGCTACTTGTAGCATTTTCTTGTCGGGAGGATAGAGAAGATTGATTGCTTCGTGGTTTGCTCTACTGATTACTCCCTTTCCAGTCCTCCTTGCTTGGTGCAATTGGAACAATGAGTTGCTCGCCTTTAGGTGATAGCTTGAGCTGATTTGTATCCCAACCTGGTACTGCCTTGTATGTCCACATCCAGGGAATTCCAAGAATCATCGTCTCATTCATGTATTCATTTGGTAAGGATACAAACTGATGAGGACATGAACATCAATGTACTATCACATTCAAGTTGACTACTCCCAATGGTGGTGTTGGGTTCTTGTTGCAAACTTTTATTGTCGCTATTCTTATTGTCAATGCTTGACTTGTTGCTTTCTTGTACCTGGAAAAACTAACTGCTTTTACTCTAGCTCCTGTGTCGATCAAAGTATTTGTGCTATGATTGTTGAGCTGTACTTTGATGCACAGGTCCATTCTGTCTAACCATTCATCATCTATTGAAAGTGCATCTTTAGGCAATTCCCATTGTCAGTCATCTATTTCCAGAGTTCTGATAGGTATCAATATCTGTTGATTCTTGAGAGCAGCTTTTCGTTTGAGTACCCAAAGCCGAGCTTCCTCTTGGGCTTCATCAATAACCTGCTATCGTTTAATCCTCCTTTGCTTGGCTGCATGCATTCTTTCTAGCAATTCATTGGCTAGCGGCAAATTATACTTCTTTAAACGACATCCACTAATCCAATTAGCCATTGGTTCACCATCTAGGGTGGACAACTTTATTGCTCCATTTTTAAACGGTCCATTTTTCTTTTTCTTAAACTTGGGAATGTGTTGCTTAAGGGAATAGACTAAAACTAAGTCCCCTTTCTTGAAGATTTTTGTTATTAGATGGGAATCAAAAAACTGTTTTTGTTTTTTCTTTTGTGCATAGATGTGAGCTACGGCAGTTAGCCTCTTCTCATCTAGCTTTTCTAAATCTTCTAGTCTTTCTAAAAATTCATGTCCAGTCCATCAAGATTTTTAGCTACCCTTAATGTCGGCAATAGAAATTCTATTGGCAGTATGGCATCAAGACCATAAACAAGGTTAAAGAGTGTAGCATTTAAAGTTGTTTTGAATGAAACTCGATAAGCCCATAGAGCTGCATGGAGATTCATTTCCCAGTTTGTCCTTCATGAACTAACCACTTTAGTAAATACCGAGCTAAGAATTTTGTCCGTATGCTCAGCTTGTCTGTTTGCTTGTGGATGATAGGAAGCTGATTTGTTATGGATAACCATAAACTCATTAAGCAAATACTCGATTACCTCATTCAGGAAATGAGTTTCTCGATCACACTGACAATTTCTATTGGCAGTCCATATCTCGTGAATACATACTCATATAAGAATGCGGTTGTGGTTCTGGCATCATTATTTTGAGTTGCTTTAGCCTCGGCCCACTTGGTCAAATAGTCTATAGCTACAATGATGTATTGAGCTTGGATTCTATAAGCAGGTGGCTGTATTGGCCCAACAAAATCTATACCCCACTTTGCGAAAGCTCTAGCCCCCATCATTAGTCTTAAGGGCATGCTATATACACATGTTGGCATTTTTGCTCGTTGACAAGCATCACACGTTCGAACATATTCTTTGGCATCTGCAAAAAGTATTGGCCACCATATGCCTACCATCAAGATTGCCCTTGCGGTGGTCTCACTAGAAAAGTGACCTCCAGCTAGTTCTATAATTGAAATATACTCGTCTTTATTTGCACAAAGATGCAAATGTTGATCCTTACCTCTCTGATACTATTGGTTTCCAATAAGAGCATAGTCTCTTGCTTCAGTTTCAATTGCACTTTGATGGCATTTACTCATATCCTCAGGAAATGTTCGGCTTGATAAGTAAGTAACCAAATAGTTACTCCACTTAGGAACATGCAACATTTGAAACAATGTTACATGAGGTATGGGTGTTTTTTTTTATCTTGAGGATAATCCTTTACGAAAGATTGAACATCACTCCTCATAGTTGGCCAAAATACTCCAAGTCTCAAGATTCTTTGCATAGTTTGATCTTCCACAAAGTGAAGTCCTACTATGGTAAAATGTGTTTGACTTAGGTACTAGTTTTTCTCTTCAGGATTAATGCATAAGAGCAATATTCCATCTCAATTTCTTTTGTGTAGCCTACCAGCTAGTAATTGATACATAGCCGATTGTTCGATTAATCCGATTGTAATAGGAAGTGGTATTTGTGAATCCACTTGAGCTATGGTCATCAATGATACCATGTTCTCCGACCATCAAGGTATCATTTCCCTGGAGAATAAATAGGCATCTGGTAGATCATCGTCTACCCCTTTAGGTGATTCTCATGAAATAATCCTTGACAAATGATCTGCTCTTTGATGTGTAGTGCCATCTTTTACAACCATGGTGAAATCAAATTCCACAAAAATGATGAACCATCTCACTATTCTTCCTGTGTTTCATGGCTTGTTGACCAAATACAACAAGGCTTGGTGGTCTACAAAGAACACAAACTTGTTGGCGCTAATAGGTAATGCCTATACTTTCTTACGACATAGATCTTTCCTAATCCTTCCCTTTTTCTGGTAGTGTAATTCTTTTCTGCCATGTTCAATTGTCGGCTAGAATAATAAATAGGAAAGTCAATTTTCCCGTCTCTTGGTTGAGCTAGTATACAACCGATAGCAAATTGAAAGCATCTACATGTATGTGGAATATCTTATTCCAATCTGGTGCTTTCAATATTGGAGCTGAGGTAAGAGCTTGCTTAAGCTTCATGAAGGATTCTTCACATGCCTCGGCCCATTCAAAGTGTGTAATCAACCTATACATAGGTTTTGCAATTATAGCGTACATGTAAATGAACCGTCTGTAATATCCACAATGCCCCATGAAGGCTTGAACCCCCTTGACTGTTGTTGGTCTAGGCAAATCAGCAATGACATGAATTTTTTCAATATCAGTAGCTATGCCGTTTTTAGACACTATATGTCTATGAATTTTTCCTTGTCTACCCATGAATTTGCACTTTTCAGAATTTAAGCAAATCCTATAAAGTCTACATTTTTTGAATACCTTTTTGAGGTGTTAATAAATAATCATCTCGGATTGATGAATGTACGCATAGATCATCCATATACACTTCCAAGAATTTTCTCTAATATTCTTTAAAATCATGGCTCATCAATCTTTGAAAGGTGGCTGGAGCCATTAGGAAAAATATGAACCCTCTAGGGGCCCTTTGGGATTAAGGTTAATTAGAGGCCAGCCTTTGAGAAGAGGGTGGTGGACACACTCTATGCCCTCAAAAATGTAGGGGGACAAAGTAGTCTTACACTTTTTAAATGGGCTCTTACCTAGTGAGAAGGTGGGGTGGGGGGGGGGGTGGGCCATATGGAACCTCCAACTTCCCTCCTTTTTTATCCGGTTTTGAAAAAATCCCAAAAATTTGAAATTTTTCAAAAATTTCAAAACTCAAATTTCATCTTCTGAAAACCCCCCTAAAACTATTTTATGGTCAAAAAAGCATTTTTTGATCTCAAAAAGTCAAAACGTGCATCCAAAAACCTTAAAATTCAAAATTTTTAAAAAACTTTTAAAAAATCTTTTTTTGCTATCCAGAGCTCCCCCAAAATTAGTTATTAGGCAAAAAGGGATTTTCTTTCTCTAGAACCCCTTTTCCAACCCCTCCTTGGTTGCAACCATCACACTCATCCTCTACTCCAACACTCTCTCTCTTTACACCATCTCCATTGCTGCAGCAAGGAAGCTCCTCTCTCCTCCCCTACCACCTTCCATTGCCACACCAAGCAAGGCTTATCCACCTTCTCCTCCCAGTGCCACACCAAGCAAGGCTTATCCACCTTCTCCTCCCAGTGCCACACCAAGCAAGGGTTGTCCACCTTCTCCTCCCATTGCCACAAGGGTTGACCATTTTCTCATATCACTTTATCACACCTACATTGTAGCAACAAGCAAGGTTCTTCTCCTCCTCCTAGTTTGCTTTGCTCAACCATGGCCAACTCTACTTCGCAAAGGCGACCAAAGGATGAGGTCACAGCACTTGCATGCCACAACACTAGAGGTGTAGATGATGAGTGGGTGCCACAAGAGTTCACCAAAGGTGCTTGGGTATACATGCAACCATCTGTTGTTGGCCCTCATCGTGTGCGGAATCGTGCAAACTTGGATCTTCATTGGAAAGGAAAGCTCCTTGGCTTCAAGAACCGCAAAGACAAGGGGACCATAGCCATTGTGCAACATGTTTTCTCAATGTCAACCATGCACTTGCAACAACCACCTCGATTTCCAACACATTGTAAGTACATGTTTTGAGAATACAAAGCTAGGTGTGAAATCACAGTGTAATGTTATTATGGATTCATACTTAACATTTGTCATGCATTTATAGTCATATTTCCATCCACGTTGGTGGAGGAGCAGCCACTACATAGTCTCTCCGGCACATTCAATGCTATACATGCGGATATTGGAGCAATAATGTTCCCGCATCTTTGCCCAACCAAACTGGTTCAAAGAAGGATTTTCTTCTATTCTCACTCCTATATTGTCCCTACTTCTACACAAGCATTTGGAACGCTTGAACCCATCAAAGTAACTTCCTTATTAAGTATGGAGTGGCCGGTCCCAGATTTGTGGTCGGTAGCATCTTTCAAGCAAAAGATGATAATGGATGTTCAAAACTCTTTGAAATACTCTAAAGCTTCTAGGTCTGTGGGCTTGAGCTAGTGTTTGCCTATTCATTGTTTTGTGCACATTTTTAAAGAGTTTGGATTTGTGGAGACTACCACAATGCTTGTATGTAAAGATGCGCATTACAAGGAATTAGGAAGGCTTTTAGAAGAGGACTGGGGTTTTGTGGAGGGCATGCACAACGGGGACCGGTACCGTTGTAAGGTTGGAGCTTCAGGTATTGGAATGCGCTATTTGAAATCCCGCACCTCCTTGTACATACGATTTCACTATGATCGTTGGATGTGCAAGCTTGGAGTGTGGACTCCCTTACAGAGTGTAGACGGCGATATTGCAAGCTTTGACATTGCAGTGAAGATGCCCAACGATGCTTTGGAGGCAGTCCAAGTGAACAAGCATTGGACTCTCAGTAATGTTCGAGAACATTTGGTTATTATGGGTTTTGAGGCCCTTCAACAAGCACAATTTCGTTTACAAGGTCACAAGGTGAGAATCCTTCCACCACATTTTCAATACATCATGGTTTGTCGATCATTAGATGCTTATTGTTATGAATGTCCGCAGATTGGGAAGAGAATGGAAGACAAATTGAAGGTCGAGGAGGACTGGGGGATAGATGGAACTATGCTATCGATCTTATAACTTTGTAACTCTTGCAATTTTCATATTGATCCCCGCTGTAATCAACATGATTTGCTTCGGCAAATCATGCCTTTGAATATAATTTTTTGCATTGGGATGACAAATCATTTTTTGGTGAAAGTGCCTTTTTTTTTTAAATGTCTTAAAAAAAGGGTACATTATAAAAGGGGGGCCACCTAACTCATTCACTATTTTCACTTTTGCAACTCCTGAGCTCCTCCACTCTCTATCCACACCCCAGGCTAAACATGGATGCTGCCACAGCCTCTACATCTGTACCCACATCCACCCCTTTGTCACGCTTCATCCTCTTCCTCGAGGACACCAAATACAAAGGGAAGTTGGACCTCCACACCTTTTTTACTCGTCTCCCCGACCTTGATGCCACAGTTGCCCTTCACATGGATGCATTTGAGGAGATTTCTGCGTTCATGGAGGAGCACATCATAAAATATTCTGTATCTATCCCCCCACATACAGGGATCTGGGTGCCTTGCGATCTTTTGCGCTATATACACAAAGGTGATCGTCCATTCGCCAAGCGGTTGCAACGATTCCAAGAAATTGCAACCAATGCAGGCCATTACTTGGACGAGCAAGCCCCTGGGGTGTCAGCGCTCAAGAAGCGCAAGTTGGGGGTGGAGTACCTTTCTCGGCTCGCAACATTTATCTTCTTGGTGAGTGAGGAACCTGATTTGGAGGAGCTCTGCTTACCACACCTTCAAGTTGGGTCCTTTATCAAGGACACCAAGGAGCAGCAGGTTATCCCCATGAACCCTGCAGCGGAAGGAAAAGCACACCAGCTGGAGTACCCTAGGGGTCTTGAGGAAGTGGTTGAGAAATCCATAGTTGCGGCTGGCCCTAGTGACACTCCAGTGCCACTACCACTGACAGATGTGGCTATCCCAGAGGTAGAAATTAGCCGCTTCTCCTCAGTGTTAGTGGATAGGGAGGAGTTTGTGTTCCTGCATGATTTGGAAAAAGCATTTGGCCTGCGCATGGATGAATGCTTGAGCGTGCTATGCAGCAGCAGCAAATGTCCCTTAGACAATACGCCAGATGCCCTAGAAAGCAAGCTCTTGCCAGATGGGGACTCTGTTGCTGACACTATTGCAGTTGTATGTGCGGAGGTCCTGGCAGCAGAGCAGTTGCACGTGGCTGATGAAGATTTCCAAGCCACGCAAGCCAAGGTTGAGGCTGCTAGGATGCCTATGCCATTATGCAACCTCCCATATGATGATCCAAAGCTTGTATCTGTGGTGCATGGGACCATTGACTTGGATGCAAAGGGCAACAAGGAGGAGGATGACAAGGAGCAGGAGGTAAACTGTACCTAATTTTCATGTTACTATTTTATCCTTCGTTGTCTTTTTTCTCAACCTTCATCGGTTTATGACAGGATGTTGTGGAGGTTGATGATTTTGCTGCAAGGACGGGTGGCAAGCGGACGGGCTTTGGACCTCAAGCTTCCCTTGCGCATTACCTCGGACAACTCCCCCCTAGCGATGTGGCCATTATCCATAATGAATTTACTCCCCAAGCCCATTTTATGACTTGGTCGTTAAAAGCTTTGAGCAAGTTTTTGTGTTTGAGTACCATTGCTCAAACTGCGCATCAAGTGTTCCTAGTGCGTAGATCCCTTGTATGCACAGCGTTTGGCACTGGCTTTCGTGGTAAAGTGCTTGCCCAGATAGGGATACATGCTTCCATTGGCTCAACTGACCCAAATGCCATAGCGCAGTCCCTCTTGACTGGGGAGTTGCCTTACGCGCAAAATAGGCGCCAGAAAATGGTCAAAAAAATTCTGAACTCCTCAGATACATGATGTAAAATCACCGTGCTAGAAGGAATAAAAAATATTTGAAATTGTCTCTCTATATTGCAAATTCTTTTCAATCTGATTTGTCAATCTTGAAAATTGTTTCAATTGGTGATATGAATTATTTTTTGACTTTGTTATTTCAAGGTATGTAATTGAAGTCAAATTGAGTATAATTGTGATTTTTAAGTACCCTAGGGGGTTAGATAAGCCTATAAGCTGCAAAAAATGCTTGGCCACAAGGGCGCGCAAATGGCCCATCCATCAGTTTTGGATGGGCCATTTGCGCGCCCTTGTGGCCAGGCATTTTTTGCAGCTTACAGGCTAATCTAACCCCCTAGGGTACTTAAAAAGCACAAATTTATTGCAATGGATTGGTTTTGCAGCATTCATTTAAATGCAACCTTTTTATGGCAATTCCAGTATATGTTCACACTCAAGGACACTAGAAAAGCTCAAATCAATTATGAAATGAAGTTTCCAGCAAACTATCACTTGCTTTAGTTCTACCTACTACACCCTTGCACCAAAAAGTCAAATTACATTGGACACTTGGTTTCCCAATATGTTATTTGTTTTGATATCTTATAAGGAATTCAAAGCTTGAAATGACAAAAAAAAAGGTGTCCATAAGGATCCATATAAAATATTGATGCAAAACCAATCCATTGCAATAAATTTGTGCTTTTTAAGTACCCTAGGGGGTAGATTGGCCTATAAGGGGCTAAAAAAGGCCTGGCCACAAGGGCGCGCAAATGGCCCATCCATCAGTTTTGGATGGGCCATTTGCGCGCCCTTGTGGCCATGCATTTTTTTGCCCCTTATAGGCCAATCTACCCCCTAGGGTACTTAAAAAGCACAAATTTATTGCAATGGATTGGTTTTGCATCATTCATTTAAATGCAACCTTTTTATGGCAATTTCAGTATATGTTCACACTCAAGGACACTTGAAAAGCTCAAATCAATTATAAAATGAAGTTTCCAGCAAACTATCACTTGCTCTACCTACTACACCCTTGCACCAAAAAGTCAAATTACATTGGACGCTTGGTTTCACAATATGTTATTAGTTTTGATATCCTATAAGGAATTCAAAGCTTGAAATGACCAAAAAAAGGTGTCCATAAGGATCCATATAAAATATTGATGCAAAACCAATAGGTTTTAGTAAATTTGGTTATTTTAAGTACCCTTGGGGGTAGATAAGGCTACAAGGGGCAAAAAAAAGCCTGGCCACAAGGGCGCTCAAATGGCCCATCCATCAGTTTTGGATGGGCCATTTGCACGCCCTTGTGGCCAAGCCTTTTTCTGCCCCTTGTAGGCTTATCTACCCCTAAGGTTACTTAAAATGCACAAATTTACTGAAATTGACTACAATTACATACAAAACTTGAAATTACAAAGATAATAGACAGAGTAGACACAATTGTTGATCATATTGTCATTGGAAAGTCAAATCATTACAAAGATAAGGGTGTGCAATACAAAAAGAGGGGTAACTTCGGCTAATGCTCGAAGTCTCGTCGCAATCGTCGTGCAAGCTGCATATCTTTTGGCTGTATTGTCACTCGCTTTGCATGAATGGCACATAGGTTGGTATCTTCCAACACTGAAATGATGTGGGCCTCTGCAGCTTCTTGAATAGCCTCTAGCGCTATTGCTTGCATTCTATACTGATTTCCATAGCTTTGAAGCACTTCCTTCACAGTGCGAGCAAAGGGGGCGCGCCGAATCAAGAGCTCCGTCGTCTTCTGGTAGTGGCGGATTTCTGCAAATGCCCTTGCTATTTTTCGGCGTCGCTGCGGTTGTCTTGGGGGCACTTGCACATTTGCTGGCGGGCGGCGTGAAGGCTTCTTGAAAAACTTAGACTTGCGTCTGTTTACATGCTTAGGGGCTGGTTATGCAGCCTGTTCTGATTCTTCCTCTTCCCTTGGTTGCCGATCTTGTCGTGTGGGGAGAGCTCCCTTGCCTTGAGGCAATGTCTTCCCCCCAACGGCCACCCGGTGTGTGCGCGGTATGTTTTCTCGCAGCCATGGTGGCTCACTCTCTGATTCGGTGTCTGTATTGACCACCCGAGTCCTGGATGGTCGTGCTTGTGATTGGGGGCGCGACGGCTGCTCCCTATCGGACTCTGATGTTTGCTGGCCCTCTGCTTCTCTCCAGCGCTGGGCACGTTGCTTCATTCTCTTTCTAGGTGTTATATCTTGAGGAGGTGGAGATTCAACAGTCCTTGATGACTCTCGTGCCCTACCACCATGCCCACTACCAGAAGAGTTCCTGGAACGGCCAGGTGTTCGTGGCCGTTTTCTTGTGCCTTTAAGCCATGACGGCTTCTCACATCCTTGGAGGGTGTTTTTGTTGGCAGGCGGATGCTCTTTCGCGGTTTGTTTGGTGCGCGCCATTTCGTTGGTAAGAGCTCACCTGTTCTTAAGAAATGAGTGATTTATGAGAGCATGCAATATTTATAAGGGCCCATTTAAAAAGGGCCCTGTTCACACTAATTTTTTTAAAAGAAGTATTATTTTTTAAATAAACATGTCGCTAAGAGTTGGACCCTGCGTTCACGTTTAGTGACTCGCGCAGTATCCACTTTGATCCTTGTCGCACTCTGCATCACCGCCATGCAGCATGCTTGGTGGGACCTTGCGACATTTTCCACTTGTTGCTATGCTCTTGACGACTCCATTTGCGCACTTCAATAGCAATCTTGGATTGTCGCGCACGCTCCATTGTGAGCTTACGAGCAAATGTTGTGCAAAAAAACCAGTTGAACATCTCCTCCAAATAATTGGATTGCACCATTCCACCACCATGTCGAGTATTTTTGAAGTACACTCCCCTTGCTCGATAATGGGACTTCTCCATGCCTTGAGTGCTAAAAATTTCAAGCGATCCATACTTGTGCATAAAAAATGCACCATGCACAAACAAGATATGTTGTTCACATGAGCAAACGATCCACATTAGTAAATAAAAACAATCCCTTGTAATGAATACACCATGAATGACTTACCATGTAATGTGTGATGCTATTTTCACCCCAAGAAAGGGTGAAGACCTTGGTAAAATCCGCCAAAGCTTCTTGAAATGATTGCCGTTGTTCTTCTGTTGTGCTGTTAAGGCTCATAAGCTTGACCATTTTATCAAAATGGGCCCAAACTTGCTTGCGCTTGTTTGCAAGCTCGCCATTTGAATCATTGTCAGTAGTAGCTTTGCATAACTCCTTCCAAAGCTCCCAAAGGTTACCTGCCTGCTGGTTGGAGCTGCTTTGAGCATCATATCGACTTGGCTTTCCTTGGGAAACTTTCTTCAAAAAGTGTGTAGCTTTTTGTCCACTCATTGACACTTGTTGAGCAATTTCATGGGCCTCCCCTGTGTTCTTTGCAGCAACTATAGACACATTTCCACCATGACAGCCAATGGAATTCAAGAGTACCTCCACTCTTTCGATCGCTTCCTGGGACTTTTCCAACAGTTTCATTGTGAAAGCATAGTCAATGCGGAGCTTCAATAGCCTATCAAAAATACGCATGAATGCGTGTAATGTACAAAAATGTACATTCGATAGAGGAAATCAAAAGATTGGATTCCAAGTGTGGTCCTTTTGATCACGGTCTGGGGCATTGAGCATGGGACATCTCAGAATAGACGCTTCCCATTCTCTACCTTCATCTCCGACATCATGACAATCTAACCCTTGTTCTCCATGCCCTTGCCATGGAAGCATGTAACTGGCCTTTGCAGTGCTCTTATGTGATTTTTGTCCAGTAGGTTTGTACCCTCGAGTGCAAAATGGACAAGGCATGAGAGAAGAAGCCCCTTGTTTGAATCCAAGCAAACACTTTATGGTCTTCAAATCCCCACCTAAGTGCCACTCCACATCATAACTACCAAAGCCCTCAATCTCCAACTTCTGACCTGCAATTTGGGAGTGTATTACTTCTGTGATCCATGGAGTTCTCTCAAAAATCCACGAAAGTACTCCATTGGTCTCTTTGGGCACCTCAATAGCACCCAACCACCAAATGTCTTTCTCTGATTGCACGCTAAAAGATAGGGTGGGATATGGCTCGCGACTGAATCCCTTCGCTTGGTTTGCAGAAGGGCCTCGTTCATTAGAGTGACACTTAGCCTCTCTAACCTTCGGCCTTTCACTATTTGACACTCATCGAGTTTCAGCACAAAAGCGACTTTTGTGCCAAGCACTACAAAATAAATAGTGCTAAGACCTTAAACTTCAGCTTCTATGAAAAGAATAATACCAAAGAAAAAAGTAAAGTGTGTCACCTTCTTCAGGTAACTCGTAAAATCTAAGCATGGCTTCTTGAAGCCTTCTAAGATCCACGAAAATATTGTTCCACATTGTGTAAGGAAAGCCCTTATTCGAAGGTCTTATGGATTGTTTCTTACCTTTTCCCCTTGTCTTTGTTGCGCACGAAGCATAAAGGGAAGTTGGCATTGTGTCCTCAATGTGTAGGTATGTCCCAATGCGGGAGAACACATCTTCGTTTGTGGCCTTCTTTGCGAGCTTGACCTTGTGAGGAACGGGAAATAGGTTTTCCACAATGCCATGTTCTTTGAGGGCATCCTTTAGGAGTTGAAAAATAGCCTGATAGGCTTTGGTGCTGATTCCAGCCTCATCACAAGCTTGTTGAACATCATCATCATTAACCACATTTCTTAATTTACGCATAAGGTCCTTGGTGACTGTATCCTTAATGTGCTTACCTCCAGGTGATTGTAAGATAGAAATAACGTCCTCGGTATTGAGACAACTAGTGAGAAGGTTGACTCGATTATCTTGGCTTGTTCCACCGCATGCCTCCTGGATGAAGTTTCTAGCAACAAATAAACATAAATGTTAGAAAATAGTGTGAAGTAAGAATGCAGCATGCAAGTAAAGACCAAATCACCTTGTGGTTGTAACTCGTCATTTGCGTGCTCCTCCGGAATGTGCAAGAGTTTCAATGGATGAATACGGGCGTTTGCGTTCCCTTGCACCAAGGGGTGTTTCTTTCAAGTATGTGATGGTGTTGGTAAGCTTCTGGATGTGGGACTCCTTTTCTTGCATTTGTTGTTCAAGACTTTTAACTACCCTCTCCGAAGAGGCAACACTCTCTTGTAATGCCGTCGTCTTGCGGTGAAGAGCTTGACATTCGTGCATCCACATATGCAAAGAAGCACCTGCACCCATACACAGCCGCTTGCAATAGCCTAACAAGCCTGCTTCTCCCCTCCCAAGAAATTGAAGAAATGTGGAAAGGCTATTAAACGGTGGATGGAAGCGGCTTATAGGATCGTAAGGGTACAAATGGCCATCCACCCAAATGTCAACATTGGTCACCTTCACTAGTGGTCTTCGGTGCAAATGCCGTGGGTAAGCAAATATGTATGCTTTTGGTGTGCGGAGTACGTGGTGGTGGAAGCAAACCATTTTTGATGTCCGTGAGCACCATGGAAGCTATTGCGTGAGGAAGCAAATGATGAAAAGATAGAGGGGGAAGGGTAGAGAGGCCGAGCAGGATGGGAGGAGAGGAGGGAGGGAGGGGAGGGAGAGATTGGGGAGGAGGAGGAAGGTAGGGGCAGAGAGGGAGAGAGGAGGGAGGAAGATGAGAGAACAAAATGTTTATTACTTTTTGGGGGAAAAGATTTTTGAAAAAATGGACTTTCTAAGCTTGTGGATTAAAAAATGGGTCAAAAAATGATTTTTGGATATGTATATATGTTGGGAGGGAGTTTTAAGTAAAAAACAAATAAAAATGAATTTTTTTTTTAAAAGTCAAATTTTGACTCTTTTTGACCCACGGAATTGCTGATGTGGACACACCCCTATGCTCCCTTCACTTTAAAAAAGGCTAGAGAGAGAAAGCAACCTTTTAGGTCCACATCCTACATTTGTCTAAAAAAAAGACTAGAAAAGCTTACTCAAAACTACCTTTTTCAATGCCCTTGCCCCCTAAACCCCACACAACATTAGCCTTAATCCCTAAAAATTAGGATTCCTTACAAGGCCCATGCAAGGTTCATATTTCTCCTAGTGCATTAGTTAACCCAAAGGGCATAACCCGATAGGCAAAAATACCCCCATTCGGTTGCAAAAGCAGTTTTATGCTGATCTTTTGGGTCAACCAAAAGTTGATTGTATCCCGAAAAGCCATCTAAGAAGTTGTAAGCTTCTTTCCCTGAAACTCGTTATTCTCCGTGATTGGAAGAGAAAAGTTGTCTCTAATGGTAGCTGCATTCACTTTTTTTAGATTGACACACGCTCGTAATTTTTCATTTTTCTTGGGTACTACCACAATTGGAGACACCCAATCTATGTGTTCAATTTCGTGAATGAATTTGGCTTCCTTGAGTTTCTCAATCTCTTCTTTGTTTTTCCTGGAAAATGTTTCATTATATGTGTATGGCCTTTGTCTACTTGGTTTCACATCATCTCTCATGGGTATGGTATGTTGACAGATTTTTGGATCAACACCCTTGAGATCCTTGTAAGACCAAGCAAAGATATCTCGGTATTCTTTTAGCAAGCTTAGCAAAAGATCTTCTTCTTCCTCTGTTAGGTCATTTGCAATGTAGGCAGGCCTAGGTTCTTTCCCTGGTTCAGCCAAAGCTATCTTTTTTGCGTTCTCAGGCCCTTCATAGGACTCACCTTGTTTTCGTTGTTCTCTAACAGGTTGTTTGACTATGATTTTACGATCTTGGAGAGTATACTTTTTGTAATGGGATGGAACACTCATTACATCCTTACCATCCTCTTCTTTGGTTTCCATTTTGGTTGTATATATCTCATCTCCTTTAGAGATTTT
This sequence comes from Adiantum capillus-veneris, assembly GCF_014529385.1. Lineage (NCBI taxonomy): Eukaryota > Viridiplantae > Streptophyta > Polypodiopsida > Polypodiales > Pteridaceae > Adiantum > Adiantum capillus-veneris. The sequence continues at coordinate 5,146,222 of NC_140933.1, read as the reverse complement.
TTCAACTCTTGATATTTCTTTTTCCGCTCAACTCTTGTCATGGTTGGTTCCTTGTCCTAGTTGTTTGTCTTTGCTTGAGTATCCTTCCCTATTTTTCTCGATGTTTTCGACATTTCTGGATTTTTGTTTGAAGGATATCTGCCAGTTATTTTGTCCTTGACACAATCATGTTCATCTATCTGCATCAAAAATGGTGTTCTAGTGAAGACTGATGGCATAGGTCTAGCTTTCACATCTTTGGTGTCTCTTTTTTTTCTATACCATTTTTGTCTTCTCAAATTTTTGTTAGGAAATTCAAAAAACTTTTCCTCCCCTCCTTTCAAGAGTAGCTTAGCTCTCACATGTTCTTTTTCTGACCGCAAATCTTCTGAGGTAGCTGAGTATTCATCTAACTCATCTGTTGCATTGTAGTAGAGGTCTAAAAAGACTTGTTGAGCTTTCCTCAAGTCCTTGGGTTCCTCATTTTCATCTTCAATGTTGAGGGTTGAAATCATTTGGATGGGAATTATATCATAGCCATCCTCATTGCAAAATTGAGTAGGCATCGACGTATTCACACATACATCCATTGTTGCTAAAATTTGAGTCCACTCAAAGGGCTCAAACAAATGTTCCAGAAAGGGTTCAAGTACATAGGCTTCATCTGTGCAATACCTTTCTAAGATACATTCTTCTCATTTTAAGCTCCCGTTTTCTGAAGCTCCATACATCCAAATAGGAGTGTCTTTGTTTAGCCAAGATGGAAGCTTAGTTTCAGCCGAAGAGACTGAATCAAACTCTTGTATGGGTGTTTTCAAGACATCTCTATAAGTGTGATCTTTTAGATTTACCCTTGTTATAGATCCCACTTGCTTCAAGTACAGATAGTTGTTGCCTCAATTTTGGATGAGTTGTACCTGTCGCATGAAAGGTCTTCCCAATATGATTTTGTAATTGAGTTTTTTCCCAAAGGCTACTATGGCAAAAGTGTGTTGATACTCAATCCCACAGGAATTGACTATCACTTTTTCAAGCAGCCCTAATGGTCTTTCAATGTGTCCGTCAGTCAATTGCAATTTCATTCGAGTTTGTCTAATGGCTGGTTGTCCCCAGGATTCCCATATTGCTTTCATGGCTATGGCTATGCCTTCCCCACTATCCGGCATTGCCATGGTTTCAATATCATTATATTTCACTGAAAGGGTGGTGTTTCCTTCTTCCCCTTCATAGTATTCTTTGACTTTTTTCATTGGAACAATCAAATCTCTTTGTTGTCCATTTTGTTTTTCAATTTTCCCAATTTTTTTGAGATTAGCCTCGTTATCCGCACCTTCTCTAGGGTTTTCTGTAGATCATTCCATAAATATGGTATGAGTTTTAACAGTTCTCCCAAAGTAAGAGTACATTGGATGGGTGTAGACATGATTGAATGAATGTTGTCTACTTCTAGGGTCTGTTCAGCTCTTTTCACTTGAGTGGTCTTACACACTATGGATTCATCTTTGCTATGTCCCAAGTAAGACGGTAATGTTTTCAAGGTCAATGGTTTAAACATTCCTGAAGCTTCAGATCCGCAATCCCCATACAAGGATTATGCATCCACGTCCATATCAAGAGGTAGGTTTTTTAACCAAACTTCCTCTATAGGAGCTGACTTTAGAGTTAGGCTCCCATCATTGATCTCTCTAAATTTTGTCCATAAGTGTCCTAGCCAGTCTTCCTCTACAAATGAAATTCCATCTAAGGCATCTTCGTTGTCCGGCACTATAAGTTTTGGTTCTTTTGTTTCAAGGTGGGGTTCTACCACCACTTTGGATTTTTCTTTAGTGTCTCTTACCACAAGCTCTTCAGGTTTTTTGATACTTTCAAGCTTGGGTTTTTGTTTTTCCAGCATCTCTTGTGTGATTCTTACCAAATTTTGATAAGCTTCAAGCTTAGCTGCTTTCATATCTGGAGAAGGATAGTTTTTCCATTTGTCTTCTATGTTTTGGCTTGCCTTAAGTCGTGCTTGATAAGCTTCCAAGGCTGCATTAATAGGCTCAAAAATTTTATCAACCAAATTCGATCCTCCAGATTTCACGGTTGTTTCTTTGATTTCGCTTCCAGTTTCTTTCACCTTTTCCTGAAATAGCTTTTTTGCTTTCTCCTCGATTTTAGCTCGTTGTTTCTGTTTTCTCAATTCATATCTTTTGCTTCTGCTTCTTTTGATCCTTTGAGAGGAAATTTTCATATTTTCCGAATCATCAGAGGAGTTGTGTTTCTTTTTCTTAGCCTAGGCTCTAGTGATTACCTTGATAGCTACTAGGTATCACTTGGACTACGTTTACTACTGTTTTACTCTTGTTTAAAGGATTTTTAGGACAATCTTCCGAAAAGTACCTCCCTTTTTACAACATTGTATGCAATAAGCTTCAACTGACTTGAGGTTTTTGTCAGGCTCTGGGCATTCATTTTTCCAATGATCATATGCACCACAGTAATGATAGTTTTATGTTCTTGGCTTAATCATGGGTCTTACCATGGGAGGTCTGACACCTTGATTAGCTACATAATACATTGGTGCAAGCTCTGGTGGAGCATAAGTCACAGATTGCTCCATTGGTGGTGGATGTGAATTATACCAATCTCCCTCTACCATTACTGCAGATGGACTAGGCTGAGCATAGGGTGTAACAGGCACTAGTGCTTGTTCATCTATGACTCCCTTTGAATGCATGTACTTTACAAGCACTGCATTATGTCCTGGATACGGAGGTAGTTGTCCCAACACGGGTTGAGGTCTTTCCATACTCATCAGTGGTCTTTGAGCTTGGGCCATATTAGGTTGATATCTGTACATGGATTGTCCTTGTGGCCTCATAGGCACGTATTGAACATTCTCATAATACTTTGGTCGAAAGTAGCACTAGTTAGTCTCATGGTTGGTCCATTTATCCTCAATTGCACACCATTTTTGTGGCCTAATTGGTTGTCCTTGTTGAGATATCCCTTGTACTAGTCCTCTCATAGGTACTTTTTGCATGTTGTTCATCATGTCGTTCATCCTTTTGAGCATATCTTCTATGGCTGAAAGCAGTGCTGCAACAGCCATTCCCACTTGTGCTGGTTTAGGGATGTTGTTTTCTCACTTTGGTTATCCTTAGGGACATCTTCTTCGTTGAAAATACCACAATTTTCTCCTCGGTCAATAGCATCTAACTATGCTTCTTGCTATAGAGTATAGCATGAATTTCTTTTTTTAGCAATCCCTCTAGAAACAAAGATACGAGTTGTTCTTCTGCAGGTATCTCTAGCCCTGGGCATCTGGCAATGTATTGTTTCATCCGAGTTGCACAATCCCTAATAGACTCACCATGTTTCTGTTTAAAGCTGTAGATTTGAGCTACCGTATTATGTGTGATCCCCATTTTAAAACAAGCAACTACAAATCCTTGAGCTAATGTGTTTAAGTCCATGATTGACCTTGGTGGAATGTTTTGGAACCATGTCAATGCTTTTCCTTCTATTGTCATTCCAAACCCCTCGAAATGAGTATGGAAATCAAATATACACTCTGCTCTTAGCACTTGCTTAAAGCTTGCTAAGTGATCATCTGGATCCCCTGATCCACTGTATTTTTTGATCCATTTCTGAAAATCGGCCAGTTTGACACGTCTATTTGGTTCAGCTCCCGGTCTTCTGGCAGTTGTTCCTAATCCGAGTCCTTCAAACCAGTCTGCTGGAAATAGTGACTCATGTAGCCCTAGACTGGCCTTAGTGTCACCTGGGTTTCTACGTAATGAGGTGGTTTCTGGTTTCTTAACATTACTCTCAGATGATCTCTCGCGGTGTTCATCTCTTGGAAGTGTTTCTGGTCCTTTTCCTAATATCCAATCCCTTATGGAATATCCTTGGTATCTGATTTGTTCGACCTCCTCAGGAGTCATCATAACAAATTTGTTGTTATAACAATCCCTAAACAGGTAGGTTGGTAGGTATGCTGATCCTTTATCTTTCAACTTGAGGATATAGATGATCTTCATAGCCATTAGTTGTCTTGATTTGGCATGCAAAGTCCACAGAAGTTCTTTTACGTTTCTATTTGTTGGGATTCAGGCCAACTGGACAGACATCCCACTTACTACTAACCCATCTACTAATTTAACCATGTATACACTTATTCTTTAATACAACACAATAAGGAGCTGCAACTGGATAACGCTGTTGTGCGCTCCACCCAAAGCATGTCTCTCTCTCTCTCTCTCTCTCTCTCTCTCTCTCTCTCTCTCTCTCTCTCTCTCTCTCTCTCTCTCTCTCTCTCTCTCTCTCTCTCTCTCTCTCTCTCTCTCTCTCTCTCTCTCTCTCTCTCTTTGCTCTCGCACTTGCACTCGCATACGCTTCCCTTGGCACCTTCAACTGGTATCAGAGCAGGGTTTGTGCTTACCATCTTCGCGTCCATGTGCGCGCGCACTTTCAAAAGTGCAAACAGGTTTTTGATTTTGGCATCGGCAAATCCAGCATTCTGCGAGCATTTTCAGCAGGTGTCTTGCGATTTTACCCCCCTTTTGAAGTTGTTCGTGCATACAAAAGCTTCATCTGAGCTACGCTTCAGGAGTTGTATCTTTCAACTCCACTTTTGCTACAGCTACAGGTACAGGTACAGGACACAGGTGTAGGTTCTTTAGAGACTATTTTGGGATGGTATATAGCCCTTTTATGGCTATTATGTGCTATTGAGACGGTGTTTATGGGATGATTAGGAGCACTTTTTGGCATCGACATTGTCTCGGGTTCTTTAGGCATCCATCTCCTCACAGGTTCTTGCATACATACAGGACATCCAGGTTTCTTACAGGTTGCAGTGTTTAGCATCAACACAGATTTCACTGGGAGTATTTGATGCGGATATGCATTGTTTTGGCACTTTTGATAGTGCTTGAGCTCTTTTGAGAGCGGTTTACTCCCCGCAGGGATTTGTTTACTGCTTGCACATTTTGTTTAGCGCTTGTTTGAGCGTGTATACTGCACCTTGCAGTAGTGGATGTAGGTTGAGTTGCGGAAACTGCCATATGTACCTTTTGTGGAGCCGATTTGACTTGTTTCTGGCAGTCTTGACCGCTTCTGAGGCTCTTTCTGAGATTGGGCTGGTTTCTTGTCTGCATAACCTTTTGTAAGGGTCGAATGCGTGAGGTTTTCTTGAGCTGGGGGATTCTCAAATGTTGAGATCCTTCGGTGATACAGATTTCTGGAGTACCCTTTTTTGTGGCCTCGCCATAGCACATGTATAGAGAGGGCTAGGTGCATTTGACATCGTGTTGGTAGTCTTTGGTAAGCTTTTGACTTTTTATGCACAATTAGTGGTTGATGCGCCTGTCTTATGCTCTGAGAGCATTACTTTTTATGCGTTATTAATCTCTTGTGACAGTTTTGGATTGAGATTATGTCAGTTTATCTGGGAAAACTCTGCTGAATTTCTTCCAGAATTACCAATGTTTATCGCCATATTATCTTTAGCTTGCAGTCATGTCATCTAGTGGTGAAAAGGATATTTACAATATTCGGAAATTTGATGGGACAAATTTTGTTGTCTGGAAAGAGCAGATTCAAGATGTTCTTATACAAAAAGGTTAGCTGGATCCTATCATGGAGCGCCCAGAGGCCGAGTATACAGATGTTGAGTGGGAGAAACTTGATGCTAAGGCCAATTCTACCCTCCATTTGCATTTGGCCGAATCTGTGTACTTTACTATAGTTGGAGAAAGGACTGCTAGAGATGTATGGGATAAGTTGTGTTCCAGTTATGAGAACAAAAGTGCCACTAATAAGGTTTTCTTGATGAAGAAGTTGTTTGACCTTTGTATGAAGGAAGAGGGCACTATTTCTACTCACATTAATGAGTTCAATATCATTTTCACTCAGTTGACCACTCAGGATGTGGTCTTCTATGAGGAAATCAAATGTATCTTCTTGCCATGCAGTTTACCCTCGTCTTGGGATACGTTCTGTACTGCGATTAGCAACTCAACACCTCGTACCGGTCTAGAGTACAATGATGTCCTTGGGAGTCTGTTTACCGAGGAGATTCGCAGGAAATCTCTCGAAGCCAAGAAGGATGGTGATGCGTATGTTGCTAGTGATAGATGGAGGGGTCGCACTCAAAGTCGTGCCAAAAGCAAGGAACGTGGGGGCTCACACAGTAAGTCGCGGGGTTCTATGCATAATGTCGAGTTCTATCATTGCCATAAAAAAGGGCATGTGAAGAAGGATTGCAGGAAATGGCAGCAAAGCAAGAAGGATAAACAATTCGGTAAAACTTCTAAGTTTGATGATTCAAACAAGGGCAAAGCAAAGTTAGAGGAGATCAATGTGCTAGAGTCTTTGAATGCTACTATTGTAGAGACTCTTCCAATGGTTGTTATGCCACTTACCTCTGACGTATTGGTCTTCACAGCAGATCTACCTGTCGAGGCTCTTGTTACAAAAGATGCGTAGTCTGCACAGAATTGGATAGTAGATTCTGGTGCGAGTTCCCATGTGACACCACATAGAGAGTGGTTCTCTACTTATTCTCACTCCTGTCGCAAAGTGAGACTTGGTGATTCTTATGAACTAGACATTGAGGTTGTCGGAAACGTCAAATTGTATCTAAGGAATGGCATGCACTTTACTTTATGTAATGTTAGACATGTGCCCAAGTTGACTAAAAGCTTGATTTCTGTTGGTCAGCTTGATGATTTGGGCTACAACACCACAGTTGGCAATGGCTCATGGATAGTACGCAAAGGAATCTTGTTGTACTCAAAGGTCAGAAGCATGGTACCTTGTATTCCATGCATGTGTCAGATTTTGGTCATGATTACATATCTATAGCCGAGCTGCCATCTATTGAGTTATGGCATTGCCGGCTAGGTCATAATAGCCAAAAGGAATGAGAACTCTGACTCATTTTGGCTACTTACCTGTCTTGTCTTATGTTGACTTTCCTATTTGTGAGCACTGTATCTATGGCAAACAGACTAGGTCCGTGCACTTACCATTGGGTCAAAAGCAAGTTGAACCTCTAGATTTAGTGCACAGTGATGTTTGTGGTCATATGTCAACCAAATCTCTAGGCGGGGCAGCTATTTTGTGACATTCATAGATGAATCTACTTAAAAGGTGTGGGCATATCCTTTATAACATAAGGATCAAGTTCTTCTTGTGCTCCAAAAAGTTTTAGCACGCGTTGAGAATCAGTCTGGCAAGAAACTCAAGAGGTTGCTGACTAACATTGCGGACTGACAACGGTGGAGAGTATGTCTCCAAGGAGTTTGACAATTTTTGTGCTAAAAGGGGGATTAAAAGGTAGTTTATTGTACCATACACACCAGGTCAGAATGGAGTTGCTAAGCGCATGAATTGTACGATTCAGGAAAGAGTCACAGCCATGATTTCTAGGGCAAATCTCACACAAGGCTTTTGGGCAGAAGCCGTCTTGACCGCAGTGCACATTACAAATTGTTCGCCTAGTACACCATTGAATTATGAGATTCCAGAAGAGTTATGGTCTAAATGTACGCCCCACTATGACCATCTATGTGTTTTGGTTGTGAAGCTTATGCTCAAGTGCCTAAACAACTTCGACACAAGTTAGAGCCAAAGTCACACAAATGTATTTTCATTGGATATGGTGCAGATGGAGAGATGGGATATCGTCTCTGGCACCCGGAATCTCGTCGAGTCATCCGTAGTTCAGATGTGATCTTCAATGAGTCGAAGATGCATAAACAACCTATCAAGGAAATAGAGGTTCGGGGAGTCACTTTTGAGGATGTTGTCTCAGAGACAATGAAATCAACCCAGCAGGCTAGATATATACCTTCCACTAGCAATGCTCCAGAGGGAGCGGATAGCAATGGTCAAGGAGTGAGACGGTGTACTAGACTCACTCGTCCACTGCGCGTTTCAAGCCAGGTCTTGATTACATCATGTTGACCGGTTGCGGTGAGCGAAACTGCTACCAAGAAGCCATGATGGTGGATGATGTGGTGGAGTGGGAGCATGCTATGGAATCTGAGTATAATTCGATTCTGGCTAATGACACTTTGGACTTGATAGAACTTCCAAATGACGCAAAAGCTTTACCTTGCAAATAGGTTTACAAGAAGAAATTTACCTCAGGTGATCCAAATCCAAAGTACAAGGCTAGACTTGTAGCCAAAGGGTTCAAACAGCAAAAGGGAGTCGATTTTGATGAAAACTTCTCGCCTATGGTCAAGATGACAATGCTTAGAACCGTACATGGTCTTGTAGCGATTGAGGAAATGGAACTTGTCCAAATGGATGTGTAGACATCATTTTTTCACGGGGATCTCGATGAGGATGTTTACATGCGGCAGCCTAAAGGGTTTGTTCAGGAGAACGCATCTCGTGAGGAGGTAGTATGTAAGCTCAAAAAGGCACTTTATGGCTTAAAACAGGGTTCGAGGTAGTGGTATCATAAATTTGATGCATGTATGAGGTCTCAAGGATATAAAAGGAGCAAAGAGGATCACTGCTTGAGCTAGATGATGGCTCGATGATCATTCTAGTTTTGTATGGTGATGACATGCTTATAGCTGGGAAATCCATTGCGGAAATTGCCAACTTGAAGAAAAGACTTAGCAATAATTTTGCAATGAAAGATTTGGGGGATGCTACACACTTTCTTGGCATGCGAATCAGAAGAGATCGCAAACGTCGTATTCTTGAGTTATCTCAGGAAACATACATTGAGAAAGTTTTGCAGCATTTCAATATGCAAGGGGGGAAAGCATTGAGTACCCCAATGCAGGCATTCTTGAAACTCAGCAAGGAAGATGCAACCAAATCTGATGCTGAGCGAGTTGAAATGGCTAAGGTACCATATTCTTTGGCAGTGGGTATTCTCATGTATGCTATGGTGCCCACAAGACCAGACACTGCTTTTGCAGTGGGAGTGGTGCAAAAAAATGGCAAATCCTGGCAGCAAGCATTGGGAAGAAGTGAAGCACATTCTTAGGTACCTCAAAGGTACGGACGGTAGGTGTTTACGCTTTGAGAACAGTGATGCATCCATCGTGGGTTATGCGGATGCAGACTATGCGGATTGTGTCGACAATAGACGATCGACATGTGGCTATTTCTTCATATTTGTTGGAGCAGAAGTATCTTGGAGGTCATGTCTTCAAGATTGTACGTCGTCTTCCACTACAAAAGTAGAGTACGTTGCATTGTCGGATGCAAGTAAAGAGACTGTATGGTTATCTCGCTTGGTCAAAAATCTTGGCATTGATGAGACTCTAGTGATATATTGTGATAGTCATAGTGCTCTTGCATTGGCAAGGAATTCCGTGTTTCACTCCAAATCGAAACACATTGAAGTCAGGTATCATCTCGTGAGAGATTTCTTGGCCAAAGAGCTCATTGATTTGGTCAAGGTACACACTGACGACAACCCAGCAGATGCTTTGACGAAAGGCTTAGCTTTGGAGCGGTTTACACATTTCAGTGAGTTGATGGTATAGGCTGAAGCCAGTAGATTGCTTCATGATTGTACATACCAGGTCCCTTGGGCTGCGTTGACCTTCAAGTGGGAGTTTGTTGGGATTCAGACCAACTGGCCGGACATCCCACTTACTACTAGCCCATCTACTAACTTAACCATGTATACACTTATTCTTTAATACAACAAAATAAGGAGCTGCAGCATAACGTTGATGTGGGCTCCACCCAAATCAGGTGTCTCTCTCTCTCTCTCTCTCTCTCTCTCTCTCTCTCTCTCTCTCTCTCTCTCTCTCTCTCTCTCTCTCTCTCTCTCTCTCTCTCTCTCTGCTCGTGCACTTGCACTCACACACGCTTCCCGTGGCACCTTCAGGAGAGAAAGTTCGTGCTTCCACGCCATCTCCATAGCTCACTTCACTTGTCCTCCATGAGGAATGAGAGAGAGAGAGAGAGAGAGAGAACACATGCAAAAATCCATGCAATTTCATCTTTCCCCCTCCTCCGTAACTCCCCCCCCAAGCTTTGATACCAACGGAAGACAGAGGGGACTGGAGCATGCTCATCACCACCCAGCCATGCCCTATATAGGCCGTTGGCTTGCTAAACATAGGGACCCCCTTAACTGCCTGTGTATCCTAGCCCTTGGCCCTGCCTTGTCCTACCCTTGATATGACACTCCCCCCATCTCATTCTAAGTCATCCCAGGCAAAGGTTTGTGCATTGTGCCTAGGCGAGAACACCGTGTCTATGTGAGGCCATGTAATGTGGTCCTAATATGCCACTAGAAGAGATGCATGGGGTAACAATATGATGTGCAAGATGTCAATTTTTTAGTGGCTTGTACTAGAAAGGTTTCATCTATACTACGTGAATAAAAGTATTTGAAGATGACGCGCTCTTTCTTTGATTGTTGGTTATTGGAGTACCGTTTTCTTGATTTTTGTTGTTTCGGGCTTCTTTGGTACCCACTGGTAATTTTTTCATGGAGACTATTGATTTGGTTGCTGAGTCTATTCTTTTGGTCTCCATTTCCAAGTTGTCTTGGTTGGTAGGGGTGGGGTTGGTTTGGTTGTTTGCGCTTGGGAATCCATTGATACTTGGGTTGGCTTGCTTTAGATTTATGCGGTCATTTGGGTTGCCATTTCGAAGTATAACTACGTCAAGGTTATTGAGATTTTGTTATCAATTGCTACTTTGTCTGGGGTGCTCTTGGTAATGTGGTTGGCTTTGGTATCCATATTTTCTTAGTCTTGTTTGCCATGATGGATTTTTTCACACATACCTATCTTGTGGTTTGTCCATTGAATTGTCGCGTGCAAGTGCATACTTCATCACTAGCTATGCAGTCCTATAACAATGGGTTGTACTTCCCAAATGTGATCACTTTGTGCCAAAGGAGTGACTTGAGAGGTTTCATTAATTTAAACTTTAAATTATCCTCCTACCAATTTGAAACTACCTTGTAAGTTCTCATCCATGGTACACCTAGGATGATTGCTTCGTTAAGATCTGAGTCCGCCATCACATGAAATTGATGTGGGCATTGATGGCCATCGATGTTGATTGTCAGATTTTCTTGACCTATACTGACTATCTTGCCTCGATTTATAGCTTTGAGCTCTATCTGATTTGACATTAATGGGGTGCCTAACATCTTCATGTATGTAGAGTACTTGATGGCATTCGCTCGCACTCCCGTGTTAACACCCTGTTAACAAGTGCTCACTCGATCGATCCATCTGGAAGTTTTATTCAAATGCATACATCCATGCCTCCAAGACAATTCTATCTATATGGATTGCTTCAATATGAGGAGGTGATGCTGAGTTTGTTGAATTTGCAGGTTGTGTTATCATTCCTTGCACTTCAAATTCCGTAACTTTGCTTCCTCATGTGATCCTATGCTTTATTAGCGGTGGGACTTCCTCCTTTCTTCTACATTGTGGATCTTTTCCAACATTTTTGTAGGTAGTGTTAGATAATTTTCCTTCAACAAATGTTGCAAGTTTTTTGACGTCGCTTGATGATATGTTGTGAATCACGAATGGACCATTTTCTTTTTTTAAAAATTTTTTGAAGTGTTGTTTTAAGGTTTTTTGAAGTGTTGTTTTAAGGTATAGACTACTACACAATCACCCTTTTTAAACTCCTTGTTTATTACATGTTGATCATGGAACTCCTTCATGCATCATTTGTATAGATGCCTAAGACAGTTTGTAAGCGTATTTTGTATATCTTCTTGAGATCATCTACACTTTTTCACATCTCATAGCCTCTCCACTCTAAGTTCTTGGCTACTCAAAGTGTGGGTATCAAGAAATCCATGGGCAATATACCATTAATCCCAAACACCATTTTAAAAGGTGTCGTTCCAATAAATGTTTAAGCGACATGGTATGCCCAAAAAGCATGAGTGTATCTTTTGGTCTCAGCTCGCTCTTGACTTACTCACTATCTTTGTGAGCACCATGCATAGGATTTTGTTCATGCTCTTTGCTTGTCCATTAGCTTGAGGATGATAAGGTGCTGATTGAATTCATCCAGTAAGAATTCAATCACTTCGATTAAAAAGTGAGTCCCTATATTGCTAGCTATTTCAATTAGTAGTTCATATCTTGTAAATACATTCTCATACAAGAATTTGTGTTGTTGGTTTTGCATCTTTTCTTTGTGTAGCTTTTGCTTCAACCCATTTAGTCAGGTAATCGGTGGCTACCATAATATATTGATCATGCGTACAATACACGGGATGTGCTATTGGTCCTATGAAATATATTCTACGCTTGGCAAAATCCATTATCCCCATCATTGGTCATAAAGACATTTTGCCTCTTTGCATAGGTACTTTTGTCCATTGACATTTTTTACCTCGTTTCACATATGATTGATTCTGCATCCATGAACAAAGTCAACCACCAGATTCGTACAACAAGAATTTCTTTTGTAGTTTTGTCAGCAAAAAATTTCGCTTGCTTGTCCAACATGAGCTTGCTCAAGAATTGGAATGTATTCACCTTCAATGGTAATCATTTGCAATTCATTTTCTTTTCCTCTCTTGTAGAGGTGATCGTCAATCAATAAGTAACTTTTGACTTTGGTTTGAATGGATTTCATTTTCACATTGCTCAACCCCTCTAAAAAGGTTTTGTTCTCCATAATGTACGAGCTCCACTTTGGTGCAACCACTACTTTGAACAGTGTTGCATGTTCCACAAGTGCCTAAGTTGTACAGATGCTGCATAAACTAATGTATTTATGAACATTTCTTTGCATTCTAGGCAATACACACCCCATCTCATGAATCTTTGAAATGTTTGAACTTTTTCATTGAGTGAATTCCCATATTTTGCACATGATCTTGTCAAGTACACTTTTCTCTTGGTTGGCTCTATACAAGGTCAAAATAAACCATCATTCCCTTGCTTATATAGCCTTCTAGCTATTAGCACTAGTGTTCATGTTTTCTCAATGATTGATGGTTATCTTTCAATCTATATGGATCCAATGGTGAGCAAAGGTATGACATATTCACTTCACCTTGGCACCATCTCAATGTTGAATAGATATGAGTCTGGTAGGTCATCATCAACACCGATTGGTGCTTCTCCATGAGTCAGTCTAGACAAATGGTTAGCCCTTTGACATGTGGTTCCTTTTTTTACCACTACCAAAGAAATCAAACTCAAGCAATAGTATAAAACATCTTACAATACATCCTGTATTGCAAGTTTTGTTCACCAAGTATAGCAGTATGATCCACACAAAACACAAAATTGTTTGCAAGAAGTTAGTGTCTGAACTTCTTTATAGCATAGACCATTTATAATCCTTCTCTGTACTTGCATATTTATTTTTTGTGCTATTCAACTATCTGCTCGAGTAACTTATAGGAAAATCCATGTTGGTCTCTCCAGGCTGTGCCAAGATGCATCCTATAGCATAGGCTGATGCATCAACATGGACATGGAAGATCTTCATCCAATTCGGAGCTTTCAAGATTGGAGAAAAAATCAATCTCTACTTCAATAACTAGAATGATCTTTCAAGATTGGAGGTTTTGCTATGATTGCATACATATAGATGAATCTTATCTAGTATCCACAATGGCCCATGAAGGTTTGTACCTCCCTAACTTGTGTCGGTCACTCACAGAGAAACAATCACTTGAATCTTCTCAAGATAAATGGAAATTTAATTCTTAGCCACAGTGTGCCCTAAAATTTTCCATTGTCTTACATGAAGACACATTTCTCTGGGTTCAAGCAAATACAATAGGTGTGACATTTCACAAAGATCTTCTTCAAGTGCTCTATATGCTCATGTCTCAAGACAGAATGCATGCATACTTCATCCATGTAGATTTCTAAGAATTATCTTAGACACTCTTTGAATGCATGGCTCATCAACCTTTGAGCAGGTGCATTGGTCAAGTCAAATGGCATCGTTCTATAAGGAATATACCCCATTATGTGGAAAATGCTATCTTATGTTGATCCTCCAGCTTTATGGAAAGTTTAAAACCATCAAGAAAGTTGTGAGCTTCCTTTCCTGCACCTCGCTTGATCACATGATCAGTAATTGGTAGGAGATAGCTGTCTCGGATAGTAGCCGCATTTACATGTTTGACATTTACACATACACGTAATTTTCCATTCTTCTTGGGTACAACCACAATTGGTAACACCCAATTTGTGTGCTCAATCTTGTAGATAAACTCCACTTTCTTAAGCTTGGCTATATCCTCCTTGCTCTTTTTGGAAAAACTTTTGTTATAGGTATAGGGACGTTGTCTGCAAGTCTTTGCATCAATCTTAAGGGTTATGGTATGTTGGAAAATGCTTGGATCTACTTCCTTAAGGTCCTTGTATGACCATAAAAACACATATCTATATTGTTTGAGCATAGCAATCAGTAGCTACTCTTCCTCCTCTATTAGATCCAGTGGCAATGTATGTCGGCTTTGGCTGCTTTCCTGGTTTAGTTAAGTCAATGTGCTTGGATTTGTGAGGCCCATCATAGGATGCCCCTAGTTCTTTAAGTTCTCGCATCAGTTGCTCAACTATGATTTTTCAATCTTGGATTGTATATTTTGGTAGTGAGAGGGTGTGTCAAATTTATCCTCTCTGAATCCTCTTCACTGTCCATTTCAGTCGTCCAAACCTCATTCAAGGTCTGTTTCAATTTTTGATACTCTCATTTTTGCTCGTTTTGGTCATCCTAGATGGATTTTTGGTTGTGTCTTTTGTTTTCACTTTCTTCTCTTCATTTTTAAAGCAAGTTTAGTGTATCCTCATGTGATCTTGTCTTTCACACAATCGATTGCTCCTATGAGCATCAAATATTGCGTTTTTCTCTTCAAAAGAGGCATAGGTTTTTTGTGCATGTGTTTTGTTTTCTCACTCGGTTTGCTTGATATATTTCTTGTCTCTTGGATTTTTGGTTAGGGAAATCATAGAAGATCACCTCGTTTTTGTTTGGTTTTGTCTTGTTTTTGAAGCTACTCGATAGCTCATCCTCAATGTCTGTCTTAAGAAAATTATTGTCTCATGAATCTTGGAGTTCTTTATCGTTTTGATTGCTCAAATCTCTTATAGAAACCTTGTCAATTATGTGTTTTCACTCTAGTATTTCCAGTGCATCCAGGTTCTTGGTCTCTTACCCGTTTCCAAGATAAAACTCACCATATGGAAGGGTGCCATGTCAAAGCCATCTTTATCACAAAGTCGCTTTGGGGTTGCTTAGTTAATGCATACATCTAGAGTGGCCAATATCTGATCTCTACCAACTCTTTTAAAAATGGTTCTAGAATATCGTCTTTGTCCTCCATTGATCTCTCTAAAATGCAATCCTCTCTAGCCAAGCTCTGGCATTTGGACGCTTCAAGCTATGCTTTGTCTTGTAGCCATGCATGTATTTCCTTCTCGTTTACTGTTGTTGAGTCAAATTCCTCTACAAGAGTTCAACTAGAATCTCTATAACTATGGTCCTTTATGTTGATCCTTGTGGGGTAATCTCCTTATGCCACAAGTAGATATGGTTGTAGCCCCAATCTTGGACCATTTTAAGTAGACACATGAATGGTCTCCCCAAAATGACATCAAAGTTTTCGTTATTTCAAAATCCACATGAGTATGCTTGTACTTTATCCCACATGAGGATACTATGATTTGTTCCAGCATACCCACTGGTCTCTGTACATAACCATTTGCAAGTTGTATTCTTGTTTTTTTGAGAGCTAGTCTCTCCCATTTTTTCCATATCTCTTTTGTGGAAATGGCCACTCGAACCCCTCTATCAAGTATAGCAATCATTTTCACTCCTTTGTGCTCCAATGGCAAGGTGGTATTTTCCTCTTCCGCATCACAGTAATCACCCACCTTATTCATAGGTATTGGTTTAGGCCTTTCATTTGTCTGGTGTTGTTTACCCATTTGGCCATCTAAGGGAATATCTTGATGAGAATTTTTTAGCCCCTGCCCACTTCTCCCCATAGATACAGTCTTATTTGGCACATCTTTGAGAGAGCTATTATGCATTGTATAGGAGTCAACATTAGTTCATGAATGCTTTTGGTTTACATCATCTTGGATTTGGCTTCCATTGAGAAGGCATTACCTTGACCTCAAATTTTGTTTCATGCTCTCCTATGAAAGATGGTAAAGTCTTCAACGTTTCAGGTTTTCTCTCTGTAGATGCTTTTGTTCCTACATCACCGAGATTGTATATCTCCATGGTAGAACTCATGATCCATATTAATTTGTGTGATAGTGCAGCCTTAAAAGTCACACTACCATACTTTCTATTCCTGATTGTTTTCCATAAGGCTTGTGGCCATGGCTCTTTCAGTTCTGGAATTTGCATCATCACTTGTGACTTAGAGTCATTCATAGTATTAGCCACTACCCTCATGGTAGAACTCATGATCCATATTAATTTGCGTGATAAGTGCAGCCTTAAAAGTCACACTACCATACTTTCTATTCCTGATTGTTTTCCATAAGGCTTGTGGCCATGGCTCTTTCAGTTCTGGAATTTACATCATCACTTGTGACTTAGAGTCATTCATAGTATTAGCCACTACCCTTGTGTCCAATGGTGTTCCAATCTTAGGCTTCATCTGATCAATCATTTTGTTTCCTTGGTGCTCAAATTCCTTATTTATTTGGTGGATTAATACTTCTTGTTTAAGAATGTTTAGTTTTTATGGGCTCCATTAGAGCTTGACTGGTCTCTATGAGCCGTTTACACATTTCTAACCTCTATTTTTCAACTTTGGGATGTAGGTATGTCAACCATCTTTGTTCCAGGGTTTGGTTCATTTTCAATATAGTCTTGTAGGCTTGCAATAGAGCCTCTAAAGGTTCTAGAACTTTGTCTAGTAAGATTGAACCTCGTGATGATATTTTGGACAATATCGCTCCTTTCGCTTGTTCCTTGTTTTCTTTTTCTTGTTTAAATTGCTCTCTTGTTTGTTACAGCTTTGTTTCTAAGGCAGTTTTCTCTTTCAGCCTTTTTGCTTTCATTTTGTTCCTTTTGCCTTTCCATGATTTTCTCCGAGTCCTTATAGACAAACCCTCAAACTTTGTTTGAACTTGCAGTTTGTTTTTGTCCTCGACGAGTGTGGTTTTGCAACTTCTTGAGCTTGGACTCTAGTCACCACATTGATTGGAATCATTGTCTTGGTTTTAAATCCATTTAAGCACAACACAAACCCAATGATGTTCATTGTTGTTTTTCCTTTGTTATCATTAGTTTTGGGATAGTTTGAAAGTAAACGATCAATCCCACAACCGTCACAAACCCAGGGGGGAAGGGGAGAGGGGGGTTCCACCTCAAAATATGTAAGTATAGCACGTGAGGTCACCCAGAGGGGTTTTTTATATACCAAAGAATTACATAATTCCATGTACAAGAGGGGTTTAAAAATGGAAAATGAAAAATTGAAAAAAGTTAAGGTTTTATGAAGGAAGAGGGGTCTTTTATTTCATGATGAAGTGTGTGTGTGTGTGTGTGTGTGTGTGTGTGTGTGTGTGTGTGTGTTTGTAGAAGGGTTTTAAAAATACCTCTTGAATGCACATGCTATAGGTATTTTTGAAAGGTGGACCCCCCGAGGTCACATAACCCAAAAAATTTCTTACGTTCACCTTTGTGTGGAAAAACTCTTGCTTAATGATCACCTCAACATTCATCATAGCAAGGACCTTCCTGTTGGGATACTTATTGAGCCCTCATTGGTTATCCCAACCTAGGAGGATATCCTCTAGGTTTATAATTTTGATTCTCTATGAGCATGAGTATTTTTTCCTTCATTGTATAGTGATTTTTTTTTTATGGTTGCACAATATATGTTAGTTTTGCAGCATCTTCTGCACTTACCCATTAAGGATAACCTTCATCGCCATATGCAATATCCTTAGTGTCATGAATATTAATTTCTAACCTTCTAAAATGTTTCTCAGCTTAAATTGGCCACTAAGTCCATAAAAAATAAAAAGAGAACAAGTGAAATTGATTAAGTACTAATGCACCAACCGGTCAAGGCTTGGAAAAAAAAGGGGAAGTCCATAAAAGGGCAAGTGTAATAGCTAATTGATTATCTCAGTCATAGGTGTTGGTTAAGGAAGGATAATTGTATCCTGGCAGCCTTGATCAAAGGTATAGCGCAAAGGAGATGACTGAGAGAAATTATGTAAATCTAAAGTTAAAAAGTGATTATATTACTCTCAAATCATTAGGATAAATCTTTAGACTCTAAGTATGAAGTTTGATAAGCCTTAGGGTGAAATTCTAACTTACCATAATTTAGTAGGTCTAAATTTAACAAGATCTGGGAGCAGTTTGGAGGCAGTTTCAAAGCACTGTGCTAAGATTTTGCAATGGAGGTGAAAGCCCAAAGGCTGAGTTTTATTTTTGCCAAAGATTATACTATTTAGCAAGTCCTAAATTAGTAGGTAGGCTATAGCCCTGGTTCAGCTTGATAAGTCCAAGATTTGTGCAAAGGTCTTGCACCCGAGCTAATTAATAAAAGGGTAAGTTTATGGTTGTTATTAAATGGAAAGGAAAAGCTAAATACTAAGGTTAGATCAGCCCTTCCCTCATTTAGTAAGATGACTCTAGTCTTTGTTTACTAAACTTGACTAAGCCACATGTCCAAAGTAGCATATGCTTCCTTTGTGTGAACTTAACAAGTGTGTGTGAGTGTGTGAAATTAAGCCACATGTCCAAAGTAGCACATGCATTCTTTGAGTGAACTTAACAAGTGTGTGTGGTGTTTCCACTTGCCAAGATAAGTCCCAAGAAAGGGGGGGGGGGGGGGGGGGGCAGGGGGTGTGTTTGTTCTAGCATGCAAGAGGGGACAAGTGTTGGACATGCTTGACTTGCATTAGGAGGCGTTCCCACCTTATTGGTCAAGTGTAAAGTATTCTAATTCAAGCCTAGTTGCACACTTTGATAGCTATATAAGAGAGGTCTCATTGCACTTTTGAGGCTCTTGATCTTCTCTCATACTCTCTCTCTCTCTCTCTCTCTCTCTCTCTCTCTCTCTCTCTCTCTCTCTCTCTCAAGTACCCAAGATTGGCAAAGAAAACTATCTCTCTCTCCCTCTCTCCTGGGACAAACTCTATGCTCAAGCTCTTGGCTATGGATGCAAATACAAGCCAATGAAAGTTTCTTCTTATCTATCTCTATTACTATGCTATGCTAAGAGCTTGTCCATGAGCAAGTGTACATGGAATATCAATTCTTTTACTTGAAAATTACTTCTCTCCAGCTTTCTTTTCTTTCTATTTAAAAAGGATAAATGGAGTGTTTTCTATACTACTTCCAATGTTCACTTTTTTCGTTAGGTCTCATTGCCACAAAAACTTGGTGTTTTGGCATGGGTTGTGTTCAGAGAGGATTAAGAGTGAGGGTAATTGACTATGGAGAGAGAGAGAGAGAGAGAGAGAGAGAGAGAGAGAGAGAGAGATTAAGAAAAAAAGGCTCGCTCCAAAAACTGATTTTGGATCAAAGTGAGCTTTTCTTTTGAATTGCTCAGTTGAGAAAAATTCTAGAAAAACTCCCTCCATTCCCATCCCCCTTAAAGGAAAACTCTCTCCTTTCATAATTAAATTTTGTTGAATCAAAAAATAAGTGTTAGATTCTCTAACACTTAGGTTCTCTTTCATGGGTCTCGTTTGGTTCTTTGTAATATGAAGTCAATGGAAACATTCCCTAGTTTGTGTGTGTTTCTATAGGCTGCGTGTATCTAATGATTGCCCGGTTCTCTTGGGGTAAAGGAGGTTTTTGGACCAGCACTACTTGAGTCTTGTCTCCCCCTTGGGTTGCATTATTTAGGCCTATTTGGTACCTTGATGGTGGTGACAATTGCACACCACTTCAAGACATGTGATACATTTGTTGATTCATGGTTGTCGTACATTTAGGTTTTGTTGATAGCTTTGGTTCATCCTTCTGATCACTTCTTTGACCATTTCATCGACATTCGATACATTTTGAGCCTAATCAGTCTACTTTCTTGTGGATTCACTTGTGGTAGAAGAGGTACTATTGGTCGTATTGTCAACATATTTTGTTACCTCTCCGTAAACCTTAGAATTGTCAATAGATACAATGCTCCTCCAGGGAATTGCTCAAATGTGGTACAAGCTTTCAAGTGCAAGTTCTTTTTTAGAGTTTTGTTTCTCAAGCCCTTTATGAAGAGAACTGACAGCCTCTCATCTTGTGGTGGCTCTTGCAGAGGATATCTCTTGATGTATTGCTTGAGCGAAGCGAAGCTTCCTTCGCTTCTTCATTCTCTTTCTACTTGAAAGCATAGATTTGGGACATTCTGTTGTGTTTGATTCCCCATTCAGAGAATTACTCAGCAAACTCTCATAGAAGTTACTCTATGTTTGGAAAATCTCTACTTTCAATGGTTGGAACTACATTAATGCCATTCCTTCTAATGTCAATGAAAGGATGAGAATAATGCCATGTGCTAGTCTCCACCCCAACCATGCTATCTTATAGCCTCCCCTTAGCATACACCTATGCCAGGCCATGCCGATGGCCTTGCCCGTAGGACCTCTATCCTTATATTACCCCCCCCCCCCCCCCCCCCCCCGAGAATCATTTTCATCCTTGAAAACGAACGTAGGAAAACGTTTCTTAAGTGCAGAGACATTCTCCCATGAAGAACCTTCTTCAGGTTTATCTAGCCATTTTACCAACATCTGTCATCTAACATGATGTCTGGTGCGAAGCTCATGAGAATCCAAATTCTTTTTGGGTTCATGAGGGATGCTTGGCGGTTCGATAAGGTCAACTACCACACCTGTGTCGATGACATTATCATTCTGTCCTAGCTATTTTTGTAAATAGCTAACATGAAAAACAGGGTGAACTCATGAGTGCTCGAGAAGAGCTAACTTATAGGCCACTTGACCTATACGTTTCAGAAAGGTAAACAATCCACAATATTGTGGTGATAGTTTAGAAACTTTTCCTATCATCAGACTTTTTGAATGCTCCGAAACCTTGAGAAAAACCTTGTCTCCTTCTTGAAAAGTGGCAAGATAGTGATGCTCATCTACGTACTTCTTATATCGATCTTGAGCTTGCTTAATATTCTGTCGAGCAACTCGAAGCATATCAAAATGGTCTTGGAGAAAATTCTTTGCTTGTTGTATCTTCTCCGCAGCCAACCCCACCGTAACAGGTGATCTAGATTGAAAACCATATAAAAGAATAAATGGACTAAACCGTGTAGTCATATGCTTTGAACTATTATAAGAAAATTCCAATATAGGCAAGTATTCTTCCCAATTGGTTTGCTTCTTGCTAATGTACGCTCGTAGCATATCCTCTAGCACTTGATTAACCCTTTCAGCTTGACCATCTATTTTGGGATGATCATCTGTACTAAGATTAAGTGTAGTTTCCAACTTTTGGAATACAACTCTCTAGAAGAGATTATTGAACTTTCAATCTCTTTCACTAATGATACTAGCTCGAAGACCATAGAGTCTATACATATGCTCTATAAATAGTCATGCTAATTTCGATGTCTTAACTGTAGTCGTAGTGGGAATGAATCAACACATCTTTGTTAGACGGTCTACAATTACCCATATGGCATCATGGCCACGATTCAAAATCCATAGAAATACTCTCCCACTTACCTTGTGGAATCTCTAAAGGATGTAAAAGGCCACCTACCTTGAGGTGCTCTGCCGTATTAACTTGGCACTTCTGGAAATTTAGCATCATGATGTAAGCCTGGCCAATAAAATTTCGGTTGAACTAAGGCATACGTCTTATGAATACTTGGATGACTAGCACTTAGACTATCGTGATACTCAAATAATATTTGGCGCCTAGTGTCTGAGTCCCTTGGCACATATACTCTACCCTTTTGGAGTAAGTAGCCATCATCAATGGAAAATTTATTACATCGCTTAAGCTCTTCCTGAGTAGGGGTTGAGATCTATGCGTTGGAGTTTTTATCTGCTCGTGTAGAAACATGTTGATATGGCTGTGCAAAGGTATGTAAGTGTGAGGGGTCCCTTCTTAAAATTGCACTCCACACTTTAGCATATGATTGATCTTGTGCACACTTGCCACATAATGACTCCAAATATTCACTCTTGATTTCCATCAAGAGCAAGTGAATTAATCTAATGCATTTGGCTTAGTGCATCTGCTACTACATTATATCGCCCCCTGCGATAATGTAGCTTACAATCATAATCTTGAAGGATCTCTACCCATCTAGCTTTACGACCCTTCAAGTCTATTTGAGTAGTTTTATACTCTCACAGTCAAAAACTACTTCAAACTTGGCACCATATAAATAGTGTCGCTACTTTTGTAAATCGTGAACTATGGCATAGAGATCCCTCTCATCATAGACAAAATAACTTTGTGAGCTCTATCCAACTTTTTACTTTCAAAGGCTATAGGTCTTCCCTCCTGGAGAAGTACCACACCAATTGCTTTATCACTAGCATCAGTCTCTACCACAAATGGCTTAAGTGGGTCAATGATTGCTAGGATAGGAGCACTGCCTACAGCTTCAATATCTTGACTAGCTTATAGTTCAAGAAGTTATGAGTCGTACCATCATTCACTAAAAGACGAACACATTTTCTGTTAATAGTGCCATGCATGCAAATTAAATCATTGGGGCCAAAGGTGGGCTATCACATTGAAGCACGCACACAACACTTGTGCTTTTCTTCCATATGAAGAACCTCTACAATGCTACATCACAATATTTAGGAAATGAATCTAATGTGAGCACCATGTGCATGGCCTTTTTTTGCCTTGCAAAAGAGGACAATCCTTCTTATTATGCTGGTCCGAAAGACATCTGAAACACAAATTGTGTTTCTTTCCACGCTCAAAAATGGCAGTGCTGAGAGACCCACGTGGAGTATCTCGTGATTGCTTAGGCTTCTTAGCCTCTTGTGGGCGTGGAGAGGTATATTGTCTCTTATTCCTCTTAGAGTATGTCAACTCCCAAAGCCACGTACCATATTTGCGGTGATACACCATGCTATGGTTGCTTCTCGAATCAATTTCCAAACAGGGGCTAAGAGAAATCTTAAGCCCACGAAAAACAAGGGTTCCAATGAGCCTAAGGGGAAGGAAAATGTCCAAAAGTCTCCTAAGGGCAATTCCAATAACAAGAAAGCTAAGGAGAAGGGAGTTTCCAAAGGCAAAACAAAGTCTCTCCTAAAGAGCTTGAGCGTTGTCGCAAGGATAACCGTTGTTTCAAGTGCGGCGAGCAAGGGCATGTGTACCGCGCTTGCCCCCAAAAGAACACCTGCCACGAGCCTCCTAGAGCTACCTTGGTTGAAATCCAAGAAGAGGAAGCTCGCCACAAGGGATCTCCTCTATGCCATGCTTGGGGAAAGGTAAGAGAACATGATGCTTTTATTCTCTTTGACCCTGGTTCTACTCACAATTTCATATCCACAGAGTTGGCCACCAAGCTAGGATCCAAGCCTATGATATGGGAGATGTCCTACCCGCATATGGTGCTTTCAAGGGGCAAGAAGGCTTCAGTCACTCCCTTAATCGAGAAATTGAGGCTCCATGTCCAAAGCTATGTGGACAAAGAGGACTTATTTATCTCTCCTCTCAAGCACGAGGATGTAATCCTAGGGGCACCATGGTTTGATCGCATGGCTGCCAATGTTAAATTCCCTGAAAGGAAAATCTACTTTAAGTACAGGGAAAAAGATATGTACATAGATGCCAAAGAGATGGGTAACACCATACCCATTGTACATACACAAGCTTTCAATAAGTCAATAAACATCTCTATTTCCGTGTACATGATTTTTATCAAAGATTCTTAAAATGAACCTAATGCTTTAGCAAAAGAAATATAAACAATTACAACGAATTAGAGTTATCCAATTTTCTCAAGAGATTTAAAGATGTCTTTACTGACAACATCCCTTGTGAACTACCTCCTAAACGAGGCAATGATGACCATGCAATTGAACTTCTTCCAAGAAGTCCACTGCCTAAAAAACCTCCTTATAGAGTTTCTCAAGCTCAACAAGAGGAGATTATGCGGCAAGTGCATGAGTTAGTTGAGAAGAGCATGGTTAGCCTAGCTCATCTCCATTTTGCTCACCCGTGTTATTAGTGCAAAAGAAAGACGGCACATATCGTATGTGTGTTAACTATAGAGCACTAAATAGGATCACTATCAAAAATAGGTTTCCCTTTCCACGGATAGAAGACCAATTTGATAAGCTACAAGGGTCAACCTAGTTTAGTAGAATTGACCTAAAAAGTGGCTACCATCAAATAAGGATAGTTGATCAAGACATTGTAAAGACCGCATTTTACACTACGTTTGGTCTTTACAAATACATTGTCATGCCTTTTGGCTTGACCAATGCACCAGCCACATTCAATCGCTTGATGGAGAAGTTATTCAGGCCTCATCGAACCTTTACTGGAGTGTTCTTTGATGATATTATCATCTACAGTAATTCACTAGAGGAACACAAGGAACACCTCCTGGTCATATTTCAAGACTTAAGAGAGAATAAACTTTATATTAATCGAAAGAAAAGTGATTTTTTCTTACAAGAGATTCAGTATTTAGGTCACATTATCTCTCAAGGTGGCATCCAAATGATCCATTAAAGTTAGAGGTAATAAAAGGATGGCCAAAACCAAGGAATCTTCATGAACTAAGAAGCTTTATAGGTATGTGTGCATACTATAGACACTTCATAGAAAATTTCTCACAAATCGCGGGACCATTACATGACCTAACAAAGAGAAACATTAGGTATACATGGTCTGCCAAGGAGAAAAATGCTTTCAAAAAGCTTAAACAAAAGCTTATCTCTCAACCAGTGCTTACACTGTCGGATCTCTCAAAGCCATTTGAGGTCCAATGTGACGCTTGTTGTAATTGCCTTGGAGCTGTTTTGCTCCAAGAAGGGCACACCATAGCCTATGAAAGTTGAATCCTCGACCCTGTTGAGCAAGCTCTAGGCATATATGAAAAGGAACTCCTTGCAGTTCTACATGCCTTAGACTCATGAAGCACTATTTATTGGGGACGCCTTTCATTCTGCAGACGGATCACCAAAACCTTAAGTACTTCATGACGTAGACCAAGCTCTCCGACAAACAAATGAGGTGGGAAAATTTCCTTTTGCAATTTCATTTTCATATTGCTCACATTGCTGGCAAGCATAATAAAGTAGCGGATGCACTCTCAAGATAGCCGAGAGTGAATGCGGTTTCCATACCAACTCACAATGATCTATCTTCTATGATAGATGAGTATGCTATTGATCCCAATTTTCGAGATGTGATTTCAGCCCTTGCACTAGGGAAGAAAGAGGAAGAATTTACTTTACAAGATGGTTATCTTCTCTATGGCAATAGACTATGCGTTACTAACTCACTATGTGAGAAAGTAATGTATGAATCTCCTACTCCTCCTTGTGCGGGGCATAGAGGGATTTTGTCTACTCTAAAAGGGATTGAAACATATTTCTATTGGCCTACCATGAAAGCAAACATACAAGACTATGTTTCTAAATGTGTGGTATGCCAAAAGACAAAGTTTGATAGAGGGAAGCAACCTGGATTGCTTCAACCTTTGCCAATTCCTATTTCACCATGGGAGAGCATATCCATGGATTTTATCTTTGGATTGCCTAAGTCTATCCATGAGAATACGGGAATATGGATGATAGTAGACAGGTTCAGCAAACAAGCTCATTTTATACCTGTCAAAACAACTATCAAAGCCCATCAAATGGCAACCCTCTTTATATCACAAATCTTTAAGTACCATGGCTTGCCAATGTCCGGAGTGTCGGATAGAGATCCTAGAATGACCAGTAATTTCTGGAAGGGTCTCTTTGAGAATTTAGGGACAAGACTAAACATCTCTTCGGCCTATCACCCCCAAACGGATGGCCAAAGTGAAATAGCTAA
Organism: Adiantum capillus-veneris; assembly: GCF_014529385.1. Taxonomy (NCBI): domain Eukaryota; kingdom Viridiplantae; phylum Streptophyta; class Polypodiopsida; order Polypodiales; family Pteridaceae; genus Adiantum; species Adiantum capillus-veneris. The sequence goes on along the minus strand of NC_140933.1, from coordinate 5,120,299 downwards.
CCTAACAATTCTTGATCTACTAATAGCCTACGTAACAGAAGTAGATCAAAGATCCCAATGGGAGAAGTACTTACCCTTAGTGGAGTATGCCTACAATAACACTGTACATACTTCCATGGGAAAAGCACCTTTCAAGGTAATTGAGGGAAGATAAAAAAGTCCCTTGCTATTTAAGGTACACGGGAAGATCTTTGTTGCAGATGAGTATAGCCAAGACCTACAAGAATCTTTCCAAAAGATAAGGATTCTATCTCTATCTCACAACTAAGGCAAAAGGATGTTGTTGATAAGCACAAAAGAGCCAAGCCTTTAAAGAAAATGATTGGGTCTTACTTACGTCGTGTGCCTTGATTAAGGAACACGATGGGCAAGAATCCTACGGTACACCAAAAGTACTATGCTAAGTTAGCAAAAAGGTACTATGGTCCCTTCCAGATTCTTAGACCTATCAATGAAATGGCCTATCAAGTTGCCCAGCCATTGGCTCATTCACAATGCTTTCCATGTGAGTCTACTAAAGCCTTACAAAGGAGAGCCACCTCAAGAACCAACTATTGAAGACCACCAGAGATCGAGGACCAAGAAGAGGTGTTGTAGGCCAAGTCCATTCTCCGACATGAAGACAAGGTATTAAGGGGTGGTAAGACTATCCGACGGTATCTTATTAAGTTTAAGAATTATCCTTTTGAAGATGCTAGATGTATACAAGGCATACAATTAAAGGATAACCTAAACCTTGTCAATGTTTTACATGAACAAAGTTTTTGTCTTATAAGACTCTAGTTTTCTTTATTGTGCACAAATGTTAAGTAGTATGCATGCTTAGAATCAAGTTTGTGGAGACGACGTCTTCCAAACACCAACTAGAGCTTGTCATTCTACTATGGAAGATTAATAGGACTAATGTGCAGACATGCTTGTGGCAGCTTATGCTCTCAAGAGCCAAATGGATTAGTCATCCATTCTAGAACGATGTTGTAGGGTAAGATAGGGATCCTCTGCCCGCTAGAAAAAGGACTAATGAATCTATGCTTTATCTTCTCTACCCCATAGTTGAGGATGACTATGATTCCAAGAGAGAGGTAATGTCATAATAACTAATATCTAATTCTCCTAAATGATTTTCTCATGTTAAACTGATCATTTAATATGGGGAAGTACCAGGGGAGAAAAAGTTAGAATATTGGTTAAGCTGGTAGACCAGCCACAGTAGGGATCCAAAGAGGGAAAATAGGGATCCAAAAGGGGGGCCATCTGTAAAAGAGCAATGTGCAACAATGGGCTTTAAAGACCCTAAGGTTCAGCCCATTAAGACTTCCAAAATGTTAAGGTTCCAAAATTCAAAGGTTGTGTCCAATGGTCAAGCTTAGTGAAATTGGATGCTTTGTGAGTGTGCCAAAACATCTTCAAGACTTCTACATAGGAGGGGGCGAGCCCTGTAAGTAGGGGATGAGAGAGAAACACACACACACAAAGGGAATAGGGGACACATGTTAGCTCCCTAGCCCAATTGTTAGCTCCCTAGCCCAATTGCCCACAAGGTGCACTAAAAATCCTATTGGATAGCCATAGAGGTGGACCAATGAGAATAAGGCTAGAGAAAATCTAGTTTAATTCATTTAAAAACACTTGATAAAAGAACCAATAATAATTAAGCTCTCTAGAAGACTATTGGCCAGTCCCCCAAGGGGTCCAATGAGCATTCAAGAGCCCCATGGCTTGCCTGATTCCTATTGGCCAAAAAATAAAGGTGTCCAATGAGAGTTTACTTGCATTATTTAATCAGCTAAAGCTCTCACAAAAGGGGAAAGGGGGACACTTGTCACAAGGCTATCACTGATGCTTCTTAAACCCTATTAGCTAAGCTTGGAGAGGTCCAATGGGAAGCCAGCTAGAGGATTTAGCAAGAGAGGTCAACCAAGAGAGAGAGGGGGCTGATTTTTCAAAGGCATTATCACACACACACTCACACAATCTCATGTGTGAAGCAAGAAGACTCTCTCTCTCTCCTTCTCAAGCATTAATGGAAAGCTCATCACCTACTCCAAGCTTGTGAGAAGGGAGGCCTACACCAACAACTCTTGGCTTTGTGATGCAAATCCAACCAAGAGCCAAGCTTCAATGCATGCTCATCTCCTCTACCATGCTAATTACTAAGCTATGCTAAGCTTTTATGAGTGATTATGTGAGGAGATATACTTCTTTGTCATAATACTACTCCTTCTTCCTCTCAATCTACTCTCATACCCCCGTTAGCTCTCACCATCTTCGAAGGTGTGTGAGGTCTTGGGTATGAGACCGTGAGGGAATTGATGTTGTGTTTTGTACATGTTTTCTTAGTGCTTGAAGCTTCCATCTTAATTGCACTAGCTAGTTATTTAAGGAACACAAAGCATTGTATTGTAAAATGTCTCCCTTGATGGGGGAAACCTATAATACAAAGCCTTTTGAAGGGGGGACCAGCTCCATGTAAATCCAATCCTCAACTGTTGTCAATAGCTTAATTTCTTTCTCTTTTGAAGTAGTGTTCATGCCTATCTAACTAGGTGTTATGCTTTTTGTTGCTCTCTCAACCCAAGCACTCATGCTATGCTCATTAGGAATCTATTCTAATAAAATGCTCACTATGTCTATGTTATTTTCCACTATGGACAAGTTTCTAGGCCATTAAATGTTACATGATGAATATGCATGCCGCTCCAAATCAGCCTTTGCTAAACACTAGGGGCCATAACACCTAGTGTGCATGCATTTTGCAAAAACAAATCAAGACCTGCATATCCATGATCATACTTTCCAATATTTATGGCGGATGTGATGCTCCTAGCACACATTAAAGAGGAGTGTAAATAGATCTGAAGAGAAACTAAATACTTTCTACTGCAATCATTTGCAAGACTTACTGAAACATTTGAACCATAATAGAAGGTGAAACATTAATCACTTCTAGGTAGAAACAATGAAACCTTCTCATTACAAATCATAGCCTTGCTATATGCATAAACAACCAACCGTTAATGTTGTTTAGAAACACTTGTACCTTAACAGGTCATTCTGATTATCTGACAATTTTTTACCACTGAAATTGTTCCTTACACATAGTGCTGAAACGGTCTATAAAATGGATTCAATCAGCACCTAGGGACGTTGTCGTGACACATACTTGAAATAGATGGCACCAGTGTCAGTCCTAGAGACTCACATTCTCCACCTGTGGAATATGTCTCATGTAAGGGTGTCGGAAAAAAAACATCCTTCAAGTACAAGATGTACCTTTGCATGGAGGTAACTGCAAACACTGTACAATGGGAGTGAGAGGGATCCTCATTAGCCTTGCTCCACACTCATTAAACCGAACTCCTTGAGTTCTTAGACCATGTTGTATCCCATGTGACAACATGTGACAACATGTTGTCATGTGCCAAATCAAACCCTACAAGTGGGTCCATAACTGCATAATGCAGAAACTTATTTTGGACACTACAACCCAAACTGCTTAGCTCTTGGATGACCGTGTCATTTCTCTTAAGAGAAAAAATGGATAAAAACATAGGTTTATGGAGCCTGCATGAAAAGCAAACAAAAAAAAACAAAACCAAATCAGATGCGTACCTAGAGGTTGAACATAGTGTTCACTTATCCGTAGCAAAAGGCACTTGTCCCAAATTTCCCACTTGCAAAGGCTTGGGAGTGCTAACTAAAAATTAGTGAGGTGCAAGTAGGAGTGCACATGTAACCTTGGGTGTTGCCTTTGCAATCCAAACCCCTTGGTTAAAATCCACATTGTCAAGTCATGTGGTTAGACTTTTGGAGGGAAACTGCTCAACTAGCAGCCAACAGTGTCTGAATTCAACTTTGAAAGTGAAATTATCCACTACCCCTTGGCAACTTATGGACTTATTTTCTTGAAAGTGCAAGCGTGATGGGTCCAAGAGTTGACCATCAACACATTAATAAGTGAATGAGTAATCACGAGCTGGGTCTTACCCCAAAATTGTACTCGTATAGATACTCTTAGTGCTATAGATAAAATAGAAGATTCATTCAAGGTCAAATCTTATTCACCACTAGATCTGCTCTAGACCCAAAAATTCATAATCTTGGGTTTTTGTGAACAGTCGTGCTGTCTGAAATGCTTGCTCTATCTATACACCTTAGTAGAGATAAGCATTTACGAGTTTAAGTCTTTCAAAACTCAACTTGATCTTCACACTGAAGGTATAGTGCAACACTAATACCCAAAAAAATCAGTATTGTCAAGACTCTTGCTTGTCCATAAAAATCAATGGGTACTCAACTGGATGTCATCAAGGGAAAGATGAGCTAGACTTGGAAAGGTAAAGCTATCACTTGTGGACTCAGATTGCACTGAGACCCCTGGAGAAACAACATATGGAGGATCCTTCGGACTTACCGAGGGAGTCTCCATTTGCGATAAGGTTGGTTGTTTAGCCTTTCCTGTATCCAAGAATCTCATGAGACCCATTGAAGGCATGTTGATTCCCTTGTTTTGTCTCTCTTACTCAATGACCCTATGGATGACCTCACAAACTCTTTGTTGTTGATCCTCCACACTAGTAGCACCCATTGTGAATTGTAGGACATCTAACCAACCCACATGATAGGTGTGACATGTGTATAGATCGGTTAAAGTTTCCGTTTGTAGTTCGTACTCCTAGTTCTCATTTAAGAACGCTCCATCTAGGATTGAGGTGCTAGGGGTGTCCTTTGAGCTAGATGCAATGTTGCTTTCTAGAGGTTTCCCTTTAGCGGTTGCTAAGTCAGGAGCACTCGATTGCTCTCTTAGCAAGGATATTGACATAGGGGCTTTCGCTTTTAACTCTCTTCGTTGCTCTGCCTTTCGTAAGCTCTCGAATTTCTTTTCCCTAGCCGCAATGATATATCGCTCAACCTCTTGCACTTCGGCAAGGCTTCTACCATCGAGTAATATGACCTCGGAGGGGAATAGCTCTGAAGAGTCATGAGGTGCAGTGAATGAAGTATTCACGTGCACATTCTTTAAGGGAATAGGGTCTACATTGGTCATGGATGAAGAATTTACTTCCCCACCCCCTCATTTATATCATTAACTCCATGTTCGGAGCGAGTGGCTCTACTAAAGGTTTTCTTCAAGCAGCTAAGCACGCTCGGCCCGGACCGCGGGCCCATGGCATGCATGTCTTGGCTTGAGCTATCGAGATTAGGCATTGGGAAACCCTCCATGACGTCGTAGTCCAAAGGAAGAGTCACTAGCCACTATGTTTGGGTCTTGGTTTGTACTACCTTGGGTCCCCGTCGAGGGCCCGAAACCTAAGGTAGGTGGATAATGAGAACTCACGTAAGTCGAAATTCTCTCTAGTTGCTCCGTCTCTAGCACACGAACAGAGCGCAGATGCATGTACCTTTAGCACCCTACAAGCGTCAGCGAATAACCTCGAAGGTTAACCACTTACTTTTTTAGGCGTCCGTTTTCACTCGTTTTTTATGTTTTTTAATGATCGATTTTTTGATTAAAGTGTGTGATAGCTGAAAATGAGCGTATCACTCAGAGGGTTGTGGTGTGCTTTTTAGCACAACGTTCGAACACCTGAAGCTCCGTTGGTTCTCAAAAAAGTTGATTTTTAGGTACGTGTGAAGCTAAAATACGTAATTTCAAAGGGCGTCTGAGACCTGAGCCTGAGCATGAGCTTGGGCCTCGGAGATATTCCCGATCCCGGTCCTACCTTTAAATTTTTTACATAATTTTTTTATAAATATTTTTTTTTTGGGATAAGGTCATCGCGGCCTGCGCGCGAGCACACACACACTCTACTTACCTACTTACAACTAATACACCTATTGTTACACACTAACACACTTCATTAGCTCTCAAAGATTTACTTCCTACTTACTGTACATTACATTACACATAACTAACAACCTTAATACTAAGACCTTATCACAGAGAAAACATAGTAACCTTTCAAAACTTCATTAACAAAGAAATACACAGTAGCAACACAAAATTCTTCTTCTCAACACACACACCTTCCTTCCCTACCTTTCCTACAATTGAAATTGCACCACAAAAGAAGCACAGAGTGCCATTCAAGCTTAGTGTATGGCATTCCTCGGCAACGGCGCCAAAAATGTGCACGTATGTCGCGCGTGTCAATGCAAGGAACTTGCCAATACACTGTGTGCAAGCCACAAATGGCTCCAAGCACACAACAAGCCTAAACTAGTAAGCTCAAAGATGGCGATGGTGTGTCACTCAATGCTCTACGCTTGCTGTCGTGGAGGATTCCTCGCCTCAAAGAAGAGAGAGACGTCGCTATGTCGTGCTCAACCGCCTCGCCGCCGTCGTGCCGCAACAATGCTCGATTGCACTCTCTCTCTCTCTCTCTCTCTCTCTCTCTCTCTCTCTCTCTCTCTCTCTCTCTCTCTCTCTCTCTCTCTCACGCATACACATACACACAAGGAGATGATGAAGAAGAAGAAGGAGATGGAGCAAGAGCACTCTTCAATTGCACAAACGAGAGAATGAGTGAATTTTAGGTTTAGTTGACTTTTATATGAGCTCGCCCCATTCACACTTGGACGCCCCATGCTTAGCCAACTAATCCCTTGAATGTTCCAGTTAGAGTGCGCCTTTCATCGAAAATCACTCTTACCCTTTTCCTATTGGACCGACAAGCCGGTACATGACTCTACCAAATAGATAATACGGCGTCCGTTCTAGGTGATAGGAATGTACGTGAGGGTTAACAGGCTAAGAGACAACAGGAAGGGCTAAGAGCCATCTATTGCCACCTATTTTGGAATGGCTAAGAGCCATCTTTTTGTAATCCATCAATGATTGCTTTCAAGATCGCACAACTCTATTCAGTTGAGTACCCATTGATTTTTAACGAGAGGGAGTACTTTGGGCTCCAGAAAGCCCAACAAGAGGAAGGAGAGTCGGTGAGAGACTTTATTAGTCGCTTGAAGTATTTGAATTCTCGTTGTAATCCAAATGAGCGCTTCAATAATAATCAATTTCTTGATAGATGCATTAGGGGATTATGACATGAGGATATCTACAATGGCCTAGTCATTAGAGGTATCACCACTTGGGAAGCAGTCACCACCAATGTGATCCAATTGGAGGATAATTTAATGATTCAAGGAGAAAGAGTGTCTGTTGAGCCTAAATCTATTAGCTCGCAAGCATCAGGGCATCAACCAATGACCCTGTTGGCGGTCATAGCACAGCACAAAACCCACCGACATAATGTCAATCCAGTGGATCGGAACCCGGCTAGTGCATGGAGGCATGGATGCACCTAATGTGACGGAATGAGGACTCTAGGAAGAGGGGTAAAGCAAGAGAGGAGAAGAGGGAAAGCCGATGAAGCAAGATCCATGCACACACACTCTCAATCTACACTCTAACTCTCTAATCATGCAGACAATGGTGTATCCCTTTGCTCTAATCTCAAGAACACACACTCTAATCACACATTAAGCATACACAAAGAAGCCTAATGAGAGAAATGTATGCAGCCCACGTATACACACACTCTAATCTAGCACACATGTGAAGCAAGAATGCTCAAACAAGAGGGAAAACTTGAGAGAGAAGAGAAGATTAACACTAATCATACACCATTAATACACATAAGCTTGAAAGACAAGAGAAAGCAAAGAGAACTTAGCTTCCATTAATCCCAATGACCACTACATATGATGTGGAAGATCCAAGCTCCATAGCCACTCCTCTTCTTCTTCTCCACACTCCCTTCTGTAAGAATGCCCTTTCACATCTTGTGAATTGACTTATATACAAGGGCTTTTAAAAATGGGCGGCCGGCCAAAAAATGTATAACATGCTGCAGGTATCTAGGCCATCTAATCATCAATGTACAACTTGGAACCCACTGTGGAGCCCGTAAATACAAAAAATATATGCATACACATATGTGTACACACCAATGGAAGCATAATGCATGTCGTTGACGCTCGCCTGTCAACACTCTCCCCTCCCGAAGTTTTGTCGTCCCCGACAAAGCCATGTCGTGGTATATGCTTGCGAAAGAATGTGCCTACAAAAAGAAAAAGGTGGATGAGGTAGCAAGCGCATAAGGAAAAGGCAAATCACATGTAGTAATGAGTAAATGCAAAGAATTATGAAATGTTACACTGCCATTAAGGAAAAATAAATTGCGCTTTGCTGAAATTAATTAATCAAGAGTTTTGGTCTTATGAATGAGTCTATCAATTAGTTAGCTACGATTAAGGGTTAAAACATTTACTCTAGTACTAGCTAAGTTAGTAAATTTATCCCAATGCAAGATTCCCTAATTATGTCTGTCATAGATTAGCTAACTAACTCTCACAACTCAAAACAAAAGATTGAATTTTTTTTACTTGAAGCTCAATGGAAGTCTTTCTCATTTCATTTTTCTTGCTTTTCATTTGTTATTTTTCACATTTTGCAAAATCATTTGACGTGTGTGCTTATTTGTATACCCGGGGCTTTTTGCTTCTCAAAGAAAAGCACCCACATTGGGAACCTCTAGGGCTCTAGTACCATAGGCAATACATGTGCGTGAAGTACCAAATCAAGCTAGGATTTCTCTTCTAGCTTAAGCTTTTACACTTGTAGCACTTCTGTTTTTCTTCCATTTCCTTTGTATTTTCACTAGTGTTCTTTGTATTTGGGTGAGAAAGCCTCTCTATGCTTAAAACACTCCTAAGGTTTCAAACACTCAAATAATTTTACCAACTAGGACTAGTATTCAAGTAAATGAGTTAACCTAAAGTCACGGCCTCCTAACCTCAAGGCTCATCTAAACTCTAAGTCAATTAACTAAAGAAAGGACAAGTTTATACATCTTTAATGGCAGATAACAAAAAATAATTGCATGCACTTAATAAAACCAAGAAGAAGCCACAATCAACAAATATATATGTACAAAACCATATAGCATAGGAAGGAGTACACCTGTGCATGGGCTCGATGAAGAGGTCGATGTCATGGAAGCTCCTCGTGTCTGGAGATACATCATGTCTACATGGTCATCCAATCTCCATGGGCAAGCTAATGTCTGTCTACGTGCTGCATCAAAAGATCAACAAAAGCACTGTACCTCCAAGAGGTATGTCAGCAGCAAGATAAAATAACAAAAGTAACAAAATAATAAAATAAAACATCTAAGCTAGGGTCTAAAACCTGGATATCCACAGGGAAAAAACCCGAAAGGGAAAAAAGTGCCTCTGGTATATGCACATAAATCTAGTGCACATATCAATGTGTATAAATCTCAAATCTCGTGCAACTAGGAGTCAAGAGAGAGCTCTCACCATGAAGCATGATCTGCAATCTCTTAGCTCGATCTCTAATAGTCAAGGGCTAGTTAACACCTAGCTCCATATGTAAAGTCTCATCAACAGCACAAGGAATGGTCGTAGGGTGGGCATCAGCCTCTACTCGAATATTCTGTGGAAGGCTCTTCGGTAGCCAAATCTGCAATGCTCGCGCTCTCGTAGAGATGTCAGTCTGAGCTCTCCTAGCGTGTCTACGTGTGCATCTAGCTCTAGGACACACTACCTGTTATGAAGGTACCAACCTCTCTAGGGGTAGTCTCATCTCTCGACATCTGGCTCATGGAGGTCTCGCTCTAGGGTATGATCTTGTACGCGCTGGGTGTGCTACCGCTCGTGGCCTAGGTACCCAAACATGTCTTTGTCCCTCAAAGTAATCATGTGCCTCAAGTGACCGTCTAGATGTGAGCCAACCATGTGAAAGTCCGTCGTCGATCATATGGCTCTTTAGAAATATGATCGTGTCATCACAAGGTAAAAATCTAGCATGTATCTCGTCACGGGGAACAAATACCTGTTGGGTTGTCTTGGAAGCTCTACGTGGAGAGCTACGTGCCTGATCTATCCTGTGTCGCTCCTCAGTGGCACTACTCATCGTCGCAGAGCCTGTGCCTAGAGAAGGCTCTACACATGGCTGAGATGCCTGTGTATGTGGTCTCCAAATAAGTCTAGCAGGCTCTATCGTATCCCTACATAGGGTTTCAGTAGAGGTCACTCTAGTCCGTGTGCGTCCATGTATCTGTGGTGTAACCTCTATCTCTGTGGTGTCAGTAATGTGGTCTCTAGGAACCTGATCTAGAAAAGTACGGCTCGTGGCTGGTCTCCGCTCAATCGGGTGATCTAATCGTGAATCGGCACTCGTAGCTGGCACTAGGGCAACATCTATATGTGGTGGCTGCTCTCTCTGTGACTCACTGGCTATGACACCGCTATGCAAGCTAAAAGAGTGGGATAGCGATGATGTCGGCTCTGCATCTTCTCTCATAGGGGGATCTACTCTCGTAGATGGCTCTAGCTCGACAGCTATCTCTAAGGGCCTTTGTGAGGTCGTCAGATCTAAACAAGGATGCTCAAGGGCAGCTAGAATCTGTGGAGTGGTCTCATCTATAACAAAGCCATCAAAGTCACTCACTCTATGACTCTGTGAGATCTCTCGCTGTGTGCTGGAAGTCTCGTGGATAAGTGTGGTAGGTGGTGTAGGCTCCCTAACAATACTCTGACTGGGCTCTAGTCTCAGGGGCTCTACCTGTGGTGGCAGGCTAGGTGTTGGAGCTATCTCTCGTGGCACACTATCATCCTCATCTGGCATCTCCCAAGGTGGTAGAATACGACGTGACAAAAGAAGCCTAGGAGGTGATTTCTCTAGTGGTGTCTCTCAAGGACTCAGAGCTCTCGATAGCTGTGGAGCTAGCGTGGTCGTCTTGGGTAAACATAAATCATCATGTCTAAGTCGAGGGGAGTAGGGTAGACCTATAGTCAAAACATATACTGCATGATCGACATCCCTATAAACTCGCTCACGTGGATCTCCTATCAAATATGCAAGAAGGCGGGCTGAAGGATCTCTGGATCCACCACTCGTCAGGCGTCTATACCTACGACCAAGCTCATCTAGATAGGTCACAGTCTGCTCAACTCTCTGAAGCTCCAGTAGCCTAGGATGTGTCTGTGTGTCTAGGTTGTCATCTGGGTGTGCTCGCTCAATGTCATCAAAATCAAAGGTCTCAATCAAGAGATACTACTCTCTGAGCTCATCAATAAAAACTGCTCTATCGGCCTGTGGGTAGGCTCTCACAATCTGCCTAGATGTAGACATCATGCGCTGCGGGGTGGCTAGCCTCACAAAGGGGTGATCATAAGTGTCAACATAATATGCAACCCCTCGTGGAGATCAGCCTACTATATGCAAGATCTGACCGTCTATATCTCTCATGCTATCCCTAGTCTCTCTGGTCTCAGACAGTGTCTGAAGGGTGGGGGTCAGTGGTCTAGGGGCACTCATATCTACAATGGGTGATCTACTGGGCCCTACCTCTGGTGCTCTCAACTGGGGTGATGCGGTCGTCATAGACTCTCTCGTATGCTCTCTAATCTGTGTCATCAAAGGCTGGCATGGGTCTCTAGATGGTGCAAGGTGTCGAGGTTGAGACTCTCTAAAGTACGTGTCTCGAAGGCTCTGGGTCTCTATCTGTGGCTCACTCTGAGTGGTACACAATGTGCTAGCAATCGCCGTGTACATCACTCTAGACTCGTGATAGCTCGAAACGCTTGGCAGCAAATCAAGTCTAGGTGAGCAGAATCCTGGCGGTGGTTTCCTGAGCGATGTGGGTGGTGGCACTGTGTCTAAAGGAGGTAAGGCACTCCTACTCGAAGTAGGGTGCTTGGTCGGTCGAGGATCGTATGGCAATCCACAAGTCAAAAAGGTAAAGCTCAGTGCTTGTGGTGCTCATGTAGCATTTGTCTTTAGACTCGCCAACTAGTGTCACAACATCTGTGGATAGGCGTCTACTAGAAGTGCGACACTCTAATCGATATATGCGCTGAGCACTATCTATATAGATCACTCGAGGACCTACCCGCTGTAATGTAACCTGCACAAGATGGTCGAAGGCCTCAAGGCAATCATCTGCGTGTACTAGCTCTATCTCCTCTAGCCTAATCAAATGGTCAACCACATACGTGGCGCGATAGTCATCTCTAAATGTGCCATCCCACGTATCGTCGGGAAGGACTCGCACCACCTAGAGGGTTTGTGTGGGGCCAAAGGAGGCGCGGCACTGGACAAAGAAATGTCCATATGTGTCCGTGTAAAAGGGCCGGCCTCTGTGCTCGCCTACAATTGTGAGAAATGTGTACTTAGAGCACGAAGTGGTCATGGCCATTATATGTGCGCTCTCGGCGTGTGATAGGCCTCTAAACCTCGTCAACTCGTCGAATGTAGACTAAAATCAAAATCTGCACTATATCGAGGTTTACGTGTACAATCGGACTCAAATCTGGCAAAATCTGGCAAAACCTAACTCTCGACGTATCTGCTCTAAATGTGTCTTATCATGTGTACATGCACACGAGCGTCGAGTATGTGGGGCGTGTGATGCGTGTGGAATATGTGTGAGAAGCAAAGAAAGAAAGAAAAAAAAATCATTTTTTTTTTGGGTTTTTTTAAAATTCGGATGCCCATGCACACACTCTTTTTATTATCTTGGTTGACTTTGTTTCTCTTTCTCTCACTTAGATTCTTTCCTCACATGCCTTGTCTTTTGTTGACTTTACTCCCTTTCCACACACCTAAAAACAAGCATGCACATGTGCTTGACCCCCACTCCCTTTGTTTGCTTGTGCAATACACTTTACACACACCCAAATTGAGGATGGCACACACCCCTCTTAAATGATGCACACACCTAAATCAAGTAAGTGCACACACACACCCAATTTAAGTAAATGCACACACACATAAATCAAGTAAGTGCACACACACACCCAATTTAAGTAAATGCACACACACATAAATCAGGTAAATGCACACACACACCTAAATCAAGTAAGTGCACACACTGTTCCGAGAAGTGAGACCTATGCGCATGCAAAGCTAAAAATAGGTCGTGAAGTGCGTACGCTCTCAATTTGGTGAAGATTTTTTTGCAATTAACACTTCAAAATCACACCCAAAATCAAATTTTTATGCATTTTGCATCCAAATTAGGTCGATTTTGGCTTCTTTTTTTGCCTAATTTTGACTAAAAATTAGCATAATTAGCAATAGAATTAAGCAAAATTAAGCATATACAATTGATAATCACACTTTGAACTTTGCAATTCATCCAATTTCACATCAATTTGCAATCAATTACAAGCCCAATTAAATGTGCACACACAAGCATAATCAAGCACTAATCGCTAATCAATGCACACACATTCTATCAAAAATTGGGCAGCATTTCAGTGCAAAATTGGCAATCAAAAACCATAAACCATATCAACATATTGACCATAATCAATCAATGGTTTTGCATCAAACACATTAGCATCAAAATTGTCAAAAAACAAGCACCAATTTGTACACATTTGCCCTCACGTTGGCATACACTAGTGCACATAGATTTGCACCGATTAAGTGCACCTAATCAATTCTCAAACCTGCACTTTAATTTCAGATTTTAAAGTGGATTAATTCACTCACATTACAACAAGAATCGCATCGATTTCTCCACTCCAATTAACGATTACACACACACACATGTGTGTGTGTGTGTGTGTGTGTGTGTGTGTGTGTGTGTGTGTGTGTAGGCAACCGCTTCACCGCATCTCCACTTACAAGCACCAATCACAAAGCATCATGTGTAGCATCATTTTTATTCAAATCAAACACATAATCATGAAGGCAAACCATCCAATTAGAAATTCATTCATGTATAGCACCAAAAACACACAAGATTAGTGAGTAATTAGACATCAAAATTAGCATAAATCACCCATAATTACACACTTTCTAATCACACAAATCATGCAAAATTGATGAAATTTCAACCCGTAAGAGTGATGCACAAGCCTCTAATTAAGCACATAAACATGTAAAACACTCCAATTGTTAGCGGATTAGTAGTAAATTAGTGATCAATTAGTGAAATTGAAGAGAAAACATGAAAATTACACAAAACTTTTTTAACAAAATCTCATCACAAATCAACTATTCACCATCACCAATACCTAATCCTAATGAAAATTAGAAACTCAAACCATCACACGGGTGATCCTTTAGCTTAGGCACTCGATCCCCGGCAGCGGCGCCAATGTTGGCGGTCATAGCACAGCGCACAACCCACCGACATAATGTCAATCCGGTGGATCGGAACCCGGCTAGTATATGGAGGCATGGATGCACCTAATTTGATGGAATGAGGACTCTAGGAAGAGGGGTAAAGCAAGAGAGGAGAAGAGGGAAATCCAATGAAATAAGATCCATGCACACACACTCTCAATCTACACTCTAACTCTCTAATCATGCAGACAATGGTGTATCACTTTGCTCTAATCTCAAGCACACACACTCTAATCACACATTAAGCATACACAAAGAAGCCTAATGAGAGAAATGTATGCAACCCACGTACACACACACTTTAATCTAGCACACATGTGAAGCAAGAATGCTCAAACAAGAGGGAAAACTTGAGAGAGAAGAGAAGATTAACACTAATCATACACCATTAACACACATAAGCTTGAAAGACAAGAGAAAGTAGAGAGAACTTAGCTTCCCTTAATCCCAATGACCACTACATATGATGTGGAAGATCCAAGCTCCATAGCCACTCCTCTTCTTCTTCTCCACACTCCCTTCTCTAAGAATGCCCTTTCAATTCTTGTGAATTGACTTATATACAAGGGCTTTTAAAAATGGGCGGCTGGCCAAAAAATGTATAACATACTGCAGGTATCTAGGCTCATCTAATCATCAATGTACAACTTGGAACCCACTGTGGAGCCCGTAAGTACAAAAAATATATGCATACACATATGTGTACACACCAATGGAAGCATAATGCATGTCGTTGACGCTCGCCCATCAACAGACCCTAAAGCCTATTGCTAAGGAGCCAAAGATATCTGAGATGACTTTAGCAGATCTCACCAAGGCTATTCAAGAGAGTCTTAGAGACAATCGTACTCCGCAAAACAATCATATGTATCCAAGAAGGGAGCAACAATGGTGCTCAGTATGCTATGGACCGGATAGTACCAGTGAACGCCCTACTTTTAGAGTAAAATTCAATGGGAATTGCAATGCCTATGGAAGGTATGGTCATCAAGCCAAGGATTGCATAGTATTTAAGCGCGCGATGGCCAATAGACCAACCTTAGCATGGACAGACACACCTCGAGTGCCTAAATTGATGTCGGCCCCACCTCTTCAACAAACAGCACAACACATGGTCCCTAGGGCCCAAAATCTTGTTCAAACAACACCTTACCACCTCCAATGCTAGGACCGCAACCACCACATCTGAGAATCACTTCTGTGAATCAAGTGGGTTGTGAGTCATCTATTGCTTGTTTGGAAGGCTGTGAGGAAGATATAGATCCTAATATTGCCTATGGGATGGATGTGCTTGAAGAGAGTCCACAATACTGCATGGAGGACTATTGGGGACAAGTCAAACCTGTCTATCAAGTAGCTGCTCTTGCTGCAAGAGGCCAAAATATCAATTACACTAAGTGACCACCTCTTCAATGCTATGAGTGTGGAGGTCCACATCGTGTAGCCGAGTGTCCTATTAGGCTACAAAATAATGCCACACTAATGCAAACTAATCAAGCGAGCACGTCTACAATGGCGATACTCATGTGTAATCAATGTGGCATAGATCATTTGATTGCCCAATGTCCAAATAATCCAAATGCACTGAAGATCACGCCATTAAACTTGATTGAAGTTACCAAGGAGCCATCACAAAGTGCACCTGTGGTACCAGCAAACGTACTCACACCATTGATGCTCCAAAAACAAAATTATATTCTTGAGGAAAGAGACACGGCATCAATTGCCCAATCTCAGAAAAAGAAGAAAACACGAAGGAAGAGATCGCAAAAAGCAGCGAAGTCAGACCCCAGTTCAAAGACCAACACAGGGACTGGTGACGACCCCATATATATGAACGACGCTGAAGAGGATTCTGATTCATGAGAAACCATGGAGACCAAAACATCCACTAAGATAGAAACCAAGAAGGAAGATCTTCATGATCCACAATGACCGGGATCCAAGAAGAAGATAGGAACTTATCCAAACCCTACAGAGGAGATCGAGCGAGTCAAGCAATTAAGGAGTTTGGTAGAAGATACCCAAAGGGATCTAGAGCCAGCACCTAGGCAAATCCAGATTACAGACACATTGTTCCCTACACAACAACAACCTCACCAAGTCCATAGACCCTTAGCCATACCTAGTGTCATCCAATAAAAAAGTGACCTAAAGTCATGGGAAAGTGGGCGTACTCACTTCTTGATGGAAAGAATGTTTACAGAGGGACTACCTGATCCTATCGAAGAAATGGAGATCCCATCTTTCCCACGTCAAGGGACTGAAGCCCAAAAGGTGCCGTTAAACATTGCTAAATTGATGGATTTCATGTCTTCAGAAGTTAGAACCACCGTCATGTCCAAACTATATAAAGACCCTGAGATAAGTCTTAGCTCTTCGAGCCTTCCTCAATGGAGAACTGAAGTTTGGGCTACCACAATTTGCACAGATGGATGGAGCTGGGGAGATGCCAATAGAGGAGGGACACTTAGATCCACAACCCAACCTAGATGAGAACCTTGTTATAGAAATACCTGTTAACAAGTTCGGACAATACTTTGAGGGTGATGAATCCAATGCAACCATACCACTCACTACCAAGGGATTGATTGTGAAGGGAATCCTTGATGGTGGCGCTGGGATTAGAATTGTGACTAAAAATTGATGGGAAACTATGGGAAGACCTCACCTTGCGACCACAACCATAGTAGTGAAGATGGCCAATGGGTCTATTGTTAAACCTATTGGGATGCTAGAAGATCTCAAGATCAAGGTCTTTGGACATAAAATAAGAATTACCTTCATTGTTATGGATTCCTCCAAACACACTATGGCATCGGAAATGATCTTAGGACGTCTTTTCATGAGGGAAGCAAAAATGGTGCATGACTGGTCTAAAAACCATATCTACTTGCAGTTCTAAGGTTCTGTCACTCGAGTGGATCTTGTGACTGGTCGACCACATCCTCTAGGAAACAGGTTTATAATTGATCATAGATCTAACACAATAGTTCACTCAGCCCCATTGCAGTATTGTTACACGTGTAAAGCGGACACTGATGTTGGGGAAGATTCTCCTTATATGGATGTACTCCCTGGGATGACTGAGTCGGACAATGTGGATTGGGTCCACCTAGCAGCAACCATAGACACTTGGGGAAACAGGGCGACGACTTGGGTAACACCTGAGGGGGATGAAATGCACGTACCCTTAAATATGCTACAAGCAATGCATATAGCTTCTGACAAGACTCATCTTAATATAACGAAGAAAACATGCACGTGGGTCCCTAAAGATTCTTTAGCAACCATAGCCAATTCTAAAAGACGGGAGCCTGGTAAGAGACATCCCACTCGCTCCAAGAAATGTAAGGAAACGTGGAGTTGGGTTCCTAAACAACTATTGGAAGCCCAAGGCTACTATCAAGGAAATGATCAAATCTGGGTGCCAAAACGTAGATTGTGTTCTTACCTGTCACCTAACCCATGTGAGCCCGGCACATATGGTCTCACGAATGATGACTTTGTTTTTCTCGACGACGAGGATAGGGGTATAGCCTTAGGCTTTCCCCCCAATCTCTACAATATCCTATTCCCTTGACTCTTTAGGGGGAGTGCAAATAAATAGGTTAGGGTTCCTTATGTTTGTGTTCAATAAGTGTTGGTACCTTTTCCCACTGATGTGCCTCCTAGAGGTATTCTTTGTGTTTCCTAGTGTGTACAGGAAC
This sequence comes from Adiantum capillus-veneris, assembly GCF_014529385.1. Taxonomy (NCBI): domain Eukaryota; kingdom Viridiplantae; phylum Streptophyta; class Polypodiopsida; order Polypodiales; family Pteridaceae; genus Adiantum; species Adiantum capillus-veneris. Next base: position 5,102,422 of record NC_140933.1, on the reverse strand, counting down.
GTGTTCCTATGGTTAGGATTGGACCTTCATGGAATCTTTCTCTCGCTCACACTTCAAATCAAGCACGACCATCAACACAAACAGGTGTTTCTTGTCCATTAACATTGCCCCTTATCTTTTTGCATCCATGTTTGTCTGCTTTAATTGTGATTGGTAGCATAATATTCAGTGCATTTGCTTAGTATCAAACATTAAATTCAATGTAATTTTTTGTCATAATCACTTGTCTAGGTTTAAAAATCAAGCATTCCGACTAAGCTAGTTTGACCAAGCTAGGTGTTGGAGAGATCTTCTCTTAATACCATGGGGAATGCCTTCCTAATAATTAATGGTTACTTAGGTTCTTAATCTGATTTAGGAAGAATTGTGTGAAATGTACTAGGGCTTTCTAGTGGGCTTAGTCCCTATTGACCTTTAGCTTAAGTATCATAAAGGGAGTTCACTAGTGTGATGAGCCTGGGGAGGGTAACAATGTTATATGACCCCCAAAGTTACAAAATTAAAATGCTGAAAATGAACAAAAAATAAAAAAAAATCAAAGTGCCACAATGTAAAATCTTAAGCTGGAAGAGAAACCTCATCTTGATTTGGTACTCCACTCACATGTATGGCCTATGGTACTAGAGCCCTAGAGGTTCCCAGTGTGGACGCTTTTCCTTGAAAAGCAAAAAACCCAAGGCATACAAAATAAGCACACACATCAAAATTGAATCAATGTGAAAAGACTTTGGGGGGTCAAAGAAAAGGTAATCAGTCAGGGGATGATTTCATGAGAAATTCCTTTTATCGTAGCTTAACTACAAGGTCTTCTAGGTATAGCCTCTAGTCAGCCCTCGGACATGAAATACTTGGCTCTCGCGATTAAATAACTTAATTGACCAGAGAAAATTGAGAAGCTTGCCCATGGTATTAATAGTCGATCTTTAGTTGTTTAATTTTTTACCTTTACAACTGTTTATGCGTTTGATTATTTTGCAATTTAATGTTTATTGTTGACAAATGGTTTAAATTTTTCCTACCAATCAATTTGTCTGCCTAAAACTGCATATACTTGTATATGAGAATGCAATTACTGTGCCAATGTTGTTTGATTTTGCAGTAACTCAAGAAGGCTAAGGACATTCATCTCAAATGCTCTTCCACCTCAACAAATGAGCTTCAACTCAATAGCTTTCGAGGACGGAATCTATATCAGGAAGGGGGGCATGTTAACCCTCACGCACATTCTTATCACCTACGATGGACATCGTATTATTTATTTGGTAGAGTCAGGTACCGGGCTTGTCGGTCCAATAGGAAAAGAGTAAGAGTGATCGCCGATGACAGGCGCACTCTAACTGGAACATTCAAGGGATTAGTTGGCTAAGCATGGGCGCCCAAGTGTGAATGGGGTGAGATCATATAAAAGTCAACTAAACCTAAAATTCACTCATTCTCTCATTTGTGCAATTGAAGAGTGCTCTTGCTCCATCTCCATCTTCTTCTTCTTCATCTCCTTGTGTGTATGTGTATGCGTGAGAGAGAGAGAGAGAGTGCGATCGAGCATTGCGACGGCACGACGGCGGAGAGGTGGTTGAGCGCGTCGTAGCGGCATCTCCCTCTTCTTCGCGGCGAGGAATCCTCCACGACAGCAAGCGTAGAGCGGTGAGTGACACACCATCACCATCTTTGAGCTTACTAGTTTAGGCTTGTTGTGTGCTTGGAGTCATTTGTGACTCGCACACAGTGTATTGGCAAGTTCCTTGCATTGACACGTGTGACATACGCGCACATAGCCCTTCCTGTTACTGTATTGACATAGAAATATTTTAATAAAATCATGCCTAGTTTCACCTTTCCTGCATAGAAGTTGAAGAGAGAGAGAGAGAGAGAGAGAGAGAGAGAGAGAGAGAGAGAGAATGTTGGGCTAAGGAAAACGTCTTGTTCTAATGTGGTGTATGTCCCTTGCATATGCTCCAGTGCAGAGCATGTCTGTGTCTCTATAAGCGTACAACAATATGCGTGTACAATGCTCTTATAAAGAGAGGTACGATAATTCACGTCTGGACCCACCTAGCGTACATGTGGTCATGAATGTACCAGAGGGACTAAGGTATGGCATTTTTCCTATGAAGAAACATAAAAAATGTTTGAAGATATCAGTCACTTACCTTGTCCTTGACAGAGTAGTTAGAGTTATAGCAGAAGTGTAAATGGTAATGAGATGGAATTATGTCAATCTCACTGACATGCCATGCACGAAGAGGTTTATACCCTCGGCGACACTGACGACCCCAACAAATTGAGCCGATACCAGAAGTGCCTTGCACAATCGAGCATGGATACATCACAAGTTGCCATTGTCATGTGTCAATTGTGAGCTTATCTCCGCACGTTGCCGAATGTCCAAAATTGTTTGCCAATGTCGTTGATTTGAAGTCAACGATAGGATCTTGAAGCCTTGCTTCTCATAAATGTTGTGAAAGCACTTTGCTTTGTGCAATAGGCAATCTTTGCCAACTTAAAAGTTAAATTGTAGAAAACAAGAAAACTCGTGAATTGTCTAACCTGGTTGCCCTGCAGTGGCCAGTTGTCTTGAGTTTTCGAAATAAAAACTCACTTAAATCTGGCTCATAGCCATATTTGTTGCACGAGAGAGAGTTGTCGTATGCACTATATATGTCGTCTTGGCATATCATGGAATAACATGGAGACACTTGTCCAGTACCCTCCCAAGTTCATATGCTCATAGCATATTCCAAACGGGGGAAGTCTTTGCTTTGCATGATACAATTCAGTAGCCCCACTTTGGATGCTTCCATTGCTCATAGCTACAGATACTTTTGCTCGTAGACAGATGCCATAGCAAAAGAAAGTCGACCTTGTTGAGCATTCGTAGATAATCGACCTTGTCAAATTGTACATTGTATTGAAAAGTAGAAAAATACTTACAAGAGATGCACCCCGTACTTGCTTGGCTTAATTTTTTATCCTGTGGATTTGTAGATGGAGCCTTGCTCCCATGATGTCTGTCATAATGTTGTTCATACACGAGACAGGGAAAGGAAAAGTAACCCTCCTGAGTTGCGCAATGCTGCTTTGCATGCAGCCATTGCCAATTACTTTAGAAAATTGTCGGATCACATGCCACAAGCCTTGCATGTACCGCCATGCCACAAGACTTGCCTGAACCTGGGGATCCAACATTGCCTAGGAACCATGTCCTAGAAGAAATTCCAAGCCAAAAGTGGGAAATTGACATCCATAACTGTAGACTTTTGATGGTAGAATTCATTGGGCCAGCGATTGTGCTCATAGTCGTTTAAGATATCACATGCCATGCATGAAAAATGGCGAACATGCTTGAGGGGCTCGATTATCGACAAGTAATTAGCCTCCAATTGTCCAGTGCATGCTTGTAATGAAGAGAGATCTGCAAATTTAATGAATTCAGAAATGAAAACGTGAAAGTCAACTTGCTTACCAATGCTGACAAGCTCTCTTCGAGTGGTGGAACCATGTCGTTGTATTCGTGATGTCCTTGTTATCAACGTCTTACAGGTTGCATGATCATGCATGCCAAGCTTCTCGTATCAAGATCCTTTGAAATTTTGTCGTAGTCATAATCATTGTCCCACTGGTTGCAGTCGTGGCGATTTGCCAGATTTGCCAGCTGAAGCTCAAGCCTTGTTGAAGCCAACTTTGAAGACAAGAGTAGGGTCATTCCCCTTGGGATGCCTTGTGCATGCGGCCCTGAGGACCTACACCATCATCGCATAATCGTGGAGTGGCAAAATTTTGAGTATAAAGCCTTCCCGCAGCCAAGACATTCTTGGAGGCCTTTTTGAAACTCTTCAAAAACGGCCTTGCCGTCTTCATGGGGTAGGCCATTGCTTTGGAGGCCTTGCTCGAAGCTGGGATGTGGTAGGCCTTTGTCATGGTGGGATGGGCCCCATGGGTGGCCCCTTGGGCACCCTAGGGCGTCCAAAGAAAGAAAAAGTGTGAACATTTTTGCTCATATCACAGAGATGGCGGCCGGACCCACACGATGGAGCTCAGTACAAGTCGAACCAGGGGACGACCTTGGGTCAAAAAAACCTCCATGGGGTAGGGAGAATAGAAAGAGGGAAAGAACTCGTCATTTGATGAAGGTCACAGGCCACCCCGTTCCTTGACTAAGGGTGTGCACACACGGTACCTCTCTCTGTCAAACCCGCCACCTCCATGCAAGAGACTGATCCCGCGTCCCCTGATCTCTGTCAACCCCGCCATAGGACTCCTCGACACAAGAGCCCCTGCACGTGGTCGCCTGCTCCTCGGCTGCTCCTCTTGTGTAGCTTCCTTCATGGAACAAGCCCGCCAAGAGAGAGAGAGAGAGAGAAGAGAGAGAGAGAGAGAGAGAGAGAGAGAGAGAGAGAGAGAGAGAGAGAGAGAGAGAGACCATACATGCCTCATGAAACCTTCCCTCCTCCTCCATGGCTCCTCCTCCCTGAGCTTTGGGACCAATAAAAAGCCAAAGGATGGATTGGCATATGGTTCCCCTCCCAACCTCCCTCCTTATATCCCTTGGCCCTTGCAAGTAGGACCCCTTAACTTATGCCTAGCCCTCGGCTCCTAGCCCCATTGAGCCATTCAGTCCCTAGCCCTTGGCTTGCTGCCCGGTCCTACCATTGGCCTGACAACACATCGATGCACTATTGATTAAGAGCAATGTCACTCGTAAAGAAGAAAGTGGAAAATACCCTCTTCAACCTCATTTCTCTATCTCTCTCTTTACTGTTACTCTTGAGGGAAGTGTGCAGGTGGGCATTAGTAGCAAGAGCGACTTGCAAGGGTAGTTGATGGCATTAGCAGCGTGAGAGCAAACTGCAAGGGTAGTTCATATGGAAGGGAAAGGGTAATGTCTCTCAAGACTTAGAGAAGAGGGATTGGTGGATTATTTGAATACAAGCACGACCAAATTGAGAGCCACGACACTGCATGGTTGATAAATACTCTCTCTCTCTCTCTCTCTCTCTCTCTCTCTCTCTCTCTCTCTCTCTCTCTCTCTCTCTCTCTCTCTCTCTCTCTCTCTCTCTCTCTCTCTCTCTATATATATATATATATATATATATATATATATATATATATATATATATATATATATATATATATATATAACATAGCAATGTCGAGCCCCAACTCCTCAAACCCCCCCCCCCCCCCCCCCTCCAAACACACACACACACACATCGAGCTCCTCCTCCTCACCTCTTAAAGGGGAAGGAATGCTATATATCCTATACTTGGATATGTGCATGCATGGACACACACTGAGCTCCTCCTCACCCTACTCATGGTCTCGTGCGGCACCACCCTCTACATGGGAGTTTTTCCCCTCTCTCGCCACCTAGCAGCTCAGCCTTTATCCTTTTTCTTTACTCTTCAAGGGATAACTCACATGCGACCTTGACCCCTTAGCTGTGTGTGTGTGTGTGTGTGTGTGTGTGTGTGTGTGTGTAGCTGTTTTAACATAAATAATAACACATAATTAAACTTTTACATTCAAAAGACAACTGGCTCCAGAGAAAGGGAAATGATAAGCACAAAAACAATTCAATCTTAGAATTATTTTTGTACAATGCTTATAAGAATGAAGCCTCATTCCAATATACATATATCAGAAGTACTTCCCCTGTATAATAGGTGTATGTGTAATCATGTGTGGACAACTGCTTTAAGCCAAAAAAAACTTCCAAGATAAGATAGAGTCCTTATTTGCATCCATCTAAATAAGACAACATATATGTTAGCCTTGGATGTGTTTTACAGGTATCAATGGACTATACCACTTGTTATCCATGTCCATCTCATAACGTTTTTTTAACTTACAAGCTTAATCCAAAGTATTTATGTTGTTTTTAAGCGACAATCATCACGATGCCAAGTTTTAAGCGACAGTACCAAGTGTAAGAACCAATATACATCCGGGGTATACCCCCCATCCCAAAGCTCCACTATGTACCGACAGGTTACTTACCATCAAAGTTTTGCATTGTCAAGCCAAGCGGCAGTTAACATACACTTCTCTCCAACATCAGTGCACAGAAAAAACCCCTTATATATACTTAGCCAACCCAAAACGGTGGGCTTTACTAGGCTTAAAGCAACAGTGGTCAAGATGCCATGCTTAAGTGACAGTTCTCACTCAAAAAATTAGTACACACCAGGGTATACCCATCCCAAAACATTTTTATGAACATCATGCAACGTCAGGTTACTTATCACCAGAATTTGCCAAGCCAAGCAACTTATATATATATATACCCCTATTCAAAAAACCAATGAACCAGTTAATGCAAAGTAACATCGCATCAGAATTTTACTGTGTAAAGCGGCCATATTTATTATGCCAAACCCCAAATTTTTAGAATCGCCTTCATTCAAACGATATAATATGCAGCTTTTACTGGAAAAAACCGAAACCTAGTAGAGGGATCAGAGCTTTACTGCTCTGCCTTCTTCCCCTCTATTATATTCATTTATATAGGAGATTCCTTTGAATCCCATGCCTTCTTCCTAAGGAGCCCATATCAATTCCATTACCAAGTAAAAGATAGAGGCGACGATGGATTCCAACTGTGACCCCTGGAACAACAACCAAAAGCTCACCCTCCTAACTAGATGTGCTAACACACCGACATGCATCCACAAATTTGATAAAAAAGTGCAAATGCAACTCCGGTCGATCTCAGCTGGTCTTTCCCCTCACCCGGCACTAGCGCTTGCTCATCGTGCCGGCCTGCCCATTGCATGCGCACACCTGTACAAGTTCTCTTGCTCTGCCTACTACACCGCCCAACACTTGCTATTCGCCATGCAAAAAAGGCTTTCCCTTCTATGCTAAGATGGAATATTCGTTTTTTGAAAGTAAGGTGTGATCCAAACTACCCGGAACTTGCATAACATTCGTGCGTTGGCACAAATTCATTGGTTGAGAAAAGTTGTTGCAATGTCCGGACCTACCAAAGCTATAGGTGGCCATCCCCCCTCAGACGAGATGAAGGTCCGTGCACTTTTCAAACATGAATTGCGGAGAGGCTTCGAACCTCTGTCCCCACAACAACGCAACCAATGGAGATAACCAAGCAGGCTCAACGCCTTGTTTCTCTTGTAGCTGCAAATTTCGTTTTTGTGCACGAGCTGTCCAGTGTGAATTGTGATGTGCTAAAAAGGGAGGGAGAGTTTGCGCGTCTAATTTCTCTTTTGAAACGTGTCGACCTCGGCCTACTAGGTCGATATACTGGTTCTTCTCATATTGTATTCATTACTTTCTCAGATTCCATCCTCTCACCTTAGCCTACATTCTGATTCTAACGTGAGCATTTAAAAAATGAGTAGAGTTAAGAATCGAACCCAAATCTCACAGCATGTAGTGTAACTAATGTAACCGATTGAGCTAACATGTGGTGTTATAAAAATCGTGATCTATAAGCTCAAAAAAATGATTGTTTGCACGCCTCGAGCACCTCGCAGGACACCTCTCCCACGCTTCTTTTTTGCTAACCTCTTGCAACGTCGTCAAGCGAGTTGGTAGCCTCCTCAGCCCGCAACCTGTTTTCGTCGTGGCCTTCATCCATGGCTCTCCTTCTTGCATGCCTCCTAAACCCACGATCTGTTTTCGCCGCCATGGATCTCCTTTACTTTGACTCAAAGCTTGGGGTAGGATATTGCTAGATTCTCATTAATGGGATTTTGTCAAAAATCGTGGTCACACACTACATACTACTAAGGTCCAATGGTTATGAGTTTTGTGTTCTAAGTATCGATTATCTGAAAATGGAAGCAATTTAACGAGAGCATAGTGCTATTTTGAATTATTTTTAAAATTACGAGTTCTTTCCCAACATTTGTGTGACATGGCCGGTTGTCTTCTGCAGCATTGTAGAACTCAACATTTGTGTGACATGGCCGGTTGTCTTCTGCAGCATTGTGCAGGATCTTTTCTTCACCATCTCCATCTGCGTTCCTTACCCCGTAATGGCAGTGTGCTTCTTAAAGGTCTCTCTGCCTCCCCCCCCCCCCCCTCCTCCCCTCTTTTGCTGGGTAACACGCGCGCGCACACCCACCCACCCCTGAGACATGGACACATATATTCGTCGCAGATGCATTGCAACGTTTGCAGAAGAACCTGGCTTCGTATTGTGGTGCTCCGGAAAACCAGAAACAAGAGGAAGCACGAATCGCAGAACGTCTTGTCCAGGCGGTGAGCTTCACAGCAGCGGCCACTGCTCCCAGCATAGTTGCTCAGCATGTGTTCTTTTGCATGCAGCTCTACATGCATCGCACCTTGCTGTGCGACAGTGATGCTGCCTGCTATGTGAAGATTCTGCAGACATTATGGGAGTTTGAAGATCAATGTTTGATTTTGCGAAGGTGATTGTGATGATGAATGGTCTCATCGATTTGTAGAATTGAAAGTGTCCTCCAGAAGCGAGACTTAAGGTTTTGTAAGACCTAAAAGGACTGATTTTCGACCTTTGCAGTTCTCTTATAAATGACCTTGCAGTACGCGCGCTTCTTGAAGCGCATCACCTTAGAAGTTGCAGGCCTGCTATATCTGCTGCTCTTCACAGTATGTTCATCACATCATCACATGAAAACAAAGGAGTTCTAGGTAAGGAACTCTTGTTGTTTGATCATTCATCACGTTTCTACAAACTACAGTCTCATTGTTCCCTTAATGCAGTGGAAACCATTCTCCGAGAAGTCTATAAGCAGAATGACCTCCTTAGTACATGGAATGAAGCTATTATTGCTGGCATCGGAAAGTCTCACATGCGTTTGGGCTTGGTTGAGCTTGCCCTTTTGGATAGGGTTGATTTCTTCCATTACTTTGGTTACATCTTGTTATTTTTTCAGAAAGTGCTGATTTTTGCAGTTTGTTTGAAGCTGGTTGTTTTAAGGCCATGTTTATAAGTGCTTCCTCTTTTTGATTGATGAACAGTGCAGCAGTGTTGATGCGGTGATGAATCCGAATGTCGACGTACTTGTTTGCTGCATCAAAGCTGCTTTCTCATGCATGTAGTCATTCTATGCTTTCCCTCCCTTTTGAAGTTAATTTGAAGATGGAGCATGTGACCTTAAACAATAGCAGAACTTCTGAAGTTACCTGGTGCATAGAGCAACATGTCCAATTATTGGCTGCGCTCTGATTTTATGCTTGGTTTGTGTTGGGACAGATCATTCAATTGTGACAAGATCAGGCAAACAGTATTTGAGAAATTGAGCCATTTGAGAGGCCATGCAGTACCGGTTTACATCAGGTGTGGGTCCCATGGCAATTGTCATTAAGTTTGGCCACGAGCATGTTTTCTATCAGGGGATGAATTCTCATTCATAACTTGCACAAAGATTTTTTCAAGCTTTGGCAGAGATTGATAAAGTTGACACCATCGTTTACATCAACTTGAGTAAGATTTTTACGTACATGCGGTTTGTTTCTTGGAGCAAATGTTAAACTCTTCAGTTTCTTAGCAATAACCTACTGGCAGTGATCAAGCTCCTCAGAGAAAAGAAGGGACTGGACATGGCAGTTCAAACTTCTCTTTATAGCGCCATTGACCTTCTAAAACGAAGAAGTGCAGAGAATGTGTATAAGGTTCGACATGATGATACTGGCTGTATGTTTTTGTTTACTTTTCGAGTATGGATTTGAATGTCGTAAACTGTTTTTCAATGTGTATTAGGTGCCCTACTTTCAAGTTTTTTCAGAAAAATGGCTGCCAACTATCGAGAACATGTAACTGGTGCAAAGTGGTTCCATAAGCGATGTTTGGTATAAGCTCTGCCATTTTACAAGAACAAAATTAAATCTTGCAGTGTGTCTAGCTGCTGTTATATAACTCTGTTTGAATATTCTCAATTAGGAACTGGTTTTTTCTTAGGCGAAAATCTACTGGCTTGAGAGAAGATGGCTAAAAGCCTAATAGCGACCTGGCTTGTACAAGCAGGTCCATGAAAACCACCAATTGCTGATTCCTTTGTGCACTGGAGAGAACTAGAGTGTGCTCTGCCATGCCTGATATCATTATTAAGCCAGCCAATTTTAGTGGGCAATCAAGATCTACAAGGTAAATCATGCACACAAGGTGTGCAATCCTTTAGATTGTGCATCAGATTTGAGAAAACCATCGAGCACCGGTATTACTCTCATGATTGTCATTCTAATCAAATTGGATGTTTGCGTGATGCAAATTTTGGCGGGCATAGAGGGGTGCTGACCACCGCTTCAAGCTTGAATCGGAGAATGCATATTGTTCCATTGTGCATGATTGAGCATGTGCGAGAGGTGCTGGTTGAAGATTGGTTGGGGCAAGGATAGGAGGTTATTTTTAGAGTGTAGTATGAAGAGTCCGTGTTAAACTTTTACCTTGCCACTGTCAATCTTGGGGAGTAAAAAGGTTTTGGGCCACAGCATTTGCTATTTTCTCAGCAAGTGAATATGTACCGAGTAGGCTGGGCCACTGATTTCTGTGAGATGGGTAGATCATGGATCCACCCAGTCATTCTGTAATAAGTGTAACAAAATGTTTAGGGTTGTTACTATTGGCCTCAATGCAATAGTGTGAAGAGAAGATTGGCGTAATCCAATTGAACTCCAGACTTAAGTGTCTGTGGGGGTGCAGTTTGGGCCAAAAGAAAAAAGGTGCCTGTGTGGGTGCATTTTTTGAGCGTGGGAAAAGAAGGTAATGGGGAAGACATCGTTGAGGGGGGCGTTACCAGCAATGGGATGGTTAGCATGACGTACAAACGTTCTGCTCACAAGGTTGGAGGTCCAATACCCAATCGATTTTTGACTTAGAACTGGGTCCCCCTTTTTGACTTTGTGTAATGGCCCCTGCTTTTACATGGGAATTTCTTCTTTCATGTGGCACACGCAAACGTTGATGCTGCTGGTGGTAGGCCATGCCTAGTGCGACCATTTGAGCCAAAGAGATCTCAGAATTCTGCAGCAGGCAAAATTACCCGGTGCTACCTTAGGGTTCTTAAACGTGGCCCTTTACCCTATGTCTCAGCCCTATACAAAGGATGTTGCTGCTGGTAGGTGCCCCCAGTATTGATAGATGGTCTTCAGAACTGAGCTTTAGGGAAATTTAAAGGCTAAAATTCATTTCTTCTAGCAAATATTTCAAGCCTTGGAATGCGGACTATAAAAATATCTTTATGAACGTGAATAGTCACAATTGGCTTTTAAAAGCCAACTTTCACGTTCAAACTTCTCTAGATTGTGTCATGGGGATTCCAGCAAGCTATCAAAATTGAAGTAAAAAGGATTGGAAAACAATTTGAGTTTATCACACAACGGTTGTCACATAATAATGTTGCAAATATGACCAACTCTAAAGTGTTGATTGTATGGAATATCACCAAAAATAGCTGTTCTAGATAGATTTACAGGTTTGGAAAAAACTTTTGACTCTCAACTTCAGACAGTCTTCAGTATGGTGGGAGTAACTCAAGGCAATCAGGGTGGGTGTGTACATACCCTCGCGAGCATTCCACCACTAAGTTAGTCGTATCCATCAATTTCACAATTACATAAATGTCACAGTTGAAACTTTTGAATGTCCACGTGAAAAAGTAGAACATGAGCGAAGATGTACAATTAGTGATGCTTCCTACCTTGTGCTAATAAAAATTAGGAGGGCTAACGGTGTTCTAAGGGCAGCAAGTCAAACTTCAGCAGTAACTTAACCAGTTATGATATAAGATGGTGAAATTTGGATCTTGAAATATGGTTTGAGTCTGATCTCATGAGGCTGCCATCCCTGCCTTCCTCTTAAAGGGGTTTTCATTGATCATTAAAACATTAAGAACATTTAACATGCACAACTACTTTATGATGTGTGGTGGTTTGTGTTCGAATATAACGATACAACTTGATAAGTCACCAGTTCAAAAATTATTATTAGAGTGCACTACAAGAACTTGCAAAGAGAGGGAAAGAGAACCAGGTGAGAGCGAGCTGCTTCCTCTTATTGACTAGCAAAATGCTTCAATCCACGATATTTGAAACTCCTCATAGCTCACAAGGTATATGAAATAATGGAATATAATAACATCAAAGATTTTTTTCTTTCAACAAAAAAATGAATCGTTGTTTTAGCATGCTTCCTTGTATTGACTCTTGCTTGTCCTTCGTACTTTGCCTCAAGTCCTTTGCACAGTTAAATCCCTTTAACATAAATTGAATCATTGTTTCTTGGATCCAATTGGCATAATTAGTGGTACTCATTAGAGTTTCCATGCTATTTGTAGTGGTGGGTTCAATCATTTTTTTAGTGAGGCACCTCACTCCCTACGTGAAGTCCCAAGCTTGCTATTGTTGACCAACCTGGCCATCGGAAGGTACACCAACATGCTCATCATCTCCTTCATGGTGCATATCTTCAAGAGATATTGAATACATGGCTTGGGTTGCAAACGTGGCAGCACAGGAGCTGAAGAGCCATTGTGGGGGAGAGGGAAGCTGAGAGGAGGCATCGGAGAGAGAGAGAGAGAGAGAGAGAGAGAGAGAGAGAGAGAGAGAGAGAGAGAGGCTTTGATGGTGAGTAGTCCCGACATCTATATGGATGGTGCTCTAGGCCAGAAACTTGCAGCAACAAAGTAATTCTAATGTTGCCAGGAGCCCATGAGGCATAGTCCCTTGATAACAAAGGAGACCCGGGGTGAGAGATGAAGAGTGGACCAACATGAGCGATCATCCATCCAGGTCTTGGGCACTGTTAGTGAGGTGCATGTGCATGCCTCATCTTGATAGCTTTTAGGGGCAAGTGGATCTTAGCTTACTACCCAAACTTCTCATAATATGGACTGTGGTTAAGGCACTTCAACATCTTCAACAAGATCTACCCCAACCAGTGATCCAAATTCTCATAACACTATTCATGGTCATGCGACAAGTATACCTTTTGCAAGTAGTGGGCCACCAACAACGCTATCGTCGGGTCTATCTTTGTGTACTTTGATGAGAAAGATACTCATACATTGATACTCTTTTGTTGTCATAGGCAGCCACTCCTCCGTAGAAAGAGGGAGTCTCACTCGTATATTCTATTAAAAAGATAGGGTTCCATCCACGTGGTTGCAAATGCTTGCAGCCATGGATGCCCTACCGAGCCAAGCCAACGGAGCTCAAGGTGCTAGAGGTGAAGGGAATCAAGAAAATATATATGTTTATGATGCGATCAAACATCAAGGAGTGAACGAACGATTTTTAATGATTCAAACCCCAATAGAGTATCAAGATAACCATTTTACCTTATTGTTTGATTCTAAGAGTACACATTCTTTCATCTCTTTTAGATGCATTAAAAACCTCATTGTCCCTGAACACCCCAATCTTATAGTGGAATTAGCTATGGGTAGAAAGGTTAAGTCTTTTACTTCAATGGGTAACTTGAATTTTGTTTTGGATGGCTACAATACTTCAACTCACTTTAGAGTCATACACATAGGAGTCTATGAAGGAATTTTAAGGATGGATTGGCTTAAGGCCAATGACACTCACATACATTGCAAAAATGCTTCATTAACTTTCGTAAATGATCGGAACTCAGAGTTACAACTATCAGGAAAGGGGGGAAACCTAAACTTTAACTGGTGAACTTTACCAAACTAATGAAAGGCAAAAAGAATAAAATGATTTATGCAATAAAGCTTAACCCTAGAGAAAAGAAGCCAAATACACCTAAACCCAAGTGGTTGACAAAATCTGATGATGTATTTCTTAAAGAACTTTCACAGTTACCACCTAAGCGTGAAATTGATCATGGAATAGAGCTTATTCCATGAGCTCAACTAGTTGCTTGTAGACCATACAAGATATAGTCCTTTGATTGTTTTGGTCTTCTGTCATTTGTCTCTAATGTTTGTCTCTTTTATGACATTGGCATGTTTGCCTGCAATTGGTATATTTATGGGATGCCCTATGTGGAGCATGGGATGCTAAAACTGCCTCGAACAAATTTTTTCTTATGAAGCAACTTATGTGCATGAACATGCAAGAAGGAAACAGTGTTAGTTCTCATTTGAATGAGTTCAACAATGCCTTTTTGTAGCTTACTTTTAAAGGTCTTAACTTTGATGATGAGATGAAGGCCATCTTCTTGCTACGTTTATTGCCATCGTCATGGGATATGTTCAATACAGCCATAAGTAACCATGCTATAAGACCTAGGAGACTGAGATGCCGGATCCACCGTCCTACCTCCCTATATATAGGCCAGTTCCTTGCCCTAGCCATAGTTTGGATCCCCAGTCGACACCGGTTTAGTCCGAGCCCTTGGCTCAAGTCCCTAACCCCCTAGGTGGAGCCTTGCTCCTTAGGATCCTTGTCCTAACATTACTCCCCCTTGGAGAAGCGTTTTCGTCCTCGAAAACAAGAGTGTTGATACACTAATGTGTTCCACAGTGTCATCCTTCATGGATCCAATTGTTCATTTGACTCGAACATGGTTCAACGGGAGGTTCAATGATATCATGAATAATATCCGGATTTTTCACATTGTTATTCCTTTGCAACCATCTTGGTGTAACCAGCTCATATACAACATCGCATGTAGACTCCATTTAGGATTCACTTGAGTATGCTAAATGAGTTATCACAACTAAGATGTACTGAAAGAGTACCTCTTTTCACTTTTCATGAAAGTAACTTGTTGCTAACCTAACTTATCAGCCAAGCTTAAGTCCTTGAATTGTTATCTTCTCGTATCAGTAAACAACCCCACCATAACTAGTGTTCAAGGTTGAGAACCTGAATTATACATGAAGCTCCAACTAGAGCAATAAATGCTTACTAACTGCATTGCTTGGTGCTAACGTATGCACTTTGCATATCCTTTAGCCCACGATTACACTTTGTAATTTGCCTACCCCTTGGATATTGACAGTACTAAGGTGTGTTTTCCCACGGTTTACAGACAGTCTTCCAAAATGACTGGTAAATAGGGACCATTGCTCCTTACAACATGGATGAGAAATCAACAATGTTGTTAACTTGAAAAATCCACAAGAACCCAAACCAAGCCATGACCTCTATTGGTGACTGGTAGATCCAAAGGTAGAGATACTGCACATAGAGTGCAAAATGCTTCATAAGCAATTAATGTGATGCATATGCATGCCGCTCCAAATCAGCATTTGCTAAACACAAGGGCCCATAACACCTAGTGTGCATGCATTTAGCAAAAAAAAAAAAATCCATGATCATACTTTTTAATACTTATGGCGGATGTGATGCTCCTAGCACACATTAAAGAGGAGTGTAAATAGTTCTGAATAGAAACTAAATATTTTCTATTGCGATCATTTGCAAGCCTTGCTGAAATGTTTGAACCATAATAGAAGGTGAAACATTAATCACTTTGAGGTAAAAATAATGAAACCTTTTTATTAACAACTCATAGCCTTGCTATCTGCATAAACAACCAGTCGTTAATGTTGTTTAGTCGTACTTGTAACCTTAACAAGTCGTTCTACGTATTCCATAATTTTTGGCCACTAAAATTGTTCCTGATACGACATGCTGAAAATCGTCTAGAAAACTTGTAACAGACCTGGACACTCCAAGTCAAGAATCTACCGCGACAGCACAAATAACCACTTCAAAACAATTCACGGTTCACAATTGATTCGACAATGGCCCGCAGGTGGAGTTTCATGCCTAGAGGTATTGGCCCCAAAGACTGGCGCCCCTTTTGGTATTTCTTTTTGTATTAATCTGTGTTCAGAGTACAAGAGTGCGGGCAGGCGCTCACACTCAGACTCTGCGTCCAGATGCTCTGAGTTGTGAGACCCTGCATGCTTATTCAAAGAGTACAAGGGATGCCAAAAGCAGAGCCCCAAAAGCTTCTCATAAAAAGCTGTCCCAAAAAAAAGGCTTGCAATTTAAAGCATCTCTAAAAATTAAAGCTCTTTCTCTCTCTCAAGCTTGCGTAGAAAATAAAGCAACAGTCTCTCTCTCTCTCTCTCTCTCTCTCTCTCTCTCTCTCTCTCTCTCTCTCTCTCTCTCTCTCATGCTGTTTTGCGTGAAAAGCAATACCGAAAAGCAGTGCCAAATCTGCCTTGTGTCCTTTTTCTCCACCATTTCTGAGGCTGCTCTAGCAGCCAACCACGTCAGCCTTTCAGGTATAGTGCCACATCATCAAAACAGATAGTGTGTGTGTGTGTGTAGCAAGTAAGCAAGTGCGTCAGATGGTATCTAGTGGCATCAGGAGGTCGAATGGGCTCAAGACTTGCACGTGGATAAGTACGGACACAATGTGGGTGTTTTCTTGTGATGATTATGCAGAAAGGTCATCATGAGTACTATATTTGGGAGCCACTTCACGTGATTGCTGGATGCATTATTGAAAAAAGCTGAGTGCCAGGTGTGCGGATGATGCAAAAAGGTAACAAAAATGCACTGCGTGGTCAGTTTTTGGCATGTTCGGGGTCCGTTTGAGGTCAACTAAAAGGCCAAAGGTGCCCGAGGGATAAAGTGAAGTGTGGACACTGAAAAACCTGAGAAAAAGACTAGCAAAACGTGGAGAGAAGAGGAGGAACAGCCGCAACTGAGTTTTTGCTGTTTTTGGAGCCTGTTTTGGCCATAAACTGCTCATCTAAGGTTGGATTTGAGCACTTTGATATTGAAGACTGGGGTTTTTGGCCGTTCCGGATGCAGTGGTGCTATCCATTTTGCCAAATTCCTCACTTTTTTTGCTGTTTTGGCTGTGTAAGTTTCTTCTGTGAGCGAAGCCTTTGTTCAAATTTGTGATTGTATCTAGCATATTTCATCCATATTGTGTGAGCTATTTGCCCCATTAGTGTTGGCCCAAGCTCAATTGTATCTAAACATAAAAAATATTCCTCTTTTGAGCTGACTTTTGTGTGTGTGTGTGTGTCTGTGTTGAGTGGGCAAATGGGTAGTCTCTCTCCTCTCACTCCATCGGTGTGTTCCTTGTCTCGGCTAGGTGGCTTGTGTAAGCTGAGTGGTGCCCGATAGTGTGTGTGTGTGTGTGTGTGTGTGTGTGTGTGTGTGTGTGTGTGTGTGTGTATCACCCCAAGAGTGTGTGTCGGGTCATTATAGAGGCGTTGTGTGTGTTTCTTCCCGCGCACAACGTGTATGCACGGTGCAGTGCGTGCGTGCGAGGAAGGAGAGAAGCAAGAGACTAGTGCTGCATAGGTGGTGCAACCTCCAAGAATGTGAAGATCTAGTAGGTCCCACTCATTGATGCATCGCCTTTAAGTGGGAGTTTGCTGGGATAAAGGCTTTATGCCTTTGCACAAGGCCAACGGACATCCGATGTCTGGCCGCTCACTATATGTACATACTTACCTTATTCTTTTGGTATACTAATTAATAAGGAGCTCCTCACCATTCTTGAGATTTCTCCACCCACATAGTACTTCTTCACTACTCTTTCCTCTCCCGCACTGCACCGCGCTCACATGCATCCGCACTATGTCCACTCATAAATTGGTCCCATTCACCCATAGGAAAAATTTTGTGTCCTACATCACCTCATCAACATTTATCATGAGCATATTAAAGAACTCCATGTTTGTCATCTCTGCTTGTGTGTTTAGAGAGCAGACCCACTCTACCTCTGCCTGCACAGACTCTGACAACACCTGTTGTGTCTCACTAGAGCATTGGGCACCTCTCTACGTATGTCTCTATATAGTCTACTAGCACGTTCTACACATAAGATACAATAGGTGAACTTTTAGTTCTTTGGTTTACATGATAGAATAGTTTATGTTGGGCTAAAGGCCATAGAGGCTTCTACCCGTGGCTAAACCCCTAACCATTAAGTCTTTTCTTTTTCCTTCATACAAAATAAAGGAGCCACTCACACACACTCATTCTCCTTTAAGTGTACCCCATCTCTCATGCCTCTTCTCTTTCCTTCCCGCTCTACACATGCACCATGAACACTCAACCACTGGTATTAGATCCCGTGCATGGCATCCGTGATTGTCTCCCTCCCCTCACACATGAGCCAACCGTAGATTCAATGAGCGAACGTTCTTCAAATTCTAAAGATTGAGGCCTTTGCAAATTGGCTTATAGGAAATAAATGTTGGCACACAAAAGTTAGTGCTGAATTTTTTCTATAGAATTAACGTAGGGTAGCCTCAGCACTAAAGGGCACGGGAAATTTTTGAAGCTCAAGCGGTGGGATCCACGGCAGCGAAGTCAAGACACGGCGATCGAGACGCGCGCAACCGTAGGATGCCGAGGTAAACTAGGACACGAAATGGTAAACTTGGACAAGCAGGGGGGGCTGTCCGAGTTTATTTATCATTATTTGGTTTGCCCATATGTCAACTTCCCCGTCGCGGGTGTAGCAGTTAAAGCATTGGGCTCTCATGGCGATCGCGCGGGTTCGAGTCTCTGAGCCTGCTATCGACGCCCATTTTTTTCCGCCATCCATCCGCCTCAAGATTCCCCCTTTGGACCCCCACCGCGGATCCCATCTCTTTTCTCCCGTGCCCTTTAGTGCTGAGGGTAGGGTAGGGAGATCCAAGCAAAAGTAGTGTAATAATGAAGAAATTCAAAAACACAAGCAATTTCTTTTGAAGCATCAGCAATTAAGGGCCTTTGAGAGAGTGTTTGTGTGTGTAGCACACACACACATAGAAACAAAAATTTCACACCAACAAGGGTGCTTCCTATGTAGCGTAACGAGAGCAAGGAAGCTTATAATATGTGTGTGTATCATAGGTGGGTACACACACATTGAGCATCAAAGGGGAAAACCACACACACACACACACGTGTTTTAGAACATGTGTAACTCTGGCTTCGCATAAGAAGAGAGAGGAAGGTGTGTATGCTTTTGATGCATGCACACACAAATAGGGATTCTTTTGGATTGCGGCATCTGTGGTAGTTTTTTGACATCCAGTTCTCAACATTAGCATCACTGCTTTTGGAACTCGTTCGGTGTGTTAAGTATGGAGCCTGATTTACCCTTGTAATTTTTTGTGGTAAAAGCGCACATTTGTAAGGCCCCCATTATGAGGAGAAGCCATCGTGCGTGAAGGTAAATCACTCACCTGAAACCAAAATTATCACAGTCAAAAACCAAGGGCAACTTTAGGGGCCTCTCCGGAATATTCCTTTTCGCCGGAATTTTATGGCCGGACGTCGGCCGGAAAGTGGTCGGAAAACAACCGCCGGTGGCCGGTAGTCAATGGCCGGTGGTCGGTGGTCGGAAGTCTATGGCCGGTGGTCGGTGGCCGAATTCAGTGGCCGGTGACTGAATTCAAAAGCGGACTTGTCTTCTCAAGGGTGGCCACACATGGGCGGATTGGAGGGTCCGATTTGGACTTATCTACACAAGGGCGGCTACACATGGATGCCTCTCATGAGAGAAGGCAGCCCTTTTGGCCTATAAAA
The DNA here is from genome assembly GCF_014529385.1 of Adiantum capillus-veneris. Lineage (NCBI taxonomy): Eukaryota > Viridiplantae > Streptophyta > Polypodiopsida > Polypodiales > Pteridaceae > Adiantum > Adiantum capillus-veneris. The sequence continues at coordinate 5,083,011 of NC_140933.1, read as the reverse complement.
GGAGGCCATTTCTACATACATTTCATAGTGTGAAGTTGATGCAACAAGGTGAGTGTGAGGTGGTGAGAGTGAAGCAAGGCGGGAGCTCCATTAAGGGTATAATCCCTTTGTAAACTACTTCTTGTTTTGAAGTACTAAAGCCATTGAGTGGCTGCTTTCCCGTGGACGTAGCCCACATTGGGTGAACCACGTATATCGTGTGTACTCTCTCTCTCTCTCTACTCTATAATCTCGTGTATGTAAATCTGTCTCTCTCCATTAAGTAATCTACTCAATTATCTATTTAGCTACGTCTTATTTCCTAACAACTGGTATCAGAGCAAGGTTTACTCGTAGCTAAATTATGTCAAGGAAAGGATTCCTTGAATTGAGTGGGAGTTATGGCGGAGGAAGGGAAGCTCAAGATTGAGAAGTTCAACGAAAAAAACTACCAACATTGGAAGATGCAGATTGAAGACTATCTCTACCAGAAGGACCTCTATTTGCCACTAGGCGGTCTTGCGAAGAAGCCCGCAACAATGGCAGATGAAGCATGGATTGTCTTTGATCGAAAGGCACTGGGAACAATCCGGTTAAGCTTGGCGTCAACGGTGGCCTTCAATGTTTCGGAGATGAAGACCACGGAGGACTTGATGAAGTCACTTGACGACTTCTACAAGAAACCATCGGCATCCAATAAGGTATTTCTTATGAAGCGCTTGTTCAATCTAAAGATAACAGAGAATCGTTCAGTTGCAGAACACCTAAATGAATTTAACACAAACATAACTCAACTTCGATCGGTGAAAATCAATTTCGATGACGAAGTGCGAGCTCTCCTTATACTATCATCTCTACCGGATAGTTGGGACAGCCTTGTGATGGTTGTAAGTAATTCTATTTGTGGCACAAATACTCTTAAGTTTGATGATGTTGTGGGTGTTCTCCTAAGCGATAAAATATGAAGGAGAAGTATAGGAGAATCATCAAGTGTTGCACTGTCAGTGGAAACAAGAGGAAGGCCTAAGGAGAGGTTCAAAAACCAAAAGGGTCGTGGTCGCTCAAGGCAGAGCAAGTCACGCACAAAGTCAGTTCTTGAATGTTGGAACTGCGGCAAGAAGGGCCACGTCAAGAAGGATTGCTGGTCCAAGAAGAAGAAGGAGACAGAGTCTCAAGACAACAAGCCAACATCGGAGGCCAATGTGACAGGTAAAGTAGAGCAAGATACTCTAATTCTCTCATTAGACAATGTGTCTAATTCCTGGATAGTAGATTCCGGGGCTTCATTCCATGCAACACCACACAAGCAACATTTCCAAGACTACACCAAAGGTAATTTTGGGTATGTATACTTGGGAGATGATGAAGCTTGTGAGATTGTCGGCAAAGGTACAGTTTCTGTCAAAATTGCTAACGGAAATGAATGGAAGCTTAAAGATGTTAGGCATGTTCCTTCTCTTCGCAAAAATTTAATCTCTACAAGACAATTAGACGATGAAGGTCACAACATTGCATTCGAAAACAAACGGTGGAAGATCTCAAAGGGATCTTTGGTGGTTGCCAAGGGAGAAAAGGTCGGTATACTTTACTTGTGTACTGTTAGCACGCAACCTTCAGCTTGTGCAGCAACTACAGAAGTTGACAGTGCAGTGTGACACTACCGGCTTGGGCATATGAGTGCGAAAGGAATGCAAATCCTTCAAACAAAGAAGCTTCTACCAGGTTTGAAAGAAGTGGACTTAGAGTTCTGTGAAGATTGTGTTTATGGTAAACAAAAGAGGGTAAAATTTCAAAAATCAGGAAATGAAAGAAAAAATAAAAAACTTGAGTTGGTTCATTTTGATGTTTAGGGTCCTGCAAGTACACCATCACTTGGTGGCTCATTGTACTATGTAACATTCATAGACGATGCGACTAGAAAAACATGGGTTTATGTCATGAAGAATAAATCCGATGTATTTTCCATATTTCAAAGGTGGAAAGCCTTTGTGGAGAATGAAACAGGTACCAAGGTTAAATGCCTCAGATCCGACAATGGAGGTGAATATTGCAGCCAAGCTTTTGAAAGCTTTTGTGCTAGCAATGGCATTCGGAGGCAAAGGACAACCCCAAGGACACTCAGCAAAATGGTATTTCAGAAAGGATGAACAGGACAATCATGGAGCGAGCACGAAGCATGTGGCCACATGCAGGCCTACCGCTTGAGCTTTGGGCGAAAGCTATAAGTACGTCTGTGTACTTAATCAATCGGTCACCCTCAACGGCATTGGATGGGGGAGTTCCAGAAGAGGCATGGACAGGTAAACCGGTGAATTATGCATTTCTCAAAGTGTTTGGGTGTGAGGCTTTCATGCACATAGATAGAAGCCTAAGATCAAAGCTAGATGCAAAGTCCAAAAAGTGTTTCTTCATTGGCTATGGAGAAGCAGACTTTGGGTATCACCTATGGAATCCTGAAGATGGTAAAATCTTAAGGAGTAGGGATGTAATTTTTAACGAACAAAATATGTACAAAGATTACTTGGAAAGAAAACAAACAAAAGAAACAGGTGATGAGTACATGGAGCTTGAGGACGGTGAAGACTCAAGGACTGCAAACGGTGACAATGTGCAACAACGTCAACCAAATGAGGAGCCTCAATCTATTCCCTGAAGATCTACAAGAGCAAGTAGACCTCCAGAAAGGTTTGTTCCTTCTTTCAACCATCTCTTGATCTCAGATTTTGGAGAGCCGGAATCATACGAAGAAGCTATGCAACATGAATCCAAAGAAGAATGGACGAAGAGCATGCAAGTGGATGGACTCACTACATCGCAACCAAACATGGGAGTTGGTTGAGTTGCCTAAAGGTAAGCGGGCACTTCAAAACAAATGGGTGTACAAGCTGAAGGAAGAAGAAGGTGGGAAGAAAAGGTACAAGTCTAGGCTTGTGGTAAAAGGTTTTTCTCAAAAGAAAGGTATTGACTTCAATGAAATATTTTCTCCTGTTGTAAAAATGAACTCAATTAGGCTTGTCTTAAGCCTTGTGGCTGCTCATGATCTAAATCTCGAGCAAATGGATGTAAATACGGCATTCCCTCACGGTGACTTAGAGGAGGAAATCTACATGCTTCAACCAAAGGGGTATGAAGTAAAAGGTAAGGAGAAAATAGTTTGCAGATTAAAGAAGAGCTTGTATGGTTTAAAGCAAGCATCAAGACAATGGTACTTGAAGTTTGATCGATGGATGTTGGATCATGGATTCACAAGATGCAACTCCGATCACTGCGTCTACACGAAGAATTTGGGAGATGGGAAATTCATCATCCTAATGTTGTATGTTGATGACATGTTGATTGCAAGTGCTAACATGCAGGACATCAAAGACCTAAAAGAGAAGCTGTCTAAATCTTTTTCAATGAAAGATTTAGGTGCTGCAAAGAGGATACTTGGTATGAAAATATCAAGGGACAGGACGAAGAAGACAATAAAGCTATCTCAAGAAGATTACATCAAGAAGGTACTAGAAAGGTTTGCAATGCAAAATACAAAACCAGTTTCTACACCTTTGGCTGGTCATTTTAAACTAACGAAGGATATGTGTCCAAAGACACAGGAGGAGATAGCCTATATGTCTAAAGTTCCATATGCTGCAGCGGTAGGTTCTCTAATGTATGCTATGTCTGGACAAGGTCAGACATTGCACATGCAGTGGGAGTTGTGAGTAGGTTCATGGACAACCCAGGTAAAGAGCATTGGCAAGCTATGAAGTGGATACTTAGGTATCTAAAAGGGACAACAACAAATGCTTTGTGTTTTGGAGGAACTGATATTTTTCTAGAAGGGTATGCTGATGCAGATATGGCAGGTGACAAAGATACTCGAAGGAGCACTACTGGCTATGTGTTCACGGTTGGAGGCACAGCAGTAAGCTGGGCTTCAAAGCTGCAGAAAGCGGTTTCACTTTCTACCACGGAAGCAGAGTATGTAGCAATGGCGGAGGCAAGCAAAGAAATTCTGTGGCTTCACAGATTCTTAGAAGAGCTTGGATTCAAACAAGACAATTGTGTCTTGTACAGTGATAGCCAAAGCGCTATCCATCTTGCGAAGAACTCAGCCTTTCATTCAAGGACAAAGCACATTGAGGTGAGATATCACTTCCTACGCACTCTTTTGGAAGAGGGACAGCTAAAGCTAGGAAAGGTGCATACAAGTGAAAATCCTGCAGACATGTTTACAAAGGTGGTCAACAAGGAGAAGTTGAGCTTTTGCTCAGCTTCAATCGGCATTCAAGGATAAGAAGCCAGAATGGAAAGCAGTCACAGGTTTGTTTTGGAGATCAGTCTCCAAGTGGGAGATTGTTAAGTATGGAGCCTGATTTACCCTTGTAATTTTCTGTGGTAAAAGCGCACATTTGTAAGGCCCCCATTATGAGGAGAAGCCATCGTGCGTGAAGGTAAATCACTCACCGGAAACCAAAATTATCACAGTCAAAAATCAGGGGCAACTTTAGGGGCCTCGTCAGAATATTCCTTTTCCCTGGAATATTATGATCGGAAAGTGGTCGGAAAACAATCGTCGGTGTGGCCGGTGGCCGGTAGTCAATGGCCGGTGGCCGGTGGTCGGAAGTCAATGGCCGGTGGCCGGTGGCCGAATTCAAAAGCGGACTTGTCTTCTCAAGGGCGGCCACACATGGGCAGATTGGAGGGTCCGATTTGGACTTATCTATCCAAGGGCGGCTACACATGGCTGCCTCTCATGAGAGAGGGCAGCCCTTTTGGCCTATAAAAGGAGGCCATTTCTACACACATTTCATAGTGTGAAGTTGATGCAACAAGGTGAGTGTGAGGTGGTGAGAGTGAAGCAAGGCGGGATCTCCATTAAGGGTATAATCCCTTTGTAAACTACTTCTTGTTTTGAAGTACTAAAGCCATTGAGTGGCTGCTTTCCCGTGGACGTAGCCCACATTGGGTGAACCACATATATCGTGTGTACTCTCTCTCTCTCTCTCTCTCTCTCTCTCTCTCTCTCTCTCTCTCTCCTCTATAAGCTCGTGTATGTAAATCTGTCTCTCTCCATTAAGTAATCTACTCAATTATCTATTTAGCTACGTCTGATTTCCTAACAGGGTGAGTGCATTGACTTTCAGCATTCTTTTTTGGCATCGGCTCTCCTTGAGGGCCATTGACATTGGATTTGTCAAAGAAACTAATATCTAATTCTCCCAAATGATTTTCTCATGTTAAACTGATCATTTAATATGGGGAAGTACCAGGGGAGTAAAAGCTAGAATATTGGTAAGGCTGCCACACCGGTCTCTGCAGGGATCCAAAGGAGAAAAAATAGGGATCCAAAGGGGGACAATCTGCAAAAGAACAATGTGCTTCAATGGGGCTTAAAAGGCCTAAGGTTCAGCTCCATTAAGACTTCCATATACTAAGGTTCCTAATTTTTAATTAAATTTTCCAAAGGCCAAAGTAGGGGAAATTGGATGGTTATGGGAAGACTTAAAAGTCTTCCCACATCCCTAGGAAGGAGAGGGCGAGCCCTTATTGTAGGGGATGAGCGAGAAACACACACACACACACACACACTCCAAGGCTCCCCCTTTACACAAAGGGAATATTGGACACATGTCAGGCTCCTAGCCCAGTTGCCCCCAACCTCCCCTCAAATCCTACTGGATGGCCATAGAGGTGGAACAATGAGAATTAGGCTAGAGTAAAGTTAGTCTAATCAATTTATAAAAATTCTTGATAAAAGAACCAATAGAAATTAAGCTCCCTGGAAGACTATTGGACAGTCTACCAAGGGGTCCAATGAGCATCTGGCAACCCAATGGCTTGCCTGATTCCTATTGGCCAGAAGACTAAGAGGCCCAATGAAAGTTTAAATGAATGATTTAATTACTTAAAGCTCTCACAAAAAGGAAAAGGGGGACACTTGTCAAATGGCTATCAATTATGCTTCTAATTTGTGATTGGCTAAGCTTTACAAGAGCCAATGGGAGGCCAGCATGACCAAGTACCAAGAGGGGTCGACCAAGATGAGAGAGAGGGCTGCATTTTACTCTAACACAATGCTACACACACGCGCACACACACACACACACACATAACTCATGTGTGCAAGAAGAACTACATCTCCTTCTCCAAGCATTGATAAGTAGAGGTATACACCAACAACTCTTGGCTATGGAATGCAAATCCAACCAAGAGCCAAGCTTCAATGGCATGCTCATCTCCTCTACCATGCTAATTACTAAGCTAAGCTATGCTATTAGAGTGATTATGTGAGGAGAATACTTATTTCTCTTAAGATACACCTTCTTCCTCTCAATCTATCCTCATTCCCTGCTAGCTCTCACCATTTTTGAAGGTGTGTGAGGTCTTGGGACTGAGGCTAGGGACACTAGGTGTGTTTTTCAAGCATAATTTGGTGCATGAAGCTTCCATCTTCATTGCACCAATGATTTTTGTCAAGGAACACAAAAATTATATTATACAAAAGGCTCCTTTGATGGGAGAAGCTATAATACAAAGCCTTTATGGAGGGGGGACTGGCTCCATGTAAATCAGGTCCTCAACTATTGTCAATTGTTCTATTTCTCTCTCTTTTCACGTATTGTCAATGCCAAATTAGTTAGGTGTAAATTGCTATGTTGCTTTCTCAAATTAAGTACTCTCTCTATGCTCATTAGGAACTTGTTCTTAATGAAATGCTCACTATGTTATCAATTTCTAACACACACAAGTTACTAGTGCATTAAATGTTACATTGGTATCAGAGCTATTGGTTTCTCTTTTCTTGCTCAAGAAGAGAGGTCCTCAAGCTTGCTACAAATGGTTGGTGTTATATATTGCAAAAAAGTAAGTAGAATAGGGATTTTTCATCCTGGAAGCACGCCTACTTTATGCACTTAATGGGGATACGGTCGAGTAACTAATGATGCCCCTATGCTTGTGAACTATCTTGTTTCTAGGCTTCAACAAGCCCTGGGCAACCCATCCCTCCAAGGTGAAGTGCTATGGCAATTGCGCATCCATGGTATTTTCCAAACTCCCCACCAAGAAGAGAGAGTGCCTAGGAAAGCTCCTGGTGAGACTTCCAAAAGAGGACTCTCTCCGATAATGGAAGAAGAGGAGGATCCGTACGAAGGGCTCAACAATCTACTACTTGATGACTCATCTCCCTCTCAAAGGAGAACCCAAGTTTCAATGGTAGAGGCCCCACCAAAAGAACGAGAAAAAAGTGAGTCTCCTGCCACCTCGGCGGAGATGGCTCCACGAAGACGGCAAGAAAAACGCTCTCCAACACCCCCTAAATGGAGAAGACCATCGCATAGTTCTCTACACCATAATTCAAAAAGGTAAGAAAGAAAACAAGAGAAGATAAAGGCAAGAAAGAGGTCACCCTCTTCTCCATCTTCTTCATCCTCCTCCTCTTTTGAAGAAAGTAATGGTGCAGATGTCTGGTAAATATCTGGATGAGCAAGGCAAAGAAGACAAAGACCCAAAGAACCCCCCAGACACCCAACAAAGATATATGATAAGTGCAATAAGGACCCCCCAAAACCCAATGAGAAAGATGGAGGGAACTTAGAGATAAAGTAATGTGCTACATGTCCGCTGCCAGGGAGCGTTGGAGTGGTTGGAGTATAGACACACTTGCAAATAACAAACACGACACATACATAAATATGGTGATGATTGGTAACAAAATGTTATAGTGAATGCTTGTGAACCTGCACAATGAGAATATACACAAATTGTGTTTAAACTATGATGTCTGAGCGTAAATCGCTTTTACAAATATTTGCTTTGTTTTTATATCAAAATGTAGCGAGACAGAGAAAACTTGGCTTTGAAATCGATGTGTCGAAAGTCAAAACTTGATGGCGAGGCTCAAAGTGATTCTCACAACCCTTGAGGATTAAATTTTATAAAGCTTCAATATTTTTGTTAAATTACAATTTTTTACGGAAGTTTGCTACTACGAGTGGCTATATGAAAATGATAGTGCATGAAGTGTGCGAATAGCTAGAGGCAAGGAGTCTTCACTTTAATGGTGATCGTTGCGCCGTCACTTGTGCGATTTGACGATAGTCCAAGCTTCGATGGTGGACGTCTTTGTAATAATGCTTGAAATCTATCAGTGAAATCAAAAACTAGTGGGAGGACACCTCTCACCGTTTGACGGTGAGCCACTTCCTCCTCTTTAATTTGGATGCAACTTCGCTCTCTCTCACTCACGCTTTGGCACTTTAGCGCTCTCTCTCGACTTCTCTCTCTTCCTCTCGGATCCGACACTGAGAGAACTTCTCTCTCTCTCTCTCTTCCAATCTCTCTTTTTCTCTCTTTTAAGCCCATACAAAGACTCTATCTCTCTCTTTCTATCTTTTGTGGGGACCCTCCCTTGAAGGGGGTTAAATATATCAAGTTATTGGTTCTCTTTTTATAACAAGGCCGACACTAGCGTGTAGACGGCTGCACTGCCTGCTGTTAAAGAGAGAGAAAGAGAGAGAGCTCTTGACTGCGTTGATCGGCAGAGCAAAGCAGAGAAACACACACACGCACACACACACACACACACACACACACACAGAGAGAGAGCTGCTTTGAACGGCAGAGAGAAAAATATAATCTATTTTTATTAGGGACCTTAAAAATAGCCTGAAAAGGCCTAAAAGAAAGCCTAAAAAATGTGTACACAAATTGATAGGCATCACCCCTATATCACTACCTGCAAGCAAGCAGTGCCAACAAATCAAGTCTGCAAAAACAGAGAGCGCTTTCTCTCTCTCTCTCTCTTTCTTCATCGTCAACACAGGGAGACCCTCGTAGGAGCTTTCCCTCTTCCTTTCAATTTTGTTGCAGCCCACAAGGGCTCGCTTTTTCTCTCCTTGTATGCTGCAGAGAGCTACAGGCTCTCTTTCTCTCCCTTGTTCGGTTTCACCCAGAGAGACTCTCTCTCTCTCCTCGTTTCTTGGCAACCCCTCTTTCTCTCTCTCTGGCTCTCGGCAGCACACAAAGGAGCCCCCTTTCTCCCTCGGCTATGGCTCACAGGGCAAAGCCCTTCTCTTTTTCTCCTTGTTCACAGCAAGGCTGAGCCCTTGTCTCTCTCGCCAAGACCAGAAGCAGGCTATGGCTTACAGGGCAAAGCCCTTCTCTTTTTCTCCTCGTTCACAGCAAGGCTGAGCCCTTGTCTCTCTTTCTTTTTCCAATACAGAGAGATGATTTCTCTCTCCCTTTAATTTAATACAGACAGTGTCTCTCTCTCTAACTCTCTTTCTCCTTTTGGTAACCTACAGAAACCTTCCCTCTCTCAGGTTTCGACTCGAAGCAGGGCAAAGCCCCTTTCTCTTTCTCCCTATCTTTCTCTCTTAGATTCAACAAACAGAGAGGCTCTCTCTCTCTCAGACAATGCTCACAGCGTGCTCTACTAAGCAGCCGGCAAAGCACAAATGGAACTCCATCTCCCTCTTCTCTCTCACGAGCAGACACAAGCCCCCAAAGGCATCCCTTCATTTTAATTTATTTTGTTATCATGCCTGCTCTAAAAACTCCAACCTTATAACTTTGTAAATGGAATGAGCGCTGAAATCAAAATGTAAACTACAGGAAGCATTTTGGTATTCCATGTTGATCTGTGTCGCGACCATCATTTGCAACCCTTCTGTAAAATTTGAGTTTCTTGAGCACTGCAAAAACAACCAACCTTCCTCGTCCAAGATTAAGCACGGTAGCTCAAACAATCACAATATTGACAGTGATAATGCTGATGCAAATAAATGCAACACAGTGGCGGTGACAAAAGTGCGTATGCATGTCATGGTGCAATGATGTGGGGATATAAAGATAGCATTCGCTCTTGAAAAAAAATGCAACACTGGCGTCCTGTGAGGAAAACTAGCCTGCTAGTGTGAACCCAGAATCTTTGGTTAGACTGGTGCCTTATCCATTGGGCTACAGAATTATAAGCAAATGGCACAGGTCAATAGTGAGAAAGTGATATCAGAAAGGTGCATAAGTCTACGAGTCATGGATAAGATGAGGAAATCAAATGTGGTAGGGTGGGTGGTTTGCAGACTCCTAAGATGAATAGTTAAACCCTCAAATTCCAAGCATGTTTCACCCAACTAGATGAAAACTGAATGTTGTGTGAAACAAGCCCGTTCTACCCAAGATGCAACTAGATAAAACTGAATGTCAGCAAGCGGAAAATACATGAAAAGGTTTGGAAGCATCTAGTGGCTTAAGAATAGGGGCCTTAGTAAATGCACTTTTAAGGGAAGAAAAAGAGGTCTCTTGAGGTGTCCCCCAAATAAACTTTTGCTCAACCCTCAAAAGGGTATTAAGTGGTAAAATAAGATGAGCCATATCTTTAATAAAGCGGCTATAATGCTTAGCAGCCCCAAGAAAAACCCTTAACCTGACGAACAGTGGTAGGTGCAAGAAATGCAAGGAGGGCTTCAACCTTTGTAGGGTCCATAGCTATCCCATGTGCACTAATAAGGTGTCCCAATAAAATTCCATAGGAAACTCCAAACACACACTTGCGAGCATTCAATGCAATGGACTTCTCTCGACACTTTTGAAACACATAATGGAGGGCTTTAAGAAAATTCGCTCGAGTGGTCCCCATGCCTATGTCATCCATAAATATTTTGAGAAAGTCTATAAGGTCATCACGAAAACTCTCATGCTTATACTTTTGATAAGATGCCTCAGCATTGCATAACCCAAATGGCATGACATGATATGCAAATGTCCCAAAGATGGTGGTAAAAGTGGTTTTAAGCTTATCTTCATCAGCACCCATCCATAAATCCATAAATCTCCCTCCCAACTAAAGCATCTAAAATCTGATCAATAAAAGGCAAAGGGTAATAGTCTTTGATGGTAGCCTTATTAAGTTGTTTATAATCAACACATATACGAAGCTGTTTATTTTTCTTAGGTACAAAAACAATAGGGAAAACCCAGTCACTGTTATCCACGGAAAAGATTAACCCAACTTCTAAAAGTTTTTTTATCTCCATATAAACCCCCTCTCTATAATGCTCCGGCAACCGACGTTGACGTTGATGCATAGGAACAGCACTAGGCTTAAGTACGATGCGATGCACAACTAACTCGGGTGGGAAACCTTTCAACTCCGTGTAATCCCATGCAAAAATGTCTTGGTACTCCTGACATAAACAAATAACCTCCTCCCTTAATGGTGACTCTAAAGAAGGTCCCAAAAGTACAACTTTGTCCTCCCCTTTTATAGGAACCCTCATAGTGTCTTCCTCTCTATCCAGAGGTGGAGTCTCCACGTTTTCATCAAGGGTAATCTCAATAGCATCAGGGTAAATACAATAAGGAGTGGGTGTACAAGAAGAAGTAGAACTACGGTCATCATCAGCATCACTCTCAATTTTTGAAGTAACCCTAGGACTCGTAATAGAAGAAGGGTAAGCTGGCAGAACTACCCGTGAAGATCCCCTACCCAACAACAACTATCCTCTAGGGATATCAATGACGCAATCCGTCCACCATATCCAAGGTCTCCCCAAAAGAATCTGGTACTGCCCAGGTCCCGGGCTAAGCCGCAAAACATAACAATCAATTTCCACAGTTCGGCCTGCCACAGTAATGGGCAAACCCTGGATGAAACCCTCAGCACTCATAGAACGATGATCACCCATGTGTAACCCAGTATAACAGGAACCCCATTAAAAGATAACCCAAGCTATGAAAAGGTTGTGTAACTCAAAACATTGACGCCCGACCCGCCATCAACTATAGTATGTGGGATCACAAGTTGATGGATCATGCACTCCACTCGGGGACACTCTCGCTCGACAAGAAGGGAATCCACCTTTTGAACAGCACGAAGAATAGGACTCACCCTCTTTGAAGAACCCAAATCTCTGCAGTACCTTCTCAAAAGGGCACGGCTAGAAGGAGAAGTGAGAAGGTATTGTGGTAGGGACATGGTAAACTCCACTTGATTAAGAGCAGCAACAAGATCAAAAGAAGGTATAGGAGGGAATAACTTACTTGGGGTAGGGTGAATACGAACATGACGAGGTTCGGGCAAAGGGTCAGGAATGGGAACAACAACACGGGTGGGTGAGTGGGTAGCAACATCGAGTGTAGGGTCTCTCTCCTCCTCAACAATTTTCTCTTTTCCCTTTCGTGTAATGGCATGCACAGGCAATGCAACAGAATCAGTCATATTAACTGATGGATTATTGGTTGTTGTGGGTGCCAAAATAGAAGAAGCCATGGTTGGAGCACTAGGAGACCCTCTTTGTAAAAGTGTCCAACTAGGCCTGGTCTCTCGTTCCCACTACGATGGTTCATGGGGCCTGGCGGTGGTATTGTATGATTGCTATTCATCATGTGACGCATCTTAATATAACAATTTTCTTCAATATTCCCCTTTCCCAAACATCTCTCATAAGTGCATATGATTGTGGGATAGTCTTTGGAAAGATGGCCAGGTACGCCACAAGCACGACACACAATCTTAGTGGGATTAGGCTCAGGACGGCGAGTGGACAGCAAATTTTGTTGGCGCTTCAAAAATTTCACATCTAGAGTCACAACTTTCATGTCTTCATTTAATTGGTTTATGTAATTAGTCATCATTTCTTTCAAGTCCACGGTCCTAGATGCAGTGCTCTCATAACCATCCCCACCCTTGTATGTATGGAAGGTGCAGTGGTAGAAGTAGATTGAGGATAAGTCACAAAAGGTTGGGGAGCCTAAGAAACTCGCGCCAGGAGATGTGGAGAGGTGGATGAAGAGGAAGTCTCTATAACAAGTGTGGGTGCTGGGAGTGAAAGACGCGATGATGTAGCTTGAAGTTGGAGTGGGGTAACAGGTGGTAATTGCAGAGGTGGTGTCGATTGTAATTGAGGTACATAAGATGGGGCTGGTAAAAATAAACTAGGAGTGGACATGGGTAAAGAGTGTGGTGCTAGCCATGGATAATACTATGGAGATGGTGTCGCAACTAGTTGTGGTTCATAAGCGCACCTGTAGTAACTCTCCACATTAACAGCAGACGTGATAGCAGTATTTAAATCTTGTGGAGCCTGAGCCCTCATTAAAATTTGAATACTAGGATGCAACCCCCTAAGAAATGGTTCCATGATGGTAAGCGGATCAATGTTAAAAGTGGGAGTATAATGGTTGATAAAATTCATGAACCTGGTGGCGGCTTGCTCAATGATTTCATGCGGATAATTTTGCTTAAAGGAGCGTAACTGCTCAAAAAATGAGGAAAAATTTGGAGGTTTGCGAAAAGCGGCTACGAATTTTTGCTCAAAATCGGCAAAACTAGGAGTAGAATTTGCTTGCTGCTTGGAAAACCAATTCGAAGCTTCCCCTTTTAGTGTGGTACTAAAATAAGTCATTACATGTCCCTCCTCAACAATATGCGACGTCAAACAAGCAATTTTAAAATTGTTTACATGGGCTGCAGGATCTTTTAAGGGCGACCCATGAAATGTCCGGAGTGGGATGAGTGGTGCATCAGGGCGAGCGAGATTAGTTGGTAACACTAGGGGTGACTCGATTGCAAAGGGTTGAGCCATGATGGGAATATGGACAGAAAGTGAGGTACCTGACGGACCTTTCCCTGATGGAGTTGATACTTTTGGAATCTGTTTTTGTGAAGGAGTTGCAGGGCTAGAATGCCCTTGTAATGCTTTATTCCTTTTCCCTTCTATGATATCTCTTAGCTCGCTCACTCTCCCTAAGATGTTCTCGCCACTCTTTATCAATGTGCATACATCCCCTTCCAACTAGGTTCATGTCACGGAACCTCGACTAAGTCAAGGTCCCACCGGGCATGTCACTGTCTGGTAAATATCTGGATGAGCAAGGCAAAGAGGACAAAGACCCAAAGAACCCCCCAGATACCCAACAAAGATATTCGATAAGTCACTACAACAAAAAAACGTGTTATCGACGCGGCCCGTCGCTATACGCGTCGCTATCCGCGTCGCTGTGAAACCAGTCGCTATTAGAGACGCGCATAGCGACGACCATAGCAGAAAAAAATTTTATTGGGCAGAGGGCAGGTAGCTTGGCCTGTGCCCAGTTAAAAGATGGACAGAGCCACAGCCAGACTTCCTGCCCTTTGCCCAAGAAAGCGAGCAGCACCAAAATATCAACCATGCTCCTGCGCGCAGAAATTTTGGCAAAGTTCCCTTTGTTTTTACATAAACTTTTCAAAAAAAAACATATCATGTATACGCCTCCTACATGCTATCCATGTAGGATCTCACATGAGATTTAAGGCCAATGAAAGACGTACCAACTGAAAAGCATAGCCATAACTTAAAAGCATAACCATAACCGGCTATAACCACTTTGATCAAAACCATAATGCAGATAACCATAACCATAAACAAAATTAACAATAACCATAAGCATAACCAGAAAGAGAAACAATAACTGTCTATACAATGACAATGACAATGACAATGACAATGACAATAATCATAACCATAAGGGAAACAATAACTGTCTGAACACTAACTGTTTGTACAAAAAAGAGACACAGAAGCGTGTCTGTGTCTCACAAAGCATATAGATGAAATCTGGTCCACTAATGACTAGGCGTCGCATCCTGCACATAGGACAACTCACAAAATTAGTATTGATATTACTTCACATATACTGACTTAATTAAATCAACTCACACATATTAACATCTCACCTCAAGCGATCAGCGAGACTGTAAGGCCTCCCAGTCTACAGGCTCTACTGAAGCTTCAAGATCATTCAGTACTTCATAGATACCTCTGCGATATCCATCTGACTCCTCCTCGCGTGATGGAGCTCGATGCATCGCAAGATTCTGCGTTTATACAAAAATCAAAGTAATAAGAATACATGATTCATTGCGTTTTAAAAAACGCCATAGTTAAAATTGGATTAGAAACTCACAAACTCATAACGAAAGGTGTCGAAGCCTCCGCTGCCAAGATGAGATGTCCCCCTAGTCATCTGTCGTACCTGCGCGGCCTCACGCTGCTGTCTAAACCGCGTGGCCGCTGTCCGCTCATCCTCCCTGATCTGCAGCCACGTCTCATGTGGGATGCCCGAAGGCTTCAGCGAGCCGGTCCTGAAAGCCTTCCGAGCTGCATCTCGTCGATGTTTGATGGTGTCCCGTGCAACACCCTTGATCCACTGCACCGAAACAACGGAAGAACCCGGAGCAGGCTGGTACTCTCTCAGGATGGTCTCCACTATATAAGTGACTTTTTCCTTTTCTTACTGATCCCAAGACATCAGAATGCTGGTCGAAAACTGCAGCTCCACGAGCTGGTGAATCCGCTGTCGCATCTCAATCCCGACTCTATCCATGTCAACAGAACCATCTCCCCGTACGGTATAGAGCTTGGAGGCACTAGGATCGTGTGCCCCCCAAGGTGTCCAAGGTGTGCCAAGAGGTGTGTCGAGAGGTGTGCCTGGGTAAGACGGGGGTCGTGAGCGAGGAGGGATCGAAGCATCTGTGGACCCTCCTCCACAGCAACCACCACCTCCACCTGACGATCGCCGAGATCGGCGAGTGCGCCTGTGCTGCGGAGATGAGGACGTACCCGCCTCTGCCCCACCCCTAGGTGTCGAAGCGGCCGTGATGGGAGAAGAAGGCGTCGTACCCATAGGCATCCTGAACCTCGTAGGCGTCCCCCCCCTAGGCGTCAGACCCTCGGGTGTGAATCCCGGAGGCGTAGTACCCGTGCCTCTGGCTACACAGTACTGAGAAGCCTCTGCCATCTGAGCAGGCGTCATCCGTGTAACGAAGCCCATGAATGCATCTGCACTCATGGAAGCGGGATCTAGAATCTCGTTTGCCATACTAAAGTCCTGCACAAAGAAAGTAAAATAAAGCGCCAGAACACAGTTGTTTAAATTAACTTTAAGCTTAATTTTAAATCAAAGTCTTCACACAAACACTTACATGCCTAGGCCTCGACGAGTGAGGCATCATCGATAAGATCTTGCATCGTATCATCGTCTATCTCTAATTGCAAACATAACTCTGCCCCAACTCGTTCTAGCAGATTGTCTTCATCCATTGCATCTTCATCTACAAGTGTCAATTCTGGCTCGTCTGCGTCATCCCTCGTATATCTGTCAGCTTCCTCTGCCATACCTTCGTCCATCTCATCTAATGTCACAGTAGTATGGACGTCGTCTGACTGACTTTCCTCGAGGAGATCTTGCCCTTCAAATACTTGTTTATTTCTTGGAGCAACCTGAACCACAAACCACCATTGTCGCTCTCGAGGGTCCACAACAAAGACCACTTGCTCACAATGTTCGGGGAGAGCAAATGTGTCGCTCGCATCTGTCCAAGTCTTTGTAGAATCTATTTGCACAAGTTTGTTTCCATCTCTACGTACCGTTGCATTGCAACCAGAAGTAATCACCTTGAACCACTTCACATCCAACAAAAACATCTCAAACCGCCTGAAGCTTACTTTCAGGATATCTAACACCAGACCACAGTAATCCAGGTTGCTAGTGCTCTCATTTGTGTCTCTAGCACTGGCCCTGCTCTTTTGCATGAAACTAACCATTACCCCACTGTCAAACGTGTTTCTTCTGCTGTCAATTTTTTGTGTTCTAAAATGCTTTCCATGCGACCACAGTGCCATGTATGTATGATACTTCCACTCACATCCAATAGCCAGCTCTTCCTCTTCTAGAGATATGGGTTCTCCGATCTGTCGAGCTGCTCTCACTGTCTTGTCCAACCATGCCATTGTAGGGAATTCAGGTAGAGGAGCGAGATAGTCTGGCAAGGGTAAGCCTCTAGTCGTTCAACTTCGCCTGAAATCCTGTCGCTCTAGATTGCGTCTCTCTTTCTCTTCTTCGTACCTTTCAAGCCATTTTTGCATCGGCGCTGAATTTAGTATACAGAACTTCATGATCTTTTCTCGCATGGCCAGGTTCATTTTCTTCGGCACCCCTTGCCCTTGCGGCTCCTCTCCCACCAGTCTTGCATCCTCCTCATCGCTCCACAGTCGAGGCATTTCTGGGTCAGAAACGGATAGAAATTCGGTCGCCAATACAAGAGACTCTTGCACCAGCCATCCTTCTTCCATGCTCCCCTCTGGACGCGCTTTTTGGCGAACAAAACCCTTAAGTGTTTTCATGAACCGCTCTAGAAAGAACATCCAACGGTTGTGGACTGTAAATCAATAACCATTACCAAAAGCTTCTCCGTATCCTGGCCAATCATGCATAGTCCACATAAAAAGTCCATGGATCCTTGCATGTTGTTGTCCTACTGATTCAACCGCATCTGCTATGTCGATCCCGTGCCATAACTCCTGGAGCTCGTCAACTAGTGGAGCTAGATAAACATCCATGTTTTTTGCTTTGAACTTACCAAGTGCAATCAAGCTTAAAATCAAATGACCCTTCTTGATAGCAAGCCACGGCGGGAGGTTGTAATTGATAAGGCACACAGGCCAAGTGCTCCATGACGAGCTTCTCAAGCCAAATGGATTGACTCCATCCATTGCCATGCCCAAACACAAATTGCGTGGTTCACTCTTAAAATGTGGCTAGGTATCTTCAATGTGCCTCCAAGCCTTCGAATCAGCGGGCACCCTACATGTTGCGTCAGTGGATCTATTCGTAGAATGCCACCACATCAACTTTGCAATGGAACCACAACGAAACATGCTTTTTATCCTAGGAATAATAGGGAAATGCTGCAACACTTTAGTTGGCATTGTCTCGCCAATTGCATCTTGTTTGTAGCGCATTGCTCCGCACTTAGGACACGACAGACAATCTGCGAATTCATTGCGAAAAAGAATGCAATCATTTGGACATGTATAAATCTTGTTGTAGTCCAAGCCAACTGAGGTCAGAAGTTGCTTTGCGTCTGGCCTGGAGGGGGGCATTTCAATGCCAGCCGGGAGAAGTTGCTCCCGCAATAACCTGTTTAAGCCACATTAAATTAAAATTAAAGCTCTCCGAGCACATCACCGTTGCAATCGGAAAATCTCTTTTGTAAATTACGTACCTAAACAAAGCAGTGATGCTTGCATCTGACCACCCGTACACTGACTGAAGATTCAAAAACACCAGACAAGTACGAAGCACAGATATTTTGGCGCCTTCATAGATTGGTTGACGTGCCAACTTTCTCAACATGTCTTCAGGAGATAGGCGCACAGCTTCTGGTGCTGCTTCGTTCGCGTTCTCCTCGCTTGTCTGGAAGAAGGCATCCAGCATCTCCTCCATGCCGTCGTCTTCTGTCTGTAAGCCCTTTTCTGCTTCCATCCGTGGCTCTATATTGGTCGGACCTTCACCCATAATCTTTTTTCTCTCTCTCTCAGATGTAGGTGCTATGTCGCGGAAATCAATGCCCGTTCCGTAGGAGTCGTATCGCAGATTCTGTACGGCTTCTCTAGCAAACTCTCCGTACTTGTGCACATGCTCATTACATATCCTACGCTTGCGCAGGATTTGATACTTGCAGAGCGTGCAAGAGCATGCAATCTTTTCCTCCATGTTAGTTGATGACGTTGCCATCTACAATGATTATGAATGTTGTTTTAATATATATATATATATATATATATATATATATATATATATACTCCTCACAATGTAAACTACCTCGCATTCTCTAGTCTTGCCCAATCTCCGTACACCTCGGTCCAGAGGTGTACGGAGATCAGGACCACCGGGTCAAAATCTCGTCTTTATTGGTCAAATCCTATATGGGTAGACACATACGTGCACTCCCAGGTGTACATGGCAATGCATGTAGCAGGTGTTAAGTATGGAGCCTGATTTACCCTTGTAATTTTCTCTGGTAAAAGCGCACATTTGGAAGGCCCCCATTATGAGGAGAAGCCATCGTGCGTGAAGGAAAATCACTCACCGGAAACCAAAATTTTCACGGACAAGAATCAAGGGCAACTTTAAAGGCCTCGGGGGCGGAGGCCCCCGAGACTTTTTTTTTCGCCGGAGAATTATGGCCGGACGGCGGCCGGAAAGTGGTCGGAAAACAACCGATTGGTTGGCCGGTGGCCGGTAGTCAATGGCCGATGGCCGGTGGTCGGTAGTCAATGGCCGGTGGCCGGTGGCCGAATTCAAAAGTAGACTTGTCTTCTCAAGGGCGGCCACACATGGGCGGATTGGAGGGTCCGATTTGGACTTATTCGCACAAGGGCGGATTGGAGGGTCCGATTTGGACTTATTCGCACAAGGGCGGCTACACATGGCTATCTCTCATAAGAGAGGGCAGCCCTTTTGGCCTATAAAAGGAGGCCATTTCTACACATATTTCATAGTGTGAAGTTGATGCAACAAGGTGAGTGTGAGGTGGTGAGAGTGAAGCAAGGTGGGAGCTCCATTAAGGGTATAATCTCTTTGTAAACTACTTTTTGTTTTGAAGTACTAAAGCCATTGAGTGGCTGCTTTCCCGTGGACGTAGCCCACATTGGGTGAACCACGTATATCGTGTGTACTCTCTCTCTCTCTCTCTCTCTCTCTCTCTCTCTCTCTCTCTCTCTCTCTCTCTCTCTCTCTCTCTCTCTCTCCTCTATAATCTCGTGTATATAAATCAGTCTCTCTCCATTAAGTAATCTACTCAATTATCTATTTAGCTACGTCTCATTCCTAACAGCAGGCAAAACCCCTTTGCCTCTTTTAGTTCCATAGTTTCTTCTCTGTCTACGTACCCTATCTCTCGATCTCGCTCTCGCTATCTCTCTCTCTCTCTCTCTCTCTCTCTCTCTCTCTCTCTCTCTCTCTCTCTCTCTCTCTCTCTCTCTCGCTCGCTCGCTCTTTCTATCTCTCTTTCTCTATTTTCCTATCTCTCTCTATTTCTCTATTTTCCTATTTCTCTGTCATAACTCCTGGAGCTCCACTTCCCTATCTCTCTCTCTCTCTCTGTCTATCTATATATATATATATATATATATATAACTCTCTTTCTCTATCTCTCTATTTTCTTCTCTCTCTCTCTCTCTCTCTCTCTCTCTCTCTCTCTCTCTCTCTCTCTCTCTCTCTCTCTCTCTCTCTCTCTCTCTCGCTCGCTACTTCCCTATCTCTCTAATGATCGAACGAGCGACTGATCTAGGGAGATGTAGACGCCCATGACTGCGGAGGACTACACAACATCGACAGAGGCTGCATCAAAGGATCTAGCTAGGTCACTTTGGCTCGACATGCACAACGTCCGGTCAGAGTACTGACCATGGAGGAGATCTACCTATCCCAACTAGCTCGTTTAGCCGTTTAGTCCACACCCAACAGTTTAGGATTCCATAATATTTTATTTTGTCATCTTCTTACTCTGACTTTGTATCAGATCCATCACATTGTAACTTTCTTGTCTCATTTCTCATAGGTCACTTTGGCCTTTCGAAGACATTAATATAACATTTCATTTCATTTCTCTCTTTAATTTTTTTTCTTTAGTTTTAATTTCCTAAGCATACATTAATTCTCTCTCTCTCTCTCTCTCTCTCTCTCTCTCTCTCTCTCTCTCTCTTTCCTACACACACACACATTCTCTCTCTCTCTCTCTCTCTCTCTCTCTCTCTCTCTCTCTCTCTCTCTCTCTCTCTCTATTACTCTCTTTCACAGCCATTTTTTGACCTAGTAGACAACAGTTCACTCTTTTGACCATAACTTGCTCATCCGAACTCCGATTTAAGTGATCTATAGCTTCAATCGAAGAGCACGAAGCCCTCTACGCATTGATGTAAAGACAGAATTTTTTTGTGTAATGGAAGGCTTTGCTGTAACAGCATCTCAAAACTGAAAAAACTGTCAAAACTTTGCGTTTTTGTTGCCGACTTGAAGGCAATGTCAGACAAAACTCGCAAGGGTGAAAAAGCCACACTCGCCATGGAGAATGATAAAAAATCTCCAAGGAATTTGGATGCTAATCCAACCACATCGTCTACAACAACGGAAGCAATGATCATGGCTTACTTGATCTCGTTACAAGAAACCGTCAACAAGCAAGGTGAAGAGTTACGCGCACTTGCAATGGAGAATGGTACTTTAAGAGTTCTCGTTGTGGAGAATGAGCACCTCAAGAAGGTTCTTGAAATGCAAACAACACGCTTGATGCATCTTGAGAATGAAGTTCAAGAATGTAAAGGCTCTCTTGTTGACATGAATGTAGTGAAAGAGCGCTTGAGCAAAGTTGAGAGTGATCATGTATTGAAAGAGGAAACAATAGATACAATACGACATGATGTACGTGAGATGAGAAATACATCCAAATCATGGGCTGATATATGTAAGGATAATGTGGTTTCTACATCTCCTATCACGCAAGCCGTTGTCCAAGCAAAGAATGTAGAGAATGTGGACACTCAAGAATTGCATGAACGACAAAAACGCTCAAAGAACATCGTCATTTGTGGAATCAAGGAGGAAAGCATGGAAACACCCCAATCTCTTGCGGTTGCTATTGAAGAGTTTTTTGCTACACACTTTGGCATGTCAGGAATCCTGGCTTATGGTGCACATCGAGTTGGAAAACAAGGAGTCCCTCGCTCGGGAGAAAGACCTATTGTATGTACCATGGCTGATGAGGTAAAGAGAAAGATCATCCTTGACAATGGTTGGATCTACCTCAAAGGAACGGGTTGTAATGTATATGAGGATCGCACTCTTATGCAACAAAATGTACGTCGCAAAGCATACGAGGAAAGAAGCAAGAAGGTTAAGGTATCATCTCAAGAAGAAAAGGCACTTGAGGAGGATGCAAGTCCACCCAACAAATAGGGACACATGATCTATGAGACCAACTCACGCTTGCGAATAAGCTTTTGGAATTGTAACGGGTATCCATGGAATGCGGGAATTGGCATTGATGAGCTTACCAATGACTCCGATGTGATACTTCTTGTCGAAACATGGGAGCATGATGCGCAACGAATTCTTGGATTTGACAAATACGATGTGCATTCTTTGATGTGGGCCAAAAATGCAAAGCAACGAAGAGGCCAAGGAGGCGTCGCATGTATGACCAAAAAGGGTTTGAAAGATGTTTCCATTGTCAAAGAAGATAAGTATAAACGCTACTTATGGCTGAAAATCAGCCCACCAAATGGTCAAGTCATGTTTGTGGCCGGCTGCTACATTCCTCACTATGACTCCAACTTTTATGCTCGCTTGAATATGGATAGAGATCAGCCCTTTGTTGAACTAGAGGAAGACATTGCTCATTACAAGGATCAAGGTGAAGTCATTGTTTTTGGAGACATGAATGCTCGCACAAATATGTTACAACACGACACACAACAAGTCGACATGCCGCATGTATCAAGAAGAGTGGATGACTCATACATGTATAATCGAAGTTCTAATGATGCAAAAGAAGTGGATCACTACGGAAAGTCACTTCTACATATGTGCAATAGTACCGGAATGCTCATTGCAAATGGTGTATCTCTATGGCAAGGCACCAATGACTTTACATGTAGAAAGCACAATGGTGCTAGCGTGATTGACTATATGTTGTTCTCAGAAGCCACTCTAGAATGCATACAAAGCTTTACACTTGGTGAATGGAATCCGGAATCGGATCATAGGATGTTATGTATTGACCTCAAGTGTGGTAAACGGCCCGAGCATGTAGCCTCCAATCATGATGTGAATCATTTGTACCTACATCTAGACTTCAAACGAGCACTTATATATGCTGATATGGTGGACCAAATGTTAAGCATGATAGAGCATCAAGGGAGCCCAACATTAGAATGCAAGTGGAAAGTTTTCAAAGAAGTAATTTTCTCTTGTGCGAAGGAATGCTTTTCGGCGAAACACATGTCTTGCAAAAGGTCTAAGAAGGGTAGCACCAAGAAGAAATGGTTTGACATGGAATGTAGTCAAGCCCGAAAACACTTGCTAAGATTGGATGCAATCAAAGACAAGGAAGTTTACTTGGAATGTTCACACACATACAAAGCACTTGTTCAAAAGAAGAGGAGAAGGTGGGAAGTCGAAAAACAACTTCTTTTAGCACAAGAGAAAGCACATGCATGTGGCAAGTTTTGGCAAAATCTAAAAGGCAAGCGCGTTGAGAGCTTTGGTGACTTGACTCTTGAGGATATGTATATGCATTGTAAGAACCTCTATGAGCAACCCAATG
The DNA here is from genome assembly GCF_014529385.1 of Adiantum capillus-veneris. NCBI lineage: Eukaryota > Viridiplantae > Streptophyta > Polypodiopsida > Polypodiales > Pteridaceae > Adiantum > Adiantum capillus-veneris. The sequence continues at coordinate 5,059,898 of NC_140933.1, read as the reverse complement.
TTAATAAGATGGAGGGTTGTAGCTCCCTTCCATTTATGTCTCCCTTCTTTACCATTGAAGATGTATGCCGCGCGCTTGAGAAACTTGCTACTCGCAAGGCAGGTGACCTTCAAGGTGTCAAGGCTGAAATGATTAAATGGACAAGCAAGAAAACACGATATTGGATATGCGATATGTTTAACCTTGCACTTCAGTATGGCATGTCTCATGATTGGAGTGCAAATTGGATCAAACCTTTGCACAAAGGAGGAGATGTAAACAATGTGAACAACTATCGCACTATAATGGTTGGTTCTTTGATGGCAAAGTTATTTGGATGTATCATGGAGATGAAGATAAGTGAATGGGCTGAAAAGAATGGCAAACGTGCGCTTGGCCAAGCAGGTTTTCGAAAGCATCATAGCACTATTGATCACCTTGTCACTCTTCGAGTTCTTATGGAAGCGTCTCGATTGAAAGGAAAAAAGTTGTATTGTTGCTTTGTGGATTTCAAGAAAGCTTTTGACATGGTACCGCGAGGAAATCTTTGGAGACGTATGCAAAGCCTTCAAGTGCCGAGAGAATTTATGCATGCAGTCTTTCGCATATACCAAAAAGTGATATGTCGATTACGTATGGGAGATGGAATTTCAGAATTTTTTGCAAGCACTATTGGTGTCAAACAAGGATGCCCACTTTCCCCAACCCTCTTTGGGCTACTCATTGATGAATTGGAATACATGGTTCTTGATTTTATGCAGCAAGAAGGCATAGAAGAGGTTAAGATTGGAAATGCGGTGATCATGCTTTTGCTTTATGCCGATGATGTAGTGCTCTTGGCACATACCTTAGAAGATGCACAAAAGCTTATGAGTGTCTTGGAACGCTTTTGCCTACATAGCGGGCTGATCGTGAATGGATCCAAAACCAAGGTTATGCTTGTAAAGACCCTCAATGACGAAAATCCATGCATTGTATACAACAATGAGAAACTTGAAGTGGTAGATCACTTCAAGTACCTTGGCCTTGAGGTTCCATCCAATCATAAATGGAAGGATTGTGCAATGCGTCGCTTGGAAGCCGGAAAGAGGGCTTATTATGCATTTGAGAACATGTGCAATGCAGGAGAGATCAAGTGTTGGGCTCTCAAAAAGTACCTCTTTGACACATTGGTGACACCGGTGCTTCTTTATGGAGTGGAGGTGTGGGGTGGAAGCATCGGGAAGTCTACTTGGAAAGAGTTTGAGAATGTCCAAAAGCGTTTTCTCACCAACTTTCTCCAAGTCAAGACACAAACACCCTACATGCTCTTACTTCTTGAGTCCGGATCGCTTCCCATTGAGGTCTTGGGCATGAAAAGGGTTGTGGAGTACATGCGTAAGACACAACGTAGCCCTTTGCATCGACTTCCTAGAATCGCATATGAAGCAAGTCAAAAGGTTCAAAAGACATGCAAGAGCAAAATACTAAGTTCGGGGTGGATTCTTGATATCAAGAAATGGTTTGGAAGATGGGATGCATGTCACTTGGTCAAGGATGCGTCGATCGACTCCCAAGTTAATGAGGCCTTCTTACAACGCCAATGTATCATGGCTTGGGAGAAATCCGGAGGTTCTCGCTTCAGCCATTACACCACACACGTTGCCCCAAACTACAAATCTCTCTTCTTCTCGGAACGAGGTAACCGAACCCATTCCTACATCCTTGAGCCCATCCCGTTGAGTGCGATCCGCACCATTGCCTCCATTCGTCTTAGCTCCCATTCTCTACACTGTGAGACAGAACGTTGGGGCACTGGCGAGGAGTGTCATCGACTTTGCACCTTATGCCCTCGTCAAGTGCGAGAGAGTGAGTACCACACACTACTTGAGTGCTCAGCTTTTGACCACATTAGGTCCTCTTTTCCCCATATATTCAGCCATGAGCTCTCCCTACATACCTTCCTCTCCCAACCACGATGTGGACTCTCTATTGCGACGCTCATTTCAGCCATTTTTGAGCATCGAGAGTCACTTATGAACTCCACTCACACCACGTGACATGTTCATTTGGTCCCATAGGTCATATTTGACCTCCCAGGACGATAATAGAACTATCTATCTATCTATCTATCTATCTCTCTCTCTCTCTCTCTCTCTCTCTCTCTCTCTCTCTCTCTCTCTCTCTCTCTCTCTCTCTCTCTTTCCTACACACACACACACGATGTAGAGGTAGAGAGAGAGAGAGAGAGAGATCAAGAGAGAGGGGTTGGGGAGGGTGGAGATGGACATAATACCTGCGCAGCAAGTTTCAGCCAAGACCCGAGCAGGCGAAAATGACCCCTGTGCGCGGGTTTCGTTTTTTTCTCCCAATTTTTTTGGCGTTGATATACGCGTCGCTATACGCGTGGCAAATAAAGCCTTTCCCCGCGTATATCGACGCACATTGCGACGCGTATAGCAACGCGTATAGCGACGCCCGCTAATGTCGTCGATATACGCGTGGAAAGGCATGGCCGTCGATATAGGCGCGTCGATATCTTCATTTAGTGTTGTAGTGAGTGCAATATGAACCCCCAAAAACCCAATGAGAAAGATGGAGGGAACTTAGAGATAAAATAATGTGCTAGATGTCCGCTGCCAGGGAGCGCTGGAGTGGTTGGAGTATAGACACACTTGCAAATAACAAACACAACACGGGCACAAATATGGTGAGGATTGGTAGCAAAATGTTATAGTGAATGCTTACGAACGTGCATAATGAGAATATACACAAATTGTGTTTATATTATGATGTTTGAGCGTAAATCGCTTTTACAAATATTTGCTTTGTTTTTATATCAAAATGGAGCGAGAGAGAGAAAACTTAGCTTTGAAATCGTTGCATCGAAAGTCAAAACTTGATGGCGAGGCTCAGAGTGATTCTCACGACCCTCGAGGATTAAATTTTACAAAAGCTTCAATATTTTTGTTAAATTATAAATTTTTACGAAAGTTTGCTACTATGAGTGGCTATATGAAAACGATAGTGCGTGAAGTGTGCGAATGAGTGGCTATATGAAAACGATAGTGCGTGAAGTGTGCAAATAGCTAGAGGCAAGGAGTCTTCACTTTAATGGCGATCGTTGCACCGTCGCTTGTGCGGTTTGACGGTAGTCCAAGCTTCGATGGCCGTCTTTGTAATAATGCTTGAAATCTGTCAGTGAAATCAAAAACTAGTGGGAGGACACCTCTCACCGTTTGACGGTGAGCCACTCCCTCCCCTTTAATTTGGATGCAACTTCGCTCTCTCTCACTCACGCTTTGGCACTTTAACGCTCTCTCTCAACTTCTCTCTCTTCCTCTGGGATCCGACACTGAGAGAAATTCTCTCTCTCTCTCTTCCAATCTCTCTTTTTCTCTCTTTTAAGCCCGTACAAAGACTCTATCTCTCTCTTTCTATTTTTTGTGGGGACCCTCCCTTGAAGGGGGTTAATATATCAAGTTATTGGTTCTCTTTTTATAACAAATTAAGTCTGCGAAAACAAAGAGCGCTCTCTCTCTCTCTCTCTCTCTCTCTCTCTCTTAGTCGTCAACACAGGGAGACCTCGTTGGAGCTTTCCCTCTTCCTTTTGATTTTGCTATAGTCCACAAGGGCTCGCTCTTTCTCTCCTTGTATGCTGCAGAGAGCTACAGGCTCTCTTTCTTTCCCTTGCTCGGTTTCACGCAGAGAGACTATCTCTCTCTCTCTCTCTCCTCGTTTCTTGGAAACCCCTCTTTCCTCTCTCTCGCTCTCGGTAGCACACCCATGTCTCTCTTGCCAAGACAAGAAGCAGAAGCTTTCCCTCTTCCTTTGTCCCCCTTGGCTATGGCTTACAGGGCAAAGCCCTTCTCTTTTTCTCCTCGTTCATAGCAAGGCTGAGCCCTTGTCTCTCTTTCTTTTTCCAATACAGAGAGATGATTTCCCTCTCCCTTTAATTGAATACAGAGAGATGATTTCCCTCTCCCTTTAATTGAATACAGACAGTGTCTCTCTCTCTAACTCTCTTCCTGTTTTTGGTAAACTACAGAAACCTTCCTCTCTAAGGTTTCGACTCGAAGCAGGGCAAACCCTCTTTCTGTTTCTCCCTATCTTTCTCTCTTAGATTCAACAAACAGAGACGCTCTCTCTCTCTCTCAAAAAATGCTCATAGCTTGCTCTACTGAGCAGCCGGCAAAGCACAAATGGAACTCCATCTCCCTCTATCAGTGCCGCGACCATCATTTGTGATCCTTCTGTAAAATTTTAGTTTTTCGAGCACGGCAAAAAACGACCAACCTTCCTCAACTAGGATTAAGCACGGTAGCTCAAACAATCACAATATTGACAGTGGTAATGCTGACGCAAACAAATGCAACACAGTGCCGGTGACAAAAGTGCGTATGCATGCCGTGGTGAAATGATGGGGGGATATAAAGATAGCATTTGCTCTTGAAAAAAAATGCAACAGCAAACAAGGAGGAACAAGGGAAGAAAAAGGCGAGAAAGAGGTCACCCTCTTCTCCATCCTCCTCATACTCTTCCTCTTTTGAAGAAAGTGATGGTGCAGCTCTTGAGCCACCTAAAAGAAGAGGCCATAGGAAATCCTATGCCGCCTGGAAGAGGTCGTCTAAGATAAAAAAGTTCAAAGAGGGAGGAAAGAACATCTCTTTCCTTACCTACAGTGGCACCTTTGGTGCTATGGAAAAAATATTGGCCTCTATCCAACAATTCGATGTGACGTTTGGAGACGAGGGCTTCACGGAGTCCTCTAAGCTACATCATGTAGCTACGCATTTTCAAAAGTCCGTCTGGCAATGGTGGTCTAGCTTACGAGAAAATGGTGAAGCTCCACAAACATGGAAAGCTTTAAGGGCTTCCATCATGAAGCAGTTTTTGGCTACCGATGCCAAAGACAAAGTACTCACCGAATGGCAAAGCTTGAAGCTCTCTCCCTACAAATCTATTCATAAATATGTAGACGAGTTTTTGGATTTACACCTCAAAGCCATTGTCTTTCAAAAGATGGATTTTGGAGAGCAGAAACAACAATTTTGTGCGGGTTTAACTGAGGATATGGCAGAGTATGTCAACTCCCAAAGGCCACACACCATATTTGCAGTCGTACACCATACCATAGTGGCTTCAAGAACCAATTTCCAACAAGGGGCTACGAGAAATCTTAAGCCCACGGAGAACAAGGATCGTAATAATGGGCCTAAGGGGAAGGGCAATGTCCAAAAGCCTCCTAAAGGCAACACCAACAACAACAAAGCTAAGGAGAAGGGAGTTTATAAAGGCAAAAATAAACTCTCTCCTGAAGAGCTAAAGCGTTATCGAAAAGATAACTGTTGTTTCAAGTGCGGGGAGCAAGGGCATGCCTATCATGCTTGTCCCCACAAGAATACACGTAATGAGCCTCCTAGAGCTACCTTGATCAAAATTTAAGAAGAGGATGCTCATCACAAAGGATCTTCTCTATGCCATGCTTGGGGAAAGGTAAGAGAACATGATGCTTTTATTCTCTTTGACCCTGGTGTTACCATATACATGTGGTAGTGATGTGTGTGAACACACTAGGACCGCCGGGGCATTTTTTCCCTCTTTAGGAGGTTTTTTCCCCCGAGCATTATATATACGCCCATCACTCTAGGGCTATCTATCTTTCCATTTCATACTAAGTAATACACTCTCTATTGTGTGCCTTGAGCTTCCTTCGTCTTCTCCAAGCTGTGTGTGTTTCTCTGCAACCCTAATTCCAACAATTGGTATCATAGTAGGTTGCATCCTCCCGGGCTTAGTCACCAGCTGCTCCAGTACACTCCGAGCATTATATATACGCCCATCACTCTAGGGCTATCTATCTTTCCATTGCATACTAAGTAATACACTCTCTATTGTGTGCCTTGAGCTTCCTTCCTCTTCGCCAAGCTGTGTGTGTTTCTCTGCAACCCTAATTCCAACAATTGGTATCAGAGCAGGTTGCATCCTCCCGGGCTTAGTCACCAGCTGCTCCAATACACACCTGCTCACTTTCTCCAATTTCAGTGAGCTTTGGCGAGCGTTCGCAGGTCGACAAATACTTTGGAAAATCTCGTAGAGCTTGGTCTGCTCAGAATTTTCATTTGGGCTCATTTCGGCCTCCGTTTCCACTACAGGCGGGTCTGCACAGGCAATTTCGTCATTTTGTGCAGAATTTTTGTCAGTGCCATTTTCTGCATAAGAGGTGCCTTACAGTCTTCTACGGTTTGTGCTATATAGTACGTGTTGTTCTCGCTCCATTTCTCCTATTTTCGGGGAGATTTCACATCAGGTGCAGCATTTACCATGGCTGACAACAACACAGATGTGTTCAAGATGTTTGCTGTTGAGGACAGGTTGGATGGAGAAAACTACCCTATGTGGGCTTATATGATGCAACATGTTCTTGTGTCAAAAGGCGTCTAGAACATTGTGCAGGGCATTGATGTACGTCTTGGTTCTGAGGATGTAGGCGATGTTGAGGATGTTGCAGGTCTTGCTGCAAGGATTGCTACTGTTAGAGTTGTTTTGCCTACGGCAGAACAAGCTCGTTGGGATGTAAATGATGCGCAGGCTCATGCATTGATTGCGTTGTCTGTGAAGCGCACCATTGTTCCTCACATCCGTTCAGCAAAATCTGCAAAACAGGCTTGGGATATTTTGGCTGGTCTTTATGCAAGTCGCAATGAGGCTAAAATTGCTCTGCTGCGTAAAGAGCTGGAGTCGAAGATTATGCATGAGGAAGATGACATGGACACTCTCCTTGCTAGTGTCAAGGATATCAATGAGCAACTTATTTCTGCAGGTGAAGTCATTTCAGACAGTTCCCTTGTGCAGATTGTTCTTGATGCCTTACCAGATTCCTACCAGACTTTTGCTAGTACTTGGAGACTGATGACCCAAGGAAATCCTGAAGTTGTCAAGTTTGATGCATTATGCACATCGTTGTTGCAAGAGTCACTTTCTAGAAAAAACAGGACTAGACAGCGTGCAGTTGAACAGGCTTTTATTGCTTCTCAAACAAAGGGTGGTAACAGTAATGCAGCCACTTCTTATGGTTCTGCTGCGAGTGGAAAAAATTCTGTTCCTAATGCTTTTGCTGGCAGCAATTCGTCTGAAAATTCTAGTGATAAGGGCAAAAAGAAGATGCGTTGCCATTATTGTAAAGCTAATGATCACTTGATCAAGTCATGTCCTAAGTTGAAGGCCAAAGAGGCTAAGAAGAGAGAGGGTGGTTCCACTGCAAATGTTGGTTCCACTACAAATGCAGCCATTGTTGAGTCTTCTGTGAAAGGAGACTGTAATGTTGATGTTGATGCAAAATGAGCTTTTAGCGCAGAGTGCACTTACAATCCTGTTGTCCATGATGCATGCTTGTCAGTTGCTACAGATTCACATGTGTGGTATTTCGACAGTGATGCTACAAAGCTCATTACCTCACATCGTGAATTGTTTACCTCTCTCGAGTCTGTCCCTCATGGGAATTCAATCACTTGTGCCAACAATGCCTCTTATCCAGTTCAGGGAGTTGGAAAGATTGTGCTTACTGCTGCAAATGGCAGTACTTTCACACTTGTCGATACACTTTATATACCTGGGATCAAGAAGAATCTCTTGTCTGTATCCACACTTGCTAGACTTGGACTTGTAGTCAAATTTGTGGATGACAGATGTACAATTCATGATCTCAGTTTTGGTGATGAAATTCTTGCATCTGGCCTTTTGTGCCGTGGGCTGTATAAGCTCACTTTGTATGACAAGTGTGGACAAAATTTTGCAAATGCTGTTGCAGATTCAAGGGCTATTTCAGATGCAAAACTTTGGCATGCACGTTTTGGTCATCTGAATTTTGCCAGTTTGCTGCGTTTGCAGAAATCTGATATGGTTGCTTCTTTGCCACCTCTTGAAGCACCTGTCAAACATGTTTGTGAAGGCTGTATTTTGGGTAAGATGAAGCGTTCTAAGTTTCCAAAGGATGGTTCAGTTCGGGCCACATGCAGGTTGCAGCTTGTGCATAGTGATGTTTGTGGGCCCATGCAAACTCCGTCCTTGGGAAATTACCTTTACTTCGTGACTTTCATTGATGATTACTCCAGGCATGCATGGGTATTTCCACTTAAAGCGAAGTCCGAAGTTTTTATGTGCTTCAAACAATTTCTGGCTATTGCTGAAAATGTCTCAAAACGTACTATGGGCACCCTCCGTTCCAATCGAGGGGGGGAGTATATGTCTCATGAATTTAATGCATTTCTGGCTAGTCGTGGGATAAAACACCAATGTACAGTGCCTTATACACCTCAGCAAAATGGTGTTGTTGAGAGGAAAAATAGGTCACTGACTGAAATGGCACGATGTATGGTCAAAAGTCAAGCTTTGCCGCATTCTTTTTGGCTTGAGGCCATCATGTGTTCCACTTATGTACTAAACATGTGTCCTACAAAAGCTTTGCAGCCTATTACTCCATATGAAGCATGGCATGATAGAAAGCCTTCTATTGAGCACATGCGTGTTTTTGGCTGTCTAGCATATGCTTTGGTGCCACAAACACAGCGCAGAAAATTGGATGATAAGGCTGTCAAATGTATTTTTGTTGGTTATAGTGCTGAAAGCAAAGGTTACAAGTTGTATCATCCGCAAAAAAAACATATTCTGGTTTCACGGGATGTAGTGTTTGTGGAAGATTCTGTTTAGCCTTTGCTGTCATGTACTAGAGACAGTAATGTAAGCTCACAGGACATTTATGACACTTTGTTGCCTCTTTTCAGTGGTGGAAATACGAATGTAAGTTTCAATGAGGCAAATGTACAGCCTATGGGGGTTAGTGAAAATGTTACAGATCAGCCTATTACTGATGCAGATGTACATGATGTACTTGATGAGGAAAGGGCTGAAAATGAGCAGGCTAGAGGTATGCCAAAATGACTGGTGCACACTTTGCGTGACAGTAAATTGGATGCACCTTTGTCTAGTGGTACTCGTTCAGGCTCTCGCCATGCATCTTATGCATCAGATTGTTATGCTTTGGCTGTGTCTAGTTTACATGATGTTGAGGAGCCTCTTTCTTTTGATGAAGCACAGAATTCAGAAAATTGGATGACTACCATGCAATCAGAATATGATGCACTTATAGAAAATGACACATGGACTTTATGTGATTTGCCTCCTGGCAAAAAGGCCATTGGTACGAAGTGGGTTTACAAGTTGAAACGCAAGCCGGATGGTGAGATCGATCGCCATAAGGCTCGACTTGTTGCAAAGGGTTATGCACAACAAAAAGGCATAGATGATGAAGAGAATTTTGCTCCCACATGTCGTATGACTACTGTGCGTTTTCTATGTGCATTGGTAGCTCATTTTGGTCGGGATGTACATCAATCAGACATTGTTACTGCTTTCTTGAATAGTGACATATTTGAGGAAGTTTATGTAACGCAGCCTCGCGGTTTTGTCATAAAAGGACAAGAGGACAAAGTGTGCAGATGTAAGAAATCTTTGTATGGGTTGAAGCAATCTCCTCGTGCTTGGTATGAGAAAGTTGACACTCATTTGGTTAAACGGGGCTTTTGTAACAGTCCAACAGAAAGCACATTGTATGTAAAGCGTGAGGGTGATGTACTTCTCATTGTGGTTCTTTATGTCGATGATTTGCTGATCACTGGACCAAATGAGAGACATATTGCTGAATTTAAGGCTGATTTGAATGCTACTTTCAAGATGAAAGATTTGGGGCTGTTGCATCATTACTTGGGTATACAGTTTAAGCAGTGTGATGGTGGTATTTCCTTGTGTCAGAAAAGTTACATAGAGACATTTCTATGTAAGTTTGGACTTGAGGATTGTAAACCTATTGCCACTCCCATGGAAACAGGTTTGAAGTTGAGTCTACATGATGCTGGCGATCCTGCTGATGTCACTCTTTACCAAATTGTTGTTGGCTGCCTCATTTATGTATGCAACACGAGGCCAGATATTCAGTTTGCAGTCTCACAGGTCATCAGATTTATGCATAGCCCAGGGTCTAAGCATTGGCAGGCTGTCAAGAGGATTTTCCGCTACCTTAGTGGCACTTTACGTCTTGGCTTGTTTTATCCCAAGGGGGGATCAATTCCGCCAGACTTACATGCTTTTTCGGACTCGGATTGGGCTAGTTGTTTTGACACGAGAGTGTCCACAAGTGGTTTTTGTTTCATGCTTGGCAGTTCCTGTATATCATGGTTGAGCAAGAAGCAACCTACTGTGGCCACTTCGAGTTGTGAGGCTGAGTACAGGGCAGTCTTCACAGCTACGGTTGAGTGTGTATGGCTCAGACGCCTTATGGCTGATTTGGGTGTTGGACAGGACACTGCCAACACTATCTACACTGACAGTTAGAGCGCATTGGCAGTTGCGAGGAACCCAATTTTTCATGCTCGCACAAAGCACATTGAGGTGAATTACCACTATGTCAGGGAGAGGCTCTCAGCAGGAGAGATCAGCTTGGCTTATGTGCAAACACAGGACAACCTTGCAGATCTTTTCACAAAGGCATTGTCTCGTGAGAAGCTTGAAGCTTTCCGCAAAGCTTTGGGCTTACTCCCCTTTGTGGACTGATCATGTCCTTAGGGCATGGCACTTCCCTTTACTCATGTGCCAACTCTCGTTCACCGCATCACTCCAGGGGGCATTTGTTACCATATACATGTGGTAGTGATGTGTCACTAGGACCGCCGGGGCATTTTTTCCCTCTTTAGGAGGTTTTTTCCCCCCGAGCATTGTATATACGCCCATCACTCTAGGGCTATCTATCTTTCCATTGCATACTAAGTAATACACTCTCTATTGTGTGCCTTGAGCTTCCTTCGTCTTCTCCAAGCTGTGTGTGTTTCTCTGCAACCCTAATTCCAACACCTGGTTCTACTCACAATTTCATGTCCACAGAATTGGCCACCAAGCTAGGCATCCAAGCCTATGAGATGGGAGAAGTCCTACCTGTCCGATGGTACTTTCAAAGGGCAAGATGCCTCAGCCACTCCCCAAATTTGATGTGCAAGAAAGATTTTGAGGGGTTCTTCAGAAAGATGGTGTAGTTATAAAATCATATGACATGGCTTTGCAAGCTGGCACCCATTTAAGAATGGTTTAGGCTTTGTCGAGGATATGTGCTCTCATCTTATTGTGCATTGCGCGTGAGTGTTGGACTCTACGACACTCCACCAATTGCAAGTTAATAAACTTCGACTCTTATGCTCATCTCATCCAACATGAGCGACATGACTTAGATATGCTCAACTCTTCCAGCTTGAGCATAAGCCTAATAACTACGAATCTTAGCACAGATTTTATTAAGACATGAAGCTTTGGGACTAATAATTTGCTCATTTTAGCAACCCGACTCTGACTACGCCAAAGAGTGTTTTTTGCACCCTGGCGACTTGACTTTTTACATTCTTGTGCTTACTACAAACATTTCTTCAAGTAAAAGTAAGGTTGAATCCTCAAAAAGAGGATTATTGAAGAACCAAGTTGGCATTGAAGGTTCCTTTTGCCATACCTGTTTTATCATCTTTGAATCAAAAGCTTCGTTGGTTGAGTTGTCCTTATTGGACTGGAAAACTCCATTGTTCGTGTGATTCTCCAATTAGACATGTTGATAGGTGTCTTTGATATTGTTGTAGGCCTCTATTCATTGTCGGCATTTGGCTTTTGACTAGGAGCATTGGAAGACTTAGGAATCCAAACCTCTTGATGACCTTTATATCTCCTTTTTTGACTTTGCCTCGCTCTCAGTCTTCTTGGCTTTTAGAGAGTGTTCTCATTGTGAGTGGTCATGGGGTGGTCTTACCAATAGATATTGGCAGTGTCTATAACCCTTTATAATCTCAAGATTAGGTATGACACGCATAGCATAAACAGTGTGAGCGGAATAGAAACACACAGAATGCCTCTATAATGACCCGACACACACTCTTGGGAAGATACACACACACACTATGGGGCACCACTCGGCTTACACAACCCACCTGGCCGAGACAGGAAACACACCTATGGAGTGAGAGGAGAGAGACTACCCATTTACCCACTCTACACAGAGACACACACACATACACCCAAAAAACTCAGCTCAAAAGAGGAGAATTTCTGATGTTTAGATACAATTGAGCTTGGGCCAACACCAATGGGGCAAATAGCTCACACAATATGGGTAAAGTATGCCAGATACAATCACAATTGGAGCAGAAGCTTCACTCATAGGAGAAACTTACACAGCCAAAACAGCAAAAAAAGAGTGAGGAATTTGGCAAAATGGACAGCGCCATCGCGTCCGGAACGGCTCAAAACCCCAGTCTACAATGTCAAAGTGCTGAAATCCGACCTCGGATGAGCAATTTTACGGCCAAAACAGGCTCCAAAAACCCCAAAAACACAGTTGCAGCTGTTCCTCCTCTCTTCTCCACTCTTTTTCTGGTCTTCTCGCTGTTTTTTCAGTTCCCACACTTAGCTTTTTTACTTGGGCACCCTTGGCCTTTTAGATGACCTCAAACAGACCCCGAACAGGCCAAAAACTGACCTCGCAGTGCATAGTTGTCACCCTACTGCATCCATCCGCACACCTGGCACTCAGCTTTTTCCAATAATGCATCCCGCAACCACGTGAAGTGGCCCCAAAATATGATCCTCATGATGACCTTTCACCATAATTATCACAAGAAAACACCCACGTTGTGTCCGTACTTATCCACGTGCAAGTATTGACCCCATTCGACCTCCTGACGCCACTAGATTCCATCTGACGCACCTGCTTACCTCATGTCGTCGGCCCGCAGATAGCTTCCTCGAGAAGTTTTACATGCTAGCAACTCCTCATTATTATATAAAAAACACACTGGTACCGGTGATAGTGAAAATCGATGCACTATGTACATGTTGTCCTACCTGTACACATGTGGGCCCCACGTAACCACCTGGCTCTGGAAAATGGGCAATTCCTTATTTGATGCACCATGCATGTTTACTTTGGCATAGACCGGCAGGTGCAAATGTATCTCCTTCTCCTTAGCTGAGAGGTCTCCACTGATCATTTGTGTCATCAATTCTTGCTTCTTTGACAACTCAACCTTGGTTTGCATCAGCCCTTCAATCACTTCATAAGGCCCTTCACTTTCATCTTCAACCTCATTTGTAAATGCGACTACACCAGACTCCTGGATTCCTTTCTCCATAAAAATAAATGCAACATCAGCATCCTCATCACTGCTGGTAGTACTATCACTATCCTCGTCAGACACTGTGAAATAGTCTTCATCACTAGACTCATCCTCATCTTCATAAAGCTCCTCCAATCGTTTCCTTGTGTCCCATATTATATATCTTCTTGGCACGTGTCTTTCCATAGAGGCTAATCGTACCATGTCTCCAATCCTGAACAGCTCCTACTGCACGTAACCATGGTCTACCCAATATAATAGGATATGCTCCCAACCCTGCTGGCATCACATGAAAATCAACCACTGCCTTTGCATCATATGCTTCCACTTCTAAGCTCTTTACAACACCCAAACATTTTACTTTCTGATGGTTTGCCAATCTGATCCAGAAGCCTGACACCCCAGTCACTATAAGACCCATCTTCACAACGCATGAGTGTGTTAAGACACATATTTGGGCTCCACCATCCACATAACCTTGTCCTAGATTTTTTATTTTATGCCACACATCTACTATTGGGCAAATGTCTGGTAGCTCGTCCATCGCCAACACCTTCATTGAACCTCTCTCTGGCTCTTTCTCCATAGGGTTAACCATCCTCTTCCACTGTCTCTTTAGCTTAGGCACCATCTCTATAAGCTGCCAAAAAGTAACATCGGCTTTCCTGCTTGTCAGATCCTCCTTCATGTCATACCTTAATTGCCCATCCCCTAGTGGAAAATCTGAAACATGAAACCTACGACGAGCCCTTCTTTTCCTCTTGGCCTTGACATCCTCGCCTTCATGGCTCTTTCCTTTCTTCTTACTAGGACCTGGGGCACTTCTTCCTTCCTTTTCCTCTGTGGTCCTCTTCCCAATAGGCATCACTAATGTATCCTCTAGTTTTGATGCCTTCTCCAAGGTGACTACACTTAGCACTTTTGTCTTTCCCTTTTCCTCTTGGGTTAATTCAGTGGTTCCCTCTTCTCCCTTAATTTCAATGCCATAATCATTTGACCTAGTTAGCACCTGTCTTGGCAATGGATACATGTCTCCCCCCACCCTTGGTGGCTTATCACATTGTGGGCTGATGTGCCCCAACTCTCCACAATTGTAACACGTGGGCGTCTGCCTCCAGAACCTACCATTACTTTGTCCAACACCATTCTTAGGCCTTTCTTCACTTCCTGGCTGATTTGCAAACCTCCCTCGACCTCGATTATTCCCCACTTTACCTAGCATATTTAGGCTAAGATTCTTCATTAAATCTACCACTTGCCTCATGTCTTGCCTTAGCCCATCATCTTGCACTGCTGTAGTGACCATTGTTGGCATAACCTGAGGAGTAACAGGAACCAGTGGTTCATGATGAACCCCTCGCATACGACCTTGTGAAGAATCCATAGGCTGAAATTCAGACCTCATGGGCAAAGACTCTACTCCTAGCTGACTCATTTTCCTCAGCTTCCACTCTTTGTTCCTTGCTACCTCTAGTGCATCTTCATATGTCCTAAGCTTCTTTAGCTCCACTCTCCAACGTATATTCTCCCAAAGACCAGCCAAGAACCTGTCCTTCTTCATCATGTCAGGCGGGGGTACCTGTGGTGCTAAGCCATTGCACATCCGCTCCCATGCCAATGAAAACTTACGTATGTACGCATCTACTGGCTCACCTTCCTTTTGCACTAAAGCCTGTACTTCTTGCCACACTTTGTCAGGATCTTCTATCTTCACAAACTCCACTTCTAATCCATGCCTTAGATTCAATCTTACAGGTGGATCATGAAGGAGTACGAGCGGAAGTGCGACGCGAGAGAGAGTGCGAGAAGAAGAGCACGACTATATGGTGAACTCGCTCTACTGTAATGTGTAGAGCATAGTGAGTTCTTATTAGGTTTTTACAAAAGAATATGTGTACATACCTGGCGGCCCGCCCACTTACCTGGGCGACCACATTGGGCTTTATACCCCAACAACCTCCCACTTAAAGTCCAATGTGGTACTTTAAGTGTGAGAGAAGCTACTATACAAGTTAATAGACAAGAGATGTAGAGAAGTCATGTACTACCCTACACCTAACTGCTTGCGAAAATGCGCAAAGCTCTCTGAGGGAAGTCCTTTTGTAAGTAGATCAGCAGGATTTTCTGTGGTGTGAACTTTGACAAGCTGAAGTTGCTTATCCTCAAGCATTTCCCTGATGAAATGATACTTCACATCCACATGCTTTGTCTTTGAGGGATAAACTGGATTGCAAGCCAATTGTATAGCACTTTGACTATCACAATATAACACAGGCATCTCTTCTTTGATTCCCAAATCTGTTACTAGTCGATTAAGCCAAATTGATTCTTTGCATGCCTCTGATGCTGCAACATATTCAGCCTCTGTAGTAGACTGAGTAACACAATCTTGTAATCTAGAACGCCATGATACTGCTCCACCAGCCAATGTAAAGACATACCCTGACGTAGACCTTCGGTTGTCTAAGTCACCTGCATAATCTGAGTCTGTAAAACTCTTTACACTTAGCTTCTGACTCCCATAGCATATACTATACGCATACTCTTTGTAGCTTTCAGATATCTCAATATTCCTTTCACTGCCTCCCAATGTTTCTTGCCTGGGTTTGACATGTATCGACTTACTACTCCCACTGCAAATGCAATGTCTGGGCGAGTAGCAATCATTGCATACATCAAACTACCCACTGCAGACGCATATGGAATCTTATCCATTTCAGCCTGTTCTTCCTCAGACACAGGACAATCTTGTTTGCTAAGTTTCACATATGGTGGCAATGGAACACTCAGTGCCTTTCCCTTCTCCATATTGAAACGTTGCAAAACCTTGTCAATATACTCTGTTTGAGATAACCAAATCAACTTCTTTGATCTGTCTCTCTCAATGCGCATACCAAGTATATGACTTGCCTCACCCATGTCTTTCATGTCAAACGATTTTGCCATCTTTGACTTCAAAGCTGAAATTTCTTCCAAGTGCTTGCCAGCAATCAACATGTCATCCACATACAAAATAAGGATCAGCCAACTACCATCCTTAGCCTTCTTTGTATATAGACAGTCATCGAACTCACTACGTTTGTAGCCTTGAGAAAGCATAAACTTGTGGAATTTATGGTACCATGCCCTCGGTGATTGTTTTAAGCCATAAAGACTCTTTAACAACTTGCATACCCAATCTTCCTTGCCTTTCTCAACAAACCCTTCTGGCTGCTGCATGTAAATTTCCACATCTAAATCACCATGCAAGAACGCTCTCTTGACATCCATTTGGTGCAACACCAAATCTAATATGGCAACCAATGCAAGAAAGCATCTCAATGTAGTCATCTTGACCACCGGAGAGAAGACTTCATCAAAGTCAATGCCTTGTTCTTGCTTAAAGCCCTTGGCAACAAGCCTTGCTTTGTACTTTGGCTGACTATCATGAGCGGTGATCTTATACCTGTAAACCCATTTACAAGGTAGAGCCTTTTTGCCCTGTGGTAATTTAACTAGCTTCCATGTCTTGTTTTTATGCAGAGCTGTCATCTCTAACTGCATGGCCAATTGCCAATTCCCGGAGTCCTTCATTTGCACTGCTTCCTTGTAACATGAAGGCTCATTGCAATCAGTCAACATGACATAGTTCATAGATGGAACAAACCTATCAGGAGATCGCGTGACACGTCCAGATCTACGCACAATAGGTGGCTCAGGCTCAGCCACAACCTGTGGTTCCACTCTATCCTGTCCTTGCTCTTCTTGAGCTCTGACATTTTGTCTTACACGTGCAGGTCCATCTTCTTGGAAGACAACTCTTCTAATCTCCTCAACCCTCTCTGGTTTAGATTGATATTTGGATTCATTAAAGTGAACATCATTGCTGCGGACAACCTTTCTGGATTTGGGATCCCAAAGTCTGTACCCCATCTCACCAGAATTACCATAGCCTAGAAAGATGCACTTTCTACTCTTTGGCTCAAGTTTGTTCCTAAATTCCTTTGGAACGTGAGTATATGCCTCACAGCCAAAGACTCTGAGATGCTTGTATGAGGGCATTTTTCCTGACCATACCATCTCTGGCACTGAATCCTTCTGCAAAACCTTGCTAGGAGATCTATTTACAAGATGAACAGTTGTTGATACAGCTTCAGCCCAAAACCCATTTGGCAGCTGTGCATTAGACAACATACTTCTGACCTTCTCTTGTATGGTCCTATTCATCCTCTCAGCAACACCATTTTGAGGAGGATTGTAAGGAGCATTAAGTTCACGTTTTATACCTTTTGACTCACAAAAGTCCTGAAAGGCCTTTGAAACATACTCTCCACCATTGTCAGTGCGTAAGCATTTAAGCTTCTTGCCACTCTGATTCTCCACAAGTGTCACAAACGTTTTGAAAGCACTAAACGCTTCATCCTTGTGCTTGAGAAAGTAAACCCATACTTTCCTCGAGTAATCATCTATAAATGTCATAAAGTAAGAAGCTCCCCCTAGAGATAGTTTAGGCATAGGTCCACACAAATCACTATGAACAAGTGCCAACTGTGTATCTCTTCTACTGCTTCTATGCTTATGTGGCTGTTGTGTTTGCTTACCATACAGACAATGTTCACAGAATTCAAAATCATTAAATGAAAATCCAGGTAAATAACCAGAATGAGACAAGATTTCCATTCCCTTCTTGGACATATGTCTTAACCAGCTATGCCACAAAGAAACGTTCGGCTGCTCGATTACATTGATTACATTTTTAGAGACATTTGATACATAAATCATGTAAAGTCCTCCAGACTTTACTCCATGTGCTACTGTCATAGAACCCTTGGATATCTTCCACATGTTCTGTCCAAAAGTGGTGACCCGTAGCCAGCATCATCAAGTAAACATGTGCTGATCAAGCTCTTTGTAATTGCGAGAACATGTCTCACATTCTTCAGCGTGAAAGAAGAGCCATTCTGAAACTTCAATTGAACATCTCCAACACCTAAGATCTCACATGTCTACCCATTGCCTAGCCGAACATGATCTTTAGTGGTCACATAAGAGGTAAACCACTCCTTGTTTGGAGACACATGAAGTGATGCCCCTGAGTCTATAATCCAGTCACTCAGTGCATTTCCATCAGATGCTGTAAGAAGAGTTGAGTCCATTGTATTCTTCAAGAAGTAGATGTCTCCTGACACTAGACTGTCATCCTCTGCAACAGTGTTTGTCACATTTATTTCTTGAATCTTCACTGAGGACTTGTTCTTCTCACCATGGTCTTCATCTTTCTCTTTGCCTTTTTCTTCTTTCCATTCTCTGCAGTCTCTTTTCATGTGACCCTTCTTGCCACAATGGTAGCATTCTATGTCACTCTTGCCTTTAGCACTCCGGGACTTGCTACGAGACTGATTCCTCTTTCCACCTTTGTACTTTTCTTTGGTCCTTCCCCAGACAACTAAGGCTGTTCCTTTGCCTTTTTCCATTGTCTTTCTATTGGTTTCTTCAGTAGCAGACTTCCTTCTACACCTGCTATGTTCAAACCATCTGGAGGTGCAGAATTACTCAAAGCTGTGCGAAAAGTGTCCCAACTTTCCAGCAATGTGATCAACAGGAACATAGCTCTAACAGGTTCATCAAACTTGACACCTTGAGCTGACAACTGACTATAGATTGTGTTGAATTCATTCAAATGATTGGACATAGGTGTCCCTTCTTTCATCTTCAAGTCAACAAGCTTCTTAAGCCAGTATACCTGTGAAGCTGCACTCTGCTTCTCATAAAGATCACTCAGCTTTAACCATGCTTGATAAGCCGACATCTCGTCTGCTACATTGAAGTAAACGCTTTCTGCCAAAGTCAACATAATGGTAGAAAGTGCCAATTCATCTATTTCGCTCCATTCATCTTCGTCCATATCTTCTGGTTTTATCCCTTTGAGCTTTATAGGTTTTATCTGCTTCTTTTGTACCAACACGTGCCAAATCTGCTGCTTCCACAATGGGAAATTGGTTCCATCCAGCTTCTTGATATTGTAAAGAGCAGTGTCCTGTGATCCAGCCATAGCTACGCTTCACAATGGTTTACTTTCCTGGGAAAAATTCGGCAGAGTTTCCCCTGTAAACTGACCTCTGAACCAATATCAACCTGTCAAATGAACCAATAAAGCTTCAGATTTTGCATAAATTTCGACAGAGTCTCCTTTGTAAAATGGCTCTGGTGTACTCAAAAACAGACCAAAAAACAGCTCAAAAAACACTGTCTCTCTGACACTGTAAGCTGTGGGTAAACCTGTCCTGCACCTGTACTGTCTCTGACTGTCCTGTCACTGTCTTGTAAGCATAGACTGCGACAATGCCTCAACGGCAGTAAAGCAAAGATGCAATCCCAACTGTCTAACTCACAGTCAATACATCCTAGCTGCCTATCTAAGGGTGCTCGAGGGATCACTCCAAGACCTGTATCACCGAAAGGATCTCAACATTCGAGAATCCCCCAGCTCAATAAAACCTCACTCGACCCTCAACAAAGGCTGCAGTAAATGTGACAGTACATAGACTTCCCACAAAGTCATACATCCACAAATTTCCCACTATATGCTGTAACCGCTACGGCGGTTGTTTGCTGCGTGACTCACAGCCAGCAAACCCTCAACAAACATACATCATCTCTGACAATACATCCCATGTGGAAGTACCTGCAATGTCAGGATGAAATCTGGAATATCAAGCAGCAAACACAAGCTACCTGGATGAACTAGTGGATGTCGCCTACAGTCTGTGTGTAGATGCACCCGTGTCGTATGTGACACGCCTCCAAGAACTGTGAGTTGTCCTTCGATGTGTAGACAGCCACAAATCAACACTCAAGGAGTGTCGATATCCTCAGCACCTGCAGTCGTAGGCCAAAAACCCCAAATTTGCAGAGTCGGATCTGCACCCGTAGAGACCACGTAGTCGAAAATGGCCTGCGCAGACCTTTGTCGAAGCCGAACGGTGGCCGAACGGTGACTCTAGCCTCCTACAGTGCTGCCCCGAGCCTCGATCTGAGATCTGATACCAGTTGAAGGAGTACGAGCGGAAGTGCGACGCGAGAGAGAGTGCGAGAAGAAGAGCACGACGATATGGTGAACTCGCTCTACTGTAATGTGTAGAGCATAGTGAGTTCTTATTAGGTTTTTAAGAAAGAACATGTGTACATACCTGGCGGCCCGCCCACTTACCTGGGCGACCACATTGGGCTTTATACCCCAACAGATCATCCACACGTAACTCCTCTTCAAATGCTTTGGACCAAACTTGTGCATCACTCTTCAAACAAATTTGGAGAAGACGTAACATTTGCGTTGGGTCATGAATCTGGTTGCTAATACACACAACCTCCATCTTTTCCAAAAAGTCTTCTACATCTTCATCACTTCTTCCATGAAACTCCGGATAAGAGAAAGCCATGGCTACCCAAGTTCAATGTTTTGAGAACCCCTTCGAACGCACGTACAAGAACCCAAAACTTTTTATTGACTCAATTCGCAAAAACTTCAATGAGCTCAACTTAGATAAGGATAAACACATACACATCAAATGATTTTTCATAGTTAATCATCGGAATTACAACAGGCAAAGGACATTCCAGGATCTCTCGTAATCTTCTTGGCCCGAACATAAAGACTATGCGCTGCTGGAAAAAAATCTTCCTGGACACATGAACATTTATCTGGATTCTTTGAGTTAAATGAAAAGGACTGAATTGAGGGCCATTCTGATCATCCATTAAAGTCAAGCATGTAGCTCCCAAGAAAGCACACCTGTCTTATCCTCTGATTTTGCCAAAATTTCAGCAACATAACAACATAAATGGCTCAAAAGGCCAAAAACCAGCCATCATAACTTGGAAAATTTTTGGCAGAGTTTCCCCAGAAATAGAGCAGTGAGAACCCAAAATATAGACTATATATGTATGCATAAACTACCAACAATAGAACCCGAGCATCGAGTAGGAATCACTAGTACATAGCCTATGGCGAGGTCACAAAAAGGGTGCTCCAGCTACATGTATCACCGAAAGGATCTCCACATTTGAGAAACCCCCAGCTCAATAAAACCTCATGCTATCGACCCTCACACGAAGGCTTATGCAAATCTCGTATAGTCAAGTCTCAGAAATGACTATCTTCCAGACCAAAAATGGCTGAGACTGCCAAAAAAAACCAAGTATGGCTCCACAAAGGCGTACAATGGAAGTTTCCACAAGTAACGTACAATCCAGCAGACAATGCGCTCAAACAGGCGCCAAATGATGTGTGAATCACATGTACCTGTCCCTGTAACCTGTAACCTGCTAGCTGTAATCCCGAATCTCGAAGCTTCAAACGTGAAGCAGAAGATACTCGAAGAAGGTCCTCCGTGGGGGCGCCAAAAGAATGTGAGCGGAATGGAAACACACAGAACGCCTCTATAATGACCCGACACACACTCTTGGAAAGATACACACACACACTATGGGGCACCACTTGGCTTACACAACCCACCAGGCCGAGACAGGAAACACACCTATGGAGTGAGAGGAGAGAGACTACCCATTGTAAAACCGCCTTGGGTGCTTCAATGCTTGAAGTGCCTTTAAAAAAATCTTTTTACATTGCTTGTAGCAGCTCGAACGCCTTGAATGCCTTGATGTGTTTTCAAAGAACCATGGTTATGATGCTATTGAAGCGAGAGCTTAGTGAGCATTATGCTCAAGATGAAGGATTATGTCGTGAGAATGGCCTCTTAAGACACAAACACACACACACACACACACACACACACACACACACACACACACACACACACACACACACACACAAGAATAGATATGAAAGTGATAGCCTATATCGAAAGAAGATGGTAACACAATCCTTGCACACAGCTTAGCAAAAGAGAATAGAGAGAGGAGTCTTGTAAGAGAATGTTCTTACACATAGCTTAGCAAAAGAGAATAGAGAGAGGAATCTTACAAGAGAATAGAGAAGAATCTTGCAAGAGAATGGCCTAAAATTGTAGCCCTCAAACTCCACAGCATCTCTTGTGGGGTTGAGTCTTTAATTTTTTTTATTTTATTTTTTCAAAACTCATTAGAATAGCTCATTCAAGCCTTGAGGGGCAAATCATTACAACAAAAGTACCAAGTAACGAACTATCACCAAAAGACTAGTCCGTTATAACAGCAAGGCTCGATTGGATGGTGAGGGTCACCCTAAGCCAATCATCCGAGTCTTGCTCTTTTACATATCACCTATATTATCTCCTTGCTTTCTTGTACAATCTCTGAGAAGCTAGCCCCAGAGAGGTCGCTATCAAATGCATGGCAGTTCCTGGTCTTCCAGATATTACTGAGAAACAATATATGACAATCTGAGTGTAGCTTAGAAGGGCAGGACTTTGAAACTATTTCCCACCAAGGCACAAATCCTTCTTGAAAAACCCAATCTTCCAAGTTCTTTGTATCCATTTTCACACCTTCCCTGCCAAGCCTCTTATTGCCGGGCATTCCATGAATAGGTAGGTGACTTTGCTAGCCAGTCGACACCTTGAACACCTATCAAGCATGATACCACGTGCCTAAATCTTAACCTATTGGCAAGGCCCTCACAACACCTTCCACTAAATTATCTTCATAAAATGAGGCTACTGTGGTTTCCAAATGTTTTTTGTGACCTCAACCCATCAAGCTTCCAACCATTGTTTCTTCCACTGCTTGTTAAGAGGGGTGAACCAATCAGCCACGTGACTTAGCGCTTGATAGATGCCCTTGGTATGAGGTTTAAAGAATTGGCTACTCATGGGCCATTTCCAAGCTTTCCACTCAAAAGTAGATTCCTAGATTGGCATCAGAATATTGTCCATGCCTTCTACAGTTCTATTGACAAGTAGTTTCTCAATTCCATTGAGTTGAAATTGGTCATTCAATTGGTCAGAGGATTTCTAGCACTTGTTTTTTCCATCCCATAAGTAGACCAACCATTGTAGTCCTTTATTGTTCATCCTCCTTGCAAATTCTCTCCAATAAGGGTTCAAAATTACACTAGTAGTTTTAGGCAACCAAGGGACAGTGCGATATGGAGCTCTAGAAATATTTGGTTGATTCACCCTATTCCAGTACCCATGTTTCTCTATTGCACTTTTGCACCAGCTCTCTCATGATGCCTCCCAATCTCAAGCTAGACCACCTCAGGGCTAATAATTTATCATACACCTCAATCCCTTTCCACTCACCACTTTTAGAGCAAATCTTTGCCTTCTCTATCATATCCTTGGTCCTGATAGCTTAGGAGTGGTCTTGCTTTGTGATTGAGACCACAAACTTGGCACACAGGGCCTCAACCTAGACAGCAAAGGGTTGAGTATTAATTTTATTATTAACTTATTTAGGTGCCAAAATTTTGAGGCCCCTCTTTACACTTTAGTTCATGTGTGGTACCTATCACTTATTGCATGACCCTTTATAGGGTGGGTTCTCGTTAATTATGTACAATGGAGCCATATCGACTTATGGGAAAAATAACTACAACATTATGCAAAAGTAAATGGCCGAAAAGTATTATGCTATTGTTGATATCTTCTCCTCAGTTCCCAAAGCTCCAATCTACACACTATCAACTCGCTATTAGAAAAAATAAAAGATAGCATAATAATTTATCATTACGCAACACTCCATATCCCAATTGTAATGCTAACCACATATAATAGGAGGGTACTAGGAGGGTACCCAGAAGAATTGCTTTATACCTAATTTTCCTCTTGGAATTCTACCCTCACTCCCTGAAGACCATAAAATTGATATTATTCCAAGTAATGGGCCTCCCCACAGAGCACCTTATCGTGCAAACCCAACTACACACAAGGAGATACAAAACCAAATCATTGACTTACTTGACCAAGGATTCATACGACCTAGTAATTCACCATAGGGGCTCTAGTACTTCTTGTTAAGAAGAAAAATGGAGCCTTCCGTATATGTGTATCGACTATAGGGCTTTAAACAAGATCTCCATTAAGAATAGGCTTCCTTTCTCAAAATCAATGATTTGCTCTACAAATTGAAAGACGCAAACATTTTCAATAAAATTGACCTTAAATCGGGGTACCACCAAGTCAAAATGTTTGAGGAAGATGTTTACAAAACTTTATTCATGACATAAATGGGGCACTAAGAATTTATTGTAATGCCATTTGGTCTGAAAAATGCACCTTCCACTTTCACAAGTATGATGAACTAGATTTTTATTGACCATCAGGATTTCATCATTGTCTTCTTTGATGATATTTTGGTGTTCAATAAATCTGAACAAGAGCATAAAGAGTAATTAACACATATATTTGATCTCTTTGTCAAAACCACTTGTATTTGAATCCCAAAAAAAATCATTTTTTAAATTTGAAATTGAATATTTGAGACACATTGTATTGAGAAAGGGAATTCATGTAGAGTCAAAGAAAATTGAAGCTATCCAGTCATGGCCTAGACCCAAAAAATCTGCATAAGCTAATATTTCTTATAAATCTCATCATTTGACTCTCCTATTGAAGAAAAACAATCCTTATGTATGGATTGATTTACAAGAAAGCTCATTCATTGTACTACGGAATGCTTTAACTAATGCACCTATGTTACAATTGCCTAATTTTGATAAAGCATTCTTTGTTGTTGTTACTGATGCTAGTTGAAAAGGTATTGCAATTCTTATGCAAGATAACCATCCGCTCACATTTGAGAGTCGTAAATTTAATCCTTTTGAATCAAAGTTTAGTATACATGACAAAGAATTGATTGCTATAATGCATGCTTTAAAAACTTGAAAACATTATCTAATGGGTGTTGATTTGATCATCAAAACTGTTAGGAAATAAGACGTAGCTAAATAGATAAGTGAGTAGATTACTTAATGGAGAGAGATAGATTTATATACACGAGATTATAGAGTAGAGAGAGAGAGAGAGAGTACACACGATATACGTGGTTCACCCAATGTGGGCTACGTCCACGGGAAAGCAGCCACTCAATGGCTTTAGTACTTCAAAACAAGAAGTAGTTTACAAAGGGATTATATCCTTAATGGAGCTCCCGCCTTGCTTCACTCTCACCACCTCACACTCACCTTGTTGCATCAACTTCACACTATGAAATGTGTGTAGAAATGGCCTCCTTTTATAGGCCAAAAGGGTTGCCCTCTCTTATGAGAGACAGCCATGTGTAGCCGCCCTTGTGAGGATAAGTCCAAATCGGACTCTCCAATCCACCCATGTGTGGCCGCCCTTGAGAAGACAAGTCCGCTTTTGAATTCGGCCACCGTCCATTGACTTCCGACCACCGGCCAACCGACTGGTTGTTTTCTGACCACTTTCCGGCCGCCATCCGGCCATAATATTCCGACGAAAAAGAATATTCTGACGAAAAAAAAGTCTCGGGGGCCTCCGCCCCTGAGGCCTTTAAAGTTGCCCCTGATTCTTGTTCGTGAAAATTTTGGTTTCCGGTGAGTGATTTTCCTTCACACACGATGGCTTCTCCTCATAATGGGGGCCTTACAAATGTGCGCTTTTACCACAGAAAATTACAAGGGTAAATCAGGCTCCATACTTAACAATCTCCCACTTGGAGACTGATCTCCAAACCAAACCTGTGACTGCTTTCCATTCTGGCTTTTTTATCCTTGAATGCCAATTGAAGATGAGCAAAAGCTCAACTTCTCCTTGTTGACCACCTTTGTAAACATGTCTGCAGGATTTTCACTTGTATGCACCTTTCCTAGCTTTAGTTGTCCCTCTTCCATAAGAGTGCGTATGAAGTGATATCTCACCTCAATGTGCTTTGTCCTTGAATGAAAGGCTGAGTTCTTCGCAAGATGGATAGCGCTTTGGCTATCACTGTACAAGACACAATTGTCTTGTTTGAATCCAAGCTCTTCTAAGAATCTGTGAAGCCACAGAATTTCTTTGCTTGCCTCCGTCATTGCTACATACTCTGCTTCCATGATAGAAAGTGAAACCACTTTCTACAGCTTTGAAGCCCAGCTTACTGCTGTGCCTCCAACCGTGAACACATAGCCAGTAGTGCTCCTTCGAGTATCTTTGTCACCTGCCATATCTGCATCAGCATACCCTTCTAGAAAAATATCAGTTCCTCCAAAATACAAAGCATTTGTTGTTGTCCCTTTTAGATACCTAAGTATCCACTTCATAGCTTGCCAATGCTCTTTACCTGGGTTGTCCATGAACCTACTCACAACTCCCACTGCATGTGCAATGTCTGGCCTTGTCCAGACCATAGCATACATTAGAGAACCTACCGCTGCAGCATATGGAACTTTAGACATATAGGCTATCTCCTCTTGTGTCTTTGGACACATATCCTTCGTTAGTTTAAAATGACCAGCCAAAGGTGTAGAAACTGGTTTTGCATTTTGCATTGCAAACCTTTCTAGTACCTTCTTGATGTAATCTTCTTGAGATAGCTTTATTGTCTTCTTCGTCCTGTCCCTTGATATTTTCATACCAAGTATCCTCTTTGCAGCACCTAAATCTTTCATTGAAAAAGATTTAGACAGCTCCTCTTTTAGGTCTTTGATATCTTGCATGTTAGCACTTGCAATCAACATGTCATCAACATACAACATTAGGATGATGAATTTCCCATCTCCCAAATTCTTCGTGGAGACGAAGTGATCGGAGTTGCATCTTGTGAATCCATGATCCAACATCCATCGATCAAACTTCAAGTACCATTGTCTTGATGCTTGCTTTAAACCATACAAGCTCTTCTTTAATCTGCAAACCATTTTCTCCTTACCTTTTACTTCATACCCCTTTGGTTGAAGCATGTAGATTTCCTCCTCTAAGTCACCCTGAGGGAATGCCGTATTTACATCCATTTGCTCGAGATTTAGATCATGAGCAGCCACAAGGCTTAAGACAAGCCTAATTGAGTTCATTTTTACAACAGGAGAAAATATTTCATTGAAGTCAATACCTTTCTTTTGAGAAAAACCTTTTACCACAAGCCTAGACTTGTACCTTTTCTTCCCACCTTCTTCTTCCTTTAGCTTGTACACCCATTTGTTTTGAAGTGCCCGCTTACCTTTAGGCAACTCAACCAACTCCCATGTTTGGTTGCGATGTAGTGAGTCCATCTCCACTTGCATGCTCTTCGTCCATTCTTCTTTGGATTCATGTTGCATAGCTTCTTCGTATGATTCCGGCTCTCCAGAATCTGAGATCAATAGATGGTTGAAGGAAGGAACAAACCTTTCTGGAGGTCTACTTGCTCTTGTAGATCTTCGGGGAATAGGTTGAGGCTCCTCATTTGGTTGACGTTGTTGCACATTGTCACCGTTTGCAGTCCTTGAGTCTTCACCGTCCTCAAGCTCCATGTACTCATCACCTGTTTCTTTTGTTTGTTTTCTTTCCAAGTAATCTTTGTACATATTTTGTTCGTTAAAAATTACATCCCTACTCCTTAAGATTTTACCATCTTCGGGATTCCATAGGCAACACCCAAAGTCTCCTTCTCCATAGCCAATGAAGAAACACTTTTTGGACTTTGCATCTAGCTTTGATCTTAGGCTTCTATCTATGTGCATGAAAGCCTCACACCCAAACACTTTGAGAAATGCATAATTCACCGGTTTACCTATCCATGCCTCTTCTGGAACTCCTCCATCCAAAGCCGTTGAGGGTGACCGATTGATTAAGTACACAGACGTACTTACAGCTTCCGCCCAAAGCTCAAGCGGTAGGCCTGCATGTAGCCGCATGCTTCGTGCTCGTTCCATGATTGTCCTGTTCATCCTTTTCGAAATCCCATTTTGTTGAGGTGTCTTTGGGGTTGTCCTTTGCCTCCAAATGCCATTGCTAGCACAAAAGCTTTCAAAAGCTTGGCTGCAATATTCGCCTCCATTGTCGAATCTGAGGCATTTAACCTTGGTACATGTTTCATTCTCCACAAAGGCTTTCCACCTTTGAAATATGAAAAATATATCAGATTTATTCTTCATGACATAAACCCATGTTTTTCTAGTCGCATCGTCTATGAATGTTACATAGTACAATGAGCCACCAAGTGATGGTGTACTTGCAGGACCCCAAACATCAGAATGAACCAACTCAAGTTTTTTATTTTTTCTTTCATTTCCTGATTTTTGAAATTTTACCCTCTTTTGTTTACCATAAGCACAATCTTCACAGAACTCTAAGTCCACTTCTTTCAAACCTGGTAGAAGCTTCTTTGTTTGAAGGATTTGCATTCCTTTGGCACTCATATGCCCAAGTCGATAGTGCCACACTGCACTATCAACTTCTGTAGTTGCTGCACAAGCTGAAGGTTGCGTGCTAACAGTACACAAGTAAAGTGTACCGACCTTTTCTCCCTTGGCAACCACCAAAGATCCCTTTGAGATCTTCCACCGTTTATTTCCGAATGCAATGTTCTGACCTTCATCGTCCAATTGTCCTGTAGAGATCAAATTTTTGCGAAGAAAAGGAACATGCCTAACATCTTTAAGCTTCCATTCATTTCCGTTAGCAGTTTTGACAGAAATTGTACCTTTGCCGACAATCTCACAAGCTTCATCATCTCCCAAGTATACATACCCAAAATTACCTTTGGTGTAGTCTTGGAAATGTTGCTTGTGTGGTGTCGCATGGAATGAAGCCCCGGAATCTACTATCCAGGAATTAGACACATTGTCTAATGAGAGAATTAGAGCATCTTGCTCTACTTTACCTGCCACATTGGCCTCCAATGTTGGCTTGTTGTCTTGAGACTCTGTCTCCTTCTTCTTCTTGGACCAGCAATCCTTCTTGACGTGGCCCTTCTTGCCGCAGTTCCAACATTCAAGAACTGACTTTGTGCGTGACTTGCTCCGCCTTGAACGATCACGACCCTTTTGGTTTTTGAACCTCTCCTTAAGCCTTCCTCTTGTTTCCACTGATAGTGCAGCACTTGATGATTCTCCTGTGGTCCTCCTTCGCATTTCCTCGCTTAGGAGAACACCCACAACATCATCAAACTTAAGAGTATTTGTGCCAGAGATAGAATTACTTACAGCCATCACAAGGTTGTCCCAACTATCCGGTAGAGATGATAGTATAAGGAGAGCTCGCACTTCGTCATCAAAATTGATTTTCACTGATCGAAGTTGACTTATGTTTGTGTTAAAGTCATTTAGGTGCTCTGCAACTGAACCATTCTCTGCCATCTTTAGATTGAACAAGCGCTTCATAAGAAATACCTTATTGGATGCCGAAGTTTCTCGTAGAAGTCGTCAAGTGACTTCATCAAGTCCTCCGTGGTCTTCATCTCCGAAACATTGAAGGCCACCGTTGACGCCAAGCTTAACCGGATTGTTCCCAGTGCCTTTCGATCAAGGACAATCCATGCTTCATCTGCCATTGTTGCGACTTCTTCGCAAGACCGCCTAGTGGCAAATAGAGGTCCTTCTGGTAGAGATAGTCTTCAATCTGCATCTTCCAATGTTGGTAGTTTTTGCCGTTGAACTTCTCAATCTTGAGCTTCCCCTCCTCCGCCATAACTCCCACTCAATTCAAGGAATCCTTTCCTTGAGATAATTTAGCTACGAGAAAACCTTGCTCTGATACCAGTTGTTAGGAAATAAGACGTAGCTAAATAGATAATTGAGTAGATTACTTAATGGAGAGAGACAGATTTATATACACGAGATTATAGAGTAGAGAGAGAGAGAGAGTACACACGATATACGTGGTTCACCCAATGTGGGCTACGTCCACGGGAAAGCAGCCACTCAATGGCTTTAGTACTTCAAAACAAGAAGTAGTTTACAAAGGGATTATACCCTTAATGGAGCTCCCGCCTTGCTTCACTCTCACCACCTCACACTCACCTTGTTGAATCAACTTCACACTATGAAATGTGTGTAGAAATGGCCTCCTTTTATAGGCCAAAAGGGCTGCCCTCTCTTATGAGAGACAGCCATGTGTAGCCGCCCTTGTGCGGATAAGTCCGGCGAAAAAGAATATTCCGGCGAAAAAAAGTCTCGGGGGCCTCCGCCCCCGAGGCCTTTAAAGTTACCCCTGATTCTTGTCCGTGAAAATTTTGGTTTCCGATGAGTGATTTTCCTTCACGCACGATGGCTTCTCCTCATAATGGGGGCCTTCTCCTCATAAATCAAGCTCCATACTTAACAAAAACTAATCAACAAAGTATCAACTATTTATTATCTCAACCCTTGATACATGATAGGCATGTGAAGTAGGTTTCCTTCATTCAAATTTTTCAGCCCAGCATTCAATAGCAACCTAGTAAAGAAAGTGTTGTGGCTAATTATTTTATTCAAAGATCCTCTCCTAACAATCTATCAACCATTGTGGGTACCTCATTTTATTATATGCATGATATGTATACACAAGATGATGATTTCAAAACAACATGTTTGCATATGCTTGACAATTTTGTGCATACATTTTTGGAATACATCACACAAGAAAAAGTTGTTTATTTTAAATAGAAACTGTGTCAAAATATCTTTTCCTTTTTTACTCATTAAAGAGCTACATAAACCACCCTATGCCGGCTATGAAGCATTTTTTGTTATATTTTAGAACTTATGTCAGGATTTTTATAGGCCTGCTATGAAAAGTGATGTTAAACAGTATGTTTCTTTTTTTTTTTGCTAAAAGATTAAATCAGCAGCAGCAAGTAAGAAATGGATCTTTTACACCCTGTCGCAAATCCCGAAAAACCTTGTGAACACATTTTTATGGACTTTGTTACTAGTTTTCCACTCACTATTCACAAGCATGATATGATTTGGACTGTCATTGATTGTTTTTCTAAACAAGTACACTTTATTCCTTGCAAGAAAACTCTCATAGCACACCACTGTGCTTTTGTTTCTTAAAGTTGTCTTTCCATACCATGGTTTGCCTAAAGTGATCAAGATTCCAAATTTTGTAGTTCTTTTTGAACTACAGTTTCTTAAAATCTTGGTACTACACTTGATTTTACTTCTACATTTTAGCATGAGGCTAATGTCAAACGAAAGTAACTAATTGTATCATCGTTGATTAACTAAAAGCTTATGTTTCTTCTCAACCAAAGAAATGGGATGATTACATGCATATATTATAGTTTACCTATAGCAATACCGCTCACTTTGCTATAGGTAAATCTCCATTTGAGATTATGTATAGTCATTCTCTTGTTACCATGTATGTAGTGTGAACACACTTAGGACCTCTAGAGCATTTTTCCCTCACTAAGTGTTTTCCCCCGTGCATTGTATATATATCATTCTATGGCTCCATTTGTGCACTAAGCAATAAACTCTATGTTGTGTGCCTTGAGCTTCTTCATCTTATCCAAGTTGTGTGTGTTTTCCTACAATCCTAATTCCAACAATTGTTATCAGAGAGCAGGTTGCGTCCTCTAGAGCATAGTTGCTAGCATCATCGGCACCCGCCTGCTCATTTTCTCCAATTTAGGTGAGCTTTGGTAAGCGTCAAAAGTTTGATTCGGGCTCATTTCACCTCCATTTCAACTACATGTAGTACTCCGTAGGCAATTTTTTTCTTTTGTGCAAATTTTATCATTGCAATTTTCTACAAAATAGGTCCCTTACAGTCTTCTTTGGCTTGTGCTATATAGCGCGTGTCAGTTATACTTTTTTTTTCTCTTTCTGGATAGCCTTCACATCAGGTGTAGTCACTCGCAATGACTGACAACAATACATATGTTTTCAAGATATTCGCTATTGAGGATAAACTAGATGGGAATAGCTATCAAGGTGGACTTACATGATGACACATGTTCTTATGTCAAAGGGAGTTTGGAATGTTGTGTAGGGCATTGATGTATGTACGTCTTCTATGGATACAAGCTTTGTTGAGGATGTGCAGGCTCTGGTACGTCTGCTTCTATTAGAGTTGCTTTGCCTACGACTGAGCAAGCTCATTGGGATGTTACAGATGTGCAAGCTCGTCTATTGATTGCATTATCTGCGAAGTGCACTATTATTCCTTACATTCGCTCAGCAAAATCAACAAGACAGGCTTGGGATACTGTGGGTGATCTTTATACAAGTCGCACAATGAGGCTAAAACTGCATTGCTGCGTAAAGAGATGGAATCAAATATTATGCAAGAGGAAGATGGCATGGACACTTTTCTTGTTGGTATCAAGGATATTAATGAGCAACTCTGTAATAAAAATAGCCAATGATTTATTTATTGCAGGTGACAGGTAAAAAAAGCTAAGGGTGATGCAAAAGGATAGCATATTTATGGACATTTCATTATTTAGGAGCTCTTTATGAGCTATGGCCATTTATGTCCGCCCGGCCAATATGTATTCACTTTGAGCATTCAAGAAATCTATAAATAAATACATGCAAGAGGATAATGATCACTCTGGCACGGGAGGAGATTGTACCCAGTGCTTGTGTCTTTCTTCTCTCCTCTCCTTCCTTCTCTCGTCATGTTGATGTAGCACTCCGCTCTAGGAGGTGCACATGTACATTTTTTCTCTCTTTCTCTCGCTCTGTGCATCTCTCTGTTCGCGTATGACTTTGATTATGTCTTGTGGGATTAGACAGGTATGCAGTTTAGTCGGTTTTATGGCTTGTAGCATGTAGTTTTTTCTATTTTGCAGGGTCTTCCACCCATCCGTTTGTAGCAAACTCATTTCTGTATGTGAAGTCGTTTCTAGCACTTCACTTTTGCAGACTGTTCTCGATGCATTGCCACATTCTTACCAGGATCTTTCTAGTAATTGGAGACTTATGACCCAAAGAAACCCTCAATTTGTCAAGTTTGATGCATTATGCATATTGCTATTGCAAGAGTCACTTTCAAGAATTAACAAGGCTAAACATTGTGTAGTAGAACATGCTTTTGTTGTTGCACAAAGGAAAGGTGGTAATAGGAATGTCGCCACTTCTCATGGTTCTTGAGTGAGTGGAAAATCACATGTTCCTAATGCTTCTACTGGCAGCACCTCTTCTGGGAATTCTAGTGAAAAGGGAAAGAAAAAGATGCATTTTCATTATTGTAAGGGTAATGATCACTTGATAAAGCAATGTCCTAAGTTAAATGTAAAAGAGGCCAAGAAGAAAGAGACTAGATACCCTACAAGTGTAGCTATTGTAGAATCTGCTAGGAAAGGACATTGTGATGCTGATGTAGATGCTAAGTGGACATTTAGTGCAATGTACTTATGATCCTTTTGTACATGATGCATGTATGTCAGTTGTGGTAGATTCACACGTGTGGTACTTTGATAGTGGTGCTACAAAGTACATTACTTCACATCGTAACTTGTTTACCTCTCTCTAGTCTGTCCCTCATAGGAATACGATCATTTGTGCCAAACAATGCCTCTTATTTGGTCAAGGGAATTGGAAAGATTGTGTTGACTACTGCTCTGAACTTGGTAGTCCTTTCACACTTGTTTATGCACTTTATGTATTAGGGATGAAAAAAAACCTTCTATCAATATCTGCACTTGCTGACTTGGTCTTGTTGTCAAATTTATGGATGATAGATGTACAATTCATGATCTCAGTTTTGGTGATGAAATAGTTGCATGTGGTATTTTATGTCGTAGGTTGTATAATCTCACTTTGTATGGAAAGTGTGGGAAGAATTTTGCAAATGCAATTGTGGATTCAAAGGCTCTTTCAGATGCAAAACCTTGGCATGCACATTTTGGGCATTTGAATTTTTGCCAGTTTGCTACTTTTGCAAAAATCTAATATGGATACTTCTTACCACCTCTTGATGCACCTTCTAAGCATGTTTGTGAAGGTTATATTTTGGGTAAGATGCAATGTTCAAAGTTTCCAAAAGGATGGTTTAGTAAGGGCTACATGCAAGTTGCAACTTGTGCACAATGATGTTTGTGGGGCTATGCAAACTCCATCCTTAGGCAATTACCTATACGTCTTGACTTTTATTGATGATTACTCCAGGCATGCATGGGTGTATCTACCTAAAGCTAAGTCCAAAGTGCTCATGTGCTTCAAGAATGTTTTGGCTATGGTTGAAAATGTCTCTAAATGTACTATGGGCACCCTCAGTTCAGATTGAGGGGTGGAGTATATGTCTCATGACTTCAATGCATTTCTAGCTAATCGTGGGATAAAACACTAATATATTGTGCCATATACATCTCAGCAAAATGGTGTTGCTGAAAAAAATAATGTCGCTTACAAAAATGACACAATGTATGGTCAAGAGTCAACCTTTGCCACATTTTTTTTGGCTTAAGGCTATCATGTATAGTACTTATGTACTTTTAATAGGTGTCCTATCAAGGCCTTGTAATCTATGATTCCTTATGAAGCATGGCATGATAAAAAGCCATCTATTGATCACATACGTGTCTTTGGTTTTTTAGCTTATGCTTTGGTGCCACAAACGAAGCCCCAAAAAATTGGATGATAAGTTGTTAAATGCATTTTTGTTGGTTACAGTATTGAAAGAAAAGGTAATAGGTTATACCATCCATAAGCAAAACGTATCTTGGTTGCAAAAGAGGTTTTGTTTGTGAAATATTATGTTCAACCTTTGTTATCATGTACCAGAGGTTGTAATGTACGCTGACAGGACATATATGACACTTTGTTGCCTCTTTTTAATGGTGGAAACTTGAATATAGATTCCGATGAGGCAAATGTACAACCTATACTAGGGTTTTTAAAAATGTTACATATCAACTTATTACTGATGCAGAGGTACATGATGTACTTGATGTTGAAAGGGCTGATAATTAGGAGGCTAGAGATATATGCCAAAACGGCTGGTGCATACTTTGCATGATAGTAAAGTGGATTCACATATGTCTAGTCATACTCGTTCAAGTTCTCGACCTGCATCTTATGCGTCAGATTATTATGCTTTGGTTGTTCTAGTTTATGTAATGAGGAAAAACCTCTTTCTTTTTATGAAGCACAAAATTCAAAAATTTGGATGGCTGCCATGCAATTAGAATATGATGCACTTATAGAAAATGACACTTGGACTTTATGTGATTTGCTCTTGTCAAAAAGGCCATTGGTACAAAGTGGGTTTACAAGTTGAAACATAAGTTGGATGGCGAGATTGATTGTTGCAAGGCTAGACTTGTTGCAAATGGTTATGCTCAACAAAAAGGCATTGATTATGAACATATCTTTGCTCCCATTTGTTGTATGACTATTGTTTGTTTTCAACGTGCATTGGCAGTTCATTTTGGATGGAATATACATCAATCATACATTGTTACTGCTTACTTGAATGGTGATATATTTGAGGCAGATTATGTAATGCAACCTCGCGGTTTTGTCAAGAAAGGACAAAAAAATAAAGTGTGCAAATGTAACAAAGCTTTGTATGGGCTGAAGTTGTCTCCTTGTGCTTGGTATGAGAAAACTAACACTCATTTGGTTAAACAAGGCTTTCGTAACAGTCCAATTAAAGCTCCTTGTATGTCAATTATGAGGGTGATGTATTTCTCATCGTCGTTCTATATGTAGATGATTTGGTTATTACTGGCCAGAATGAGACACACATTGATGAAATCAAGGCTAATTCAAATGCTACTTTCAAGATGAAAGACTTGGGGCTTTTGCATCATTACTTGGGTATGTGATGAAGGTATTTCCTTGTGTCAAACAAACTATGTAGAGACATTACTATGTAGGTTTGGACTTGAGGACTATAAACCTATTGCTACTCCAATGGTAACATGTTCGAAATTAAGTCTTCATTGCTACTCCAATGGAAGCAGTTGGAAATTAATTCTTCATGATACTGGTAATCTTGCCGATGTCACTCTTTATCAGATTGTTGTTAGATACCTTGTTTATGTATACAATACGAGGCCAAATATTTACTTTGCAATCTCATAGGTCAGCAAATTTATGCATAGCCCACGGTCGAAGCATTGGGAGGCTGTAAAGAGGATATTTCGCTACTTGAGTGGCACTTTACATCTTGGAATGTTTTATCCCAAAGGGAGATAATTGCCACCAGATTTGCATGCTTTTTCGGACTCGGATTGAGCTGGGTTTTATGACACACAAGAGTCCACAAGTGGTTTTTGTTTCATACTTGGCAATTCATGCATATCATGGTTGAGCAAGAAGCATCCTACTGTGGCCACTTCTAGTTGTGAAGCTGAGTACAAGGCAGTCTTCACAACTATGGTTGAGTAGGTATAGTTGAGACGTCTAATGGTTGATTTGGGTGTTGGATAGGACACTGCCAACATCATCTACACTGATAGTCAGAGCGCATTGGTAATTACCAAAAAACCCAATATTTCATGCTTGTATAAAGCACATTGAGGTGCATTATCACTACGTTAGAGAAAGACTCTCGATAAGAGAGATCAGCTTGGCTTATGTGCCAACACCAAGACAACCTTGCAGATTTGTTCACAAAGGTGTTGCCTCGTGAGAAGCTTAAAGCTTTTTGCAAAGTTGTGAGCTTGCTTCCCTTTGTGGATTGATCATGTCCTTAGGACATGGCACTTCTCTATACATTATGTGTTAGCTCTCGTTCACCCATCACTGCCAGGGGGCTTTTCTACCATATATGTGGTAGTGATGTGTGTGAACACACTTAGGACCCCATTGTATTTTTTTCCTCACTAGGAGGTTTTCATTCCAATAAATTGTATATACACCATCATTCTAGGGCTTTCCATTTGTGCAATAAGCAATACACTCTCAATTGTGTGACTAAGCTTCTTCATCGTCTATAAGTTGTGTGTACTTCCTTGCAACGTTTATTCCAACATCTCTTTCTAATATTGTGTCTGTTGCGAATAGTTTTACTGGAAATTTTCATGACATTTATGCAAGTGTTCACTCTGATATCAAAGCATTCACAAGAACTTTACACTAAACATGGTAATAAATATCGCAAAGCACATGAATTTAAGGAGGGTGGTTACGTTACGCTTTGAATTGAAAAGCGAAGAATTAGACATGTTGACACCAATATTTTTGTAAAGCTTGCTCCCCATTTTTATTGTCCTTCTTTCACATTTGTCTTTAACGACCCTTTCAAGGACCTACTACACATCACATTTATGAGGATCTATAGATCAAGAAGAACTCATTCATGTATAAATAGTTGATCATGAGACTACCACCACATGCATTGGCATAGTTTAGAACCGCTATCTTTTGACTTTTAAAGGCTACCCTAAAGGAGATGTCAAATGGATACTTGAAATTTTTTGGAACTTTGCAAATCTTCTCCACAATTTTTATCACTCACGGTCCAATTGATTCTCTATTGAGCAACTGAGAGCAGATGCTATACCTAGTGGGAGGGATGTTATGATATTGAGCACCCTCATATTGTATGTGGTTAGCATTACAATTGGAATAGCTAACATGTAATGATTGATTATTGTGATGTCTTCTTCCATACAAGTTGATGTTGTGTAGATTGGAACTCTGAGAACTGAGAAGAAAGCATTGGTAAATAAAATAATATTCCTCAACCATTTATTTTTATGGTGGTTATTTTTTCAATAAGTCAAAATGACTCCATTGTACATATTTAGTGAGAGCTCAGTCTATAAGGGGTCATGCAATAAGTGATAGGTACCACACATGAACTAAAGTATAAAGAGAAACCTCAAATTTTTGGCACCTAAATAAATCAATAATAAAATTAAATATTGAACCCCACATGAGACACCATGGAGTTTGGGAACTACAATTTTAAGTCATTCTCTTGTAAGATTCCTCTCTCAATTCTCTTATGCTAAGTTGTATGCAAAAATTATGTCACCATCTTCTTACCTTACAAGTGATCACTTTCATATCTATTCTCTTGTGCATATAGTGTCCTTGTCTACTTGTATGTACTTGGTAAAAAAGAGAGATAGTGAGAGGTTTGACAAGTATTTTTGCCTCAATCAAACTAGGGACTTAGGTATTAAAGTAGTTTCTTAGAGAGAGACATTCATTTTATAAGAAGCTCAATAGACTAAGAGCTTCATTGCATTGTTTCTTAGTGACCTCAAAACAAGATTGTAGCTATCAAAAAGCCCTTTTCTTGTTTAATTCATTTTTAAGTAATTCTTTTTTTCTCAACAAAGGTCAATTTTTTCTTAGTGACATCAAAACAATCAAAACAAGATTGTAGCTATCAAAAAGCCCTTTTCTTGTCCTTATTTCATTGTAAGTGATTCTTTTTCTCTCAACAAAGGTCAACTTCTTCAAGAGCTAATATGTTGCTATACAAAATGATGCAAGAGATCCGACCTCGAAACATTTTGTCGTTGATAGAATCCTGATCATATGATAAGGATTCATTTCGATGCAAGGTTTTAAATTTTCTAAGCACTTGAGTTGGTTTCACATTGATTGCAATTGATTTCCTCCTAATAAATGAGATATCATCTTGTGAAGTGTGATTATTTCATTGTAGTAGATTTTGTGCATAATTGTGTGATTGGGTTTTCGTACAAAACTGATTTCTATTTTGGGAGCTTTGGTTTCAATTTTGATAATCTGGAAACATTAAAACCATGTTTTTCATATTCTTGCCCGAACTAAGTAATGTTAACATTACGCAGTTTATTCATCTCTCACTCCGTTGAAATCCAAGCTCAATTTGCACTTGGAAACTCACATTTTCCTGGTAAAGTAGATTTTGAACATGCTTGCATAAGGGTAGCAACTCTTTGCGTTAAGATCATGATGGTATTTCAGTTGGCATTAGAAATGACTCATGCACAAGTACCTGTGCACATGCAGGTGTACTCTCCTCTACTAAAGATTGCCTCTATGCAATTGGCTGACTTCAACTTACTAAGACTTCGAATGTCAAAAGTGTGATTTGATAGCAAAGACCTGCAAAGCAACATTCATTAACAAGTTGCCATTCCTTTCTTAGTGGCCAACCCTACAGGAGATGTGTAGCCAATACTTTAAATTTTAAGCAGTCCACCTCACACACGTAAATGGCCTACTGGGCAGGCATATTGGGGCAAAACAGTCCATCAGCATAACATATCATGACAAAAAGATTCAGTGCCAATCACGTGGATTGTCTGGTTTTAAGGATAGGATGGATAACTATGAGCACAAAGGATGGCACATATTCGATACAATCCTCACCTTAAAATGATAGCAAACACAAGCAGCAACACAATGTTTCAATCCATTTTGGTGCAAGTCAATCCAGGCATCCACAATTATCGGACATCGGAGAAAGAACCAGGCGTTTAATCGTCAACCAGACAGGTGGGCAGAGGGGCTGAGCACATCCCCTTTCAGAAGGGCACATTGTTTAGATTCTTTTCAGTGTCTCTTCACATGTTTATTTAGGCATAAAGATTCTAGGATCTATACTGCTAACAAATGCTCAATTACAGACTCCACACAATTAAGAGCTAACTGTTTACAATTGAAAGTACGAATCCGCATGAATTGTGTTCAAAAATCTGCATGCAAGACCAGGTAGAACAATTTCCAGGCCATGCAGCAACCAAGACATATTGCAATCAAAGGACTTCACCAACAGTATCCCATTTTTTCTTTTGATACAGTACAATATCGAAGACAGATGAGGTAAAAAAAACGCAGAGATAAGGCAGTGACCGCACTCTTACTCAGCCAAATCCATCTTTGGGACCTACAGATTAAGGCAGAGCCTCAACCATAAGTGGCACGTCCAAAAAGGGTAGGGACCAACGGCAGAGGTTTAATCTGCCCATGAGTTTCATGGAATAAAAAAATTAGAGCTCCATCGAGTCACGGATGCCCATGGAACCCCCAACCTCTCACTTCACAGAGCAGCACCCTCTCCAACCCAGCTACCGTGCATCGCTGCAGGGAAAATAAGGCCCCTGTCACACTGGGACACCCAAAGCTTGGCCAAGCTGATGTGCCGCCTCATTCGTCTGTGAAAAGGGTAATTTGGGGCTATATGTTGTCAGATGGCCAGCCTCACAAGCTCGCCCAAGTTTCGAGAGTGGCGGCCAACTCTCAAAAAGCAATGGCAGGAGTCCAAGAGATATGAGTTGAGCTCTGCCCGTCAGAGCAAGAAGCGGGGAGACCACCATCTGGGCTGCGAGGGTTGGCTGTTTACCTTTTGTGTCATGGCCTGTTGAGACACGAACTGGGTGCCCACCCTGCAAATCAGAGATGGGCAGGCGGCCCAGTGTGACAGGGGCCTAAGGCCACAGACATATTAACCTGCCCTGAGTAACCAAACAATATGGACATCTCCAATGAGAGATAAAATACAACAAACGGGGCACAGAGTCCCTACTACCTGAAGTAAAAATACAAAATAGGCCTACAAAAATACTAATGAATTCCAAAACAGCACTGCAGGCCCTAATGGGAAAAGGGAAAATGTTATAGGTGGGTAATGGCGCTGTAATATACATAGGCCATGGAACTTAAATGAAATACCCAGTAGAACCCATACAGTTGCACATGAGCCAACAGTCAGAGCTACTGAACTGAAAACCTTGACAATAAGGGAACTAGCATTTACAGGCACACCAATGCAGGCCTCATGACACTCATTGCAAAGACAATAGTCTAGGCATATGATATCTGCAGCAATAGCAGCCATCTTTACAATCAACCCGCTTTCTCACAACCATTCAATGACGGTCTTGCTTACACACTGCAAAAACTCCACTCCAAACTGACAGTGCATGCACGAATGATTTTGCTATTCCATTGGGCCTGAGATCACCTCAGAGGACCACAAAATTTAAGCT
Source organism: Adiantum capillus-veneris (assembly GCF_014529385.1). Taxonomy (NCBI): domain Eukaryota; kingdom Viridiplantae; phylum Streptophyta; class Polypodiopsida; order Polypodiales; family Pteridaceae; genus Adiantum; species Adiantum capillus-veneris. The sequence goes on along the minus strand of NC_140933.1, from coordinate 5,019,021 downwards.
TGATGTTGTAATCAGACAGACTTTGTAGTGCAAATTAAGGAAGAGCCATTCTCAACCCTAACATGACTCAAGAGAGAAGCGGACATCACGCACAGTACGTTCTTAGGAAAGTATAGAATTCACACAGGCCAATTTTTACAGCAATCAGAGGCAGAAGTCAGAGGTAAGGCTACAGCAGAATCAGAAATCATCTTTTACGAAAAGTATTGCCGAATTCATGTTGTTGAAGTCATTCCTCAGAAATACATTAAACAAGTAAAATATGCTCAAGAAGCAAAATTGGAACAAAACCTCATCTTGTGTACTACCTAACGAGCATACAACAGAAGAGGCACTTGGCCTCCTGGCACGCATGCACACCACAAAATTTAGCAGCATGTCAGCACCAAAGTATCCTAGAGTTGGATTCAACACTTCAGCACGAGCTCAAAAGATTCTTTGAGGCTTCCCCATAGTCGACTTCAAATACAAAACTCGCACCTGCAATAAATGAAGTCACCAGCATGCTTAGACGCTTCGACAGACAAGCACATCACTTAAGAGAGTGTAATCATGTCATCAGACTTACATTTTGCCAGTTCTTCTTCAAGAGGGATACGAGAAAGTTCACGCTCAGCTGCACATTCTGAAAAAGCTGCTTTTCCTCCATTTCAAGGTTTCCCACAGCAACACCCATGCACAGCACCTTCTTCAGCTGAAATTTAACAGTGGCCTTCGTCTCATTTAATTTCCCCTCCAATGACTCTTGGTGAGAGACGAGAGTAGGGAATTTCCCCGCCTTGTTCAAACCAGGACCCAGGAGACGAGGAATCTGCTTAATGACAGCTTCAGAGGCCAAAAAGGCATGATACTTCTTTGCCAGCTTCTTCACAAGCTTCTTATTCTTATTCATTTTCTTCAGCGCATCGACATCCATACAATCCAGGCCAATCTTCTCCGCCTAGTGAAAAAATGAAGCAAGCCAAAAATCAGAACATTCTCTCATTCAATGTTGCATGCAGAGCCACCTATTATAATCATTGAACATTTCCATATTGTGTGTTTATATTCTCAAGAATCCCTTACTATTGTAGGTTTGCAATTTTCTCATAAATTTGAACTTTTGATTAAGCTATTTTATACAGCAGCATTCAATTAGTACAGCTTCAATTCAAGCCTAAGACATCAGGCCTGGCCGAAGTTACAGCACTACTTCTATTACAGATCATCAGTACTTCAATCGTTGAGTATATAATCTAAACAAAACGTTGTTGAAAAGGAAGTATCCCGGGTAAGGTAGGCCTGTGGATGGTCCCTAACTTTCATCGACGATGATCAACAAGCTTAATCCTTTGAAACTTAGAGAGATGTGGGCATGGATGCAAGGAAAACATAACCTATCTACAGGCATATGTGGAAAACAGTTGACAGAACGTTGTCCATAGCATAAACAATAAAGCACAAGATTACATGCACATTCTCTGCTTTTCAATAGCCTACAAAAGCAACTGCAGGATCAACTCGAGCAAATAATAAGGGCCTAGCACTCACCTCTTCCACATGCTGGGCATCTCCTAGCATGCACACTTTCATCTTGGGTCGCGGGATGTGTGCGAGCTTAACTGACCCGCTGAAACGCTTGTCCTTTTGAGGGTCATAGTTCTTCAACCCAATCTGAAGCTCAACCGTCTCCACAAACTTTCTCTTCTTCTCCTTCGATTCCGACACGAGCTGCGTGATGGCTTCTCTCAGCACATCGCTCTGAAGCTTGCTGTAGATAGCAGAAAAACAATATTGGCATCATAAAAATGGCTGCTAGAATCCCGATCGGCTAACAGAAGACCGAAAAGCAGGAGAGCAGTCGAACCAGCCCAAATTCAACTGCAGCCTTGAGAGGCTTTCCAGAGATCAACCCATCTCCTCCCTCACATAAGGAGGGACGCCCACAGAAGAGCATTTCATATGACTCAGGAATCCTCACCTCATGATTGCTTTGCTCCTTCCGCTCCCTCCCGCGACTGTGCTGTGGGCGAGAAAGAACCTGCTCAATACGAACCTTAAAGATATAAAACCCTAAGGGCGCTTACACATGAAAGGGCCGCCGGCCATTTTTACACAAAATGCCCCACGAAGTTTCAGAGCTGCGTCCCACTGAACCGGTTGCAGGACCAAAGGCAAGCCCCCAATACAAATGATGCTTTACACCATTTGCCCGTTAGAAGTTTTGTTGGCACTGCTTGCTTGTAGGGAGTGGTATAGGTGTAAATCCTGCCCAATTTTGGTGCACCTTCCCAATGCTCTCTCTCTCTCTCTCTCTCTCTCTCTCTCTCTCTCTCTCTCTCTCTCTCTCTTTCTTTGTGGTAGATTTGTTACACCATTTCCCTCTTGAATAACAAGTCTTGAGTTCAACTCTCGTCCTCGGATAGATCTTTAAGGTCTCTTGGGATAGTTTCCTATGATGTTAAAATACTCTTCTTCTTGTCGAGCATGCAAAACAAGTATAAGCCTTCTCAAATGAAAAGGCACTTGCTTTGATTTTTGGTGCGACAACATTGGCGGGTTGGAGGTTTCATGCTCTCCAAGTGGGAAGTAGAGGCCACGCCGATAATCAATAATAGGATAAAATACTAAACAGGCTTTCTTCAACCACTCACACACATCTAGCTAGAGTGATTTGATAGCTACATTGCATTGAATTGGAGTTGAGTCTAGTGAAGGTTGAAAGTTCAAGCTAAACAATTACATCTTTATCTTTAAATATTCAATCCAAAAAAACACATGTTGTGTCATAATAATAAATATCTAATTCTCCTAAAAGATTTTCTCATGTTAAACTGATCATTTAATATGGGAAAGTGCCAGGGGAGAAAAAGCTAGAATATTGGTTAAGCTAGCAGACCGGCCATAGTAGGGATCCAAAGGAGGGAAAATATGGATCCAAAGGGGGGGGGGCATCTGCAGAAGAACCATGTGCAACAATGGGCTAAAAAGACCCTAAGGTTCAGCCCATTAAGACTTCCAAAATGCTAAGGTTCCAAAATTCAAAGGTTGTGTCCAAAGGTCAACCTTAAGGGAATAGGAAGGTTCAGCCCATTAAGACTTCCAAAATGCTAAGGTTCCAAAATTCAAAGGTTGTGTCCGAAGGTCAACCTTAAGGGAATTGGATGCTTTGTGTGTGACCAAAAAAGTCTTTGAATATCCCTACATAGGAGGGGGCGAGCCTAGCAAGTAGGGGATGAGAGAGACGGCCACACACACACACACAAGCTCCCTTTACACAAAGGGAATGAGGGACACATGTCAGCTCCCTAGGCCAGATGCCCACAAGGTGTACCCAATTCCTATTGGATGACCCTTGAAGTGGACCAATGAGAATTAGGCTAGAGTAAATTTAGCCTAATTAATTTTAAAACACTTAATAAAAAGAACCAATGAAAATTAAGTCTCCTGGATGATTATTGGACAGCCCGTGAAGGGGTCCGATAGGAATTGAGCAGCCCAATGGGCTACTTAATTCCTATTGGTCATAATGGGGAAAGGTCCAATGGGGATTTAATTCATTTAAATCAATTAAGTTTAATTGATTAAAAGGGGAAAGGGGGACACATGTCAGAAGGCTATCACTTATGTTGCTTAATAGCCATCAGCTTGACGTGGGGAGGTCCAATGGGGAGCCTGCAAGAGCAAATAGCAAGAGGGCTCGCCCAAGAGAGAGAGGGGGCTGATTTTTGCAAGGCATTATCACACACACACTCACACAATCTCATGTGTGAAGAAAGAGAAGACTATCTCTTCCCAAGCTTTAATGGAGAGCTCATCACCTACTCCAAGCTTGTGAGATAGAAGCCTACATCGACACACTCTTGGCTTGTGGATGCAAATCCAACCAAGAGCCAAGCTTCAATGCATGCTCATCTCCTCTATCAAGCTAATTACTAAGCTAAAGCTATGCTAATATGAGTGATTATGTGAGGAGATGTACATCTTTCTTGTAAGATACTCCTTCTTCCTCTCAATCTACTCTCATACCCTGCTAGCTCTCACCATCTTCGAAGGTGTGTGAGGTCTTGGGTCTGAGAACAGGGATAATTAAAGTTGTGTTTACTAAGTGTTTTGCTTAGTGCATGAAGCTTTCATCTTCATTGCACTAGCTAGTCTTGAAGGAACACAAAGAATTGCATTGTACAATGTCTCTCTTGATGGGAGAAACCATAATACAAAGCCTTTTGGAGGGGGGACCGGCTCCATGCAAATCCGGTCCTCAACTGTTGTCAATAGCTTAATTTCTCTCTCTTTTGAAAGTATTTTTGATGCTATCTAACTAGGTGTTATGCTTTTTGTTGCTCTCTCCACCCAAGCACTCTTGTAATTCTCATTAGGAATCTATTCTAATGAAATGCCCACTATGTTCATGCTAATTTCCGCTACACACAAGTTTTTAGGCCATTAAATGTTACATTGGTATCATAGCACAAGGTTTCTCTTTTCTTGTTCAAGAAGGGAGGTCCTCAAGCTAGCTATAAATGGTTGGTATTATTAATTGCCTGTGAGTAAGTAGAATAGGGATTTTTCAGCCTTGCAGTGCGCCTGCCTTTGTGCAGTTAACGGGGCATCATCGTCGAGAGCTATGGTCTTAATAGTGGAATTCTACGGGGCTTGCCTACGGCTTAACCACTATTGAGCTATTAGAAGCTTGACAGGAGCCGGTGCTGTTTTGGTGTCGAAAGACCCTCTCTTCTATTCCTTGCAATTAATGGTATTCGAGCCGCAGGTACAGTAGCTTGAGTGCTTTTTCTAAAGGGGTAAAGAGGAGTAGCAACTAGGGCTTGAAGTGCCAAAGTACACCTAAAAATTTTACACCTAAAAGTTGTTAGAATGGCTGACAATAGTAAAGAGAGTGAAATTAATGTTGATAACTTTGATTTTGCTCATGAGCAAGCTACTAATGATGCTTCAATGCTCGTTAACTATCTTGTTTCTAGGCTTCAACAAGCCATGGGCAATCCATCTCTCCAAAGTGAAGTGCAACGGCAACTCCGTGCTCATGGGATTCTCCAAGCTCATCACCATGACGAGAGAACACCTAGGAAGCCTCCTTGTGAGACTCCCAAAAGAGGTCTCTCTCCAATTCGGGAAGAAGAAGAGAATCCATACGAAGGGCTCAAGAATTTACTTCTTGATGATGCATCTCCTTCCCAAAGGAGAACTCAAGAGCCTCCACCAAAGGAACAAGAAAGAAGTGAGTCTCCCGCCACCTCGGCAGAGATGGCTCCACGAAGACGGCGGGCTAAACGGTCTCCATCACCACCAAAGCGGAGAAGACCATCACACTCTTCTCCACGCCATAATTCAAAGAGGGATGATAAAAAGCAAGAGAAGAAAAAGGCGAGAAAGAGGACACCCTCTTCTCCATCTTCTTCATCCTCTTCCTCTTATGAAAGTGATGGTAAAGACGACGAAGATCAAGACAAGAAAAAGGCGAGAAAGAGGTCACCCTCTTCTCCACCTTCTTCAAATTCTTCACCTTCTGAAGAAAGTGATGGTGCAACCTTTGAACCATCAAAAAGAAGAGGCCATAGGAAATCCTATGCCGCATGGAAGAGGTCATCCAAGCTGAAGAAGTTCAAAGAGGGAGGGAAGAGCATCTCTTTCCTTACCTATGATGGCACCTTTGGTGCTACGGACAAAGTCTTGGCCTTTATCCAGCAATTTGATGCGGCGTTTGGAGATGAGGGCTTCACAGAGTCCTCTAAGCTACGCCATGTAGTTATGAACTTTCAAAAGTCCGCCAGGCAATGGTGGTCTAGCCTACGAGCCAACGGTGAAGCTCCACGAACATGGAAAGCTTTAAGAGCTTCCATTATGAAGCAGTTTTTGGCCACCGATGCCAAAGACAAAGTACTCGCCGAATGGCGAAGCCTAAAGCTCTCTCCCTATGAATCCATCCACAAATATGTAGACAAGTTTTGGGACCTACAACTCAAAGCCACTGTCTTCAAAAAGTTGGATTTTGGAGAGCAAAAGCAACAATTTTGTGCGGGCTTAACCGAAGAAATGGCAGAGTATGTCAACTCCCAAAGGCCACGTACCATATCGGCGGTAATACACCATACTATGGTGGCCTCTCGAATCAATTTCCAAACGGGGGCTAAAAGAAATAATAAACCCACAGAAAACAAGGGTTCCAACGAGCCTAAGGGGAAGGACAATGTCCAAAAGTCTCCTAAGGGCAACTCCAACAAAGCTAAAGAGAAGGGAGTTTACAAAGCTAAGAACAAAATCTCTCCTGAAGAGCTTGAGCGTTATCGCAAGGATAACCGGTGTTTCAAGTGCGGAGAACAAGGGCATGCGTACCGCGCTTGTCCCCAAAAGAACAACCGCCAAGATCCTCCTAGAGCTTCCTTGGTTGAAATCCAAGAGGAGGAGACTCACCAAACTCATCACAAAGGATCTCCTCTATGCCATGCTTGGGGAAAGGTAAGAGAACATGATGCTTTTATTCTCTTTGACCCTGGTTCTACTCACAATTTTATATCTATAGAGTTGGCCACCAAGCTAGGCATACAATCCTACGAGATGGGAGATGTCCTACCCGCAGACAGTGCCTTCAAGGGGCAAGAAGCTTCAATCACTCCCTTAATCGGGAAATTGAGGCTTCATGTCCAAGGCTATGTGGACAAAGAGGACTTCTTTATCTCTCCTCTCAAGCATGAGGATGTAATCCTAGGGGCACCATGGTTTGACCGCCTGGCTGCCGATGTTAAATTTCCTGAAAGGAGAATCTCCTTTAAGTTCAGGGAAAAAGACATGTATATAGATGCTAAGTGTAATGGAATTTGCCTATTCAATTTGAGAGTAGCGGAATTTAATCAGAGTACTTTCAAGAAATGATTTTGTGAGCATAGCGGGTAGACATAATTGAAGATAGCAACATAATCATAGCAATTAGTTAACTTGGCATAGACAATACTTTTGCAAGAGAGAGAATTTAGAGAACATGACAACAGTTGAGGACCGGATTTATGTGGAGCCGGTCCCCCCTCCAATAGGCATTTGTATTATGATTTCTCCCATAAAGAGAGACTTGTTACAATACAGTCTTTGTGTTCCTTGTGACCTAGGTGATGCCATGAAGATGGACGGCTTCATGCATCACAAACATAACATAAACTTGAAGAAAGCTTTAACTATCCCAAGCCTCAGTCCCAAGACCTCAAACACCTTCGAAGGTGGAGAGAGCTAGCAGGGAATGAGGGTAGGGAAGAGGAAGAAGAAACATTTCGTAGGAGAAAGAATTAGTTCCTCACTTATCATACTCTTGTTGCTAGCATACATAATAGCATAGTAATGAAGAAGAAGGAGATGGCAAGCTTAAGCATTGAAGCATGGCTCTTGGTTGGATTTGCACTCCATAGCCAAGAGTGTTGGTGTAGGCTCTCAACCTCTACTTGCTTGGAGAAGGAGAGGGAGCTCTTGCACTTTGCATAGTACACAATGAGAGTGCTTGTGAGTGTGTGTGGGTGAGTATACCCCCTAAGCACCCCCCTAGCTTGCTTGGGTCGACCCCCCCTTGTAGCTCATGCTTGAAGCTCATTGGACCCCTCTAGGCCTAGCCAATCACAAGCAGAAGCCATAACAAGCAACAGGGATAGGCTTGGGACAAGTGTCCCCCTTTCCCCTTTGAGAGAGAGGACTTGATAAATGAAAAAACAATTAGATAATTCAAGTAATTTATCATTGGACCCCTCTGAAGCCTAGCCAATAGGCTTCAAGCAACACATGAAGGTAACATGGGTAGGGACCTGACATGTGTCCTTGCTGCCTCTTCAAGCTGGGGCTTCCCTTGTGAGTGTGAGTGTGTGTTCTCTCTCTAATCCCTAGGAAAAGGGCTCGCCCCCCCCTCTTGTAGGGATGCTTTTGACTTTAGGAGCTCAAGCACCTTAGTCATCAAGCATGACAAAGCACTTGGACTAGGGGGTATTCCCACAAGCATCTCAGGCAAGCATGTCAAGGCACCTCAAGCACCTTAATCAAGCAGCAAGTCAAGCCCCTCAAGCATGGAGTAAGTCAAGCACCTCAAGTACCTTAATCAAGCACCTCAAGCAGGACAAACACCTCGAGCTTGGGCCGGGTTCCCACCTCAAGCTCAGCCCTAGCTTACCTAAGGTCAAAGGACTTTTACACACATTATTGGAGGTCTTCAATGAAGCTAACCCTAAGGTCTTATGCTCCATTGGTTAGCCTTGCTCTTGATAGACCATCTCCCATTTGGGCCCCTTTACTATTGGCCCCGTGTTGAGATAGATCTATAAGCACATATCTATATCTTAACACTTGTTCCCGTTTATTCTCCCACATTAAGTGATCAAATTTAATATGAGAAAATCATTTGGGTTGGTTAGATATTAGATTTTATGACACTAAGGAAATGGGTAACACTATCCCCATTGTACATACACCAGCTTTCAACAAGTCAATAAAGAGCTCTATTTCCGTGTACATGATTTTTTGTTAAAGATTCTCAAAATGAACGTAATGCTTTAACAAAAGAAAATAAAAGCAACCAAAAGGAATTAGAGTTATCCAATTTTCTCAAGGGGTTTTAAGATGTTTTTATTGACGACATCCCTTGTGAGCTACCTCCTAAACGAGGTAATGATGACCATGCAATTGAACTTCTTCCAGGAAGTTCACCGCCTAACAAACCTCCTTATAGAGTTTCTCAAGCTCAACAAGAGGAGATTATGCAGCAAGTGCATGAGTTAGTTGAGAAGGGCATGGTTAGGCCTAGCTCATCTCCATTTTGCTCACCTGTGCTATTAGTGCAAAAGAAAGACGGCACATACCGTATGTGTGTCGACTATAGAGCACTAAATAGGATCACTATCAAGAATAGGTTTCCCGTTCCACGGGTAGAAGACCTATTTGATAAGCTACAAGGATCGACCTACTTCAGTAGGATTGACCTAAAAAGTGGCTATCATCAAATAAGGATAGTTGATCAAGACATTGTAAAGACCGCATTTCACACCACATTTGGTCTTTACAAATACATTGTCATGCCTTTTGGCTTGACCAATGCACCAGCCACATTCAATCGCTTGATGGAGAAGCTGTTCAGGCCTCATCGAACCTTCACTGGAGTGTTCTTTGATGATATTATCATCTACTCTAATTCATTAGACGAACACAAGCAACACCTCTAGGTAATATTTCAAGTTTTAAGAGAGAATAAACTTTATGTTAATCGAAAGAAAAATGAAATTTTCTTGCAAGAGATTCAGTATTTAGGTCACATTATCTCTCAAGATGGCATCCAAATGGATCCATCAAAGTTAGAGGTAATAAAAGGATGGCCTAAACCAAGGAATCTTCATGAACTAAGAAGCTTTATAGGTATGTGTGCATACTATAGACGCTTCATAGAAAAGTTCTCACAAATTGCGGGACCATTACATGACCTAACAAAGAAAAGCGTTAGGTATACATGGTCTACTAAGGAGAACAATGCTTTCAAAAAGCTTATCTCTCAACCCGTGCTTACACTACCGGAGCTCTCAAAACCATTTGAGGTCCAATGTGATGCTTTTGGTGATTGCCTTGGAGCTGTTTTGCTCCAAGAAGGGCACGTCATAGGCTATGAGAGTCGAAGGCTCGACCCTGTTGAGCAAGCTCTAGGCATATACGAAAAGGAACTCCTTGCAGTTCTACACGCCTTAGACTCATGGAAGCACTATTTATTGGTGATTCCTTTCATTCTACGAACGGATCACCAAAGTCTTAAGTACTTCATGACGCAGACCAAGTTCTCCGACAAACAAATGAGGTGGGCAAATTTCCTTTCGCAATTTCATTTTCATATTGCTCACATTGCTGGCAAGCATAATCAAGTAGCTGATGCACTCTCAAGACAGCCGAGAGTGAATGCGGTTTCCATAGCAACTCACAATGATCTATCTTTAATGATATATGAGTACACTATTGATCCTGATTTTAGAGATGTGATTTCAGCCCTTGCATTAGGGAAGAAAGAAGAACCATTTACTTTACAAGATGGTTATCTTCTCTATGGCAATAGACTATGCGTTACTAACTCACTACGTGAGAAAGTAATGTATGAATCTCATGCTCCACCATATGCGGGGCATAGAGGGATTCAGTCTACCTTAAAGGGAATTGAAACATATTTCTATTGGCCTACCATGAAAGTGAACATACAAGAGTATGTTTCTAAATGTGTGGTATGCCAAAAGACAAAATTTGATAGAGGGAAGCAACTTGGATTGCTTCAACCCTTGCCAATTCCTAATTCACCATGGGAGAGCATATCCATGGATTTTATCTTTGGATTGCCTAAGTCTATCCATGGGAATACGGGAATATGGACGATAGTAGACAGGTTCAGTAAACAAGCTCATTTTATACCTGTCAAAAAGACTATCAAAGCCCATCAAATGGCAACCCTCTTCATTTCACAAATTTTCAAGTACCATGGCTTGCCAATGTCTATAGTGTCGGATAGAGATCCTAGAATGACCATTAATTTATGGAAGGGTCTCTTTGAGAATTTAGGAACAAGGCTAAACTTCTCTTCGGCCTATCATCCACAGACGGATGGCCAAAGTGAAATCGCTAACCTAACAATTCTCGATCTACTAAAAGCCTATGTAACGGAAGTAGATCAAAGATCCCAATGGGAGAAGTACTTACCCTTAGTGGAGTATGCTTACAATAACACTGTACATACTTCCACGGGAAAGGCACCTTTCGAGGTAATTGAGGGAAGATCAAAAAGTCCCTTGCTACTTAAGGTACATGGGAAGATCTTCGCTGCAGATGAGTATAACCGAGACCTACAAGAATATTTTCAAAAGATTAAGGATGCTATCTCTATCTCACAGCAAAGGCAAAAGGCTGCTGCTGACAAGCACAAAAGAACCCAAGCCTTTAAAGAAAACGATTGGGTCTTGTTAAAGTTTCCCAAGGCTCGATTAAGACACACGACGAGCAAGAATCTTACGGGCCACCAAAAGTACTATGCTAAACTAGCAAAAAGGTACTATGGTCCCTTTCAGATTCTTAGGCCAATCAATGAGATGGCCTATCAACTCAAGTTGCCCAATCATTGGCTCATACACAATGCTTTCCATGTGAGCCTATTAAAGCCTTACAAAGGAGAGCCACCTCAAGAACCAACTATTGAAGACCCACCGGAGATCGAGGACCAAGAGGAGGTGTTGCAGCCCGAGTCCATTCTCCGACATGAAGACAAGGTATTAAGAGGCGGTAAGACTATCCGACGATATCTTATTAAGTTTAAGAATTATCCTTTTGAAGATGCTAGATGGATGCAAGGCATACAATTAAAGGATAACCTAAACCTTGTCAATGCTTACAATGCTTCCCAAGAGTAAGCAAATGTACAAAATGTTAAAAATGAACAAAGTTTCTTGTCTTATAAGACTCTCTTTTTCTTTATTGTGCACAAAAATGAAGTAGTATGCATGCTTAGATCAAGTTTGCGGAGACGACGACTCCCAAACACCAAGTAGAGCTTGTCACTCTACTATGGAAGACTGATAGGACTAATGTGCAGACATGCTTGCGGCAGCCTCAGGCTCTCAAGCGCCAAATGGACTAGTCATCCATTGTGGAATGATGTCGTAGGGTAACATAGGGATCCTCTACCCGCTAAGAAAAGGACTCATGAATATGCTTTATCTTCTCTACACCATAGTCGAGGACAACTATGATTTCAAGAGGGAGGTAATGTCATAATAATCAATATCTAATTCTCCTAAATGATTTTCTCATGTTAAACTGATCATTTAATATGGGGAAGTGCCAGGGGAGAAAAAGCTAGAATATTGGTTAAGCTAGCAGACCGGCTACAGTAGGGATCCAAAGGAGGGAAAATAGGGATCCAAAGGGGGGGGGGGGCATCTGCAGAAGAACCATGTGCAACAATGGGCTAAAAAGACCCTAAGGTTCAGCCCATTAAGACTTCCAAAATGCTAAGGTTCCAAAATTCAAAGGTTGTGTCCAAAGGTCAACCTTAAGGGAATTGGATGCTTTGTGTGTGACCAAAAAAGTCTTTGAATATCCCTACATAGGAGGGGGCGAGCCTAGCAAGTAGGGGATGAGAGAGACGGCCACACACACACACACACAAGCTCCCTTTACACAAAGGGAATGAGGGACACATGTCAGCTCTCTAGGCCAGATGCCCACAAGGTGTACCCAATTCCTATTGGATGACCCTTGAAGTGGACCAATGAGAATTAGGCTAGAGTAAATTTAGCCTAATTAATTTTAAAACACTTAATAAAAAGAACCAATGAAAATTAAGTCTCCTGGATTATTATTGGACAGCCCGTGAAGGGGTCCAATAGGAATTGAGCAGCCCAATGGGCTACTTAATTACTATTGGTAAGAATGGGGAAAGGTCCAATGGGGATTTAATTCGTTTAAATCAATTAAGTTTAATTGATTAAAAGGGGAAAGGGGGACACATGTCAGAAGGCTATCACTTATGCTGCTTAATAGCCATCAGCTTGACATGGGGAGGTCCAATGGGGAGCCTGCAAGAGCAAATAGCAAGAGGGCTCGCCCAAGAGAGAGAGGGGGCTGATTTTTGCAAGGCATTATCACACACACACTCACACAATCTCATGTGTGAAGAAAGAGAAGACTATCTCTTCCCAAGCTTTAATGGAGAGCTCATCACCTACTCCAAGCTTGTGAGATAGAAGCCTACATCGACACACTCTTGGCTTGTGGATGCAAATCCAACCAAGAGCCAAGCTTCAATGCATGCTCATCTCCTCTATCAAGCTAATTACTAAGCTAAAGCTATGCTAATATGAGTGATTATGTGAGGAGATGTACATCTTTCTTGTAAGATACTCCTTCTTCCTCTCAATCTACTCTCATACCCTGCTAGCTCTCACCATCTTCGAAGGTGTGTGAGGTCTTGGGTCTGAGAACGGGGATAATTAAAGTTGTGTTTACTAAGTGTTTTGCTTAGTGCATGCAGCTTTCATCTTCATTGCACTAGCTAGTCTTGAAGGAACACAAAGAATTGCATTGTACAATGTCTCTCTTGATGGGAGAAACCATAATACAAAGCCTTTTGGAGGGGGGACCGGCTCCATGCAAATCCGGTCCTCAACTGTTGTCAATAGCTTAATTTCTCTCTCTTTTGAAAGTATTGTTGATGCTATCTAACGAGGTGTTATGCTTTTTGTTGCTCTCTCCACCCAAGCACTCTTGTAATTCTCATTAGGAATCTATTCTAATGAAATGCCCACTATGTTCATGCTAATTTCCGCTACACACAAGTTAAATGTTACATGTTGAAGGTTTTCTTTATTTCTAAGAGCACTATTGTTGTGTCTAAGAATGTGCTCCCTAGTTTATGGTTGTGTCACTGCAAGCCAATTTGAGTGTTTTTTTCAAAATGATAAAAGAGTTTGATAATTCTTGTAGATTGATTTTTTAAATTATGTCTAGCATGCTTATGTCTTGGGAGGGAGGATTGAGAGAGAGAGAGAGAGAGAGAGAGAGAGAGAGAGAGAGAGAGAGAGAGAGAGAGAGAGAGAGCAAATGTGTTTCCTCGTCTTAGCGTTCTTTTGACCTAATAGTGTTTCCGGTACTATGATCATAGTATTTTAATTTTAAAAATGTATACCTCGCTACAAACTACAAGAAGGGTTAAATATTTGTCAAGTTTGGTGTTTCTAACCATATCTCGCTTGATTATTCTTTCACATGTGTTGTTCCAATTTTGTTTCCAAAAATAAAAAAGCAAAAATATGTAAGTTTCCTTGCATGGGAGAGTCCACTTTTTCCCATATATGTGGAAATGCAACATCTATATGGCAACATAAAGTTTAAAGTGCAGCCAATTACTGTGCTATAATTTGTACATAAAGAATTTAAAGAAATTTATTGATTCTCCTATCTAGATTTCACTTGTCATAGACTAACGCAAGGTTGTGTCATGTCTTTGTTCTATGCCACCATATCATTTTTTTGGATGCCATATTTCAATTTGCACTTCTGAAGCTTTCTACAAATCAAGAGCTTTCAAACACCAATGGCCATGAGTTGGAATTGAGCTGCATTTTTCCAAAAGTTAGCCCAAGATTTTATGATTAGAACTTTACAATAGTGGAAAAACAAGGCCTTGCTTGCTATGTTGCTCACCCTATTCACCATCCATATAGTAAAAGCATTCACAGATCGTGATACTTTTGGCATTAACTGTTATGAATTTGTGAATTAAATAATGGTTTTTATTTTTAATCCACTTCAGATATTCTGTTGGTGAGAATTATGATCTAATGTGTGATGTGTGTTGGCAGATGAGTAGATGTGAATACAAGGACTCATTCACTTCATGCGGACTCTACTTCTTTTTTTTTGCCATACTCACAATTGTGAGTTGAGAGAATGTATATTAACTCGAAAAGAATACAATTGCCCACAAGCACTACATGTGCCTTGGGGGGACTAGGGTTCCAACAGAGGCTTGTACACGAGTAAAGAGATACTACCAATGGTTACAAACCTACCCTCTTGAGTGTTCCAGGCAGCTCAATGCATGAGTCCAATCTTCATCCTTATTCACTGACCCTCTTCTAGCTCCAACACCATGGATGATCTCAGTGCTCATGTGCACAATATCATCAAAACAAGCTATCGCCAGCTTGGCCTCAAATACCCGAAGATTCTTAGACTTCCAAACTTGGTTCAGGTAGCAAAATGTAGTAGTTTGGGTGCACACCAAAATGGCATGGATTTGGGATTCATGCCCTCCCAAGATCAGATCATTAGTAAAGAAAATTGTCTTCCAAGTTCTCCATACCCATTTGCATACCTTAGCGGGCAATCCCTGTGAAGTAGGGCACATGATGAATAGGTGAAGGGGGTATTTGTAGGCTCACCTACAGCCAGATCAGGTGTCAAAGTCGAGCTTTCTAGTGCGTACTTTAATACCAATAGGCAAGGCTCCCCATAGCACCTTCTAGATGCATATCTTCATGTATTTTGGCCATTGAGTCTCCTAAATGTCCTTAACACTCTTTTGCTAGTGCTCTTCAGACCAGTTTTTTGTCCAGATTTTTGTGAGTGGGACAAAGCCACTTTGTATATCAGCACATTATAGGAATTCAGAGTCTTGGGAAGCACGAACACTCTATCCTTCGGCCAATCCCAGGATCTCCAACCAATTTCTGATCCATTAATAGGTGGAAGTGAGGCTGCAGGCACTTCTAAGAGTCCCAAATATGGGAGGGTTTAGAAATTCATTTGTTGTTTGCAAGGCGTGCAACTTCCCTTCAGAAGGGTCCCAAGGAACCCTTCTCAAGTTTTGAGAGCTAGGGGGGCCAATTGAGAGAGGAATCCTTGAAGTATTTGGAACTCTCCCCCCCCATTCCAAGATAGAAGCTGCTCTGTTGCACTTTCGTGCTAGCTCCCTTGTGTAGCCTCCAAGCTTCAGGAGTGTCCAAAAGGGCGCCAGAATCTTGTCCTACACTGTGGAATTCTTCCAAGCGCTCAAGCTTTGCTTCCTTAATCATATGTCGTGCAAACTCTATGTCTACAATAAAGATCAAAGTCTCTTGGGAGTCTATTTAGGTCTTAGTTCATAGGAACCCACGTCTCTGAAAAATCAGCAAGCTTTAGATCCAAGGAAACAAGTCGAGCACCAAGTTGTGCTTGTTGCTCAATGGGAAACTTTGAGGCGACACCCCCAGTCCCCCAATCAATAGTGCATTTGGTGGCTATCATCCACGTGTGTCCTAGGTTTATATTACCCTCCATAGTTCCAGTAGGCATGACCAAAAAGTCTTGAGCTACAATTCCATTGTCATAACTGACAGAAGTGTGCCAGATTCCAAAAACCGTAGTTTTTTTCTTGTTGACACCCTTGACTTGGATAATACTCTCAGATAGAGGTGGCTTCCCTAACTGACACCACACCCCATACGATAGCAGATTATATTTAGCACCCGTGTCCAATAAGGCGTTATATAGCACTTTTCCATAGGCACTATTTAACTCAATAGGGTATCGTAGAGGTGTGTCAGAGTCCAACCAATCCTCTTCGATTTCCACGTGGAATGCATTTGTGACTCCAAGGTTAGCCTCTCGTTTTTGTTTTATACGTTGTTGTCGCTCCTTAGCCTCAGCTTGAGCTTGTATCTTGTTTAACTCGGTTTGTGGTTTGGCGGCCTTCTTTTGATGAATGGCCCGTAGTTCTTCTTGGCTTAAAGGATCATAATATCTTTTGAATTTACTCCCATTGAGGAATCCAATGGTTTCAACTCCATCAAGAGTTTCCACACGAAGGGTACCTTGTGGGGTAATTTCACATACTCTATATGGTCCTTTACCAGCATATTTCAACTTTTTCTTCTCTTTACGTACTCCATACATAAGGACTTTATCACCAACTTTGATGTCCTTGTCCTTCACATGGCGATCAAACCACTTCTTTCTCCTATCCTTTTCCACAAGAGCATTTTGCACAGCCAACTGTCTCTCTTTGTCTAGTTTTTCTAAGATATACAAACGCTCGGTTAAGGGGTTACCATTCCATCCTTCTTGCGAAGCTACCCTAAGACTAGGAATGACAAACTCCCAAGGCATAATCGCTTCTTGGCCGTATACCATTTTGAATGGCGTACAATTAATAGCCACTTTATAAGCAGTACGATAAGCCCATGGAGCAGATGTCAACTTCAAATCCCAATCAGTGCGATGAGCTTCTACCGTCTTGGTTAAAATAGAGATTAGAGTCTTGTTGGTGCTCTCGGCTTGTCCATTAGCTTGCGGGTAATAAGGTGTAGACTTATGGTGGGATATCATAAAGGTCGTGGTAAGCTCTCTTATTACCTCATTTATAAAATGGGTACCATTATCACTAACAATTTCAAAAGGGAAACCAAATCTTGTGATAATGTTCTCAAAAAGAAACTTAGCTGTTGTCCTCGCGTCAGCTTTTTGTGAAGCCTTAGCTTCAGCCCACTTTGTTACATAGTCCGTAGCAACTAGAATATATTGAGATTGAGTGTTACGAGCTGCGGGACTAATTGGACCTACAAAGTCTAAGCCCCATTTTTCAAATGGTTGGGTTACTTTAATAGGGTGTAAGGGCATTTTGTCTTTGCGCTGTGTGGTCTTGTAACGTTGGCACTCATCACACCCTTTTGTAAAAAGTGATGCATCCTTAAATAAAGTTGGCCACCAATAGCCTGATTGCAGCACCTTTCTAGCAGTCAGGTCTCGTGAAAAATGTCCTCCTGCTATGCCCATATGTGCTTCTTGCAAGATATACAAATATTCATCCTCGCGGACACAACGCCTAAGAATATCGTCCTTGCCTAGTCTATACAGAGTTCCGGCAATTAAACAATAGGGTTCACATTCTTTTACTAGCCTTCGAGCGATATCCTTACGAAGTTCCTTGGGTGGAAAACCATTAACTAAAAAGTTAACAATGTTCTCACTCCATTCAGGCATAGTCTCAACTATGAATAGGGAAGTATCGGGTAATTCATCATCAACTCCTGTAGGGGCTTCACCATTGGGTATGCGAGACAAATGATCAGCCATGACGTGCCTTTTACCGGGTCTCAATACAATCGTGAAATCAAACTCCAGAAGAATTAACAACCATCGTGTGATTCTTCCTGTGGAGCATGGCTTGTTTACTAGATACAGCAACGCTTGATGATCCACATAAAATACAAACTTGTTTGCCAGAAGGTAGTAGCGAAATTTCTTTACTGCATAAACCATTGCTAAACCTTCTCGCTCTGTAGTGGTGTAGTTCCTTTCAGCATCGTTCAATTCACGGCTTGCAAAGCTAATGGGATAGTCCAATTTATGTTCTCCTGGTTGAGTGAGAACACACCCAATAGCAAAGTTTGATGCATCAATATGCACATGGAAAATGACATCCCAGTTAGGTGTCCTTAAAATCGGAGCACTTGCTAGTGTTTTCT
Source organism: Adiantum capillus-veneris (assembly GCF_014529385.1). Lineage (NCBI taxonomy): Eukaryota > Viridiplantae > Streptophyta > Polypodiopsida > Polypodiales > Pteridaceae > Adiantum > Adiantum capillus-veneris. The sequence continues at coordinate 5,001,031 of NC_140933.1, read as the reverse complement.
TCAATTGTTCATAGGCCTGGTCACACTCTTCAGTCCATTTAAATTCAATGAGAAGCTTGTACAAAGGACGTGCTATCTCAGCGAAAAATAAAATAAATCGTCGATAATAACCCACGTGTCCCATGAACCTTTGAACTCCCTTGTAATTGGTTGGTGGTGGTAACTCTAGAATCACTTTAATTTTGCTCTCATCGGTTGAGATACCATTCTTAGATACTATATGCCCTAAAATAACTCCATGCTTGACCCAAAATTGGCATTTGAACGGGTTCAATGAGATACGATATAACCTACACTTTTCAAACACCTTCCGCAAACATGATAGATGTTCTTTCCAAGAAGAGTAAACACAAAGGTCGTCTAAGAAAGCTTCACAAAACTCTCTCAAATATTCTTTAAAAGCAGTGTTTATTAATCGTTGGAACGTAGCAGGGGCATTTGTTAAGCCAAAAGCCATCACACGAAATGCAAACACGCCAAATTCTACGATGAAGGCAGTTTTAGCTTGGTCTTCTAGCGCTATCGTGATTTGGTTGTAGCCTGAGTACCCATCTAGAAAGCTATAAGCTTCCTTGCCTGCAACTCTTTCGAGTACGTGTTCGGAATATGGTAGGGGGTAATGGTCTCTTCTAGTAGCTGCATTAACTTTTTTGAGGTCCACGCACACCCTGAGTTTCCCATTCTTTTTTGGCACGATAACTATTGGAGACACCCATTCAGAGTGTTCAATAGGATATCTGAACCCACATTTGATAAGCTTTTCTAGTTCTTCTTGAATGATCCTTGCGTACTTAGGATTCATCGGGTAGGGTCTTTGTTGTACGAGCTTCGCAGTGCTAATCATAGGGATTGTATGTTGGACCACAGAAGGTGGAACACCTTTCATATCATGGTATGTCCAATCGAATATGTCCTTGAATTCCTTGAGAAGCTCTTTGAGGACCGCCTCTTCAACTTCTGTGAGGTCTTGGGCAATAAAAACAGGTTTTGATTCTTCACCGGGGTCGGCTAATTCTATTTCTTTAACTATTGCCGGACCATCATAGATTCCATTATTCCCATCGATAGGTATTCTTTGGGCTTTTGTGTACACAACCTTTGCTTCCCCTGTGGTGTAAGATTTGAAATGTTCTGGTGCAGGATGCAAGTCTGTGGATTCTGGTTGTGCTTTGGTTTGTGCTTCCATTTCTGCTTTCTTGTGTTGTCGAGCTAACTCTTGGTTTTGACGCCTCCTTGCAGTGCGGCTCAACTTTGGCTTGTCTATGATCTCTAATTGGGCTATGTCATGGGGTCGTGGTCTACACCACATAACATTTTGGAGATATTCACCCCAATCGTCTACCAATTTTCGATGAGCATCACATGCTCCTATATAACTGAGCCATTCTGTTGAGGATCTCTTCTTTTTTATCCTAGCACGTACATTGGCTCGATATCGACGCCTCTTAAAGTTTTTCTTTTTCTTATTTGAGACCTCCTTTTGATTTGCATTTAGATCTGGCTCACTAAAGGAGTCCTCGTTGGTGTCCTCTTCACTCTCGGAGGAGCTATCATCGGTTGATGTGCTCGGTCCTTCCGAATGTTTTGACTCTGAACTTGCTCCACTCTCTAATTCATGAGATTCAGAATCCGTTTCACTCTGGGAGTCAGTGTCTGAGTCGTGTTGGTCAAAGTCTTCTATTGAGCTATCGGTGTCACTGTCAGATTGGTCTACAATTGCCTTGCCCTTAGAAGATGCATGTATGGCACTTATCATGTTCATAGGTGCAATTTGTGGTACCTCTTCCCCCTCTGGTGTGACCCAAGTGGTTCCTCTATTTCCCCAGGTATCTATGGTTGCAGCTAGGTGTACCCAGTCTACGTTGTTTGATTCCGTCATACCCGGTAACACATCCATGTAAGGAGAATCTTGGCCAATGTCTGTATCCTTCTCACAAGTGTAACAATATTGTAGTGGGGCCGAGTGAACTGTGGTGTCAGAGCGATGATCAATAATGGTTTTACTCCCTAAGGGGTGTACCTTACCAGTCACCAAATCCACTCTAAGGACAGAGTCTTGGAATTGCAAATAGACATGATTTTTAGACCAATCATGAACCATTTGTGCTTCCCTCATGAATGGTCGTCCTAAAATCATTTCATATGACATAAGGTGTTTAGAGAAATCCATTACAATGAACATATGTTGTACCTTGTGTCCTAAAACTTTGATCTTAAGATCCTTGAGCATCCCCATAGGTTTGGCTATGGTACCATTTGCCATCTTTACCACAGTGTTAGTAACACTGAGGTGGGGTTTTCCCATGGATTCCCAACAATCTTTTGTAACGATGCTAACTCCCGCACCACCATCAAGAATTCCCTTTATAGTTAATCCCTTGGTAGTGATGGGTAGGGTCGCATTAGACTCGTCGCCTTCAAAATACTGCCCTAATTTGTTAATGGGTACCTCGATCACAGACTCGTGTCCATCTAAGTCAAGTGATTGCACATGATTTTCCTCATCAATCATAATCGAGTCAGGCCTATTTGGTTGCGCAAACTGCGGTAATCCCGTTCGTAGCTCTCCGTTAAGGAATGCTTGAAGTGCAAGGAATAACTCAGGATCTCCATACAGCTTTGCTATGATCGTGGTTCGGACCTCAGAGGACATGAAGTCCACTAGTTTGGCAACATTCATTGGCATTTTGCAGGGTGTAGGTCCTTGACTAGGAACTGGTGAGGATGGAATCTCATATTCCTCGATGGGATCAGGTATTCCTTCGTTAAACATCCTTTCCAACAAGAAAGGTGTATGCTCACTTTCTGATGTCCCGTCCTCACTCCCTTCTTGGATGATACTAGATATGGCTAACGGTCTATGGTTCATGTGGGGTGGATGAACTTGCGTGGGAAACACTGTGTCATGAATTTTGACATGCATGGGTTCTGGTTCTAGTTTCCTTTGAGTCTCCTCCACTAAACCTCTTAGATGTTTCACCTGCTCAATCTCGTCTACTGGGTTTGGGTACGTCCCAATCTTCTTTTTACGATTCTTCCCTTTTTGCTTCTGCGGTTTATCTTGGGGGTCTTGGATTGGATTTGGAAACACTTGTGGTGTTTTCAGAGGCTCTTTATGGTTTTCTCTTATTCGGTTTTCATTTGGTTCCATGTTACGGTTTTCTTTGTCGGTCTTTCCCTTTGTGGTATTGGTTCTAGTCTCCATTGTCTCGATTGAATCTGAATCATCCTCGAGGTCATTCATATACACGGGGTCATCTCCTGTTCCTATGTTTGTTTTGGAACTTGGCTTTGAATTTCCCGTATTCTGCGACCTCTTCCTTCGTGTCTTCTTTTTCTTTGCTTGGATAACTAACGCGGTATCTCTCTCTTCGAGGATATGGCCTGGCCCTTGAAGCATGGACCGTGTAATCGCATAAGCGGGTGCGACGGGTGGTATTGGCGATGTCACACTAGCAATTTCGACCAAATTTAGGGGTGTGATTTTAAGCGCATTTGGGTTATAGGGGCATTGGGCAATCAAGTGATCTATGCCACAACGATTACATGTGAGTATTGGCATTGCAGACGTGCTCCCTTGATTCATTTGCATCTGTGCAGCATTTTTTTGCAGCCTAATAGGGCACTCCGCTGCCCGATGTGGTCCACCACACTCGTAGCATTGAAGAGGTGGCCTCCTAGCCTGGGTGTTGATATTTTGACCTCTGGATGCGAGAGCAGCAGCTTGATAAACCGGCTTGACTTGCCCCCAACAATCTTCCATGTAGTATATAGGACACTCTTCCAATGTATCAAGTCCGTAGGCAATACTAGTGTCTATTTCCTCCTCACAGCCATCTGCATAAGCATTAGATGGCTCGCAACCCACTTGGTTCATAGGGGCGACTCTTGGATGCGGGGGCTGTGGTCCTAGCACAGGAGGTGGTAGCGGTGTAGCTTGTACAACATTTTGAGATCTAGGGACCATGTGTTGCGGTAGTTGCTCAACAGGTGGAGCAGGCATCAATACAGGAGCTCGAGGTGCGTCCGTCCAGGCTACAGGTGGTCTATTTTACATCATACGTTTGATCATTAAACAATCCTTAGCTTGGTGACCATACCTACCACATGCATTGCAAGTTCCATTAAATTTTACTCTAAACGTAGGGCACTCACTAGTGCTATGTGGACCTAAGCAAATGGAACACCATTGTTGCTCCCTTCTTGGATACATGTGACTATTTTGAGGGGGTCGATTATCCTTAAGAGACTCTTGGATTGCCTTGGTGAGGTCTGTCAAGAATGTCTCAAATACCTTTGGCTCATTGGCAATGGGCTTTGCAGTCATGGGTTCATACTCAATGGCTTGTGAGCTAGTGGATCTCGTGTCAGTAGACACCCTCATGCCTGCTATTATCAAGTTGTCCTCTAATTGGATTGCATTGGCAGTGACATCTTCCCAGGTTGTGATAGCTCTAATCACTAGTCCATTATAGATTCCTTCATTCCTCAACCCTCGAATGAATCGATCAAGCAGTTGGTTATTGTTGAAGCGCTCATTTACAGGGCAGCGAGAGTTTAAGTGCTTTAGACGACTAATGAAGTCCCTTACTGACTCTCCTTCCTTACGTTCGGCCTTCTGTAGCTGAGATGCTACACCCCAAAGCACACCTTCTCGTATGTACTCCTTTAGAAACAACCTTCGAAGGGTAGGGTAGATTGTTTTCTCGTCCACCCTTAGGGTTCTATACCAATCTCCAGCCTTCCCACTTAATGTCAAGCTTAAGGCATTGCACTTATGTAGTTCGTTGCGTTCCCCTAAGGAATCACATACTTGTTCAAACACTTCAATGTGTTTTCTAGCATCTTCGTCCCCATTGAATTTTTGCATGAGTTTGGCAATTTGTACTGCCTTACTTCTAGGCTCTCTATCAGATGCATGACGCATATTTTCCGCGATAGATCGACCTATGGTTTGAGCAAACGCTGCCAAGTCACCTATGTGAGGAGGCAGGGCCGGTGGAGGTACTCTTGGAATCATATGTGGGAGAGGGACGGGTACCGGTCTTGGCATATGTGTGGATGATGCAGGATATGGAACATAACCGGGCACAGGTCCACTCGGATAAGGGCTAGGGAGCGGCACTCGAGGAGCATAAACAAGTGGTACAATTGGAGGTGTGGGGGCCATGTGTGCATAAGGGGCTAGAGGCACATACGGTCGAGGCCCCATATTAGGTACTACGACACTAGGTAGTGGCACTGCGCTAACCATAGATGTCATCGGTACATTCTCTGTCAGGCCTATCCCTGGAGTGAGCACTGTGTTTTCCTTAATAGAGGGTTGAGCCAAGTTAGGGAAGCTAAAGTTGTCGCTCGGAGGCTCAGATTGCATAGAGACCCCAGGTAAAATGACGTAAGATGGGTCCATGGGACTCATTAGAGGAGTCTCCATTTGTGATAGAGTAGGCTGTTGAGCCTTGCTCGTATCCAGAAATCTCATGGGGCCAGTTGAGAGTATATTTACCCCTCGGTTTTGCCTTTCTGATAGAATAATGCCATGGATAACATTACATATCATTTTCTGTTGATCTTCGATGCTCGTGGCACTAGAGGTGTTTTGTACAATCTCTATCCATCCTACATGGTAGGCGTGGCCAGAGTGTAGATCCGTCAACACCTCAGTGTAGAGGTCATATGTCCAATGATCATTAATGAACAATCCTTCTAGAGTCGATGTGTTAACGGTTTCTTGTGAGGTAGAAGCAATGCTGCTCCCCGTGGTTTTACTCGTCACCAACGGTACTCTAGAGGGAACTTCTGAAGGAGGCAGCTCAACAGGGCCTTCTTGGTAAGAAGTTGGCAGGATATCCACATGGACACTAATTGGGGGTGTGGGGTCCACGTGCGATGTGAAAGGAGAGTCCACTTTCCCACCCCCTTCGTGTGCTTCATTTGCATCAGGTTCCGAGCGAGTAGCTCTACCTAATGTTTCCATGAAACGGCTAAACATACTAGTACTAGGCTGTGGAGCTTCGGGAGGTGCATGGCCTTCTCTCTCAGTGTTTTGGGTAGGGTATGCTTCCATGATTTCTGAGTCGGAGGAGGAATCACTAGCGGCTATTTTAGGGTCTTGGGTGGTGCTACCTTGTGTCCCCGCTGAGGGTCTAGAGCCTATCGTGGATGGGTAATGGGTGTCCGTATGAACAGAGGCACCCTCAATATGCTCGTGTTCTAGCACCCGCCCAGAGCGTAAGTGCATGTGCTTTTGATACCCTCAGGTGTCAAAAAGCTGCTCTAGGAGGCCTTGTGACTAGTTTTTTGCGTGTTTTTTGTTTGTTTTTTTGCTAGATTTTTTAGAGGGTGTCGTGGAATGGGCCGTGTGATAGCTCGAAACGAGCGTATCGCTAGGAGGGACGCGCTGTGCTTTACAGCCCACCGTTTGGTTCTATTTTGCTCCAGAAAATCCCGAAACAGTCTTTTCCTAGCTGGGGAACTAGGCTCCAAATAGCAAGTCTAAGGGTGCAAGCGGGAAGAGAAGGGAGGAGAGTGGAGGACTTGCCCCACATGCTCTCATTCCCTCTTGAGGGGGTAGGGTATATATATAAGAGTGAGTCAAGTATATATCATAAGACTGAGGGCTTGGGCTTGGGCTTGGGAAAATGATCCCGATCCCGATCAAAATTTTAGTGGTCCCCCCAGTCCCTCACGCTTAAATATTTTCGATTTTTTCCCGCCCGTTTTTATAACCTCCCCCTCACTCACGTTTTTATTTTACGAATTTTTTAAATTATTTTTTTGACAATTTTTTTTAAATTTTTATTTTTATTTTTATTTTTATTTTTATTTTTATTTTTATTTTTATTTTTATTTTTTTATTTATTTTTGGATATTATTTGGTACGCGTTTTGGTGCGCGTTGACCTCACCTAACTATTTACTGTCCCACCTACCTACTGACCTGCTAATCAATGATTCACCTAATTACTAACCTGCTTAATTAACTAGCTGTGCGCCTAACTGTGCACAAACCAGAAAACACAGAAAATGCAGAAAATTGAAACTTGACAGAACTGTGCAGTGCAAACTAGAAAATGCAGAAAACGCAGAAACGCAAGAAATGCTAACTGTGTGAGCTGAAATCTGAGCTTAATAGAACTAGCAAAACAGAGCTTAACAGAACACAGAAAACTTGAATGCAGTCAACAACATTCTGTCTTTCTCTAGTGTTTTTGCATAACAACAATAATCAAACTTAAGCCGTGCCTTTCCTACATAAAAAATAGCTTCAATACAATTTACAGGTCGCCATTGGAGCTTCACGCGCAGCAGCTCCCCGGCAACGGCGCCAAAAATGTCAAGGCTAGGGACTTGCTACGCGCCGTGTGCGAGCCACAAAGGCTCCTAGCACACAGTCATACAACAGACAAGCTCACAAGGAAGAATGGTGTGTCACTCACCTTCCTGCGTAGTTATGAAGGATTCCCGCGCCGCGAAGAAGAGGGAGACGCCGCTACGCCGCGCTCAACCGCCTCGCCGTCGTCGTGCCGCCGCAACGCTCGATCACACACACACTCTCACACTCTCTCTCACACATACACACACACACACAAGGAGATGGTGAAGGAGAAGGTGGAGATGGAGCAAGAGCGGCCTCTATTGCACAATGAGAGAATGAGTAAAAATTAGGTTTAGTGGCTTTTATATGAGCTCACCCCATTCACACTTGGGCGCCCATACTTAGCCAACTAACTCCTTGAATATTCCAGTTAGAGTGCGCCTGTCATCGGCGATCACCCTTACCCTGTTCCTATTGGTCCGACAAGCCCGGTACCTGACTCTAAACAATACAACGTTTATAGATCATAGGGTGTCCGTGTGCCGTGAGGGTTAACATGATGATAGGGTGTCCGTGTGCCGTGAGGGTTAACACTAGCTTTACGGCCCTTCAAGTCCGTTTGAGTAGTAAACCATTTGATACTCTCATTGTCAAAATCTACTTCAAACTTGGCACCATATAAATAGTGTCGCCACTTTCGTAAAGCGTGAGCTATGGCATAGAGCTCTCTCTCATAGACATAATAATTCTGTCGAGCTCTATCTAATTTTTTACTTTCAAAGGAGGCTATAGGTCTTCCCTTCTGGAGCAGTACCGCACCAATTGCTTTATCACTAGCATCATTCTCTACCACAAACAGCTTAAGTGGGTCAACGATTGCTAGGATGGGAGCAGTGGCTATAGCTACCTTGAGCTGTTCAAAACTGCGTTTTTGGGCTTCTTCGCAAGAAAAGGTCTTACCTTGTGCTTTAAGTTGATCCGTCATAAGAACAATGATTTTGGCATTGTCATAATAACTAATATCTAATTCTCCTATATGATTTTCTCATGTTAAATTGATCATTTAATATGGGGAAGTACCAGGGGAGAAAAAGCTACAATATTGGTTAAGCTGGCAGACCGGCCATAGTAGGGATCCAAAGGAGGGAAAATAGGGATCCAACGGGGGGGCCATCTACAAAAGAACAATGTGCATTAATGGGCTTCAAAGACCCTAAGGTTTAGCCCATTAAGGCTTCCAATGTAAAGTCCAATGGTCAAACCTTAAGAAATTGGATGCCTTTGTGAAGACCTAAAAAGTCTTTGCAAATCCCTAGATAGGAGGGGGCGAGCCCTTTTAGTAGGGGATGAGAGAGAACACACACACACACACACACCCTCACAAGCTCCCTTTACACAAAGGGAATAGGGGACACATGTCAACTCCCTGGGCCAGTTGCCCCCAAGATGCATTCAATTCCTATTGGATGGCCATAGAGGTGGACCAACGAGAATTAGGCTAGAGTAATTTAGTTTAATTCATTTTAAAACACTTGATAAAAGAACCAATAGAAATTAAGCTCTCTAGAAGACTATTGGACAGTCTCCCAAGGGGTCCAATGAGCATTCAGCAGCCCAGTGGCTTGCCTCATTTCTATTGGCCAAAAGAAAAAGGGGTCCAATGAGAGTTTAATTAAATACCTAAGCTCTCTCACAAAAGGGGAAAGAGGGACACATGTCAAAAGGCTATCATTTATGCTTCTCATTTATCATTGGCTAAGCTTTGCAGGATCCAATGGGGTGCCAGCATGAGTAAAATGCAAGAGGGGCGACCAAGAGAGAGGGGGGAACTGATTTTGGCAAGGCATTATCACACACACACTCACACAATCTCATGTGTGAATCAAGAAGACTCTCTCCTTCTCTGCTACAGTCGGAAGCCTGGCTGCCCTGCAAAATACTAGAAAATAGCACATAGCAAGACATAAACGACTAAATCTACGTACCTGCCGACTCGCGTAGAACATAACCACGACGTATGCAAACAGAGAGAGATAGAGAGCGAGATAGCACGTGCAGGTGCACCTCCTAGAGCGGAGTGCTACGTCGACACGGCGAGAGAGAAGAGAGGAGAGGAGAGAAGAGCAACGCAAACACTGGGTGCAATCTCCCCCTGTGCAAGAGTGAGCATTTCCCTCTTGCACGTATTTATTTATAGATTTCTTGAATGCCCAAAAATGAGTACACACTGGCCGGCCGGTCATAAATGGACAAATCTCATAAAGAGTACTTGAATAATCAAATATACATAATATATAATATCCTTCTGCATAATCCATTATCTGCTAATGCTTTTGCCACCTGTCAGCTGCAATAAATGGATAAATATCAATTCCATAACATACCTCTCCGTTGGAAAGCAACTGTCCTCAGTTGCAAATATAAGAAATCTGCAAACGATACTTGTAAAAAAATGATTAGAAATTTGTGTCAAAAAATAGCATATAGTAAAATGAATGACACTAAACAACATTGCTTATGCCTGGCGTCATCCACATACTATCTATTCTAGTGTCCCATACCACTAGAATAAGTAGTATATGTCATACCCTGATGAATCAGGATATCATTGGTCACACTCATAATTCAATAATCATTTCTCATCAATCTCAAATCCAATTTCATAAATACTGTCATAACAGAAAAGCATCGACATATACCAATTCCCAATCGAAATCCAAATCCAAAATATCTTTCATTTTCTATACCCGAGTAACAAAATCCTACCAGTTACAGTGGTGGCCAGCCATTGCAGCATGATTTTGTGATTGGTGTTGCCTAAACCGGCGAATCTGCATTTGATATAAGTTCAAAAAGCGTGAATTTGTAGTTTGTTGTTGTGCTGCCTAATTCGGTGAATCTGCACTAGATGAGCATTGACACACTGCCTAAATCGGCGGATCTGTGTGTTTGTGACCAATGGACTAGACAAGGCATAAAGGAGAAAATAAAAATAGTTACTATGTTGACATTGCAGTGCAGTATATCAAGGCAGCTACAAATTGTTGTGCACTATCCCAAAACACCGTGGCTCACATGAGTAGCTGCAGGGCTTATTGACAAATCATCTTTACAAAAAATACTTGTAGTACAATTAGAAGCCATAATCGGAGCATTTGATGGAGTATTCAGTGAGCAGATAATGTAGAGAAATGAAATTTAAAAATAGGAGTGATGAATGTGAGATTCCATTTTATAAGTATTAGTGATGACATGAGAGATGTTGGGTTGCCTAATCTATAAAAGATTGTCGGTAAAGCAATTATGAAAAGGGGAGTGAGGTTAATGTACATACCTTGAGGATACACTGCATCAAAATTATACGAGCCAGTGTGTTTGTGGAGAGAGATACAATCGTAACTTGCATTTGAGGCGTGTCAAACAGATTTGTAGAAGCTAAGGAGAACTGCAACTATCAAACTTGCACCATAGTATAATTAACAATTCCAAAATATGTTAATTTTGTGTTAGTAATTTGAAATAAAATAAAAGACTATGTTGTCTGTTGAGAATTTGATTCAAGATTAGTGTGCGATCACATATTTAGTACATACAGTGTTAGCACTTTGATTCAACAATCGCAAAATAAATCAAATGAAGCTGGAACACAAATTGAAAGTTAGCCATAGCCCTGCGAAAATGAAAATGTGAGAAAATGTTGTAGTCCTAACGAAATTGCACAGATAGACAAAAACACGAACAAGGCAAAAAAAAGAAAAAAATAAAAACAAAAATGTAGGTAAGGAGATCTAATTGGATTTTATAGTGCAATGTGGGGCATGACCTTCGGTGCATTTGGATTATTCGGACATTGGGCAATCTGTCAGGACACCGGTAAGGCCGGACTAGACAAGGGCAAGGCAGTGTGGAAAGGGAGTCCAACTAGAGCAAAGGGCCAGGGGCCATGCTATATACTAGGTGGTTGGGTGGTAGACTCCTAGGTTCTAGTTCCCCTTGTCTAACATTGGTATCAAGAGCTTGGTTCTTTTCTTGGGAAAGGCACAGCCGTGGAGGAGGGGAGCCACACAAACATGCATGAGCAACTTGCATGTCAGGGTCAAGGGACCGTGGAGCACCTCTCCTGTGAGGAGGATGACAAGCCAAAATCCGTGGGCAACTCCCCTTGCAAGGAGAAGCCGTCGAGGTGGGACTTGCACAAAACCCAACCCTTACGGGCTCTACGGCATCGCACTGGGCGGGGGAGTATTTCTCGACCCAGGGCCGAAGCCCCTTGCGCAACACAGTGACCGCCATGGCCTCATCTCCTCCCTCGTGCACTACTATAAGCGGCCATAGCCGATGAGCTTGGTTCTTACACATTGAACGGGCGCCCAAACCTTTTTTTTCAAGTACAAGGGACGGTACCCACAATGGGGTACCCCCCCTCCCTTGTGTGCGGATTCGGCAAGGCTCGGAAAGGCACGGCATCTCGACACGGTCGGCAAAAACTTCGACACACCAATTCTCTACGTATTACTGGTAGAAGTTTGGAAATTTAAGCAAAGCATTCCGACGGGAGTTCAAAGTACCATTATCTTTCAAAATCAATTAACGGTTGCAAGCATAATTGATTCGGCTACCAAGGAATTGAGGAATTCCCTATATGGCGGACATTTCGGATCGATTTCCACCGGCATACTATCAACTTTGATGAAATTAGCAAGGCTAATTACACTTTGCAAGTACTCTCAATCTCAGGTATTTTTTTGACTATTCCTTGCATCGCACTATGTCGCCAAGGATTCAAATATCAATATGACTTTTGATTTTGAGCAAAGTACGCCTGATCCTGCCCATGATGACCCGCGCCTGGATCCTCTCAAGGAGAATACCCGCGACTCTACGGCAGGTGATGACACTTATGAATTGCTCGATATTCAAGAATTTCATGCACTTTAGACACGTATGTCAGTCATGGATGAAAATTTCAAAGCTTTAAATGCAAATGTTACTAAACTATCCACATTAGTGATTCAATTAATGCAACAATAGTCCAAGGTTCCTGCTCTGCTGCTGACACGCACATGCATGAGCATGTTGCTGCACAAGGGCAAGGCCCTTCTAATCCAAAGCAAGGCCCAACTGCTGATACTTTGCACACTCCACAGCAAAAGAGGTGGATGAATTGTTGAAAAACATCAAACCGCCGATTTTTAAGGGAGAAGACCGAGACCGCAATAAGGATGCAGTGAATATCTTTCTCAGCAAGTGGGATGGAATTCACGCCTTACCGCGTACTCCGAACGCAGTCAGAGCTGTGCAAACGAGCTTAACTCTGGAAGGCAAGGCCTACAAATGGTGGATGTCTCTCAAGGAGAAGAATATCATACCACAGAGTTGGGCAGCTTTTGAAGCTATGTTTAGCAAAGAATTTTTGCCTACAAATGAGGCAGATCGGAATTGGAAGGCTTGGGATAGATGTTCCATGCGCCAATACCCATCATTGCTTGAATATATATCTCACTATCGGGATGTTATCCTCAAGTTGGAAGGCTTAGATAAATTTCAACAAGTACGAGGATTTATACATGGTCTGACACCAAAGCTTAAGAAGTACGTCAAGACCCAAGACCCTAAAACACTTGAGGAAGCCATAGGGAAAGCACATATTCATGATGATCCACATGAAAAGAAAGCACATAATATTCACGTGCCTGCTAATACACATGGTAATACACGCACTCAGTATGGGCACAATAAAAGAAAATTTATGGTAGCCAATCCAGATGCATCTAAAAAACCCAAGGGGTCCAGAGGTCCTCTCTCTCCTGAGGACTTTGATAAAGCTAAGAAAGAGAAATTATGTTTTCAATATTTAGGAAGCGGTCATGGCAAAAAGGATTGTCCCAAGGGAAAATCTGCTTCTCATGGCAAGGAGAAAGCAGTGCACACGGTGCAACTGCTACCTCTTGAGTCTTCCTCACAATTCTCTACAGTGGAAGTAACACACACAGAGGTGGTACATGAATGCTGTCTCACAGCTTTCATGTGGCAACAAACCTTTGGACCACATGAGTTAGTATGTATTCAAGGATCTCTGCAAGGCCAAAAGGTGCGCATCTTGGTAGATGACAGTGCTACTCACAATTTCATCAATTATGGATTGATGAAAAAACTCAAATTGCCTTAAACTCCGAGTACCCACCACTACAAGGTAGCAATGATGAATGGACATGATACCGAAATCTGGGATACTCAATGCCGAGCTGTTCCGTTGGAAGTACAAGGTTACTCCACATGCTTGGATTTTCACGTTATGAACATGGAAAAGGTAGACGTGGTTCTTGATAGGGAGTGGTTGCATAGCCAAGGACCATCACTGAAGCGTAGCTATGAGCACAACAACTTGATGTTTGAATCCCACGACGCACATGTGTTGTTTTTAGGAGAGAAGGATGTACCTTCTTCACCATTGATTTGTATCACTGAGCTTATGCAACATGTTTCTAATAATGATATAGATCAAGTTTTCTTGTGTTACTCGATGTCTCATTTTCTTTCTAACATTGAATCTGTTGAACATTCCTCAACGCCGCATGCTTCTCTATCATCTCTTCCACCAATGGCTAATTCCAAACAAGCAAACATTGCTAGTGAGTTACAAAAATTATTAAAGGAATTTCAAGATGTTTTTCCTAATGATTTGCCACTAGGATTACTGCCGACACGATCGGTGCAACATAGCATCGATGTGGCTGCTGCTGCAGGCTGTAAACCTATCAGTAAACCGCCCTACCGTATGAGTTATTCTGAAGTTGCTGAGGTGGAACGTCAGCTTGCTGACTACCTTAGCAAAGGGTATATACAACCCAGTTCTTCACCATGGGCCTCTTCTATCCTATTAGTGAAGAAAAAAGACGGCAGTATGCGCATGTGCATAGACTACTGTGGCTTAAATGCGGTTACGGTTAAGAACAAATACCCATTGACCCGAGGAGATGAGTTGTTCGACAAGCTCACTTATGCTCGCATTTTTACGAAAATAGACTTACGGTCAAGATATCACCAAGTCCGTATTCGACTTGCTCATATGCCCAAAACTGCATTCCGAACATGGTTTGAACACTATGAGTTCTTGGTGATGCCCTTTGGGTTAACCAATGCGCCCGCAACATTCATGACACTTATGGATAGTGTCTTGAAGCCGTACTTGGGAAAATTTGTCATCGCTTTCCTTGATGACATTCTAGTCTACAGTGCTTCTGAAGAAGAACACTTACAACATCTTAGGCAGGTGTTCGAGTTGTTTTACGAACAAACAAATGATATGCCAAGGAATCTCAGTGTGATTTTTTGAAAGAAGTAATTCACTATTTAGGGCATGTTATTTCAGCTAATGGGCTATATATGGATCAATCCAAAGTGGATACCATCCGGAAATGGCCTTCTCCTAAAAATGTGGAAGAGTTATAGATTTTTTTGGGATTTGCAGGTTTTTACCGAAGGTTCATCAAAAACTATGCTAATATTGCTGTTCCCATGACGAATCAACTAAAAGGCAAAGGAAAAGCTTTTCAGTGGGGATCCGCTCAACAACACAGTTTCGATACGCTCAAGGATGCATTAGCTATAGCTCCCATACTAGCTATTGTAGATCCTCTGAAACCATTCGTTTTGGAAACGGATGCCAGTGATCGTACTATTGGAGCAATTTTGTTACAAGACGGACGGCCAATTGCATTTGAAAGCAAGAAGCTTGATGCAGCTCAATAGAACTACTCTGCTTATGAGCGCAAACTCTATGCAATAGTGTCTACCTTAAAAACATGGCAGCATTATCTGTATGGTTATCAGTTTGAAATTGTATTTGACCATGAAAGCATCAAATGGTCTACACAACAAACGGATTTGAAGGGTTGGAAAGCCAGGTGGGCCGAGATGTTTCAGGAATATGACGCCAAGCTTAGGTATCGTAAAGGTCAATACAATGTGGTGGCTGACGCTATAAGACGTATGCCAGAGATCAATTATTTCTTGTTCATGGAACTTTGTAGTGAATTTTTGGATTCTCTCAAAGGCAAATATGAGCATGATGAAGCATATTCCAAAGTGTGGAGCCATGTACAAATGAGGGATCCTTCTCACTCCAATGGTGGTAGTGTAACGTTAACCTCCACACCTAGTTCTCCTCTATCGAGTGATGAACTACAACGATGGAAGAATTTCACCATCGACAATGGTACCTACTCCATAAGGGGAGAGTTTGTGTACCGACGGACACAGACATTCGGCGCTAAATTCTTTATGAATGTCATGATAGTCCAAGTGCAGGGCACCTGGGTATTAGAAAAACTTATGCTCTCATACGACGATAGTTTTACTGGCCATGTATACATGGCTTTGTTCAAGCTTATGTCTTGCATTGCCAAAAATGTCAAGTTAACAAAGCAGAGCGCTTGAAAGCAGGAGGACTCTTACATCCTTTGGAGATTCCCAATGGAAAGTGGGAAAGCATCTCTATGGAATTTATTGTGGGTTTACCAACCACTGTACAAGGTCATGACTCGGTATGGGTGATTGTAGACCGATTGACTAAACTATGTAAGTTTATTCCAACCAAATCAACGGTTAAGACACCAGAACTAGCCAAGTTACTTCTGGAGGGCTGTGTTTAAACGATTGGCTACACAACTGAACCTCAGTACAATCAATCATCCAGAAACAGATGGT
Source organism: Adiantum capillus-veneris (assembly GCF_014529385.1). NCBI lineage: Eukaryota > Viridiplantae > Streptophyta > Polypodiopsida > Polypodiales > Pteridaceae > Adiantum > Adiantum capillus-veneris. Next base: position 4,985,005 of record NC_140933.1, on the reverse strand, counting down.
CAAACTAAACGAGTTAACCAAGTGCTAGAGGATATGCTAAGAGCATACGTCAGCAAAAAACAGTCAAACTGGGAAGAATATTTACCTATTCTCAGGTTTGCCTACAACAGTGCTAAGCATGTCACAACTAGATTTAGTCCTTTCATGCTCATGTATGGGTTTCAACATAGGTCACCTGTTATGGTGGGGTTGGCAACCAAAAAGCTCCAACAGGTTAAGGATTTTCTCCAAGACCACATGGATATGCTAAAACTCGCTCGTCAGAATGTCTGACAAGCACAGGATTGGTATAAGAAGTATGGATGAGAAATGTCGGCAAGTTACATTTGAGGAAGGGGAGGAAGTATTTTTACGTGTGCCAGAACATTCAAAAAATTCTGAAAACTGGGCCAACACCTAAATTATCTCCCTGATATTGTGGGCCTTTCAAAATACTCAAGCGAGTAGGTGATCGTGCCTACAAATTATTGCTACTTGCACATTCTCGTATTCATCCGGTGTTTCATGTAAGCCGTTTACGTAAGCGGTTACATGGGGACGACAATGTCATTGACCAACAAATTTTGGTTGATTTCATTGAACCTCCTACCTTACCGCATGAGCCTGAACGTGTTTTCGATTATCATGAGTTGCGTACACGTCATCATGTACGTCAACAAGCCTTAATCAAGTGGAAAGACAGACCTGAGGAAGGTGCCACTTGGGAAAACATTAGTGTTCTTAATAAGAAGTTTCCCACTTTTGTTTTCGAAGACAAAAACTTTTCTTAAGGGGGGAGTAATGTCCGGACATCGGCAAGGCCGGACTAGACAAGGGCTAGACCGGGCTAAGCAGTGTGGAAAGGGAGTCCAACTAGGGCAAAGGGCCAAGGGCCATGCTATATAGTGGGTGTTGGGTGGTGGACTCTTAGGTTCTAGTTCCCCTTATTTAACACAATCAAATGATCTATGCCACATCGATTACACATGAGTATTGGCATTGTAGACGTGCTCGCTTGATTGGTTTGCATTAGTGTGGCATTCTTTTGTAGCCTAATAGGACACTGGGCCACACGATGTGGACATCCACACTCATAGCATTGAAGAGGTGGTCTCTTGGCACTGTAATTGATATTATGGCCTCTTGTAGTAAGAGTAGCTACTTGATAGACATGTTTGACTTGTCCCCCAATAATCCTCCATGTAATGGACTTTCTTCAAGCGCAACAATTCCATAGGCAATATTAGGGTCTATATCTTCCTAACAACCTTCCAAAAAAGCAATAGATGACTCACAACCCACTTGATTCACAGAAGTGATTCTCGGATGTGGTGGTTGGGGTCCTAGCACTGGAGGTGGCAAGGGTTTTGTTTAAACAACATTTTGGACCCTAGGGACCATGTGTTGTGACATTTAGTGTGCAATGTGTTTCCTAAACCATACAGCCACTCCCGTCCTAAAACTACATCACCACGGTCCATGTTCATAACTTGAAATTCAAGGGTCATCGTATGATCTTGAATAATAAGCTCAACCCCTTGAACTACTGTGTCCCATACTTCTTTATCATTGCCAGACATCTGTTCGACCACATACTTGTAAGAGCAGGGAGTCTGTGTAAGCTTCAATTTCTTGACTAGCTTATAGTTCAGGAAGTTATGAGTTGCACCATCATCCACTAAAATTCGAATACGTTGTTCGTTAAGAGTGCCATGCATGTGAATCAACTCATGGGGGCCAAAGGTGGGCTACCACATAGAAGCAAGCACACAACACTTGTGCTTTTCTTCCATATGAAGAACCTCTACAACACAATATTTAGGAGATGAATCTAATGTGAGGCGTTGCACTGTGTGCATGGCCTTTTCTTTGCCTTGCAAAAGAGGACAATCCTTCTTGTTATGTTGGTCTGAAAGACATCTGAAACACAAATTGTGTTTCTTTGCACGCTCAGAATCAACAGTGTTGAGAGACCCACGTGGAGTATCTCGTGATTGCTTGGGCTTCTTAGCCTCTTGTGGGCGTGGAGAGGTAGATTGTCTCTTATTCCTCTTGGAACGTGTGGGAGATCTACCTCGCCATTGGCTCTTAGCCACATTGCTCTTAACAAATTTATTCTTACAGTAGGGAACGCTTCCCTTCTTCTATTGATCATCATCATATCTTTGGGCATGACTGATGGCTTCTTCCAAAGGTTTTGGATGTTGGGTCTTGACATGAAGATGATAGTCTTTGTCAAGACCCCTATTAAAACCCCGTATCTTTTGGAATTCATCTAGATCTTCTAGTTTTAATATGATTTCCCGATACTTTGAAAGGTACCGTATGAGAGAGAGGCCAGACATGCGGCATGCATCCCATGCTAACCAATCTTCTCTTCTTCATTAGAGTCCAAAAACTCTTTGGAGAAAGAAGCTTGAAACGCAGCCCAAGATGGAGGACGAGCATCTATTGGAAATGTCATCTACCACTTATAGGCCTTGCCTTTAAGAGATAGACTTGTTTCCACAACCGTCTTTATATCCGGGGTGTGTCTCAACCTATGAATATCACTCCATTTGTGTAAGAACGTATTGACCGCATCCTTGTTGTGCGATCACGCTCTTCCCCATGAAACTCAAGAATGGTGATATTCTTAAGCAATACATTGCTACCTTCTGCTTCTTCTGAAGCACTTGTCTCTTGGACTCCTTGAGTTGTGCGAGCTTGGTTTCTTGAACCGTGCCACTTGTGGCGTCTGAGCCATCTGTGAATTCATAAATTTCACAAGTAGCTCAGTAAGATTTATAACATTTGTATTGAGTGCATAAAGGTTGCATTCAAGTACGCTATGGCGATTTTCCAAAGTCTTGAAAGCAGTCATATCTATAAGACTATGATCTCCTAGATCATCATTGTCATATATATTAGTGTAGGCAACACCCGTGGTGCCCTGATTTTGATCTACGTGCTCAAAATCAAAAGTGTGCATAGGTGAGATATCCTCACTGGCCATGGCAAACACACACTAATGTAAAAAGAGAAAAAAACGTCAACTTGTACCTTGTAAAGCTTGAAGTCTTTGTGTTTTTTGTGCTCAGTGATTTGAGTCGCATGTAAACCTCGCCTTGTGAAAATTGTAGCGCTTCACATGTCGTTCGTCGTAAGAACACCTTCATGAATTCTTCATAAAAACTCGTCGTTTTTGTGAAGGCTTTTGTTCACTTTGAAGCTACCTTCTTGAGGAAAAAAGAATTTTTGGAGGAAAACTTGCCTTTCTCCAAGAAGTGAAAAGGAAGGGTGAAACTACTTCCTTGAAGTTTGAAGCTTTCCCTTTCCTTCTAGAGTTCTTGTCAACACAAGTATGCTATTTTTTCTCATTATACACAACAAGGCTCAATAGCTTGATGCTAGAGTGTTGGCCTCTTATCCTCATGAGGTGGGTTCAACCCTCCTTCATGCAAGGGTTGAGCGGGCCTTCCTACGCGGGTATCCAACGGCTCCAACGGAGCCTTTGGTGCCGTAGAGTTGTCGGTCAAGTTTGCTTTGGTCGCCTGCCTTAGTGGGCGTGGGTCGCTGTCTGCCTTTGCGTGTTGCGCACATAAACCTATGCCTGTCTTCTTTTTGCTACACAGTGGAGACGTTGTTGTATGCGTAATGTGGGAGAGAAGCAGTGCGTCGCATGCACATGCAACCCGCTTTTCCCCTTTTCCAAAAATAGCTCGAATACTAGTGAAAGGACAGTGGTAATGTGTGTGCTAGTCTCCACCCAACCGTTCTATCTTATAGCCTATCCCTAGCGTACACATTGTTCGGCCGTGCTGGTGGCCTTGCCTATAGGACCCATGTCCTTACACATTGCATGAGCACATTGGCTATTGATTACTCTTGAATAAAAATCTCAATAGATTTTGCAATTGACTCTTTAGTATTCCATACTTTCAATTTGAACATCTCTTAAACACCTTTCTAGTGGACAACCCTGTCATGTACTTCCATAAGTAACACATTCCTGTACCTCCATAGACACATTCATCTTTGGGTAAAAAGCTAACTATGTTATTTAAAATAAATTCTACATGGTTTCAAAGAGGTTTCTTACAAACTAAGAGCTAAATAGACTTTGGTCTTCATTGTGGATGTAAAGGTCGCTAGAAGTGAACGAGTCCTCTTATTCACACCTACTCATTTGCCAACACACATCAATCTCATACTACATTATCTCTCACCAGAAAAATCTTTGAAAAATAAAAACCATTATTTTTACCTTGATGTGATGAGTTCAAGGCAGGGGGTATATTCAAGACTTTGGAGAGAGCTTCTTTGTGTGATGTGCCAACGGTAGCCAATAGTGCCTTTGAGTGTCAATCGTATGCCAAGGTCTATACCTTGGTTGTCACCTGAGTTGTAAGGCCTAGGTGGGCTCACAAGAGTGCTACAGTAGGTGCTTGAGTCGGATGGGGGGTTCCCACATGCGGTCTATTGAGGTAGGCCTTCTCTTTTTGTTGTGTTTGTGCTCTGATAGTAATGTTGAGTGTCCCAATATGTAGACACATAATAGTTGCACACAGTTTTATAAAAATTTTTGATAAAAAGAGAGGTACATTCCATTAATTTAAAAAGTACTCATGGGATACTCACATACCTTTAAAACAAATTTATTAGTTCTATTAGTTCCAGGATTCATGTCCACCTAAAAGCGACCTCTACACTCTACCTTTTGTGCCTCCTCCCCAACCCTCTATGGCCCCCCTCCACAATCCCTCCAATAGCCCCATAACTAGCAATCTCCACTTGAATTCTCTCACCCCCATCAATGTCAGCGTAAATCCACAAGAACATTTAGAGAAATGCCTTCCCTAATTTTGGCACCGCTGTTCCAGGACACAAAATCGGTGATGCTACAATTCATCAACGAGGACATCCTTCCATCATCAAGAGAGAGGCCAATTGTGGAACTTCCACCATGGAGCCCTACACTTGCATGCACACACACACACACACACACACACACACACACACACACACACACACACGATGCTCGAATGCCAAATGAAGGGGGGGTTGCATGTACAAGTCCATGTTCCACATTTCCCACCATTCCCTTTACTCCCAAAAATAACATCACTTAATGATGCACTTTATTTTTACACTTAGGGTAAAAAGTAAACCACTTTATTTTAAATAGAGGTTGCTATAAAGGCTCTCGACAAGGCTATCTTAGCACAAAGATTTTCTCAGTTGTGTCGAGTGGGATCCTTTTACTTGCGTGCAAGGTATCTGTTGAAGATTCTTTGGCATTTTGGGAGCCATATTGGTGCATCCGACAAGATTCCAAATTCTAGGTTCTCATCTGATTATGTAATCATCTACATTTAGTTTTGGTTTGTGAATTCATCTTGTTATGAAGCTAAACTCAAACTTGTGTAATGATTACCACCCAAGGGGTATGTTTGAGCATATCAACAAGCATGGATTGATTATCATTACACCATGCATTTTATCAGACTTAGCAATCTCCATTCATCTACATGGATTTGCAAGCATATAATTAATTTTACAATTGCACATGCATATGAATTATGCATCTACAATATGCTTGAAATTTGCATAATTTGTTTTATACCTGCCATGACGCATTGTTATTTTGCAGTTTTCAAAACATATAAAGCAAGCATGGCTGATGTTGAGTTACAACAAGGCTGTAGGTCAATTGGGATGTTCTTAAATTGTTGTTTTCTATATACATAGATATGTAATTGTCTGATAGCTTTCATATGCTTGATACGTCTTTCTAACCTATTTAAAGCACACCTTGAACTTGTAATAGCAGAGATGTGGATTTCTTATGAAGCATATTCTCCAGATGCAGGAAGAGTTGGACGTAGTGTACAATTTTGAGGGAGATCTCACGTCCTGCCCAGAAAGTATATACGATATAATGAAGGACACGAGTCATGTTCCAGGGTTTGCACACGAAAAGCAAAAATGAATTTGATAAGTTGCAAGACCATTTTTGGCAATTAGCAGTCAATTACTTGAAATAGGTCATCCACTCTTGGGTCACGAGGGAGTATTCCAAATGATAACAATTGTTGAAGATGGAAATGCTTAGTTTCCACCACAAATAGTGGAGAAGTGTGAGCAAGATAACTTTTTGGATGGAACTGCAATGATGAATAGCTTATGTGAAATGGAGTCTCAAAGGGCAAAGTGCCATCACCTTTGCTTCAATTGTTGGGGATTACACCAGTGAAAGCATTGCCCATAGGAAAACTATAACTGTGGTCAAGTATGAGCTTAATGTTTTGGTGCATTGACACATTGGGTTTAGGATACCCATTTTGATACTATACATGCTTTGTTTTGGTCAACCTTGAATGTGTCTGTTTTTTCCTTTGTTACTATAGAGAATTGTACATTTTGGTGCTTGCTAACAACGAACAAATATAACATAATAAAAAGGTGACTAAATCAAAGGAGCTTAATTAATAGGAAAAGTGCCGTAATTAAGTGAATCTGGTACATTCACAACCACACACAAGGTAGGTGGGTCAACATGTGACTCATCTTTTTGCTACATCTCTATGAGAGAGAATCACATCTATTTTTGCAGGATATCATGAGAAGCAAGGCCTCTATATCATGCCAAGGCACTGTTCATTGACTTGAGATCAAGGGCAATGGCCGATAGGTTTGGGGCAATGGCAATAAGAGGATATAAGCTCACATTTTATGTTTGGCAATGTTGAATTGTGATGTATTTGTGCCAATAGAGTCTGTGCAAGGCACTTATGGTATCGGCTCAAACTATTGAGGGCGTCACTGTAGCCAAGGGCTTATCACTTGAGTTCTCTCATTTGCATGCATGGCATGCTGGTAAGATGGAATAAATTCCACCCATCATTGTTTTACGCTTTCGCTATACTCCGCCAAGGACAAGGTAAGATCTAGTTTGTTGAAGTTGTTGTAGGGGTTACCCATAGCTATGAACTTACTCAATAACGATTGTTAACCCTCACGGACACCCTTTCACCTTTGATGGATGCCTTATTATTTAATTGATTGAGTCATGGACGGGCTTGTTGGTCCAGTAGGTGTGTAGGTGATTGCTGATGAGAGGTGCACCATATATCTTATTTTTACAGTAGTTTTGCAACGAGCCACTGTGAGCGCCCATGTGTGAATGGGTCAAACTCTTATAGAAGGTGCATTTGACTTAAAAATCCTCATTCTTGGAGGTGCAAGCTAAGAAGTGCTCTTGCTCCATCTCTGTCTTCTCCTCTTGCGTGTGCTCACATGTGTATGTGTGTGTACGCTAGAGAGAGAGAGAGAGAGAGAGAGAGAGAGAGAGAGAGAGAGAGTGAGAGAGAGAGAGAGAGAGAGAGAGAGAGAGAGAGAGAGAGAGAGAGAGAGAGAGAGAGAGAGAGAGAGAGAGTGATTGACCATTGTGGCGCCATCGACGATGACGAGGCGATTGAGCACAGCATCAACGACAACTCCTTCTTCTTCGCAGCATAGGTTCCTTCACGACAGAAGCATTGAGCGGTGAGTGACACACCATTGTTTCGTTGAGCTTGCTAGGAATTTCTGGTTGTGTGCTTGTAGCCTTTTGAGGCTCACACACAGTGCACATGCAAGTTATCAGCCTGTGAAACATGCGGCAAAGCGCACATTTTTGGCACCGTTGCCGGGGACTACCTTGCACTAAGCTTGAGGAGCACTCAGTGCTACCTCAGGAAGCCTTCACGTATGCCATTTCTAGTTTTTTTGCTGAGTTGTGTAAGAATTGTTAAGTGGCTGTAATGTGCATTTTTAGCAGGTTTTGTTAGCTTCTGTTAGTGGCTGCAAGATGCGGTTTTAGCTGGTTTTTGTAAGCTCTATTAAGTGCTACATTGTACTTGTTTTTGTTAGATTTGTTAGATCTGTAATGTGCAGGTGTTAGCAGATCTGTTAGCTAGTGTGTAGAACAGTAATGTGTAGTAGATAGTGAGCAGTACAGTTAGACAGTGAGAAGGTTGACTGTCTGTGAGTGTGCAGTTCTGTGTTCGACAGTGTGTGAGCAGAGGTAATTAGTGGTAATTAGCTGTGTTAGCTGTAAGGAGGTTAGACAGAGCTGCTAGGAGCTGCTGTGTGTGCGCGTGAGCTCGTCGCCCATGCGGCAACATTATCCTTAGAAAATGTTTTTTTTGAAAAAAAGTTTTTTTAATTAAAAAAAATACGCTCGGAATATATTTAGACCAAAAAGAAAATTTGAAAAAAAAACTTATGTTAAAAGGAAGGATCGAGATCATTCCTCCAAGCCCAGGCCCAGGTCTTAGTCCTCAGTCTTATGATATACTATACACACTACTTTATATATAAATATTAGGACCTCAAGTGAAGGGAGGGCATGTGGACAAGTTCCTCAAGTCCTCCACCATCCCCTTCACACTGACCCTCTGGACTTACTAATTCTAGCCCTCTTTCCACCTAAGAAAATACTATTTTTAGGATTCTGAGGGGTTTACGTAATTGAATTGGAGGCTATAAAGCACGGCATGTCTCCCTAGCCAAGACGCTCATTTTGAGCTATCACATGCCATATTCTGTGACTTGGTTAGAAAAAAGGAAAAAAAAAAATCTAAAAATTTGGGTTGTAAACACCTAAAAAACTAGGTGAACGGCCTTCATGGGCACTTACCAACGCTTCTAGAGTGTTGAGGTCACATGCACCTACGCTCTGGTCGTGTGCTAGAGGGCGATCACATAGAGAGTGTCTTCGTTTACGCGAGCACTCAATATTCCTCCACCTTAGGCTCTAGGCCTCAGCGGGAACCCAAGGTAGTACCACTCAGGACCCAGATATTGCATCTAGTGACTCTTCCTCTGACTATGGCGTCATGGAAGGCTACCCAATGCCTAATCCTGATAGTTCAAGCCAAGACATGCATGCCATGGGCCCACAGTCCGGGCCGAGCGTGCTTAGCCACTTGAAGGAGACTTTTAGTAGAGCCACTCGCTCCGAACATGGAGCTAGCGATGTGAATGAAGGGGGTGGGGAAGGAAATTTTCCATTCGTGACTAACATAGACCCCATGCTCCCGGAGAGTGTGCATGTGAATACTCCATTCACTGCACCACCTGACTCTTCAGAGCTATTCCCCTCCGAGGTTATATTACTTGATGGTAGAAGCCTTGCCGATGTGCAAGAGGTTGAGCGTTATATCCTTGCAGCAAGGAAAAAGAAACTCGAAAGCTTACGCAACGTGGAGCAACGGGGAGAGCTTAAGGCAAAGGCCCCTATGTCAACATTCATGCTAGTCGAGCAATCGAGTGCTCCTAAATTACCGACCATTAAGAGTCAACCCATAGAGAGCCATATTGCATCTAGTGCAAGTGACACCCCTAGCACCTCAATCCTAGATGGAGCATTTCTAAACAAAAATTGGGAGTATGAACTACAAACGGAGACTTTAATCGACCTATACACACGTCACACATATCACATGGGTTGGTTAGATGTCCTACAATCCACAACGGGTGCTACTCTACAAGTGTGTATCAATCATATGCACATATAGGTCCTCGTACTCATATAGCTCCTACCCCTCCCATCGTTTCAACAACTTATGCTCCACAACCACAACATCCAAGCTCTTATTTCAATGGGGCCATACCGGTTAGCATTAGCATGTCACATCCGATGTTTGCTATGCCTAGGACTACACATATGAACTTTGGGCCTCCACATGGCACAACACCGTACCAAACTTGGAACCCAAGGGCTTCCTATACACCAAGCCCAATGCCAACCCCCATTCCACATGAAGTCCCGAGAGCGCCCGTCCCCACTATACCTGCTCGCTTAGGTGACTTGGCAACCTTTGCTCAAGCTATTGGTCAATCCATTGCTGAAAATATGCGTAACACATTGGATAGAGAGCCTAGAACTAAGGCAGTGCAAATAGCCAAGTTCACACAAAAAATTTAGTGGAGATGGGGACATGAGAAATCATATCAAAGTGTTTGAATAAATATGTGATTCCCTAGGAGAACACAATGACATGCATAAGAGTAATGCTTTAAGCTTGACCTGAGTGGAAAGGCTGGGGATTGGTATAGAACCCTAAGGGTGGAAGAAAAAATGATTTACCCTACTCTTAGGAGACTGTTCTTGAAAGAGTACATACGAGAGGGAGTACTTTCGGATGTAGCATCTCAGCTCCAAAAAGCCCAACAAGAGGAAGGGGAGTTTGTGAGAGACTTTATTAGTCGCTTGAAGCATTTGAATTCTCGTTGTAATCCAAATGAGCGCTTCAATAATTACCAATTGCTCGATAGATTCATTACGGGACTACAAGATGAGGATATCTACAATGGCCTAATCATTAGAGGAATCACCACTTGGGAAGCAGTCACCACCAAAGTGATCCAATTGGAGGACAATTTAATGATTCAGGGAGAAAGAGTGTCTGTTGAGCCTAAATCTACTAGCTCGCAAGCATCGGGGCATGAGCCAATGACCATAAAGCCTATTGCTAAAGAGCCAAAGATATCTGAGATGAATTTAGCAGATCTCACCAAGGCCGTTAAAGAGAGTCTTAGAGACAACCGTGCTCCGCAAAACAATCATATGTCCAAGAAGGGAGCAACAATGGTGCTTAGTTTGCTATGGTCTGCATAGTACCAGTGAATGCCCTATTTTTGAAGTAAAATTTAATGGGAATTATAATGCCTGTGGAAGATACGGTCATCAAGCCAAGGATTGCATAGTATTTAAATGCGCGATGGCCAATAGACTAACCTTAGCATGGACGGATACACTTGAGTGCGTGCATTGATGCCGGCCCCACCTCTTGAACAAACATCCCAACACATGGTCCCTAGGGGCTAAAATGTTGTTCAAATAACACCCTTACCACCTCCTGTGCTAGGACTACAACCACCACATCCGAGAATCACTTCTGTGAATCAAGTGGGTTGTGAGACATCTATTTTTGGTTTGGAAGGATGTGAGGAATATATAGACCCTAATGTTACCCATGGGATTAATGCACTTGAAGAAAGTCCACAGTACTACATGGAGGACTATTGGGGACAAGTCAAACCTGTCTATCGAGTAGCTGCTCTTGCATCAAGAGACCAAAATATCAATTACACTGCCAAGAGACCACCTCTTCAATGCTATGAGCGTGGAGGTCCACATGGTGTAGCAGAATGTCCAATTAGATTACAAAAGAATGCCACATTAATGCAAACCAATCAAGAGAGCACATCTACAATGCCGATACTCAATTGTAATCGATGTGGAATAGATCATTTGATTGCCCAATGTCCTAATAATCCAAATGCACCAAAGATAACGCCATTGAATTTAATTGAGGTTATAGAGGAGCCAACACAAAGTACACATGTGGTACTAGTAAATGTACTCACACGATCGATGCTCCAAAACCAAAATTATATTCTTGAAGAAAGAGACACAACATCTATTGCCCAATCTTAGAAGAAGAAGAAAACATGAAGGAAGAGATCGCAAAAATCAGTGAAGTCAGGCCCCAGTTCAAAGACCAACATAGGGACTGGTGATGATCCCGTATATATGAACGATACTGAAGAGGATTTTGATTTAGGTGAGACCATGGAGACTAAAACAACCACTAGGAAGGAAACAAACAAGGAAGATTGTCATGAGCCACAATGGCCAGGACCCAAGAAGAAGAAAGGAACTTACCCAAACCCTATAGAGGAGATCAAGCGAGTCAAGAAATTAATGGGTTTGGTAGAAGAGACCCAAAGGGATCTAGAGCCATCACCTAGGCAGATCTAGATTAAAAACATCATGTTGCCTACGCAAAAGTAACCTCACAAAGTCCATAGACCACTAGCCATACCTAGTGTCATCCAAGAAAAAAGTGACTTTAAGTCATGGGAAAGTGGGCGTACTCCCTTCTTGTTGGAGAGAATGTTTACAGAGGGATTACCTAACCCTATTGAAGAAATGGAGATCCCATCTTCCCCACGTCAAGGGACTGAAGCCCAAAAGGTGCCGTTAAATATTACCAAATTGATGGATTTCATGTCTTCAAAAGTTAGAACCACCATCATGTCCAAACTATATGGAGACCCTGAGCTATTCTTAGCTCTTTGAGCTTTCCTCAATAGAGAACTAAAAGTTGGGCTACCACAATTTGAACAAATGGATGGAGATAGGGAGATGCCAATAGAGGAGGAACGCTTAGATCCATGACCCAACCTAGATGATAACTTTGTTGTTGAAATACCTGTTAACAAGTTGGGATAATACTTTGAAGGCGATGAATCCAATGTGACTATATCAATCACTACCAAGGGATTAACTGTGAAGGGAATCCTTGATGGTGGCGCTGGGGTTAACATTGTGACTAAAAAATGATGGGAAATTAGGGACAGACCTCACCTTGGGACTACAAACATAGTGGTAAAGATGGCCAATGGGACTATTGTTAAACCTATTGGGATGGTAGAAGATCTCGAGATCAAGGTCTTTGGACACAAAATAAGGAATACCTTCATTGTTATGGATTTTTCCAAGCACACTATGTCATCTGAGAAGATCTTAGGATGTCCTTTCATGAGGGAAGCAAAAATGGTGCATGACTGGTCTAAAAACCATGTCTACTTGCAGTTCCAAGACTTTGTCATTCGAGTGGATCTTGTAATGGTTGCACACATCCTTTAGGAAATAGATTTATAATTGATCATAGATCTGACACCATAGTTCACTCTCCCCCATAGTAGTATTGTTACACGTGTAAAATTGACACTGATGTTGGGGAAGATTCTCCTTATATGGATGTTTTGCCTGGGATGATTGAGTCTGACAATGTGGATTGGGTCACCTAGAAGCAACCTTTGACACTTGAGGAAATAGGGGGACGATCTGGGTAACACCTAAGGGGGATGAAATGCCACCACTCGTACCTTTAAATATGATGGGAGCAATGCATATAGCTTCTAATGACCTACCAAATGAAGGCTTGATTGACATTGGAACCAATAGAGTCTCACAAGACTATAGCCCACACAATTTGGAGTCAGAATCGTCAATTGAAATTGACTTTGAGGACAGAGAATCCGAGTTAAATCTTGGTGCAAATGTGGGGGCAAACCATTCAAGGCTGAGTGGTACCCGAGATGACAATATGTCCAGGAGGGGAGAAGACACGAGTGGCGATTCATCTAGTGACTCTTCACTGGAGATCGGATGTAATAAAAAATTAGACAAGAAGAGTAAGAGATATAAGAGGCAACAATATCGAGCAAATGTGCATGCTAGAATAAATCAAAAGAAATCTATCGCAAAATGGCTTAATTATATAGGGGCATGTGGTGCTCATCGAAAGTTGGTAGATAAGTGGGGTGAATATCTTCTAAGCATTATGAGATGTAGTCCACAACCCATTGACATCACACAGCTAGAAGCTATAGAGAAACCAAAGGTGAACCATATTCTAAGGAGATGACAAAATCGAGAGTTAGCTCAATAACAAAAGGAAGCGGAAGAGAAATCACAGTCCACAGAGCAACAAGACCCCACAGACTTACACCCTCGACCTGATCATTTCAAATTCTACACCACAGAGGAACGTAAAGTTGTGTATACAAAGGCTCAGAGAACACCTATCGATGGAAGCAATGGAGTTTATGATGGTCCAATGATAGTTAAGGAAATAGAGTTAGCAGACCCAAGTGAGGAGTCCAAACCTGTTTTCATCGGCCAAGATCTGACAGAGACTGAAGAGTATGTACTTAAAGAGCTTCTCAAGGAATTTAAGGATATATTTTCTTGGACATATCATGATATGAAAGGTGTTCAACCTTCCATGGTGTAACACACGATTCCCATGAATAGCATGGCTAAACTAGTCTAGCAACGACCCTACCCAATGAATCATAAGTATCTAAAGATTATTCAAGAAGAAATTGAAAAGCTTGTGAAATGCGGATTCATATACCCTATTGAGCACTCAAAATGGGCGTTTCCAATAGTTATTGTGCCGAAAAAGAATGGGAAACTCAAAGTGTACGTGGATCTCAAGAAGGTCAATACCGCCACTAGGAGAGACTACTACCCCTTGCCATATTCGGAACATGTGCTTGAAAGAGTTGCAGGGAAGGAAGCGTATAGCTTTTTAGATGGGTTCTCTGGCTCCAATCAAATCACAATTGCACTAGAGGACCAAGCTAGAACTACTTTAATAATCAAATTTGGAATGTTCGCATTTTGTGTTATGGCTTTTTGGCTTAAGGAATGCCCCTGCTACCTTCCAAAAGATGACCTTTGTGTTTATTCTTCTTGGAAAGAACATCTATCATGTTTATGAAAAGTGTTTGAGAAGTGCATGATTGTATCGCATCTCCTTGAACCCTTTTAAATACCAATTTTGGGGTCAAACATGGAGTCATTTTAGGGCATATAGTGTCCAAAAATGGGATTTCCACAGATGAGAGCAAAATTAAAGCCATTACTGATTTGCCACCACCTACAAACTATAAAGGAGTTCAAAGGTTCATGGGCCATGTTGGTTATTACAAGCGGTTTATTTTAAACTTTGCCGAGATAGCTCGCCCTTTGTACAAGCTTCTTATTGAGTTCCAATGAACCGTGGAGTGTGACCATGCTTATGAGTCATTGAAGAAGACCTTGACTAGTGCTCCCATTCTACAAGTGCCCGTTTGGAATGTAATTTTCCATGTGCACATTGATGCATCAAACTTTGCTATTGGGTGTGTTCTAGCTCAACCAGGAGAACATAAATTGGACTACCCCATTAGCTTTGCAAGTCGTCAATTAAATGATGCTGAGAGGAACTACAACACTACAAAGCAAAAAGGTTTAGCTATGATTTCTGCAGTAAAGTAATTTTCCTACTACGTTCTTGACAACAAGTTTGTTTTCTATGTTGATCATCAAGCATTGTTGTATCTAGTAAATAAACCTTGTTCCACGGGAAGAATTACACGATGGTTATTAATTCTTCTTGAGTTTGATATTACCGTTGTGGTGAGACCTGGTAAAAGACATGTCATGTTGGATCATTTGTCTCGCATACCCAATGGTGAAGCCCCTATTGGAATTGATGATGAATTACTCGATACTTCCCTATTCCTAGTCGAGACCATGCCTAAATGGAGTGAGAAGATTGTGAACTTTTTAGTTTTAACGGTTTTCCACCCAAAGAGTTTCGTGAGGATATAGCTCAAAAACTGTTAAAGGAATGTGAACCTTATTCTCTAATTGCAGGAACCCTCTACAAGCTAGGGAAGGAAAATATTCTTAGACGTTATGCTGGTGAGGATGAGTATTTATACATACTGCAAGAAGCCCACATGGGTATAGCCGGAGGACATTTCTCAAGGGAGCTAACTGCTAGAAAGGTGTTGCAATCAGGCTATTAATGGCCTACCTTATTCAAGGATGCATCACTTTTTGCAAAAGGGTGTGATGAATGCCAACGTTTTAAGATGCCCTTACATCCTATTAAAGTGACTCAACCATTTGAAAAATAGGATTTAGACTTTGTAGGCCCAATTAGTCCGACAGCTCGTAACACTCAATCTCTATATATTATTGTTGCCACTGACTATGTGACAAAGTGGGTGGAAGCCAGGGAGACAAGCAAGGCTGATGCAAGGTCAACTGCCAAGTTTCTCTTTGAGAACATTATTACAAGATTTGGTTGTTCCTTTGAAATTGTGAGTGACAATGGTACTCATTTTATAAATGGAGTGATAAAGAAACTCACAATTGTGAGTGCGCGAATGCGATGCATGTGTAGAGAGTGAGAAGGGGGAAGAGAAAGAGAGTACACAGGATGTGGGTGGAGCAAATATCACTGTATGAGCACAATGTGAGAATGTAAGTGAGAGCTCCTTATTCTTTCTATGTGTAAAGATTAAGGAGATAAATGTGGACAGCCGGACATTGACCGGCGGTCACGGGAAAAGCACCGTGAGGTACACTGCCTTTACCTAACATTCTCCCACTAAAGGTTGTGTGCCGATAAGTGGCGAGAAGACTAGACTACAACTAGTACATACAAGAGGTGAGAGAAGATGGCTCTCAACCTATGCCCACTGACTCACTCTGTAACCACACTAGTGTAGATGCAACATGCATACCACTAGGGCTAGAGCCACAATGACACTCCTCATGCAGGTATCAAGTGACGACCTACATGGATCCACAATGCACAACGCCAGTGTCAGTCATCGCATGATTGACAACTCCCACTGCAAATGCACTAACCGCATAAGGAAGACCAGGTCTCGAGACCAAAAGGCAAGACATGAGAGACCCGAAAGCCAACAAAACATGTGCCAACTTATCCCTATCAGCAACCTCAGTGTTTGCAGGTGGCCGCGACGGACGTCCATAGCATAGCTCTCACGCATGAACATAAAATATCAATACAAGGGAAGCGACCAGGATGAGGCATGGAAACTCACTACGGTGTCATTCCTAATGAAGTGAACTCGATGAGATACAACTACTAACTCTGCAAGAAAATCATACGCACTAAAGCCAAGTAATCTGTCTATGTCCTTCTACAGAGCTCTACAGTTATGACGCCCGTTTACCATGCAAATCATGTCGGATTCGCACGAAACTTAAAGGGAAGCTACAAGAGACTATCAGGAGCATATCCTATCACTATCACAACTTTCTGGAGAGGTACAAAGATCGCAATCGTTCATCCCAAAGTCAGCAAAAATAGTGAACAGGTGATCCTAAAGGGTCGTTTTAGGGTCCCAAAAGCCTCTCCTAGGGTCAAAACAACATAAAATACGCATATAAGCACTCAAAACAGCGATTTAAGGTCTCAAACACGTAGTTGAAAACCTACACCGAATCTTGAATGATTACACTTGAATGGAAGAGCAAAGTAAGAGGAACACAATGCAATAAACGAATCTGAATTCGGATTACTATAGCCACAATAGCGAAGATTACAAGTTGGAGTAAGAAGAAGCTCTCAAACGTACGCTGTCTTCTCATTTTCTCATAAAAAAGATGATGTTCAAACTTACAAAACTTGACCTTTATAGTTTAGGTCTTTACAAATGGCTTGTCCGGCCAAAAGCTCCTAAACTTCTAACTGGCTCTCTAATATATGATTGCTCCCAGGAAAATAATCATAAATTCTTTTACAAGTTCTCGGCTTTGAGATGCTCTTTCACAAAAAATTTTTACAAGGGTTTCCCACAAAAATGTGACTCCTTCTCTGGAAACCATTGCTTCGTTGCTCTGTCCGCCAAACACTCCCCCCTTTCTATCCTTTCACGCCCTCATGCATGTTCAGAGCTTTGGTCGTTGATGGGGCTCCAAGGAAGCAAGTGTTGCTGGAAAACTCCGCGTGCGGAGTACCGCCTCTAGGGCTTCTTCATGCTATCTGAAAGGGTTTTCACTCAGTGTGAGCTGGTATGCTACGTACCGTGCCTTGAGGTCCTTCGCCATAGGATGAAAGATCCTTGAGTCGATTTTGAAGAAACCTGTGACGAAGACCTCTTCAAACGTCTGCAAGTAATGTGAAGGCAGGTACATGAGTCTGGAGTACATTGCCATCAAGATATGTCGTGGTGGCGAATCTTGCAAATTCCAGCAAATTCCTCGATGCCCTTCTAAGAACAGATTCCACGGGTGATCATCGCCTTCAATGTCTTTGAACACCTGGATGCAGGTGACGATCATTCGGGCTATCTTTACCAGCATCTGACAAGCCACATCGGGGACATCCCGCAGCAAGGTGATTGTCAAATTTAGAGTGTTGACTACATAGGCTATTTTGGGAGGATTTTGCGCTGTTAGGACTGGATAGTTCAACTTTTGCTGCCTTGAGCCTTTCCATGTAGCAAACTCCTTCCATGTGCGTCTTCTAGGGTCTGGGTAGAAAGTGGGATCTATTTGAATGTGCTGAGGAGTGTTGTGGTAGTTGGTTAGATCCTGTGGCTGCTTGTCCAACCACTTCTGCCTCCACTTTGGGTGGTCATCGACGAGTACCTGTGATTCTTCAGCTGTCAGTGCAACACCTTCGTAACCCCCATCTTTGTTTCGTGGCAGGGTCGGCCGCATTTTCTCCTCCCATAGGATTGCTTTGTGGCATATCAAGGGAAAAGGTAGGTACTCATGACCAAACCCCTCCATCTGCTCTTCTGGCTGTAAGAATGCCAAGGCCGCTGACTCCATTATCTTCCTTTCGTATATCATGTAATCTTTTGCTGGTCCCTCTAGCATGTCCTTGATGCTTTCAGTGAGCTCATCTCTAATATCTAGGCCTGCCTCGGCGAATCCCTGTCCCTGTTCTCCTTCATGTGATGTTTCAGGCAAATCAGGCATTTCTTGTCCTGACATCAGTTGCGGTTGCACTTGGGCTTCCACTGTTCTGATTTGCGATTGAGAACTCAATGCTTCTTTTTCTTTCAGCAATGTGTCGCTGATCTGTTTCTGAGTCTCTAACTCGGCCCTTGCTTGTGCGAGTTGCTGCTCCAACTCTTTTACCTTTTGCTCGTTGGCCGCCGTCTGGGCCATCATTCCCGATAAGAGCAGCTACCTCTGAAGTCTTTCTTGCTCTAGCTCCTGCTCCCCTTTCAGCGCCGCTAGGGTGTTCATTGCTGTGGCATTGTCTGATGTGGAGACCAATGCTCCAGCAGGTTCCTGGTTTGCCATCAAGGTTGTCAGAGTACTTTTGATAGTGAGGTATGAACTGTTAACTCTCTGAAACCTTGCGCTTTTGTAAGCAAACTGCTCCGTTGCTTTCTGTATGTTTGCTGTCAATTCTTGGCATTCTTTTTCCTTGGTGGTCAACTCCATCCTGATGTCCACCAGATCTCTAATCAAAGACTGAGCCTGCTGTCGCTCAATGTCTCTTTCCTTTGTTGTGAGCTCCAATTGTGCCCGTAGGCTCTCTAACTCCTCTTGCCTAGATGCTTGCTTTTGTTGAGCCTCCTGTATCTGATTTTATTTTTCTCTCAGCACCACGTTCTGGCGTTGGAATTGTCTTTCTAATTCCTGTAAGGTTTTCCTGTAGTCAAAATCAACAATAGCTTGATAGGCTTCTTGGTATCCTATTGTTTCCGTAGGAGGCATAGACTCTTTTTGTGAGGATGAAGGAGGAGGAGGTGGTGGTTTTTGGGTTGATGGAGAAGGAGGAGGAGGAGGAGATTTTGGTGAGGGAGGAGGTGGTGATTTAGGAGAGGGAGGAGGTGGTGATTTCTCCGCTTCTTGTTCACACCTCTTTTTCGATGCATCTTTCCTTGGTTGCGAAGCAGACGCGTCCGCTTATCTTTTATTTAAAATCTTTATGATTCTTTGGCGAGTCAAATCTGCTGCCCATCGTGCTTCCACATTTCTCTCTCTTTGATCTTTCTTTAGCTGCTCTGCTTGGTTCGTATCATCAGCCGCTTCTTTCTCCTTTGTTCCTTCAGTGGACTGAGAAGATACGTCCACTTCTGCAGCCTTTTGTTCCGTGGCTATCCTTTGTTTTTCAGCCTGTATTCGAGCTGCCTCTTCTATTCTTGCCTATCTTTCCCTCTCAAATCTTTCTTTTTCTGTTTGTTGTGTTGCAGCAGCTCTCGCTTTTCTGTCAGCCCGCAACTTGGTCCTTCTTTCCTCAACTCTCTGTTGGGCCTCTGCGTATGCTTTTTGAAGGTCGGACTGCGGCACTGTACTTCTTTCCCTTTTTCTTTTCTCAAGTGGTGTGCTGGTGTCTTCCTCCTCGCTTTCTTCAAATTTCGATGGTCCTTTGTCTTTAGACCCTTGAGAGTTTGCCTCGTCTTCAGTCTTCATCACTTCTTCATCACTCGAGATTTTGTTGGATGCCTTGGCCGAGCACGATGATGTTGCGCTAGTGGTCATCCTTACTGAATGAGTAACCAGCTTTGCTTTCTGAATCAGGGCTGTTTGAGAACTGGCCGCCGGCAGATCTTCAATCATTCCCAAGTCTTGGTGTGCTATTCTTGTTAGCATTGGCCCTGCACTCATGTAGCTTTTGTTCTTTGCCGAGCCTTTCAAATTTTCTTCGACCAAGTTCTCCAAGATGTAAGAACCATAATCGCAACAGATGGTTCTGTTTTCAGCTGTTGCTAGAGCCATGACCACTACGATGTGCAGGATCGGCTCGGTGTAGCAAGGAGGCTTTTGTACTCTGAAATGCTGAGAGATCAATCTCATTGGTAATTCCAGCTCACCGTATGTATTTGTACTTGTTTCCTTTTGCTTTGATAAATGCCTTCTCGTTATCCAGTGACTTGGTCTTTGCCAGCAAGTCGTGTTGCCCTGGAAGGAAATGCAAAGCTTCGTTAATGATTTCTTTTGTGATCTTTACTTTTACCTTTGATCCATCCTTGTCAGTGAGCATTGCTTGCCCATCATACTGTATCGAGCTCATGAGCTCGTGGGCCCTCATGTAGTCTGTTTCCCATGGCTGCAATCTAAAAAACTGCTCCAAATGCACAGCCCGCACGGCTTCTATGACCTCCGGCCTTCGGTGGAGATTCCATATCTCCTGTGGCATGATAGTCATCTTTACCATATCACTATCAACATCCCTAAACTTCACGATGAAATGTGAGCAGGGATCTGAGCTAGTATTTCATCCGAGATGTGAGCTTTTTCGTTTGTAGAGAGCTCATCCACTTCATATGGTGCTGCTGTCCACTGCCTTGTTTGCTTTTGGCGAGGCATTCTGTGTCATTAGAATCACAAGTTGTCAAGGATTTTTCTTTCGCAACCAGTAGCATTTAGACTTTTAGTAAAAAGCAGTTCAAAAGTTAAAATTGATCATAACTTGAACAAATCTCATCCATTCTTGTCCAAATTTCACCAGTGGGACTAGGAAGACTAGAGCTATGACTGATTGAAATCTGAGCCAAATCTAGGCATGAGGTACACCGATCGCGATCGTAGTACAGAGGCCAAAATGAGATTTGATCACATGAGTGGTTTGCTGATGGCTAGAGGGTCATTTTGGTCAACTCTGTCTTTTATTTGAACCACGTTTGAGTTTATAAGTCCCAATTTTGGGTTACAAGGGAGTTTTGGACTAGACTTTGATTTTTCATGGGTTTTTGATGTCCAATTGGCTTGAAACTTGATGTGTGACTTGCACAAGATGTGTACAAGGGATCTGTTAGGTTTTGGTCAAAATCTGATGCTGAGGTACACCGATTGCGATCGTAGTATCTGGGCTTTTTTGGGTGAAAACTGGATGGCTTGGTCCCCTATGCCTGCCTAGCCCACTGATGATCTATTTTCAAGTTTGGACTTAAAATGAACAATTTAGAGCAATTTTTCACTGTTTGACCTTATTTTACTAAGTCTAACCATATTGGATTTTCCTGATGGATTCTGGTTGGAGCTTGGAGTTAGTTGATGTTAGTTTTTGAGCTTTTACTGCTTCCATGATGTGTTGCTATCATCGGCCTACTCCGCTGTCTGATTCTGACTTGATCCGGCACTTTTTACCCCGTCTTTGGAGATTTTCCAGACTTGTGCATTTTTCAGGCATTCTTTGGATACCAATGGGATATTTGGGTATCTCCAACTGCCTTTTAGTCTTTGGCATTAGTTTGGCCAAATTCTTCCCTTGTGTGATCACTCGCGACTGAAATGGTCATCTTCGTCCTTGTAGGAGATTTTGAGCTCCATTCAGGGTTTTCTACTACTATGCTGACTCCTAGTCGGACAAGTATGTCTTTCAAACCATCCGTCATAATTTTCAGTCAAATTTTGGTAGTTGTAGGTCAAATTTTCCCAATTCGGGTGTGTTTGACAAATTTGGTCCATTCCATGAGCAAAATTTGTGCATTTTCCATGAAAATTCAAGAGAGTGTATCCCTCACTGAGTTCTAAGCCTGGGCCAAGCCAAAAGTTGCAGAACCTGCATCTGGGGGCACCGATTGCGATCGTACCATAATTACCAAATTCATTTTTGACACTTGCAGGTTGTTGGTGAAGCTGAGGGGATGCCTTTTGCAATTTCTGTGCCAAGTTTGGTCAGTGAGGTACACCGATCGCGATCGTTGTACCACCACCAAACTGAGATTTGATCACATGGCTTTGTTCCTGACATTGTGGGGAGCACATTGATGTGTTCTGTGCTTGAAAAAAGTTTTGTTTTGATGCCTCTAAGGGCCCTTGACCTATTTGACTCAATCTGACTTTGATTTGATCCATTCGCCCGTTTGTGCAATGATTCGCGCTTGCATGAGTAATAGACTTGATCTTTACTTGATAAGGAACATACATGTGAAATATGGTATGAAATTCCAGGATATCTATTTGATTGGATAATTCATGGCCCGACGTCCATTCTAATTCTTTAGCTACCCGAAGTGTGGGGATAAGAAATTCAAATGGAAAAATCGCTTGAATTCCATAAACCATGTTGAACGGAGTCGTTTTGATTGAGGTTTTGTACGTTACTCTATATGCCCATAAAGCTGAGTGTAGCTTTTGATCCAAGTCGGCTCTCGATTCACTAACAATTTTTGTGAGAATTGTCACCAAAATCTTGTTCGTACTTTCTGCTTGGCTGTTAGCTTGTGGGTGATAGGGAGATGACTTTTTGTGAATTACCATGAATTCATCCAATAGGAATTCGATCACTTCATTGACAGAATGAGTCCCTCTATCGCTTACTATCTCTATTGGTAAGCCATACCTGGTGAAAATGTACTCATACAAAAATTGTGCTGTCGTTTTTGCATCATTTTTGGTTGTGGCTTTCGCTTCAACCCACTTTGTTAGATAATCTGTTGCCACAATAATGTATTGAGCATGCGTTTGATATCCCGGGGGTGCAATTGGTCCTACAAAATCTATTCCCCATTTTGCAAACGCTCTTGCCCCCATCATTGGCCTCAAGGGCATGTCATCACGTGCTCTAGGAATCCTTGTCCTCTGGCAATCGTCACATCGTTTCACAAACTCTTCAGTGTCCATGAATAGTGTAGGCCACCATGTGCCAGTAATAAGAATTGCTTTGGCCGTTTTGTCAGTTGAGAAATGTCCTCCAGCTTGTCCGCCATGTGCTTGACTTAAGATAGGAACGTATTCCTCTTTCATCGCACACATTCTCAATTGATTGTCTTTTCCCCTCTTGTAAAGATTTCCCTCAATCAATACATAGTTTTCTGCCTCTTTCGTGATCGTTTTGATACGTGATCTATTCATCCCTTCAGGAAGTATCCCGGCGGTGAGGTATTCTACAATGTAGTTACTCCATCTGGGTGCTACAGATAATTTGAATAGAGTCACGTGTTCTATCGGATTTTGAAAAGTGCAGATAACACATGATTTGATATGCTTATGAACACTTTGTTGCATTTTTGGCCAATATACACCCATTCTCATCAATCTTTGATACGTCTGTGCATGCCCATTGTGAATCCCCGTTGTTTGTACATGAGCCTGGTTTAGATACAAGTCCTATTCACTTGATTCGACACAAAGCCTAAGGATTTGATCCGATCCCTGTTTATATAGTCTTCCAGCCATCATTACCAATGATTTAGATGCTGCAATGGTAGATGGTTGTCTTGTCAAATTCAATGACCCAATAGTCAACAAAGGAATTACGTCCTCGCTCCATCTTGGAACCATTTCTATGTTGAAGAGATATGCATCTGGCAAATCATCATCAACTCCTACAGGGTTTTCTCCATGCACCATTCTAGATAAATGATATGCTCTTTGGTGTGTAGTTTCTTTTTTGACTACAACCATGAAGTCAAACTCAAGCAGTACGATGAACCATCGTACAATTCACCCCGTACTGCAAGGTTTATTTACCAAGTACATCAATGCTTGGTGATCAACAAAGAATACAAATTATTGGAAAGTAGGTAATGTCTAAAATTTTTCACAGCATAGATCATACCCAAACCCTCCCTTTCAGTTGTTGTGTAATTTTTCTCTGTACTGTTTAGCTGTCTACTGGAGTAACTGATTGGAAAATCCATGTTGTTTTCTCCAGGTTGTGCAAGTATGCATCCTATAGCATATGCTGATGTATCTACGTGGACGTGGAATACGTTTCCCAATCTGGAGCCTTCAAAATTGGAGCGGATATCAATCTTTGCTTCAAAGTTTGAAAAGCTTTCTCGCACTCATCCGTCCATTCAAATTTAGTTATCAACGCGTAAAGTGATTTTGCAATTATAGCGTATGAGTAGATAAATCTGCGATAATATCCACAATGGCCCATAAATGCCTGTACCTCCTTTACCTTTACTGGTAGAGCGCTTAACCAAAGTGTTCGAAAAATGCATACTGTATCGGATTTGCTTGAATCCGAAGAAATGTGACCTCATGGTAAGACAAGGCAAAATATTGGGACATATAGTGTCCAAAAATGGTATTTCGACAGACATAGAGAAGATCAGCGTAATTGTTGATATATGCTCCAATCTTACGAGAGAATGAACGCACAAGTTCATGTAAATTTCTAAGAACTGTCTTAGATATTCTTTAAAAGCATGACCCATCAGCCTTTGAAACGTGGCTGGTGCATTCGTTAAGCCAAAAGCCATTACCATGAATGCAAAAATGCCCCATTCAGTTGCAAAAGCCGTCTTGTGCTGATCCTCTGGCTTTATTGCGAGTTGGTTGTAGCCTGAAAAGCCATCTAAGAAACTGTAAGCTTCTTTTCCTGCCACTCTTTCTATTACATGATCAGTAATGGAGAGGGGATAGTTTTCCCGAATTGTAGCAGCGTTTACTTTCTTTAGATTGACGCACACTCTCAACTTTCCATTTTTCTTAGGGACCACCACAATCGGTGAAACCCAGTCAGTGTGCTCAATTTCGTAAATAAACTCTGCCTCTTTCAGCTTATCTATCTCCTCCTTGATCTTACTTGCAAACGTCTCATTGTAAGTATAAGGATGTTGTCTGCTTGGTTTGGCGTCATTCTTAAGGGGTATTGTGTGTTGACAGATACTTGGATCCACCCCCTTAAGATCTTTGTATGACCATGCAAACACATCTCTATATTGTTTTAGAGTAGCTATCAAAAGCTTTTCCTCTTCTTCAGTAAGATCTGTGGCAATATATGTAGGTTTTGGATCTTCTCCTGGCTCCGCTAGATCTATTTGTTTGGCTTTTTTAGGACCGTCGTATGATGTACTAGGTTTCTTGCACTATGATTATTCTATCTTGTATGGTATACTTCTTATAATGGGACGGCACATCCATCTTGTCAGAATTTGTGTCCTCATATGTTTCCATTTCAGTTGTCCATATGTTTTTGAGGGTCCGTTTGAGCTTATTGTACTCTGTTTTCCTCTCTGTTTTGGTCATTCTAGACCCCGTTTCCCCCTCCTTATGTGTCTCAGTTGTTTGCTTTTCGCGCTTGTGCTTCTTGTTGTTTTTCCATGGTTTAGTTTTGATAAATCGGCCAGTGACCTTGTCTTTGACACAATCGTCAGCTTTTACAAGCCTTAGATATCCCGTTTTGTCATTGACAAGAGGCATGGGTTTATGCTTATTCGCTCTTGATTTCCTTGTTCTCTTTGATCTATACCGCTCTTGTCGACTAGGTTTTTGGTTAGGAAACTCGTAAAACCTGTCCGGCCTCGACTTATACTTCCTATTTGTCTCTGATCCACTTGATCTTTTGTCATCAACATCTATCATTTGAACTTCATCACCCAGTGATGGAAGGTCATCGCTTAGTGAATGCGTGAATTCATCCTCTGTTCGATTCCTATTGCCCACTACAGATATCTCATCAACTATTCTTTTACACCGAGTCTCACGTAGTGGTTCTTCTTGTTCTTTGCTCTCTGATCCTGACTCAAAAATGACGCTAGCCATTTGCAACGTTACTAGGTCGTATCCCTCATCGTCACAAAAGTTTGTAGGCGTGCATTCGTTAATGCATACATCCAAGGTTGACAATATTTGAGTCCACCCAAATGGCTCAAATAAATGTTCAGGGATAGTTCTCATCTGGGATGGAACTAATCTTATCTCCGATTGTGCCTCGTATTCGCCTATAAATGAAGGCAGGGTTTTCAAGGATTGAGCTTTGCTTTTCGTCGAAACCTCTGTTCTTGCATCTCCATACAGCGATTGTATATCTTCTTGATAAAATTTGTTGTCCATGTTAACCTCAGGAATTGGTGCAGACTGTAACGTCGCGCTTTTGTTCTTTCTATTTCTAATGGTTTCCCATAAGTGTTGTGGCCATGGTTCTTCCACTTCTGGAATTGGCATTATAGTCATTGACTTAGTATCATCAGTGGTATTCGGCACCATTCAATGATCCAATGACAATATAGTTTTAGGCCTGGGTCCGTTTACATGTTCTGATTCATCGATCTTCAGTTTTTCTCGCTCTTTATGAATCAGCACTTCTTGTTCTGGGATTCTAATCGCATTAGGTTCCATCAATGCCTGGGCTGTCTCAATGAGGTGTTTACACATTTCTAAACGCTTCGTTTCCACTTCTGGTTGAGGATAAGTCAACCATCTCTGCTCTAAGGTTTGGTTTGTTTTTAGCCTTGTTTCATACGCTTGTAATAGAGCATCTAAAGGCTCTAGCACTTTCTCGACCAAGACTGATCCCCCTGAGGGTGCTTTCCTCGGCTTGTTGTTGTCCTCAACAGTTTTACCATCTCTCTCTTCTTTCAGTTCCTCTTTCGTTTCATGTAATTCATTTTGCATGGAAATTTGGGTTTTTATCCTTCTTGTTTTCATTCTATCTCGTTTCGCCTTCAAGGATTTCCGCTGTGTTCTCACAGATAAACTCTCGTTTTCTGTGGGTATTGGCAACTCAACCTTTTCTGCTAATGGCTTGTTTTTCTCTAAGTCCTTGGTGAAGGAGTACGAGCGAAAGTGAGACGCGAGAGAGAGTGCGAGAAGAAGAGCACGATGATATGGTGAACTCGCTCTACTGTAATGTGTAGAGCATAGTGAGTTCTTATTAGGTTTTTACAAAAGAATATGTGTACATACCTGGCGGCCCGCCCACTTACCTGGGCGACCACATTGGGCTTTATACCCCAACAGCCTCCCACTTAAAGTCCAATGTGGTACTTTAAGTGTGAGAGAAGCTACTATACAAGCTAATATACAAGAGATGTAGAGAAGTGATGTACTACCCTACACCTATCTGCTTGCGAAAATGCGCAAAGCTCTCTGAGGGAAGTCCTTTTGTAAGTAGATCAGCAGGATTTTCTGTGGTGTGAACTTTGACAAGCTGAAGTTGCTTATCCTCGAGCATTTCCCTGATGAAATGATACTTCACATCCACATGCTTTGTCTTTGAGTGATAAACTGGATTGCGAGCCAATTGTATAGCACTTTGACTATCACAATATAACACAGGCGTCTCTTCTTTGATTCCCAAATCTGTTACTAGTCGATTAAGCCAAATTGATTCTTTGCATGCCTCTGATGCTGCAACATATTCAGCCTCTGTAGTAGACTGAGTAACACAATCTTGTAATCTAGAACGCCATGATACTGCTCAACCAGCCAATGTAAAGACATACCCTGATGTAGACCTTCGTTTGTCTAAGTCACCTGTATAATCTGAGTCTGTAAAACCCTTTACACTTAGCTCCTGACTCCCATAGCATATACGCATACTCTTTGTAGCTTTCAGGTATCTCAATATTCCTTTCACTGCCTCCCAATGTTTCTTGCCTGGGTTTGACATGTATCGACTTACTACTCCCACTGCAAATGCAATGTCTGGGCGAGTAGCAATCATTGCATACATCAAACTACCCACTACAGATGCATATGGAATCTTATCCATTTCAGCCCGTTCTTCCTCAGACACAGGACAATCTTGTTTGCTAAGTTTCACATATGGTGGCAATGGAACACTCAATGCCTTTCCCTTCTCCATATTGAAACGTTGCAAAACCTTGTCAATATACTCTGTTTGAGATAACCAAATCAACTTCTTTGATCTGTCTCTCTCAATGCGCATACCAAGTATATGACTTGCCTCACCCATGTCTTTCATGTCAAACGATTTTGCCATCTTTGACTTCAAAGCTGAAATTTCTTCCAAGTGCTTGCCAGCAATCAACATGTCATCCACATACAAAATAAGGATCAGCCAACTGCCATCCTTAGCCTTCTTTGTATATAGACAGTGATCGAACTCACTACGTTTGTAGCCTTGAGAAAGCATAAACTTGTGGAATTTATGGTACCATGCCCTCGGTGATTGTTTTAAGCCATAAAGACTCTTTAACAATTGGCATACCCAATCTTCCTTGCCTTTCTCAACAAACCCTTCTGGCTGCTGCATGTAAATTTCCACATCTAAATCACCATGCAAGAAAGCTGTCTTGACATCCATTTGGTGCAACACCAAATCTAATATGGAAACCAATGCAAGAAAGCATCTCAATGTAGTCATCCTGATCACTGGAGAGAAGACTTCATCAAAGTCAATGCCTTGTTCTTGCTTAAAGCCCTTGGCAACAAGCCTTGCTTTGTACTTTGGCTGACTATCATGAGCGGTGATCTTATACCTGTAAACCCATTTACAGGGTAGAGCCTTTTTGCCCCGTGGTAATTTAACTAGCTTCCATGTCTGGTTTTTATGCAGAGCTGTCATCTCTGACTGCATGGCCAATTGCCAATTCCCGGAGTCCTTCATTTGCACTGCTTCCTTGTAACATGAAGGCTCATTGCAATCAATCAACATGACATAGTTCATAGATGGAACAAACCTATTAGGAGGTCGCGTGACACGTCCAGATCTACGCACAATAGGTGGCTCAGGCTCAGCCACAACCTGTGGTTCCACTCTATCCTGTCCTTGCTCCTCTTGAGCCCTGACATTTTGTCTTGCACGTGCATGTCCATCTTCTTGGAAGACAACTCTTCTAATCTCCTCAACCCTCTCTGGTTTAGAATGATATTTGGATTCATTAAAGTGAACATCATTGCTGCGGACAACCTTTCTGGATTCGGGATCCCAAAGTCTGTACCCCATCTCACCAGAATTACCATAGCCTAGAAAGATGCACTTTCTACTCTTTGGCTCAAGTTTGTTCCTAAATTCCTTTGGAACGTGAGTATATGCCTCACAGCCAAAGACTCTGAGATGCTTGTATGAGGGCATTTTGCCTGACCATACCATCTCTGGCACTGAATCCTTCTGCAAAACCTTGCTAGGAGATCTATTTACAAGATGAACAGCTGTTGATACAACTTCAGCCCAAAACCCATTTGGCAGCTGTGCATTAGACAACATAATTCTGACCTTCTCTTGTATGGTCCTATTCATCCTCTCAGCAACACCATTTTGAGGAGGATTGTAAGGAGCAGTAAGTTCACGTTTTATACCTTTTGACTCACAAAAGTCCTGAAAGGCCTTTGAAACATACTCTCCACCATTGTTAGTGCGTAAGCATTTAAGCTTCTTGCCACTCTGATTCTCCACAAGTGTCACAAACGTTTTGAAAACACTAAACGCTTCATCCTTGTGCTTGAGAAAGTAAACCCATACTTTCCTCGAGTAATCATCTATAAATGTCATAAAGTAAGAAGCTCCCCCTAGAGATAGGTTAGGCATAGGTCCACACAAATCACTATGAACAAGTGCCAACTGTGTATCTCTTCTACTGCTTCTATGCTTATGTGGCTGCTGTGTTTGCTTACCATACAGACAATGTTCACCGAATTCAAAATCATTAAATGAAAAGCCAGGCAAATAACCAGAACGAGACAAGATTTCCATTCCCTTCTTGGACATATGTCCTAACCGGCTATGCCACAAAGAAACGTTCGGCTGCTCGGTTACATTGATTACATTTTTAGAGACATTTGATACATAAATCATGTAAAGTCCTCCAGACTTTAGTCCATGTGCTACTGTCATAGAACCCTTGGATATCTTCCACATGTTCTGTCCAAAAGTGGTGACGTAGCCAGCATCATCAAGTAAACCTGTGCTGATCAAGCTCTTTGTAATTGCGAGAACATGTCTCACATTCTTCAGCGTGAAAGAAGAGCCATTCTGAAACTTCAATTGAACATCTCCAACACCTAAGATCTCACATGTCTGCCCATTGCCTAGCCGAACATGATCTTTAGTGGTCACATAAGAGGTAAACCACTCCTTGTTTGGAGACACATGAAGTGATGCCCCTGAGTCTATAATCCAGTCACTCAGTGCATTTCCATCAGATGCTGTAAGAAGAGCTGAGTCCATTGTATTCTTCAAGAAGTAGATGTCTCCTGACACTAGACTGTCATCCTCTGCAACAGTGTTTGTCACATTTATTTCTTGAATCTTCACTGAGGACTTGTTCTTCTCACCATGGTCTTCAGCTTTCTCTTTGCCTTTTTCTGCTTTCCATTCTCTGCAGTCTCTTTTCATGTGACCCTTCTTGCCACAATGGTAGCATTCTATGTCACTCTTACCTTTAGCACTCCGGGACTTGCTACGAGACTGATTCCTCTTTCCACCTTTGTACTTTTCTTTGGTCCTTCCCCAGACAACTAAGGCTATTCCTTTGCCTTTTTCCATTGTCTTTCTATTGGTTTCTTCAGTAAGCAGACTTCCTTCTACACCTGCTATGTTCAAACCATCTGGAGGTGCAGAATTACTCAAAGCTGTGCGAAAAGTGTCCCAACTTTCCAGCAATGTGATCAATAGGAACATAGCTCTAACAGGTTCATCAAACTTGACACCTTGAGCTGACAACTGACTATAGATTGTGTTGAATTCATTCAAATGATTGGACATAGGTGTCCCTTCTTTCATCTTCAAGTCAACAAGCTTCTTAAGCCAATATACCTGTGAAGCTGCACTCTGCTTCTCATAAAGATCACTCAGCTTTAACCATGCTTGATAAGCCGACATCTCGTCTGCTACATTGAAGTAAACGCTTTCTGCCAAAGTCAGCATAATGGTAGAAAGTGCCAATTCATCCATTTCGCTCCATTCATCTTCGTCCATATCTTCTGGTTTTATCCCTTTGAGCTTTATAGGTTTTATCTGCTTCTTTTGTACCAACACGTGCCAAATCTGCTTCTTCCACAATGGGAAATTGGTTCCATCTAGCTTCTTGGTATTGTAAAGAGCAGTGTCCTGTGATCCAGCCATAGCTACGCTTCACAGTAGTTTACTTTTCTGGGAAAAATTCGGCAGAGTTTCCCCTGTAAACTGACCTCTGAACCAATATCAACCTGTCAAATGAACCAAGAAAGCTTCAGATTCTGCAGAAATTTTGGCAGAGTCTCCTTTGTAAAATGGCTATGGTGTACTAGAAACAGACCAAAAAATAGCTCAAAAAAAACACTGTCTCTCTGACACTGTAAGCTGCGGGTAAACCTGTCCTGCACCTGTACTGTCTCTCACTGTCCTGTCACTGTCCTATAAGCATAGACTGCGACAATGCCTCAATGGCAGTAAAGCAAAGATGCAATCCCAACTGTCTAACTCACAGTCAATACATCCTAGTTGCCTATCTAAGGGTGCTCGAGGGATCGTTCCAAGACCTGTATCACCGAAAGGATCTCAACATTCGAGAATCCCCCAGCTCAATAAAACCTCACTCGACCCTCAACAAAGGCTGCAGTAAATCTGACAGTACATAGACTTCCCACAAAGTCATACATCCACAAATTTCCCACTGTATGCTGTAACCGCTGCGGCGGTTGTTTGCTGCGTGACTCACAGCCAGCAAACCCTCAACAGACATACATCATCTCTGACAATACATCCCATGTGGAAGTACCTGCAATGTCAGGATGAAATCTGGAATATCAAGCATTAAACACAAGCTACCTGATGAACTAGTGGATGTCGCCTACAGTCTGTGTGTAGATGCGCCCGTGTCGTATGTGACACGCCTCCAAGAACTGTGAGCCGTCCTTCGATGTGTAGACAGCCACAAATCAACACTCTGGGAGTGACGATATCCTCAACACCTGCAGTCGTAGGCCGAAAACCCCAAATTTGTAGAGTTGGATCTGCACCCGCTGAGACCACGTAGTCGAAAATGGCCTGCGCAGAACTTTGTCGAAGCCGAACGGTGACCGAGATGACCTCAGAATGAAATTATGAGCACACCAAGTCCTACGGGCTTTCCCACAAGATTTGGGGCCGTGTCTTTGCCTGTCGAATTTCACTCCAATATGAGCTGGTGACTCTAGCCTCCTGCAGTGCTGCCCCGAGCCTCAATCTGAGCTCTGATACCAGTTGAAGGAGTACGAGCGGAAGTGCGACGGGAGAGAGAGTGCGAGAAGAAGAGCACGACGATATGGTGAACTCGCTCTACTGTAATGTGTAGAGCATAGTGAGTTCTTATTAGGTTTTTACAAAAGAATATGTGTACATACCTGGCGGCCCGCCCACTTACCTGGGCGACCACATTGGGCTTTATAACCCAACACTTGGCTTGGGCTCTGGTTACTGCATTGATTTGGATCATGGGTTCGGTTTGTGATCCACTACTTGCACTTGGTAACACCCCCACAATATTCATAGTTGCTTTTTCCTTGTTGTCCGGATTTCTTGGGCAATCTGGCAGTATGTGATTCACACCACACCTGTCACAAAAACCAAAAATTTTCACTCTTCGCCCTTGAAAGGACAACTATGCTCCCAATGATCTGAACTTCCATAGTTATAGCATGGTCCAATTGGTGGTTGATTTTGAGGAGGTGGTCCCATAGGTTGTCCCGCCCTATTCGGGTATCCTCTTGGTTTGTAGTTCTGGTTCGCAATGAACATTAGCGTTCTTTCGTCCACCAAATATTGATCCCTCGAAGGTTGTGCTACATACGTTGGTGGTGCCATACCCTCGTTATTTCCCCACGTTAGGCTTCGTCGGCGTACATCTATGGTTCAAGTTCAGTTACGTAAGGCTCATTCGGTTCCTCGTAATAAGAAATTTGAGGTGCATTATTTGTTCCTGGTGATGCTTCGTAAGGTTGAGCATACCTAATCATGGCCCTATTTTCTTGTGGTAATGGAGGTTGTTGACCCAACACAGGTTGAGGTCTGTCTGCTCCTGCTACCATATTCACGTTTGGTCCAACTTGATATCTTGGAGGAGGTGGCTGGGGTGGTCCTGTTGGAGGTCCATACGGCCTTTCCCTCACATAGCTTTTGTTGTAAAAACACTCATCCGTGCCATGGTTCGTCCATTTTTTCTCTATGGCACACCATTTCAGTACTCGTCCATTCGCAACTGGTACTTTTGGCTGTTGTGTGCACCATGGCGTCGGGTGATCCCCCCACATATGTCACATTTCCTCATCTGAGACTGTCTCATCATCGGATTTGATCTCATATGTTGCTGTATTCTCTTCGTTACTTCCTCTATCATTTGGTCAGCTGTCGGCATTAAAGAAGCCTGAGCATATTTCTTGGTAGAGGGTTCACTCTTAATAGATGAAGAGCCACTAGTTACTGAATCAGTATCCTCCGACACTTCCCCATATGCTTTGTAGTTATCGACAAGATATGAAGCTTCCCTTGTAACTTGTTCAAATGTGCTACAGGCTTTCAAGTGAAGGTCCTTTTTCAAGGTTTCGTTTTTAAGTCCTTCAATGAAGAGCACAGACAATCTCTCGTCCTGCGGTAATTCTCTCCCTGGGCACCTCTCGATGTATTGCTTGAATCTCAAGGATGCTTCCTTCACTTTTTCGTTCTCCTTTTGTTTAAAAGCATATATCTATGATTCAGTATTATGCTTTATACCCCGTTTTGAGAATTCTTCCGCGAACTCCCGCAATACATGTTCAATATTCGGACAAGTTTCAGGGTTCAAAGGTTGAAACCATGTTAAGGCCATCCTTTCCAAGGTCAGCCCGAATCCCTCATATTGAGTATGAAAATCAGTGATCTGCTATGCTCTTAAGACTTGCTTGAAGAGCGACACATGGGCATATGGATCCCCTGATCCGCTATACTTCTTTGGCATGCACTTCGCTACCTGGGATGGCCTCATCCGTCTTTGGTCTGCGACCAATCTCAATGCTCTCGCGTCTCGACTTAATCGTTCTCGTACATCATGGATATCGTGGGTTGCTCTCGGTGGCTCCCCTGCCACGAATCTACTACTAGGAGGCAAACGTGATGGTGTTGCTGCAAATGTCGGACCTACTGTGGTATGTGTAGAGATAGGAGCCGCACTACCCCAATTCGTAGCCATGGATTCTTTGGAACGTAATGTTCCCATGGGGCTTGGCATAGAATAATGAGGTCGACTGAAAGAATCATCTACATGAGTCCTCTCTCCACCTGTTGCCATCGGGTCTGGCATGACAATTGTAGGTGCTGGTCTCAATGGGCTTGGAGTGACATAATAATAGTGGAGTGGTCCCCCAAAGTACGTATATCCTTCCAACTCCTTTTTATCGATTGTTGCGTATCGTCTTCCCTATTTGTCATATGCGACAATTTTCGTTTCTGATCCCTCTGTGTAGGTGAAGACATAAAGTCTTTTCCGCTCCGTCAACTCATTGATGTAGTGTTCCTTGCATCTATAATAGAGATCTTCCTCTCCATTACTATACTTGTATAACCCCACGTAGACGTTGTCTGTGTTGATTCTCAAAGTTTTGTTTTTTTGCCTTAACCTCGTATTAGGGAAGCTCATTGTTGGTGCTTTTTCCTCAGGTTCCTCATCTACTTTGGATTTCGTGCCCATCAATCCCCACTTGTCCACAATGTTAGGATTCACGACTACCAAGTACATGATACCTTCGTCATATAGGTACCTATCGCCGCTGTAGCTCACAGGCACTAAGTCCTTGAACTCACTTGGTCTATCTTCTATTTTCACACAGTAGCGGTCCATACCATCTTTGTAGATCTTGGCACCTTGCTTGTTGTCATATTGATACTTGATGAACAATAGATTCATTGTGGCCGAAGGGTCTGATGGTCCTACTGCCATGTTTTCTCTTTCGCTTAGTTTTAAATGTCCCAAGTGTTTCATGAAATACTCGTAAAATCTCTCTGAAGAAGTATCGAAAATACTTTCTTTAGGGATCGGCTCTAACGGTCGTACTACACCTTGGTTTACACTCTCCTCCGTTGATAAAACACTTACTTGATCCACTAAATTTCAGCGTTGGTGATTGATTTGTTTTTCCGATCTCAAAAACATGAAGAAAGTGGAATTTACCGACTGAATCCAAACCTCTTACCTGGAAATGGAGTGATCTTCCAACTCACACGACTGCATGGATTGTTACTAGATCGGTCTCTGCAAATGAATACACTTGATGGCTATGAGATCACTGTATCATTCCAACTGTCAGCAGATTCAACATTTTCACAATGACTTTAACACAATTTAGCTTGCAGATTATTGACAATATGTCCAATTTGGGCTTTGACAACTCCTGATATCTTAAAATCTGGGCCAGAGGTACACCGATCGCGATCGTAGTACAGTGCCCAAATTTGGTGAAACTTCACCAGCTTGTTCACTAGGCTATTTTAAGGCTACCCACCTGATACTTTTGTATTCAGACTCCAAAAGGTCAAGCTTTTACCAGTTGTTGGTTGAAAGTGTCTGTTTTCTTGGATTTGTTAGTTTGACTTGATTTTGGTGTTTGATTTGGGATTTGAGAGCTATCTGAGGTTGTCCTGTGTACAAGCTCTCCCTCTGTATGGTTTCTTCCCAATTTTGATGTGTTTTGGTCTACTGAAAGTCAATTTTTGTGTTAGTTTAGCAATTTTTGACTTGGATATGTATTTAGATGATTTGACAGGTATTTTGAGGTTTCTGGCTCTTGGTCCTGTATACTTTTATGTTCATATACACCTGAGGATCTCACAGATGAAATCTGGTCAAAATCCGGGCCAGAGGTACACCGATCGCGATCGTAGTACTGAGCCCAAATTAGACCAAATTTGGCATATTGTAGACACTGATGTTTTAAGGCTATCCCCCAAGTCTTTTTGCATTTGGATCACCAAAAGTCAAGATTTTCCAGCTTCTGGGTCTGTCAGGCTAGTTTTACCCAATTGGCCCGATTTCCTGGATTTTTGATGTTTTTGGGTGTGGTTGCTTTAGGCAAACTTGTTTAGAATCTTATCAGGAAAGCACACGTCAAATCTTGTACAATTCTAGCACAGAGGTACACCGATCGCGATCGTAGTACCTGGACCAAATCTGAATGGTTAGCATGGTAGTAGGAAAATGTTTCTCAAACATGCACACAAGCTCCGCAGCATTTAGTTTGGCGAATGGTATGGAGTCTACGTTGATCTCCTTTTGTGAGATCCATTGCACCAGCTTTGCAAGTTTGTAGATTGTGTTACGGATGTCGAGAGACAAACATCCCTCAATGGCAACCGGTAAAATAAACTGTAAAGTATGTGCAGCAATGATATTAAAGTCCACATTTTATGCAATGATATTAAAGTCCACTATGAATGTACCTGACACATTTTATGCCAATCGTGTGACTTCAAACCGGTAAGCTTTCCTTCTTTAGTAAAACACGTTCGGAGCGAGTGCATTACGCCAGTGGGGGTCCGCAAAGATCGAATGGTCTCTTTTACTTTGCGTTCTTGGGCTCTTGTGAAAATCCATGGTGCTTTAGGGAGTTTTATCGATCCATCAGACGCTGTTTGCGGCCAATATTGCTCCATACGATCCACATTTCTAAGGTCAACTCTGGCTCCCAAAGTATCTTTCTTGCCG
Source organism: Adiantum capillus-veneris (assembly GCF_014529385.1). Lineage (NCBI taxonomy): Eukaryota > Viridiplantae > Streptophyta > Polypodiopsida > Polypodiales > Pteridaceae > Adiantum > Adiantum capillus-veneris. The sequence goes on along the minus strand of NC_140933.1, from coordinate 4,948,375 downwards.
GTCAGATGGTCCCATAGTAGATTACCCACATTCTTGAATATGTGCATTGGATCGAGCAAGTGATTGATCATGAGTCGGGGCCAATATGGTAACTCGTACCATAGAGATAGTCTCTTCATCCCTGGAGGCAATCCGTCATCGCACATCTCCTTCTGCTCTAACCATGCTTGTGCAGACATCCTTGGTGGATCTCTTCCGAAAAAGCCGTTGTGTAACACATGATTCTCTGGAAGATATGCTTGATGACCTTCGTAGATTTGATTACAACGGGCCATACACTGTAAGATGTTGATCTTTGACCAAATGGATTTACACCATCCATAGCCAGGCCTAAGCGCAAATTTCGAGCTTCCCTGGCAAAATCCGACCATGTTCCATCTATATGTTTCGAGGCTACGCAATCTGCAGGAATTCGTAGCACACCATCCGAAGATTTATTCTCCTCATGCCATGATGCTAGGGCGTCCATGGACTTACATTCGAAGAAATGCTTGATGCGAGGAAGCAGAGGAAAATGTCGCAAAACCTTTTGTGGAATCTTTGTCCCGTGGAGATCTACTCGATATCTTTCGGAATCACATTTTGGACACTTCTCCATGTCTATGTATTCCCCTCTGAAAAGAATGTAGTCATTAGGACAAGCGTGGATAGAATTGTAATCCATTCCCAAGTTTCGCAAAATCTTTCTTGCTTCATCTCGGGAATCTGGCATCACATTGTCAGCTGGTAGTATGTGCTCTTTAAGCAATCTACACAACATAAAAATACGATACAGTCGTGTAAAAATCTATCAGATCATTATACATTTAGAGTTTTATTAAAGTAAACTAATTGTAATAGATCACCTGAAAAGCGCTGTGACGCTAGTGTCACTCCATCCAAACTTTGCCTGCATGTTGAGAAGAACCAGGAGTGTTTTCAATCTAGACATACGTGCTCCATTATACAATGGCGTATCGGCTTCACTTTTCATATCTTTATAGATAAGCCTTTCTGAATCCATGATCGTCTCGATCATTTCATCAATCTCGGGCTCAAACATTGCCTCGTTGGGAATGTGCTCTGCATGATCATCCCCCGAGCTGTCAGAGGCTACATCTTGTGGCCTCACATATGCTGCTTGACCAAAGCGCCTACGAACACGTCTATTGGGTTGCAAGATTGCTGCTTGTTGGCCAGCGTCAGAGTCCGGCGAGTTATAATTAGCAACAACTCGATCTATAATAGATGGATCGAACTCGCCAAATTCGCGAACGTGCTGCAAAGAAACACGTCTTGTCCGTCGCACAGCATGCTTGCATTGATTACAAGGACATAAGACCCTCGTTGAGAGATGGTGTTTCGGTTGGACGGTCCCACATCCTCGTCACTACTCATAATGAGGATAAAAATCTTATAACCTGGACAAAAAATTTAATATTCTATTGGCATTCTTCGTCTTATCTCTCTCTCTCTCTCTCTCTCTACCTCACATTCTCTAGTCATGTCCAATCCCCGCACACCTCGGTCTAGAGGTGTACGGAGATCAGAACCACCGGGTTATAATCTCGTCTTTATTGGTCAATACCTATATTTGTGGGTACAAGAAATCTACAGACCCACGTCTACATGATACTGCATGTAGTGGACAAAACCCCTTTGCCTCTTCTCTAGCTGTAGCACTTCACAGCATCTTAACATCTTTTCACAGTAGATCTTTTCACTGTTCGTCTAACTCTAAACCCTAAATCGTAAGTAATTCTTGCGTGAACTCGATCTAACGTAAATAAGCGTAAATCTAAATAAACGTAAATCTAACTAAAAATAAACCTAAATCTAATTTAACGTAAGTCTACATCTAACGTAATCTTTAACGTCTTTTGGGATAGTTTCCTACGACGTTAAAACTCTCTTCTTCTTGTGTGTGTGTGTGTGTGTGTGGGTAAACCTAAATAAACCTAAGTCTAATCTAATATAACATAAATCTAAATCTAAAGTAAATTATGTTATATTAAAAACAAAGAACTAAACTAACAGGGATTATAAGAACCTTAAAACTGATTTAACACATAATTTTTCACATAACTCGGCAAGAGTTGGCATTCTCATCACTAAAGATGTGAGAGTTAACTTCCGGCGGTGACGCTGCCTCATCTCCATCCACATCTGACAACAGCAATTGGCCCTTTGGACCATTCTTGCTCTTGTTACTAACTTTGAAGTTGCTGTTGAATGACTAGAGGTTGTCTAGATGGTCATTGTCGGGGATGTAGTGACTCTTGTCGCCCTAAAGATCCACCTTCTTCCCTATCTTCTGAAGATATTTCACCAGTACTTTTGGATCGACGGACCCACCATGAGTGAAGGCAGCAATACCCTATATTCCATTGAGGGCTTTCTTCACCCGCTTCATGCAGGCATCGCAGTCTATGGAGACCTTAATCTAATCTAATATAACGAAAATCTAAATCTAGCGTAAATAAACGTAAATCTAACTAAAAATAAACCTAAATCTAATCTAATTTAACTTAAATAAACCTAAATCTAATTTAACGTAAGTCTACATCTAACCTAAACTTTAACGTCTTTTAGGATAGTTTCCTACGACGTTATAACTCTCTTCTTCTTGTGTGTGTGCGCGTGTGTGGATGTGTGTGCCAATAAAAAGAGATAAATGGTATAACCTTTCTATCACCCATGCCAAGTATGATAGATTGGTTATGCCATTTCCCTCTTGAATAATAGGTCTTGAGTTCAACTCCTCGTCGGCTAGATCTTTAGGTCTTTTAATTTTAATTAGTTTCCTACGACGTTAAATTAGTTTCTCTCTCTTTCTCTCTCAATGTGTGTGCGTTTTTTTGTTTATGCATGTTTTCTCTCTCTTTTCCTCTCTCAATGTTCGGTTTTTTGTTTATGCATGTTCTCTCTCTCTTTTCCTCTCTCAATGTGTGCGTTTTTTGTTTATGCATGCTCTCTCTTTCTTTTCCTCTCTCAATGTGTGTGTGCATTCTTTATTTATGTATGTGTGTGTGCGTTTTTGTTTATGTTTGTACTCTTTCTCTCTCTCTCTCTCTCTCTCTCTCTCTCTCTCAAAAACACTATGTGTGTGTGTGTGTGAGAGAGAGAGAGAGAGAGAGAGGGAGAGAGAAAGAGGGGAAGGGAACATGAGAGTGAGGAGAGGGAAGGAGCATACCTGGCTCTCCTTCCTCTCCTCGTGTGTGTGTGTGTGTGTGTGTGTGTGTGTAGAGAAGAAAGAGAGAGAGAGAGAGAGGGAGAGCGTTACCTGCTCCTTGCTTGAGGACGCCGAAAAACTCAGATATGAGATCTGAGTTTTTGGGCGCTCTCTGTTATTTTTTTTAGCCCAGCCGGCGTCGCTATGAGCGTCGCAAATTTACAAGTAAATTTGCGACGCTCATAGCGACGTCGGGAATTTTTTTTTGAGCGTCGCTGTGTGAGCGTCGCTAATATGAATAGCCTCTTGTAGTGACTATGTGTAAAACTGCCATATCAAGTGCGTTCAAGACATGTTTGTAAAACCCCTTATATGTGAATTTTGTTAGGAATATAATGTACCCTTTTCTTTTAAAATTTGTAAGTTTTTTTTCAAATTAAAAAAAATAATGCCCTTCTGTATATATATTTCTGTAAGTTTCAAGAACTTTAAATACCCTTCTGTTGAACTCACGTGATAGGTTACATTTTTATTAGGTGACCTCCCCGGGCATGGTACTAGGAAAGTGTTTCTCAAACATGCATACAACCTCCGCAACGTTTAGTTTGGTGGATGGTATGGAATCTACATGGATCTCCTTTTGTGAGATCCATTGCACCAACTTCGCAAGTTTGTAGATTGTGGTACGGATGTCAGGAGACAAACATACCGCTATGGCCACGAGTAAAATAAATTGCAAAACACGTCTAGAAATGATATTAAAGTCCACACACGGATATGTTATACAATTTCCAATATGATATATTCCACTTCAAACATACCTGACACATTTGATGCCAGTCGTGTGACTTCAAACCAGTAAGCTTCCCTTCTTTAGTGAAACATGTTTGAAGCGAGTGCATTACGCCAGTAGGCGTCCGCACGGATCGAATGATCTCTTTTACTTTGCGTTCTTGGCCTGCTGACAAAATCCATGGCACTTTAGGGAGTTTTATCGATCCATCCGGTGCTGTCTACGACCAATATTGCTCCGTACGATCCACATTTCTAAGGTCAATTCTGGTTCCCAAAGTATTTTTCTTGCCGATGAGATGGCCCCACAACAGATTAACCACATTCTTGAATATGTGCATTGGATCGAGCAAGTGATTGGTCATGACTCTGGGCCAATATGGTAACTCGTACCATAGAGAGAGTCTCTTCATCCCTGGGAGCAAACTGTCATCACACATCTCCTTTTTCTCTAACCATGCTGGAGCAGACATCCTTGGTGGCTCTCTTCCCAAAAAACCATCGTGTAACTCATGATTCTCTGGAAGATGCACTTGATGACCTTCGTAGATTTGCTTCTTCAGTGAGGATGCCTGACGTGTATTAAGTCTAGGTCCACATTTAACACATGCTTTGTATCCACTTGTTTGAAGCCCTGCATGTATACACATGACAATAGATAAACTTGAGCAAAACCAAGGTTTATAGTGTTTAAGTTTGAGTATATATCACCTGAGCATTCTGTTAGTCCGGGATAGTCATGCATGGTCCACATTAGAATGCCTCTAATCAAAGCATTGCGTCGACCTGTTTGTCGGCTCATATCCACCACTTCAATGCCAATCCACAATTGTTGTAGCTCTTCCAATAATGGACAAAGATACACATCCATATTCTTCACTTTATATCGCCCCGACACAATCAAGCTTAGAAACAGGTGCCCCTTCTTGGTAGTTGTTACCATAGGAACACACTAGGACCGTCGATGCATTTTTTTCCTCTTTAGGATATTTTTTCCTCGAGCATTGTATATACGCCCATCACTCTAGGGCTATCTATCTTTCCATTGCACACTAAATAACACACTCTCTATTGTGTGCCTTGAGCTTCCTTCGTCTTCTCCAAGCTCTGTGCGTTTCTCTGCAACCCTAATTCCAACAATTGGTATCAGAGCAGGTTACGTCCTTCCGGGCTTAGTCACCAGCTGTTCCAACACACGCCTGCTCACTTTCTCCAATGACAATGAGGTTTGGCGAGCGTTCGCAGGTCGACAAATATTTTGGGCTCATTTCGGCCTCCGTTTCCACTACAGGGAGGTATGCACAGGCAATTTCGTCATTTTGTGCAGAATTTTTGTCACTGCCGATTTCTGCATAACAGGTGCCTTACAATCTTCTACGGTTTGTGCTATATAGCAATTGTTGTTCCCGCTCCATTTCTCCTATTTTTGGATAGTTTTCACATCAGGTGCAACATTTACCATGGCTGACAACAACACAGATGTCTTCAAGATGTGTACGGCTGAGGACAGGTTGGATGGGGACAATTATCCTATGTGGGCTTATATGATGCAACACGTTCTTGTGTCAAAGGGCGTTTGGAATATTGTGCAGGGCATTGATGTACGTCCTGGTTCTGAGGATGTAGGCGATGTTGAGGATGTTGCATGTCTTGCTGCAAGGATTGCTGCTATTAGAGTTGTTTAGCCTACGACAGAACAAGCTCGTTGGGATGTAAAGGATGCGCAGGCTCATGCATTGATTGCATTGTCTGTGAAGCGTACCATTGTTCCTCACATCCGTTCAGCAAAATAGGCTTGGGATATTTTGGCTGGTCTTTATGCAAGTCGCAATGAGGCTAAAATTGCTTTGTTGCGTAAAGAGCTGGAGTCGAAGATTATGCATGAGGAAGATGATATGGACACTTTCCTTGCTAGTGTTAAGGATATCAATGAACAACTTATTTCTGCAGGTGAAGTCATTTCAGACAGTTCCATTGTGCAAACTGTTCTTGATGCCTTACCAGACTTTTGCTAGTACTTGGAGACTTATGACCCAAGGAAATCTAGAAGTTGTCAAGTTTGATGCATTATGCACATTGCTGTTGGGGGGATATTTCTAGGCGAGCAGTTTCTGGCGAGCGCTTTTTAGGAATCAGGTGAGCAGATTCCTAAAAATATTCTCTCTTCCTCTTTGTGGACTATCTCTATCTCTCTCTTTGAGAGAGAGAGAGAGAGACAAAGAGAGAGAGAGAGAGAGAGAGAGAGAGAGAGAGAGAGAGAGAGAGAGAGAGAGAGAGAGTCAAAGGTATGGAAGCTAGACAAATTGTTTCAAAAACAATATAGACAAGGGTATTTAAAAGAAGAACTCCCATTAATAATAAAAAAGTTACATTTTATTATACTTGCATTACATAAACAAGAAGTGTTCATCTTCTGGAAGGCCCGGCTTTAGTAGTTGATGTGCTCCCTTCGATTGGCATATTAAGATTCACCACGTTGCTTAGCTGCTGCCTCATTTTCTCCTCATCCTCCTGTGTGATGAGCCCAATCTTCTTCCAGCAAGAGAAAGCTAGTTGTCCCGTCTCGTTCAAATTGATTGAGCTCCGCATATTGAGTTCCTTGCGGCATTGATAGAGGCGATACACGTTGATGGTTGCCTTGAGAGCCTGATGAAACCGGTCGGCTCCATACAATGCCTCTTCGTTTGGAATGGCTTCCATGGCATCCCACGCAGACTTTATTTTACTCTCAAGATCGTCGGACATCGTGAAAGAAGAAGAGGTGTGCTAGGAAGCTAGTGGACGCTTTCACAAAAATAACTCAAGCTATGGCAATTTATAGTCACTGTGGTAATATTATATTATTTTATACACGATTTGACACATAAATAACCAGTACTCAAATATGAAAAAAAGTTGCAAATGAATGTATCCCAATGTGACCATCCTAAGATAAAATTAGAAAGTAGTACAATTGTTTAGGTAAAGCATACTAAGAAAAAGTGAGCATTGTCAAATGCTATGCATCCATGCCTGGATAAGTCCGGCTTCGACTCAGTGCCCTTAAGATATCAACATCTGCCAGGATTGGTTGATGGATAAGGTTGATGGATAAACATGTTTCTCATTTTGGCTTAGCCCTAGCACACGCAGATAAATAAAATACAAATCTTTACATGCAAGATATGGTTTTTGCTTTGACACCTGTTCCATGAAGTCTGGGCATGTGTATGATGGCTGGTTGCTAATACAAACTTTGTACATCCCGACATGACCATCTTCACTTTTCGTCTCTAGTTTGAAAACCTCACTAACACCATCTGCTGCACATATCTCTTCTACGACTGTCGCTTTCAGGGCTAGTGCTAGAATGATCTTGCGACTAGCATCCTCGGAAATGGAAGTCCGATACCGTACACGTAGACTATCTCGCACTGTGTCTCTTGCACTTCCTTCAGGAGTGGATGCATCTTTTGACTTGAAAGGAGAGTTTGTCATATTTTGTTCTTGAGCAACTGGAGTTACATTAGATACTCCTTCTTTGCTTAGCTCCACTTGATACCCCCCTTCATGCAATATTTGCACCTCATCCTCTGATAGGTTGGTGCCCACATGCACGGGCCAAGTGTGTGGTGGAGGTGGATGAAGAGGCTGCGGCTCAATGTTCTGGTCTACTATATGACAATGCAAGACATGATCCGGACAAAACCAAAACCATTGACGCACCGCACCACTTGGATGTTTTCGATATCCTTCAAATGATGGGGCTGGTATACCAAGGCTAGAACCTGCTATACTGCATCCACACCTGCGTCCGCCTCTTGGTGTGCCGCTACATGTGACCCTACTACCTTGTGGAGTTCGACGTTTGGCCCACATTGCCTCATTGACCTTGTGCTCAACTACATACTGCCCACCAGAACCTATACTTTGTTTTGGGGTTTGTGATATCCCTTCTTCTGCAAAGTTGATCCTACGTGGTCTTCCACACATCTTGCGATCTTTGGTGACCGACTTGTACTCAGGCCTATGTGATGCATCATCTTCCACGTTGATAACCTCATTTGGATTCCGTATTTGCCTTGATGTCTCCTTATCTCCTGGTAATGGAGTTGGTTGTTTATACATTGGAGTGCCCTCAGTAGCCGCATTCACTGCTCTAATCACTTGGCTACGACGTTTTTCATAGCGTTTCGTAAGATTTTGTATTGATGGACCCTTCCCAATGTGTTTTCCATGGCTGTATGAAATGGCCTTTGTGCTCTGTAAGATGGAATTTGCAAGGTCGGTTGTACATGCATCATATAATGATATGCGTTTACGGAAACCCTCCCCTGGTAGCCAACTGCCATGCTTGCTCTCCACAAGGTTAGTACCTGGAGTGTTTGGTCTATAAGAGCTACTTTCTACGCATGTCATAATGCCACCCCAATGTGCAATACGAATTTCCCACCAACTAAGCCATGAATCCATGTATGGAATGTTACGGTCTATGCAATGACCGTTACGCCACCATTGGCGTATTGGATGAGCCTCTGCTGCTGCAGCCTGTTTTGTTGGTGCTTGCCTCCACTTCTCACACATTTCTTTGTGTGTGTGTTGAGAAGCTTGCACCACATACTTCATTGTGTGTTGTTTCAAGCTTTGCTTCCAATGGAAAAGACAAGAACGCTCTCGGCCGCTCATTGTATTGGTCTTGTCACCACCATTGAAAACAATTTGAACTGCATTCCAATTTGCTTGAGCTTCATCAGCCATGTAGCCAAAGAAATTTGCTTTGTCACACCCACATGATATCATTACATCATGAAGGCACTCCCAAAACAAACATTGCATTTCCATGTCTTCTTGTTTCATTTCACAAGTTGCAATAGTCAAAAGGTCCTGCATGCTGCAAACAAATTGTTTTAGAGAGAGTAAATGGAAAGCCACAAAGATCTTAAGATGCGCCATGTACCTTGGATCATAGACATGACAGAGGCCATAGTCACCCAATCGTTAACACGTCTGGTGTGATCAAACTGGATCCATGCACGTCGAAGATCACCATCCCGATCTTGTCTCATTCGGTTGACTAGGTCCACATCGGATGGTGGACCAATTGTGACATTTTGAAGACATAACATTTCTCCCCCTCCATACCTTGACTAAGAAACCCATACCTTGACCAAGAAACTGGCTTCCATGGAAAAACTCATATGTGCAGTCTCGCTTCAGTTTTAGGAGTGCATCAATGCCAAAAGATTCTTTGTCAACCCCTCTACATAAAATAGATACTGACCTCCGAAACCTGTCAATGTTTAAAGTGTTTAGATTAAAAAATAATTTAGCATAGAGTTTTGCATCGAAATAAGAATCTAGGAAATGCTCATACCAGTTATCTTGCACCAATGGGCCCAACTCTTCAGCGATTGCAAATAGCTGTTGCTAGCCTAAAATACCTTCATTGGTGTTGTTGCGAAGAAGTGTTGTACTTATAATTTCTTTTGCCAAACACATTTGAACCTTCCTGGCTCCTGCGTGTGGGTCAACAGTCAAAATCCTTTGCACCATCAGCTTGGTGTTGTCCGTTAGTGTTTAGGATGTGCCGCTACACACATCATGTCGATGTGTGCCACAATGAATCATGACTTTAGTGGCAGTCTCATCGGATGGCATGACATAGTATACTACACAATCACATGTTGCAATACAGAAAGAAATTGCCTTACAAAAATGGCATGTAAGGCTCTTATCTCCAATCTCACAATATTCCCCAGGTCCAGTTGCCTTTTGTATGTACCCGTTGAAATGACTTGTATTAGGAATATGGTAATTAACCAAGCGGACACATTGTTCATTCATGCACTTGAGAGATCCTATGCAATGACTAAGACGCACTACACCTGCAAATACAATATTGGATGTAGTAGGCTTCAACCACAAATGACACAAATGAGGATCATACTTATGCTCCATCGCATCCATATGGTGCAACTTTCCCATGGTAGGTGGAAATTCTAGAAAGAGATCTCCATTGTAAGACCTTGGAATCTCTGTAACTTGTTCCACTACTTTGATTTGCATTACAGCTTTGTCAATGTGCCCTTCTTCTCGGCTTGTAAGAGCTTTTGTCTTGTACTCCTTTTGAAGCTGTTTGAGGGGAAAACTCGAGGGGGGGTACATAGATCTATTAACTCCTTTGGACCGAATTGCATCTTTGACGGAGTATCCACAATGGAAATGGGAATCATGCTAGGTGAGCCGGCATACTGTGTTTGATGAGATACATTGACTTTGTATTTACGTGAAAGCTGCTCATCCAATACATAGATGAATTCACCCAAATTGTTGAGAGTCACTACAACAAAAAAACGTGTTATCAACGCAGATAACGACGCGTCCCGTCGCTATGCGCATCGCTGTGAAACTAGTCGCTATTAGCGACGCACATAGCGACGACCATAGCAAATTTTTTTTTTCTTGGGCAGAGGGCAGGTAGCCTGGCCTATGCCCAGTTAAAAGATGGACACAGCCACAACCAGACTTCCTGCCCTCTGCCCAAGAAAGCGAGTAGCACCAAAATATCAACCATGCTCCCGCGCGCAGAAATTTCGGCAGAGTTCCCTTTGTTTTTACATAAACTTTTCAAAAAAAACCATATCATGTATACGCCTCCTACATGCTATCCATGTAGGACTCACATGAGATTTAAGGCCAATGAAAGACAACCGTACCAACTGAAAAGCATAGCCATAACTTTAAAGCATAACCATAACGAACCATAACGATAACTTAAACGCATAACCATAACTTAAAACCATAACCGGCTATAACCACTTTGATCAAAATCATAATGCAGATAACCATAACCATAAACAAAATTAACACTAACCATAAGCATAACTAGAAAGAGAAACAATAACTGTCTATACAGTGACAATGACAATAATCATAACCACAAGGGAAACAATAACTGTCTGAACACTAACTGTTTGTACAAAAAAGAGACACGGAAGCGTGTCTGTGTCTCACAAAGCATATAGATGAAATCTGGTCCACTAATGACTAGGCATCGCAACCTGCACATAGGACAACTCACAAAATTAGTATTGATATTACTTCACATATTATACTGACTTAATTAAATCAACTCACACATATTAACGTCTCACCTCAAGCGATTAGCGAGACTGTAAGGCCTCCCAGTCTACAGGCTCTCCTGAAGCTTCAAGATCATTCAGTACTTCATAGATACCTCTGTGATATCCATCTGACTCCTCCTCGCGTGATGGAGCTCGATGCATCGCAAGATTCTGCGTTTATACAAAAATCAAAGTAATAAGAATACATGATTCATCGCGTTTTAAAAAACGCCATAGTTAAGATTGGAGTAGAAACTCACAAACTCATAGCGAAAGGTGTCGAAGCCTCCGCTGCCAAGATGAGATGTCTCCCTAGTCATCTGTCGTACTTGCGCGGCCTCACGCTGCTGTCTGAACCGCGTGGCCGCTGTCCGCTCATCCTCCCTGATCTGCAGCCACGTCTCGTGTGGGATGCCCGAAGGCTTCGGCGAGCCGGTCCTGAAAGCCTTCCGAGCTGCATCTCGTCGATGTTTGATGGTGTCCCGTGCAACAACCTTGATCCACCGCGCCGAAACAATGGAAGAACCCGGAGCAGGCTGGTACTCTCTTAGGATGGTCTCCACTATGTAAGTGACTTTTTCCTTTTCTTGCTGATTCCAAGACGGGGATAAGACGGGGGTCGTGAGCGAGGAGGAGTCGAAGCATCTGTGGACCCTCCTCCATAGCAACCACCACCTCCACCTGACGATCGCCGAGATCGGCGAGTGCGCCTGTGCTGCGGAGATAAGGACGTACCCGCCTCTGCCCCACCCCTAGGTGTCGATATTTTGGCGCCTTCATAGATTGGTTGACGTGCCAACTTTCTCAACATGTCTTCAGGAGATAGGCGTACGGCTTCTGGTGCTGCTTCGTTCACGTTCTCCTCGCTTGTCTAGAAGAAGGCATCCAGTATCTCCTCCATGCCGTCGTCTTTTGTCTATAAGCCCTTTTCTGCTTCCATCCGTGGCTCTATATTGGTCGGATCTTCATGCATAATCTTTTTTCTCTCTCTCTCTCTCTCTCTCTCTCAGATGTAGCTGCTATGTCGCGGAAATCAATGCCCGTTCTGTAGGAGTCGTATCATAGATTCTGTACGATTTCTCTAGCAAACTCTCCATACTTGTGCACATGCTCATTACATATCCTATGCTTGCGCAGGATTTGATACTTGCAGAGCGTGCACGAGCATGCAATCTTTTCCTCCATGTTAGTTGATGACGTTGCCATCTACAATGATTATGAATGTTGTTTTAATATATATATATATACTCCTCACAATGTAAACTACCTCGCATTCTATAGTCTTGCCCAATCTCCGTACACCTCGGTCCAGAGGTGTACGGAGATCAGGACCACCGGGTCAAAATCTCGTCTTTATTGGTCAAATCCTATATGGGTAGACACATACGTGCACTCCCAGGTGTACATGGCAATGCATGTAGCAGGCAAAACCCCTTTGCCTCTTTTAGTTCCATAGTTTCTTCTCTGTCTACGTACCCTATCTCTCGTTCTTTCTCTCTCGATCTCGCTCTCGCTATCTCTCTTTCTCTATTTTCCTATCCCTCTCTATTTCTCTATTTTCCTATTTCTCTGCCATAACTCCTGGAGCTCCACTTCCCTATCTCTCTCTCTCTCTCTCTCTCTCTCTCTCTATATATATATATATATATATATATATATATATATATAACTCTCTTTCTCTATCTCTCTATTTCCTATCTCTCTCTCTCTACTTACCTCTCTCTCTCTCTCTCTCTCTAATGATCGAACGAGCGACTGATCTAGGGAGATCTAGACGCCCACGGCTGCGGAGGACTACACAACATCGACAGAGGCTGCATCAGAGGATCTAGCTAGGTCACTTTGGCTCGACATGCACAGCGTCCGGTCAGAGTACTGACCATGGAGGAGATCTACCTATCCCAACTAGCTCGTTTAGCCGTTTAGTCCACACCCAACAGTTTAGAATTCCATAATATTTTATTTTGTCATCTTCTTACTCTGAATTTGTATCAGATCCATCACATTGTAACTTTCTTGTCTCATGTCTCATAGGTCACTTTGGCCTTTCGAAGACGTTAATATAACATTTCATTTCATTTCTCTCTTTAATTTTTTTTTCTTTAGTTTTAATTTCCTAAGAATACATTAATTCTCTCTCTCTCTCTCTCTCTCTCTCTTTGATTACCTACACACACACACACACACACATTTCTCTCTCTCTCTCTCTCTCTCTCTCTCTCTCTCTTTCCTACACACACACACACACACACATTTCTCTCTCTCTCTCTCTCTCTCTCTCTCTCTCTCTCTTTCCTACACACACACACACACCTCTCTCTCTCTCTCTCTCTCTCTACCTCTACATTGTGTGTGTGTGTGTGTGTAGGAAAGAGAGAGAGAGAGAGAGAGAGAGAGAGAGAGAGAGAGAGAGAGCGGTGTGTGTGTGTGTGTGTGTAGGAAAGAGAGAGAGAGAGAGAGAGAGAGAGAGAGAGAGAGGTGTGTGTGTGTGTGTAGGAAAGAGAGAGAGAGAGAGAGAGAGAGAGAGAGAGAGAGAGAGGGGTTGGGGAGGGTGGAGATGGACATAATACCTGCGCAGCAGGTTTCGACCAAGACCCGATCGCGAGCAGAAGAAAATGGCCATTGCATTGGAGAAATTAATTCTAAAAGAAATGATTCAGATATTTATTTATGAATTTACCATTGTAAAAAGGATAAGAAAACTCTTTACCCAAGAAAAATAAAGAGCAAGCCATAATAATATGCTAAGCAAATAATTAAGCGCAAGATCACATTGTATAAGCTAAAACAATTTGATTATATACTCACGTCTAATAAGTAGCCGTTATAAATTTAAAATTAATATTATTTTATTAATTTAAAAAATTAATGTTAAAAAAAAAATTCTTACAAAATATTTGTTTGTGACTGTGTGTGTGATCACGGGCTGGAGCGTTTTGCGTGGACGGAAGCAAGGCACTAACGCAAGGGGGGCAGAGGGAGAGAGACCAGGGCAATGGGCGGCCGGGTTTTGCGTGCTGGGCCGCCAGTAGGGACGGAGGCGGAGGTTGGGTGGGGGTGGAGGTGGAGGTTTTGGGGGGTGGGGCAAGGGGGCGCAGGAGCGGGTGGGCAAGGTGCAAGGGGACAATGGAGGCGGTGGCAGGCGGGCGGGGCAAGGTGCAAGGGGACAATGGAGGCAGGGGCAGGCTGGCGGGGCAAGGGGCAAGGTGCCAGGGGACAATGGAGGCGGGGGCAGGCGGGCGGGGCAAGGGGGAGCGGAGCGGAGGGTGGAGGCCGCAGCTTGGGTGGGGGGGGGGGGGGGAGGGCGAGGGGGGCAAGGGGACAGCGGAGGCGGGGGCGGGCAAAGGCCGCAACTTGGGTAGGGGGGAGGCAAGGGGGTGGGGGAGGCGTAGGAGCGGAGCGGAGGCGGGGGTGGGCGGAGACCGCAGCTTGGGTGGGGGAAGTGGGCGCAGGAGCGGGCAACGCAAGGGGCAAGGGGGCGCATGAGCGGAGGCGGGGGCGGGTAGAGGGTGGCGAGGAGCGGAGTGGGATGGGCGGCCACTGACCCATGGCCAACGCGTTGGCCATGGGCGGGCACACGCTCCACACGGGAGCGTGCGCCCGTCCATGGCCAATGCGTTGGCCGTAAGCGCGTGGGATTCTGTGTGTACTCTGCCTCTGGCAAACGTTGGCCAGAGGCAGAGTACACACAGGCACGCACGGGCCCATGACAGTCCATGTGGACACGGTGGCGCGCGTGTCCATGTGGCCACGCGCACTACCATGCAGGCAATGAGCTGGCCACGTGTCCTGCCACGTGTACTGTCGCTGGGCGACAGTACACGTGGCCAGCTCATTGCCTGCGTGGCAGTGCACGTGGCCACATGGATTGCCACGTGTACTGTCGGTTGGAGACAGTACACGTGGCATGTCCACGTGGACACGCAACGGACACCTCCGCCAGCGTGTCCACGTGCCTTGCTACGTGTGTGTGTCCACACACACACACAAACACAAACGCACACACACACACACACACACACACACACGGGCGCGTGTGTGTGTACACACATACACACTGACATGCGTGTGTGCACCACACACATGCACCTCAGTGCAGTGTGTGTGTGTGTGTGTGTGTGGCACACACACACGCACGCCTACGTGCAGTGTGTGTGTGTGTACGCACACACACACACGCGCACACATACACATGCACGTGCACTTGCACATACACACTGCACGTACACACACACACGCTGCACGTACACGCACACACACATGCTGCACGTATACATACACACACACACATTGCATGTACACACACACGCACACGCACACACGCACACACGGGCGGACGCGTACGCGTCCACACACACACGCATGTATACATGGCAACACACACACACACACTCCTTTCTCTCACACACACAGTCACAAAAAAAATAAAAATTAATAAAAAAATAAAAGCTTTATAAAGTGACCTTCTCTTCTTCATTTTCTTCTTCTCTATTCTCTTTTGCTACACAGATCCCTCTCTCTCTCTCTCAAGTTTCTTTTTGTTCACATCTCAAACTCCAACCTACAAATTCTCATTAATCATCCTATATCTATTTCTTATAAATTATCCTTCTTTCTCGCAAGCATGAGAACAAGAAACCAAACAAAAAATAATGGTGTAATTGATGAGGTTGATGTTACTACTTGACAAGAAGTACCTCCGTTAGGCACATAGAATACCCAACAATCTCAGGCATTGAGTTCTTTGGATCGCATTGTATCCATTGTAACTAGAGTGGCTGGAGCATCACAATCAAGTGCCGGACCCAGTCATCGTGTGGAAACAGGTACCGCTATTGAGAATGTCAAAGACGAAGCGTTTGGAAATCTTGTCGACAAACACATTTCTTTGGGTTGGGTGGATTCTCACTGAGTACCATACGATGGGAAACTTCCACGATTGCCTCTTTGTCGACTTCTCTCAAACCCCGCCATCCGCATGCATGATGACCATGTGGCCGATTTGCAACTCTCTATTGCAAAGAGAAGCTACCAACCAACCATGGCAAGATTTATTGTTAGTGAACGAATTCCTGGGGAGGATCACAAATAATTTACTCGTCGTGGTCATGCTGCGAGGGATCTTGCAATGTCATATGATTTGGATGAAGAGCTTCGCCAAATCCCCGAGCTTAGTCACATGGTCAAGAGGTACTTTGTGGTTTGGGATGGTAATCACCGATTGGAGGCATGGATGCGGTGGATGAACGAAAATAAAATTCCAATTGAGAAAGTGCCAAAGGTGGAGTGCATTCTAGTTGACTTTCAGCCACATGAGGCAGCGGAGTTTCTATTGGTTTTGGGTATGATCAATAGGTGAGCCCCTTTTTTTTTTGCTAATGTAAATGCATCTTATTTGTAAACTATATAAATTACAATCGATTGTTAAACAGGGCCATAAGGGTTTCAGTGCCTCACACGACCGCTCATGATATTTTCATGATGAGAAAGCTAGGGTTGGCGGACCCTACATCACTTCTGCAAAAATTCCCCGAAAGAGCGTGTTTGGTAGCAGAAAGGGCCTTGAATTTTAGAGGTCCAAATAAGTCAAAGTGGCTAAAATTGCCAATGGCTGTCCTTGCGCAACTACTTTGGAAGGTATGCTTCAAACCAATTGTATATGAGAATATGTTTTGATTACGAAATCTTATTATGTGTATTTTGATTGAGTCTTTGGAAAATAAAAGGAACAGTTCGATCATATGTTTAGTAGTAAAACAGAAGGGATGCCATCAAAAGGGAGTTTTGACTACGAGTTGGCGCCTGACACATACGAGGAAAGCATCAATCTAGCGCTATCTCAAATGGAGCAATACTTTACGCGCAAAGGGCTTGAGATAGCCACCATTGCAAATCCAGAGAATGGCAGCGATTTTTTCCAAAAATGTATTTCATTTACAGGTTGGGGCGAGAAGACCACGAAAATGACACCCTCGAGAGTGGCAGAGGTTGCGCGTACATGCATTAGCCCAACATAGTAAGTAATAGTCGTTTAAATCATTGGATATATTTCTCTTTTTATTATGTAGCAATAAAAAATAAGTCTCGCTTTTCCTTTGATAGGAAGTGCCGATTGCTTGATTTGCTCCAAGGCGGTGATGCATCCTTTGATAGGAAGGGCATCGGTTTGACGGAGAAGGCCTGGATCCAGTGGCTTCGATATCACGTGTACTGGTGGCAGTTGGAAAGGTTAGATTTAGTGAACATTTGCACCAGCTAGCAAGTTGTTATGTAACTTGTGACTTATTATTTGCTGCTGCAGGAGAGTGCTTGAGATGGCCGAGAAAATGGAGGCTGAGAATCATGATGTTGCTATCCAACATGAGAAGGCTGAAGGTAGGCATGGTTTCACACTTGCTCACACATTATTGACATACAGATGCAAGCACTTTGAGAAGGCCTTCAAGAAGTGGAGTGCTCCGATCAAATCCACACATGAACCCGAAGAGCAACCCCATTTTGCTTGTATGACACGACGCTTGTTGTACAGGTTTGACATCTTTAATTGACAAATTAAGAATGTAGTAGGATACACTAATCTTGTTCTATGAAAATGAAAACATTGTGGTGTGTCTTGTAGATGGTGGAGAGATGCTCTTGTCTTTCCCATTCCCGAGCACCCCAGTGATGCATGGTGCAGGTCGGAGAGAGAGGAGACGAGCTTATATCCTGACGAGTGGATAGATGACTTGCGGCCAAAGGGAGTGTGGCTCAAGTGTCCTTGGTGGCTGGACTACCCGGACAAGGAGTACCCACCCGAAGAGGAAGAGCTATACATAGGTATGCCTCTATGTAGTTTTTACCTTTGCCATGAAGCAATAGAATATGGGCTCAATAACTCTTCTTCTTTTAATTAATAGCAGAGCATAGTGCGTCACGGAAGAAAGAGGTTGTGATAGAGGATGCTCTATCTCCAAACACATCAAAGAAACTAGAGAGGAAGAAACAGACCTCAAGGAAAGACTCGCAAGCACAACAAGCTGACAAGCAACGTGGGAAGAGAAAGAAGAGGGCTGTAGTTTCCAGCGACAGTGAGAGCGAGCATGTGGTTGCAGAGTATTCTGTAGAAGTCAGCGATAGTGCTCATAGCCTTGGTGCTATGAGTCACAGTGTACCGACACAATCCTTCACTCCCAGACCAGTGGGGGGCATCCAGGAGTCCCCTCCATGTTCACCATCACATGGTAGGGCTGCAGAGGACCTATCAGACATGGCCAGAGTTGTGGGAGATAACCATCCAGGTACGTGAAAATGCTTAATGTTGTGTTGTGCTCTTTAGCATTGCTTGAAAGATATATTTGATCTTATGTTGCTACATACAGATATGCATGTAGAGCCACGCCACCTTGCAGTGCATGCTAGTGCCAAAGAGTTGACAAAAGCTATTCCAAATGTGTTGTGCAATGACAGGTAAGCCACGCTTATTTACAATCATAGTTATGTGCACACTTATAGTGCTAACAAAAATTGCATGCAGTTCTATGCAGTCACTACGTAGCTTCTTGGGCTCTCTATCAGGAACAGGGCAGATGAACCCCATCTTGAGATTGGGTGGCGTACGTTTGGTGTACATGGCCTTTCCCTTACACACTAGGCCACATGCAGCTAGCACGGGTGAGGTTCCTTTATGTAACCAATGGGATAGTGACCTTGTGGATGCTGCATTCCTTCTGGCATCCGAGTTTCTTTTGGTGGATGGCATGATTGTGGCGACATGTCGTGCATAACATCTTTCCATCGTCACTTCGAAGGCAGAGGGAGCTGGTTTCCAGCTGTTGAGGATATTGTACTTACGGCTGTCGGAGGCTAGTTGTACGACTGTTCAGGACTATTTAGAGGGGGTATGTTCTTTTTTTTTTTGATAATGAATAGTAACTTCGATGTTCGCGGGTCAAAAAATAATGTTTTACTTGCTCCCCGCAGGTTGGTACTTTGTTGCTAGCCATTTTTTCACCCCCTAGAACTGGTGGGTGTCGGCTTCCGAGGTACGATCGAGCGGATGGAGAGATTGCAGCAAATGTACGTGGCTTCTCTACAGATGACGACATGTTGTGGGAGAAGCTACCAGGATCAGATTCCACACAGTGGACTCTTGATCGTATGGGCCGGCCTTATCGTAGAGGTGTTGAGAGGAGTCCAGCGTTTGCCAGGTGGTAGAATTTTTTTGGTAGTTGTTTTTATTGTTCCTATAAAATTATAGGTATAATAAATCTAAAGGTAATTTTTTTTTTGTAGATGGCTATTAGGTACCTTCACAGACATGGGAGATGCTGTGTTGGATTGTTTTGCAGGAGTTGGGACATTGGCAGCACAATGTTTACTACTACGTAGACATTGCATCAGTTGTGAGAAGGATTGGGCAGTTTTCAATCCTTGTTTGGAGCCAGCTCAGCGCCTACCTTTAGTTTTAGGCTCGACATTGATGTTTCATAGGAGTGTCAGAGCTCACGTAACTGAGCAACCGCAGCAGGTGTCCGAGCAGCTTCATCCGCTTGACCCACCGTTCCCGACACCACTCAGCAGTCAGGGCGGGTAGTAGCAGCACCATATCCCACTTTCACGCCCCATTTTTGGCATGGCATGCAACTAGACCGTCTCCTAGTGCATTCATTGCCTCCACATCTGAGGCCCTGCCCGGGGTTGATCCATTGCCTCTTTCACTACCTGCAGCCCCCCCCCCATATATAGTTCATATCCTTTGCCATTTGGAGTAGTTCCCCCACCATTTGGTGCACTGCCCCCGTTGGCACGACCTTTGTTTCCTCCCAGAGGATATGGCCCCACACCGCCCTTCTTTCCTCCACGTCACCCATGATGTATCACCCCCCATATGTATTTACTTTGGATGCAATGGAACTCATAGATTTGGGGCTTGCTATTTGAAATAGACCGTAATTGTGTGTAAGGAACTTCTATTTCTCTTATTAATAGTGTATTGAATGATTCGCCGGTGTTTTTTGTTTGAATGTAAGTTGGTCGTGAAATGACAATCAAATTTTAGTTGGAGAGAGGGAGAGGGAGAGGGAGAGGGAGAGGGAGAGGAGAGAGAGAGAGAGAGAGAGAGAGAGAGAGAGAGAGAGAGAGAGAGAGAGAGAGAGCGATGGGTAGGTTGTCCCTTCTTTTGAGAATCCGCTCGCCCAATTCTTAAAAAGCGCTCGCCAGAAACTGCTCGCCCAGAAATCGCATCCTTCCTGTTGCAAGAGTAACTTTTAAAAAAAAACAGGACTAGACATCATGCAATTGAACAATCTTTTATTGCTTCTCAATGAAAGGGTGGTTACAACAATGCAACCACTTCTTATGGTTCTGCTGCGAGTGGCAAAAACTTCTGTTCCCAATGCTTCTGCTGGCAGCACTTCCTCTGGCAATTCTAGTGATAAGGGCAAAAAGAAAATGCGTTGCCATTATTGTAAAGCTAATGATCACTTGATCAAGCAGTGTCCTAAGTTGAAGGCAAAAGAGGCTAAGAAGAAAGAGGGTGGTTCCACTGCAAATGCTGGTTCCACTACAAATGCAGCCATTGTTGAGTCTTCTGTAAAAGGAGACTGTAATACTGATGTTGATGTAGAATGGGGTTTTAGCACAGAGTGCACTTACAATCCTACTGTCCATGGTGCATGCTTGTCAATTGCTGCAGATTCACATGTGTGGTATTTCGACAGTGGTGCTACAAAACATATTACCTCACATCGTGAATAGTTCACCTCTCTTGAGTCTGTCCCTCATGGGAATTCAATCACTTCTGCCAACAATGCCTCTTATCCGGTCCAGGGAGATGGAAAGATCGTGCTTACTACTGCAAATGGCAGTGCCTTCACACTTGTTGATGCACTTTATGTACCTGGGATCAAGAAGAATCTCTTGTCTGTATCCACACTTGCTAGACTTGGATTTGTAGTCAAATTTGTGGATGACAGATGTACAATTCATGATCTCAGTTTTGGTGATAAAATTGTTGCATCTGGCCTTTTGTGCGTGGGCTGTATAATCTCACTTTGTATGAAAAGTGTGGACCAAATTTTGCAAATGCTGTTGCAGATTCAAGGGCTATTTCAGATGCAAAACTTTGGCATGCACGTTTTGGTCATCTGAATTTTGCCAGTTTGCTGCGTTTGCAGAAATCTGATATGGTTGCTTCTTTGCCACCTCTTGAAGCATTTGTCAAACATGTTTGTGAAGGCTATATTTTGGGTAAGATGCAGCATTCTAAGTTTCCAAAGGATGCATGGGTATTTCCGCTTAAAGCAAAGTCCAAAGTTTTTATGTGGTTCAAACAATTTCTGGCTATGGCTGAAAATGTCTCGAAATGTACTATGGACACCCTCCGTTGCGATCGAGGGGGGGAGTATATGTCTCATGAATTCAATGCATTTCTAGATAGTCGTGGGATAAAACACCAATGTACAGTGCCTTATACACCTCAACAAAATGACGTTGCTGAGAGGAAAAATAGGTCACTTACGAAAATGGCACATGCATGGTCAAATGTCACGCTTTGCCGCATTCATTTTGGCTTGAGGCCATCATGTGTGCCACTTATGTACTTAACAGGTGTCCTACGAAAGCTTTGTAGTCTATTACTCCATATGAAGCATGGCATGCTAGAAAGCCTTCTATTGAGCACATGCGTGTTTTTGGCTGTTTGGCATATTCTTTGGTGCCACAAGTGCAGCGTAGAAAATTGGATGATAAGGCTGTCAAATGTATTTTTGTTGGTTATAGTGCTGAAAGAAAAGGTTACAGGTTGTATCATCCGCAAACAAAACATATTCTGGTTTCACGGGATGTAGTGTTTGTGGAAGATTCTATTCAGCCCTTGCTGTCATGTACTAGAGACGGTAATGTAAGCTCACAGGACATTTATGACACTTTGTTGCCTCTTTTAAGTGGTGAAAATACTAATGTAAGTTCCAATGAGGCAAATGTACAGCCTATGGGGGTTTCTGAAAATGTTACAGATCAGCCTATTACTGATGCAGACGTACATGATGTACTTGATGAGGAAAGGGCTGAAAATGAGCAGGCTAGAGGTATGCCAAAATGGCCGTGCACACTTTGCATGACAGTAAATTGGATGCACCTTTGTCTAGTCGTACTCGTTCAACCTCTTGCCATGCATCTTATGCATCAGATTGTTATGCTTTGGCTGTGTCTAGCTTACATGACGTCGAGGAGCCTCTGTCTTTTGATGAAGCACAAAATTCAAAAAATTGGATGGCTGCCATGCAATCAGAATATGATGCATTTATAGAAAATAACACATGGACTTTATGTGATTTGCCTCCTGGCAAAAAGGCCATTGGTACAAAGTGGATTTACAAGTTGGTACGCAAGCCGGATGGTGAGATCGATCACCATAAAAGCTCGACTTGCTGCAAAGGGTTATGCACAACAAAAAGGCATAGATTATGAAGAGACTTTTGCTCCCACTTGTCGTATGACTACTGTGCGTATTCTATGTGCATTGGCAGCTCATTTTGGTTGGGATGTACATCAATCAGACATTGTTACTGCTTTCTTGAATGGTGACATATTTAGGAAGTTTATGTAACGCAGCCTCGCGGTTTTGTCATAAAAGGACAAGAGGACAAAATGTGCAGATGTAAGAAGGCTTTGTATGGGTTGAAGCAATCTCCTTGTGCTTGGTATGAGAAAGCTGACACTCATTTGGTCAAACGAGGCTTTCGTAACAGTCCAACAGAAAGCACATTGTATGTAAAGCATGACGGTGATGTACTTCTCATTGTGGTTCTTTATGTTGATGATTTGCTTATCACTGGACCAAATGAGAGACATATTGCTGAATTTAAGGCTGATCTGAATGCTACTTTCAAGATGAAAGATTTGGGGCTGTTGCATCATTATTTGGGTATACAGTTTAAGCAGTGTGATGGTGGTATTGATTTGTGTCAGAAAAGTTACATAGAGACATTGCTATGTAAGTTTGGACTTGAGGATTGCAAACCTATTGCCACTCCCATGGAAACAGGTTTGAAGTTGAGTCTACATGATGCTGGTGATCTTGCTGATGTCACTCTTTACCAAACCTCTGTTGGCTGCCTCATTTATGTATACAACATGTGGCCGAATATTCAATTTGCAGTCTCACAGGTCATCAAATTTATGCATAGCCCAGGGTCTAAGCATTGGAGGCTGTCAAGAGGATTTTCCGCTACCTTAGTGGCACTTTACATCTTGGCTTGTTTTATCCCAAGGGGGGATCATTGCCGCCAGACTTACATACTTTTTCGGACTCAAATTGGGCTTGTTGTTTTGACACGCGAGTGTCCACAAGTGGTTTTTGTTTCATGCTTGGCAGTTCATGTATATCATGGTTGAGCAAGAAGAAACGTACTGTGGCCAGTTCGAGTTGTGAGACTGAGTACAGGGCAGTCTTCACAGCTACAATTGAGTGTGTATGGCTCAGACCGCTTATGGCTGATTAGGGTGTTGGACAGGACACTGCCAACACTATCTACACTGACAGTCAAAGTGCATTGGCAGTTGCGAGGAACCCAGTTTTTCATGCTCGCACAAAGAACATTGAGGTGCATTACCACTATGTCAGGGAGAGGCTCTCAACAGGAGAGATCAACATGGCTTATGTGCCAGCACAGGGATGTTGGAATTAGGGTTGCAGAGAAACACACACATCTTGGAGAAGACGAAGGAAGCTCAAGGCACACAATAGAGAATGTGTTACTTAGTGTGCAATGGAAAGATAGATAGCCCTAGAGTGATGGGCGTATATACAATGCACGGGGGAAAAAAACTCGTAAAGAGGGAAAAAATGCCCCGACGGTCCTAGTGTGTTCACACACATCACTACCACATGTATATGGTAACAAATCCCCCCTAGAGTGATGCGGTGAACGAGAGCTGGCACATGAGTAAAGGGAAGTGCCATGCCCTGAGGATAGGATCAGTCCACAAAGGGGAGTAAGCCCAAAGCTTTCCGGAAAGCTTCAAGCTTCTCACAAGACACTGCCTTTGTGAAAAGATCTGCAAGGTTGTCCTGTGTTGGCACATAAGCCAAGCTGATCTCTCCTACTGAGAGCCTCTCCCTGATATAGTGGTAATGCACCTCAATGTGCTTTGTGCGAGCATGAAAAACTGGGTTCCTCGCAACTGCCAATGTGCTCTCACTGTCAGTGTAGATAGTGTTGGCGGTGTCCTGTCCAACACCCAAATCAGCCATAAGGCATCTGTACTCAGCCTCACAACTCGAGGTGGCCATAGTAGGTTGCTTATTGATCAACCATGATATACATGAACTGCCAAGCATGAACAAAAACCACTTGTGGACACTCGCGTGTCAAAACAACCAGCTCAATCTGAGTCCGAAAAAGCATGTAAGTCTGGCGGCAATGATCCCCCCTTGGGATATAACAAGCCAAGATGTAAAGTGACACTAAGGTAGCGGAAACTCCTCTTGACAGTCTGCCAATGCTTAGACCCTGGGCTATGCATAAATCTGCTGACCTGTGAGACTGCAAACTTCATATCTGGCCTCGTGTTGCATACATAAATGAGGCAGCCAACAACAGTTTGGTAAAGAGTGACATCAGCAGGATCACCAGCATCATGTAGACTCAACTTCAAACCTGTTTCCATGGGAGTGGCAATAGCTTTGCAATCCTTAAGTCCAAACTTACATAGCAATGTCTCTATGTAACTTTTCTGACACAAGGCAATACCACCATCACACTGCTTAAACTGTATACCCAAATAATGATGCAACAGCCCCAAATCTTTCATCTTGAAAGTAGCATTCAAATCAGCCTTAAATTCAGCAATATGTCTCTCATTTGGTCCAGTGACCAACAAATCATCAACATAAAGAACCACAATGAGAAATACATCACCCTCACGCTTTACATACAATGTGCTTTCTGTTGGACTGTTACGAAAGCCTTGTTTGACCAAATGAGTGTCAGCTTTCTCATACCAAGCACGAGGAGATTGCTTCAACCCATACAAAGCCTTGTTACATTTGCACACTTTGTCCTCTTGTCCTTTTATGACAAAACCGCGAGGCTGCGTTACATAAACTTCCTCAAATATGTCACCATTCAAGAAAGCAGTAACAATGTCTGATTTATGTACATCCCAACCAAAATGAGCTGCCAATGCACATAGAAATTGCACAGTAGTCCTATGACAAGTGGGAGCAAAAGTATCTTCATAATCTATGTCTTTTTGCTGTGCATAACCCTTTGCAACAAGACGAGCCTTATGGCGATCGATCTCAACATCCGGCTTGCGTTTTAACTTGTAAACCCACTTCATACCAATGGCCTTTTTTCCAGGAGGCAAATCACATAAAGTCCATGTGTCATTTTCTATAAGTGCATCATATTCTGATTGCATGGCAGCTATCCAATTTTCTGAATTTTGTGCTTCATCAAAAGTCAGAGGCTCCTAAACATCATGTAAGCTAGACACAGCCAAAGCATAACAATCTGATTCATAAGATGCATGGCGAGAGCCTGAACGAGTACGACTAGACAAAGGTGCATCCAATTTACTGTCACACAAAGTGTGCACCAACCATTTTGGCATACCTCTAGCCTGCTCATTTTCAGCCCTTTCCTCATCAAGTACATCATGTACATCTGCATCAGTAATAGGCTGATCTAGAACATACAATGCCTTGAGTAATCATCAATGAAAGTCACGAAGTGCAGGTAATTGCCCAAGGACGGAGTTTGCATGGGCCCACAAACATCACTATGCACAAGCTACAACCTGCACGTGGCCCGAACTGAACCATCCTTTGGAAACTTAGAACGCTGCATCTTACCCAAAATACAGCCTTCACAAACATGTTTGACAGGTGCTTCAAGAGGTGGCAAAGAAGCAACCATATCAGATTTCTGCAAACGCAGCAAACTGGCAAAATTCAGATGACCAAAACGTGCATGCCAAAGTTTTGCATCTGAAATAGCCCTTGAATCTGCAACAGCATTTGCAAAATTTTGTCCACACTTGTCATACAAAGTGAGCTTATACAACCCACGGCACAAAAGCCCAGATGCAACAATTTCATCACCAAAACTGAGATCATGAACTGTACATATGTCATCCACAAATTTGACTACAAGTCCAAGTCTAGCAAGTGCGGATACAGACAAGAGATTCTTCTTGATCCCAGGTACATAAAGTGCATCAACAAGTGTGAAGGAACTGCCATTAGCAGCAGTGAGCACAATATTTCCAACTCCCTGAACTGGATAAGAGGCGTTGTTGGCACAAGTGACTGAATTCCCATGAGGGATAGACTCAAGAGAGGTAAAAAATTGACGATGTGAGGTAATGTGCTTTGTAGCATCACTGTCGAAATACCACACACGTGAATCTGCAGAAACTGACAAGTATGCATCATGGACAGCAGGATTCTAAGTGCACTCTGCGCTAAAAGCCCATTCTGCGTCGACATCAGCAACACAGTCTCCTTTCATAGAAGACTCAACAATGGCTGCATTTGTAGTGGAACCAGCATTTGCAATGGAACCACCCTCTTTCTTCTTAGCCTCTTTGGCCTTCAACTTAGGACACGACTTGATCAAGTGGTCATTGGCTTTACGATAATGGCAACGAATCTTCTTTTTGCCCTTATCACCAGAATTTCTAGACGAAGTACTGCCAGAGAAGCATTAGGAACAGAATTTTTGCCACTCGCAGCAGAACCATAAGAAGTGGCTGCATTACTGTTACCACCCTTTCTTTGAGAAGCAATAAAAGCCTGTTCAACTGCACGCTGCCTAGTCCTGTTTTTTCTAGAAAGTGACTCTTGCAACAGCAATGTGCATAATGCATCAAACTTGACAACTTCAGGATTTCCTTGGGTCATCAGTCTCCAAGTACTAGCAAAAGTCTGGTAGGAATCTGGTAAGGCATCAAGAACAGTATGCACAAGGGAACTGTCTGAAATGACTTCACCTGCAGAAATAAGCTGCTCATTGATATCCTTGACACTAGCAAGGAAAGTGTCCATATCTTCCTCATGAATAATATTCGACTCCAGCTCTTTACGCATCAAAGCAATTTTAGCCTCATTGTGGCTTGCATAAAGACCTGCTAAAATATCCCAAGCCTGTTTTGCAGATTTTGCTGAACGGATGTGAGGAGCAATGGTGCGCTTCACAGACAACGCAATCAATGCATGAGCGTGCGCATCCTTAACATCCTAACGAGCTTGTTCTACCGTAGGCAAAACAACTCTAACAACTGCAATCCTTGCAGCAAGACCTGCAACATCCTCAACATCGCCTACATCCTCAGAACCAGGACGTACATCAATGCCCTGCACAATGTTCCAGACACCGTTTGACACAAGAACATGTTGCATCATATAAGCGCACATAGGGTAGTTGTCCCCATCCAACCTGTCCTCAGCAGCAAACATCTTGAACACATCTGTGTTGTTGTTGTCAGCCATGGTAAATGCTGCACCTGATGTGAAAACTGCCCGAAAATAGGAGAAACGGAGCGGGAACAACCTGTGCTATATAGCACAAACCGTAGAAGACTATAAGGCACCTGTTATGCAGAAAACGGCACTGATAGAAATTCTGTACAAAATGACGAAATAGCCTATGCAGTACTAACTGTAGTGGAAACGGAGGCCGAAATGAGCCCAAATCAAAATTTTGAGCACACAATAGAGAGTGTGTTACTTAGCGTGCAATGGAAAGATAGATAGCCCTAGAGTGATGGGCGTACATACAATGCACGGGGGAAAAAACCTCCTAAAGAGGGAAAAAATGCCCCGACGGTCCTAGTGTGTTCACACACATCACTACCATATGTATATGGTAACAAGGGAAACTTTGCAGATCTTTTCACAAAGGCATTGTGTTGTGAGAAGATTAAAGCTTTCCGCAAAGCTTTGGGCTTACTCCCCTTTGTTGACTGATCATGTCCTTAGGGCATGGCGCTTCCCTGAGTCATGTGCCAGCTCTCGTTCACCGCATCAAGGATTTGTTACCATATACATGTGGTAGTGATGTGTGTGAACACACTAGGACCGCCAGGGCATTTTTTCCCACTTTAAGATGTTTTTTCCCCCGAGCATTGTATATACGCCCATCACTCTAGGGCTATCTATCTTTCCATTGCACACTAAGTGACACACTCTCTATTGTGTGCCTTGAGCTTCCTTGGTCTTCTCCAAGCCGTGTGCGTTTCTCTGCAACCCTAATTCCAACAGTAGTCAACCACGGGGGAATGTTGTAGTTGACGATGACAACTGGCCATACACTGTAAGATGTTGATCTCTGACCAAATGGATTTACGCCATGCATAAATTCCGAGCTTCCCTGGCAAATCCGGCCACTTGTCATGTATATGTTTCCAGGCTGCGCAATCTGCAGGAATCCGTTACACCATCCGAAGATCTATTCTCCTCGTTCCATGATGCTAGGGCGGCCATGGACTTACATTCGAAGAAATGCTTGATACGAGGCAGCAGTGGAAAGTGTCGCAAACCTTTTGTAGATTTTCTTGTCCGCGGAGATCTACTCGATATCTCTCGGAATCACATTTCGGACACTTCTCCATGTCTATGTATTCCCCTCTGAAAAGAATGCAGTCATTAGGACAAGCGTGAATCGAATTGTAATCCATCCCCAAGTTTCACAAGATCTTTCTTGCTTCCTCTATGGAATCTGGCATCACATTATCAGCTGGCAGTATTTGCTCTTTGAGCAATCTACACAACGAAAAAAATACGGTACACTTGTGTAAGTAATCTATCGGATCATTATACATCTATAACTTTTTATTGAAGTAAACACATTATCGTAATAGATCACTTGAAAAGCATTGTGACACTGGTGTCACTCCATCCAAACTTTGCCTGCATGTTGAGAAGAACCAAGAGCGCCTTGAATCTAAACACACGTGCTCCATCATACAATGGCGTATCGGCTTCACTTTTCATGTCATCATAGATAAGCCTTTTTGAATCCATGATCGTCTCGATCATTTCATCGATCCCAGGCTCAAATATAGCCTTGTTGGGAATGTGGTCTGCATGATCACCCTCCGAGCTGTCAAAGGCTGCATCTTGTGGCCTCACATATGCTGCTTAACCGAAGCACCTGCAAACACGTCTATTGGGTTGCAAGATTGCTGCGTGTTGGCCTGCGTTAGAGTTTGACGAGTTGTAATTGGCAACAATTCGATCTATAATAGATGGGTCAAACTCACCAAATTTGCGAACCTGCAAAGAAACGCGTCTTGTCTGTCACATCATGTTTGCATTGATTACAAGGACATAAGATCCTTGTTCAGAGATAGGTGTTTCGGTTGGACGGCCCCACATTGTCGTCACTACTCATAATGAATGCAAAAACCTTATAACCTGGACATAAATTGAATCTTCTATTGGCATCCTCCATCTCCTATCTTTATTTCTCTCTGTGTGTGTGTGTCTCTTGCAGATCACACTGTAAACTACCTCACATTCTCTAGTTATGTCCAATCCCTGCACACCTCGGTTTAGAGGTGCACGGAGATAAGAACCACTGAGTTATAATCTCATCTTTATTGGTCAATGCCCATATTTGTGGGTACAAGACATCTACACACCCACGTCTACATGACAATGCATGTAGTGGACAAAACCCCTTTGCCTCTTCTTTAGCTGTAGCAATTCACAGCATCTTAACATCTCTTCATAGTAACTCCTTGTTCGAAGGACATGCCCTAAAAGCTCTAATAGATAAGTATAGGTAGCATGTATATGATTACACCAAGTGGCCGCATCCGTGGGGAGGAAGAGAGGGATCACCATTGGCCTAACTCTAAATTTAAACCGTAATCTTGAAAGTAAACTTTAATATTAAAAACTAAATCCAAAATCTAATCTTAAATCTAACATAAACCTAAGTCTAATCTAATCTTAAATCTAACCTAATCTTAAATCTAGCATAAACCTAAATCTTATGTAATCTTAAATCTAACATAAACCTGAATCTAATCTAATCTTAAATCTAACATGAATATAATCTAACCTAATCTAAATCAAATTTAAATGCAATAGAACTTATATCTTAAGTCTAACTTAATCTTAAATCTAACATAAACTTAAATCTAATCTAATCTTAAATCTAACATAATCTTAAGTCTACCCTAATCTTAAATCTAACCTAAACCTAAATGTAATCTAACCTAATCTTAAATCTAACTTTAACCCTAAATCTTAATATAACATTTCATTTCATATTTTCTCTACTTTTTTTTGTCTATCTCTCTCTCTCTCTCTCTCTCTCTCTCTCTCTTTGTTTTCTCCCCTTATCTCTCTCTCTCGCTCTCTCTTTGCTTTTCCCCCCCCCTCTCCCTCTCCCCCCCCCCCTCTCTCTCTCTCTCTCTCTCTCTCTCTCTCTCTCTCTCTCTCTTTGCTTTATATCTCTCTCTCTCTCTCTCTCTCTCTCTCTCTCTCTGTCTCTCTCTCTCTCTCATTCTCTCTCTTTGTTATGTATATATCTCTCTCTCTCTCTCATTCTCTCTCTTTGTTATCTCTCTCTCTCTCTCTCTCTCTCTCTCTCTCTCTAAGATACAATGTGTTTGTGTGTGTGTGTGTCTGGGAGAGAGAGAAAGAGGGGAAGGGAACATGAGAGGGAGGAAAGGGAAGGAGGATACTTGGCTCTCTTTCCTCTCCTCATGTGTGTGTGTGTGGAGAGAGAGAGAGAGAGAGAGAGAGAGAGGCGTGTGTATACCTGTTCTGCTAGAGCGTCAAAACTCAAATATGAAATCTGAGTTTTTGGTGCTCTTGATTTATTTTTTTACCCCTGTTGGCGTCGCTATGCTCGTCGCTATTTAACAAGTAGCATAGCGACGACCATAGTGACATCGTGGATTTTCACATTTGAGTGTTGCACTGCTAGCGTCTCTAATATGAAGAACCTCTTGTAGTGTCTGTTGGACGGAGCGACTCACACTGTAAGGTCTCTGACCCGATCACAAGACCACCCCTGTACCACGAAATGAATACAATGGAATAAGTTACTATTTTTAGCAGTTTTTCAGATTCTGTCAGTGCCATGATGTTTAGAATGTTATAAAGCTTGAAAATGTGAATTAAAATAATTTTTGTGAAAAATTTCCAAAAATAGTAAGTTTTTGGTCACCCGACCGTCCAGTCTTGACCGTCTCGAAAATCTGCACCCGTACCCCGAATTTGGAAAAAATGCATTTTCGGACCCTGGGGGCTGCTAAATATGGCAGGTACTCGGGCCAGTACGCCTTAGTTAGAGCTTCGTATGGCAATTTACGGCATCAAAATCCGATTCGTATGACCCGTTTTAGCCTAGAACCAAATTTCCTAAAAATTGTCCGGGGAGGCACCGGGGGCCCGGGACTGTGTGGGAACAGGTCCCAGGCCACTCCAGATCAGCTTTAGCAGCTAGGGGGCGCCCTCTTGCTTTGTGGGAGTCTTGGGAAAGCTGCCAAGCCTGCAACTCAGTCTCTGAACCAGTTAACCAAGCCAACCTGACACTTGGTGGGCAGAGAACTAGACTTGCCATGCTTAACTGGAGAAGCTCCCAGATGCATTTAGCAACCCAGATCGATTTTCAGCTTGTGAGAACCTATTTAAAGACCTGCACACACACACACACACACTTATGATCACACACACACACACAGTGCATACACACACAACCACACACATTGGGGAGGTGCTGCCGAACCACACACCTATTGAAGAAGAAGCTAGGAGGGAGGTGCTGCCGAATTTCCATCTCAAGAAGCTCGATTAGATCAGAAAATCGAGAAGATTACCAGCTCTTAATCACGGTAATAACAGTTTAATTAATGCAATCTGTGAATCTTTTTCTCTACCATCTAAATTCCTTGTCTATTATGCCTATTCCTAGTCGAAAATCTCTATGGCTATTCTCTAAATTCTCCTTATTCGTACTCTATTATGTAATCATCATTCCATAGCTGAATTATCAGCCATTCTTCACTCTCGATTAATGATTAGAGCATAATTATCAGAATCTTCTCTCTCTAGATAGCATAGTAATTAATCGGTAAGCTAGTATTGTGCAGATTGAAGAGAATCACTATTGTAATCACTCATTAACATTGTAGCTTAATTGAATTCATTTCTCTTATGCATTAAGACGTAATTAAGGAGAAATTAATCCGTCAATAAGTCTCTAAGAATTGGTTTTTTCCCACACATATGCATAGGGTAAATCTGCATCATCTAATTGCTAGGAAATAGTCTAATCATACTTAATCCAATTCTCTGGTAATTCCAATAGTGAAATCCTAATTATTCTTGATCAAGTAAGTCGAATAATTATCTTAGAGCCGGTTCCCATAGGATTATGTGCCATCCTTAATGATTGCTTTATGAAAGAAATCTAGACTCTCATATAGGAGGGATTAATTGATGTCACTAATCTACCCATTGGACTGATATGATGCTGTCTGTGAACCTTAGCTCTTTCCCCAAGCTAATCATTTAAAGTAGTGAGAAATGGCCCCGGTTAAGAGGACGCGCTTCGGTGGTGCCCATGATCGCGAAGCAGGAACGAGCAATGTCAACGGAAAGGGAAAGGCCCCCATGGATGAGCAAATACCGGTCATCTCACGAGCCATCGATGAAGAAGTGGAAGAGGTAGACCATATTTTTTTCAAGTTGTTTAAATTAACATTGCATACGCTAGTTAGGAATGCTCATATCCCCAAACATGTTGGAGAAATCCGACGGAAACCTCGGCATTGAAATCATTGTACATTAAGTTCTAAAGTAGGAAGGTAATGTCTGATGGGTATGCTGTTTGCAAGAGGAAAGAATGTTTGCTAGGGAAAATTTAGCTCGACATGTTCATTTTATTTCGAATGTTGAATCAGTCCTGACCGCCCTACTGATCACAGGGGGCAGAGTTCCTCGTTAGGACTCTTGAATCCACGACTTGCTTTCTATGCGGTGGATACCCACGACTTGCTTTCTATGCGGTGGGAACCCACGTCTTGCTTTCTATGCGGTGGGAGTGTCCATGACGTGCTTTCTATGCGGTGGACATACCTAGTTGTATGGGCAGCTAGGCGACAACGGGAGGAGTGAACTCTCGCTGGAGGGGGGATGTTGTACCTCCAGAACATTGGAATTTTTATGAATAAGTTTGAGTAGAATTTTTACTAGAATTCTGTCTTGGTGTTGTTTGCAATACTGGTTGAAGGGCTGTTTTAACGAACCATGTGATTCGGAATTAAACAAGGAATATTTATGTTGAACAACCTTTGTGGTAGTAACTAGGTCACACGAGGAAGTGTGAGTGTGGGGGTGGAAAGTGGGGGCTTGGCTCGGGTTGCCAATGCCTACGAGATGGGTGGTCCCGATTGGTCGGGAACTCTCTGTTCCCATAGTGCTTACTCTATATTAGTAACGCTCATTGCCCCTAGAGCGGGGAATTCTCGAGAGCATGTGCCTCTGAAACATGGGGAAAAAGGCACTCGAGGCTTCTCTCCTCTTGGAAGGTGGGTCATAGGATCGCTAGATAGTTTAAGTACGCTTCCCCTGCGAGGTGGAGCTAGATCTTTTTGCTAGTAGGCTCGAACTCGACTCACTTTGTGATGAGAGATCGTCCGCTAGTCGAACCCTGAACCATTTTGTTTGCTTCCGCTATAGATCTAGTGGCCACCAGGTTTACCATCAGATTCCGTTGTTTGATACGACGGGGTGGGGACCTCACAGCTGGTATCAGAGCCTAGGTTAGGCTGGGAAAATAAAGTCGTATTGTTTGAACATTTAAAAGGAACTGAAAGTATATAGGTAGCTGATCTGAATTCCTTGCATTGGTGTTGCAGGAAGACCCCGTGCTCGAATATCGGAAGTTCCAAGTGTTTGAGCTTATTTATGAGCAAGCTCGAAGATCCCCAGTTTACCAGTTCAGGCGAGATGTCATGGAGATACTGTTGAAGGCTTATACGCCACACTCCACTCGCATTGACAAAGGATGGGAACTTGATTGGACATTTCCAGGAGGGGTTTACTACATCAACGCTCGGAAGCTAGGATGCCTGGCTACCGACTTGAAGAAGATACGTTGGGGAGAAGAGTTGAGAGTAATAGAGATATTCTACTTGGTGCCCACACGATTAGACCAGACTGTTTCGGGAAACTCCAACCAAACCATCAATGACTGGCTCTTGGAGAAGGTCACCAATGTGATTCCAGCAAACCGAGTCAAAACCTTTGGATTACTGAAAGCGGAACTCCGGCCCGATATCTTAGTTTATAATCCCCTCAAGAATGTGTATAAGAACTATTACACGAATGAAGTAGTGCATCATGTCAACACCATTTCCTAGGCGTATGTTATACGCAAATCCATAAAGCCTTGTATTAAGCGGTCATCAGTCATTCTAAACCTTGAGGGGTTTCGATTGTAATAAATTTCCCTTAATAAAGTGCTTTTTGTCTCTGAATCTCTGTCTCTTGATAAAGTGGAATTTTGAATTTTATTAAAGTCTCGTGTCTCTTGAAATTCAAGTAATGGTATCAAGAATTTCGTATAACCCATGTAGGTACCGCCTGTTGCTCTGTACTCGGCAGCGCAAGAGAAGAAGCTCCTCCTTAAGCAAGCCCAACCTCCAATCTTTAAGGGCGAGGGGGCAAATGTGGAGAGAGATGCGGAACTATGGATGGAAGCCATGGACGATTACTTTGAAGCTGCGGGAACCCAACCCGTAAATCAGACCATGCTTGCGATGTTCCGCCTGGCTGGCGATGCCAAGATATGGTGGAAGCAACATTGCAGGGACATGGATATTAAGGGATCTTCCCAGTCTTGGGAAGACATCAAAGCTGCGATAATGGGACGTTATTTACCACCTGCCTATAGGACCTTGAGAATGAATGAATTCTTTTCACTTCGGCAGCTGAATTCAACGGTCGAAGAATACTATGCAAAGTTTGTCACTCTTCGGAGATATGCTCCTAAGATGACCTTGGAACAACAGGTGGCAAGGTTCTGTCAAGGACTAATCGATCCCTTGAACACTCGGCTGGAGGCTCTCAGACCGTCAACGCTACAGGATGCCTTGTTGAGGGCTAAACCTCTAGCTCTCGAAGTACAAAAGGCTAATCAGAATAGGAGGAATAATTGGGCAAAGAGGGCAAGGAACACTGCTTGGGACAACAGATCAGCCAACCAAACCTATAACCAACGCCCTATTGTGGCTACCACCACAACCATGGAGTTCCCTGATGTTCGATGCTATGGTTGCGGCGAGCATGGACACTACAGATCAAATTGCCCCAGGAACATTCATGCAACCAACGCCAATGCCATACCCTTGAATACCCGTGGGCGTGGCCAAGCTAATGGAAGAGGAGGACGCGGAAGAATGAACAGAGGGCGAGGGCGTGGAGCTACCGCCAGAGTGAATGCCGCAGTAGTTCAACCAACTGTGGGTGACGAAGCAGTGGAGAGAGCAACCCTGCATGCTGCAATTGACAATCCCAATGGGTGCGAGCAATACGCAGTCATTCATACGCTAGGATCTCTCAGAGGTGAACAAGTTAACTTCCTTATAGATTGTGGCAGTACTCTTTCATTTCTTTCACCCAGATGCATGAGAAAGCTTAAGCTAGATAAGTATCCGTCAAGCAAACTAGTTGTCGAGTTAGCAAACGGCAAGGAGGTAGTATCTCAACACTCTGCAGGAAAAATTGACTTTGATTTAGGGGGACACCCAACTTCTGCCCAATTTTGAACCTTACCCTTAGGATTCTTTGATGGGATACTAGGGATGGACTGGTTAAAGCAAAATAGGGCCCACATACATTGTGCACAAGGAAATTTTACCTTTACAAATAACTTGGGTAATGAAGCCTTAATTCAGGGGGAAAATGGGAAACCTAAGGCTACTCTAGTTAAGGCCAACAGACTTTTGAAGGGACTAAGGAAGGGTCAGCAAATATATGTAGTTAAACTCAAT
Source organism: Adiantum capillus-veneris (assembly GCF_014529385.1). NCBI lineage: Eukaryota > Viridiplantae > Streptophyta > Polypodiopsida > Polypodiales > Pteridaceae > Adiantum > Adiantum capillus-veneris. The sequence continues at coordinate 4,912,324 of NC_140933.1, read as the reverse complement.
AAGGTGGACCAATCAGATACCTCACTTCGACCAGACTGGCTGAGGGAGTATGATGACGTATTCCCCGAAGACCTTACGAATCTTCCACCACACAGAGAGGTAGATCATGAGATCGAGACTATCCCTGGGTGTGAACCTATCTCAAAAAAACCTTATAAAATGTCACTTCCGGAGGCCATCGAACTCAAAGAACAACTTAGGCAACTCATTGAGCAAGGATTCATTCGACCCAGTACTTCTCCTTGGGGTGCTCCAGTTCTTTTCCAAAAGAAGAAGGATGGGACCTTAAGGCTATGCATAGACTATCGTGGACTGAACCAGGTAACTGTCAAGAACAAGTATCCAATTCCAAGGATTGACGAACTTTTGGACAGACTCCACGGCGCCAGAATATTTACAAAGATAGATCTAAGGTCAGGATATTACCAAATCAGGATCAATGAATCAGATATTCCGAAGACAGCTTTCAATACTAGGTATGGGCACTACGAATTCACAGTAATGTCTTTTGGTCTAACAAATGCTCCTGCAAGCTTCAATCGACTTATGCAGGATATTTTTAGACCTTACCTGGATGATTTTGTCTTGGTTTTCTTTGATGAAATTCTAGTCTATTCTAAGAATGAAGCAGATCACAAGGAACATGTTCGCAAAGTACTTGATCTCCTTCGAGAACACCAGCTTTACGCTAAAGAGAGCAAGTGCACTTTCTGCTCACCAAAGGTCAACTATCTTGGATTTGTCATTTCGGCTGAAGGGATTTCAGTGGACCCAGACAAAGTCAAGGACATCGTTGACTGGCCTCAACCATCCACTGTCAGCGAAGTAAGGAGATTTCTTGGAATAACGGGATGGTACAGGATTTTTGTCAAGGATTATGCACGTATTGCTGCACCTTTGACGGAACTCCTGAAGAAAGGAATGAGGATCGATTGGAAGACCGAGCACAAGTCTAGCTTTGCTAAGCTAAAAGAGTTCTTGGTCTCAGCTCCTATTTTAAAGCTTCCAGATTTCAGTAAGGAATTTGAAGTAGCGACAGACGCTAGCAAATTCGCTCTAGGTGGAGTTCTTACTCAAGAAGGAAGACCGGTGGCATATACTTCGCGAAAGCTGAGAGATCATGAGAAGAACTATCCTACTCATGATCTGGAACTTTTAGCAGTTATTCATGCACTAAAGTTATGGAGACATTATCTTCTTGGACGCAAGTTTCAGTTGGTTACAGATCACAAGAGTTTAAAGTGGATTTTTACTCAACCCATTCTCAATATGCGACAACGGCGATGGATAGAGCTATTACAGGAATATGACCTTGACATAAAGTATAGACCAGGGAAGGAAAACGCAATTGCAGATGGTCTTAGCCGAAAATCGTTTCTCGGAGCTATCTCTATTCCAAATAACCCTATCTGGGATAGAATCAAAGAAGCATCCCTTGAAGATCCAGAGTACCAACGTATGGCTTCATTAGTCCAGCAGAATAAGATGCCTGAAGCGAAAGATTACTCTCTTATGGGGGGTTGTCTTTACTACAGACATAGACTCTGTGTACCCAGAGACCCAGTTTTAAAGAAGGCCATTCTATATGAAGCACACGATAGCCCTACATCCGGACACCCAGGCTATGCTAAAACTCTTCACGCCGTCAGAAGGAGTTATTTCTGGTATGGAATGAAAGGAGACATACTTCGATATGTGAGGCAATGTCTTTCTTGTCAACGGATAAAGGCCGAAAGGATCAAATTACCAGGGCAACTTCAACCTCTTGACATACCCCAGATGAAGTGGGAATGCATCAGTATGGATTTTGTTACAGGGTTACCTTCTACAGGAGGTTATGATTCTGTTTTCATGGTTGTTGACATGCTCACAAAAGTGGCTCATCTAATACCCGTAAAGACGACCTTTACTGCTTCAGATATTAGTCGGGTATTCATCAAGGAGATTTTTAGGTTACATGGTCTACCAAAGCGTATTGTCAGTGATAGAGATGCCAAGTTTACATCAAAATTTTGGACCTCTCTTTTCCAATCTATTGGGTCACAATTAGCCTTCAGCACAGCATATCATCCGCAGACTGATGGGCAAACCGAAAGAGTTAATCAAGTCATCGAGGACATTCTTAGAGCCTATTGTTCGCAAGAACCAAAGAAGTGGTTACAATATCTACCTTTGGTAGAATATGCTTATAACTCTTCCGAACACAGAAGCATTGGAATGTCACCTTTCAAAGCTCTTTATGGACAGGACTGCTTAGCACCACTGAACTTTTCAGATCCAACCATCAGAGTAGAAGCCTCTAGAAAGATGTTAGAAGATATGGAAGCACAGACTAGAGCCATTCGCCAGGAAATTCAGGCAGCTCAGGATAGACAGAAGCACTATGCAGATAAGAATCGTTCGGAAAGGACTTTCAAAGAAGGGGATAAAGTTTTTCTACGAGTCCGACCTAAGAAAAGCAACTTATCACTAGGCAGATATAAGAAGCTTAACCCAAGGTACTGTGGACCATTCGAGATGATTAAGGTTGTAAGTGACCAGGCCTACAAGCTAAAGTTACCTGCAAACTTGAAGGTTCATGATGTATTCCATGTCAGCTTACTCAAACCCTATATTCCCAACCCTGATCAATTCTTGGACTCAGATCAGATAGTCATGCCAGCACAAGGAGTTCTCGAGCTCCAACCTGACTATGTACTTGAAACAAGAGAAAAGAAATTACGCAACAGAACTATCACGGAGCATCTGGTAAAGTGGAAGGATTACCATGAAGAAGATGCAACTTGGGAAGACGAATCGACTCTCTTAAAAGATTACCCAAACTCATTCTTGAGATGAGGACATCTCAAATTTTTCACGTTGGGGAGGTTGTAAGGTCTCTGACCCGATCACAAGAGCACCCCTGTACCACGAAATGAATACAATGGAATAAGTTACTATTTTTAGCAGTTTTTCAGATTCTGTCAGTGCCATGATGTTTAGAATGTTATAAAGCTTGAAAATGTGAATTAAAATAATTTTTGTGAAAAATTTCCAAAAATAGTAAGTTTTTGGTCACCCGACCGTCCAGTCTTGACCGTCTCGAAAATCTGCACCCGTACCCCGAATTTGGAAAAAATGCATTTTCGGACCTTGGGGGCTGCTAAATATGGCAGGTACTCGGGCCAGTACGCCTTAGTTAGAGCTTCGTATGGCAATTTACGGCATCAAAATCCGATTCGTATGACCCGTTTTAGCCTAGAACCAAATTTCCTAAAAATTGTCCGGGGAGGCACCGGGGGCCCGGGACTGTGTGGGAACAGGTCCCAGGCCACTCCAGATCAGCTTTAGCAGCTAGGGGGTGCCCTCTTGCTTTGTGGGAGTCTTGGGAAAGCTGCCAAGCCTGCAACTCAGTCTCAGAACCAGTTAACCAAGCCAACCTGACACTTGGTGGGCAGAGAACTGGACTTGCCATGCTTAACTGGAGAAGCTCCCAGATGCATTTAGCAACCCAGATCGATTTTCAGCTTGTGAGAACCTATTTAAAGACCTGCACACACACACACACACACTTATGATCACACACACACACACAGTGCATACACACACAACCACACACATTGGGGAGGTGCTGCCGAACCACACACCTATTGAAGAAGAAGCTAGGAGGGAGGTGCTGCCGAATTTCCATCTCAAGAAGCTCGATTAGATCAGAAAATCGAGAAGATTACCAGCTCTTAATCACGGTAATAACAGTTTAATTAATGCAATCTGTGAATCTTTTTCTCTACCATCTAAATTCCTTGTCTATTATGCCTATTCCTAGTCGAAAATCTCTATGGCTATTCTCTAAATTCTCCTTATTCGTACTCTATTATGTAATCATCATTCCATAGCTGAATTATCAGCCATTCTTCACTCTCGATTAATGATTAGAGCATAATTATCAGAATCTTCTCTCTCTAGATAGCATAGTAATTAATCGGTAAGCTAGTATTGTGCAGATTGAAGAGAATCACTATTGTAATCACTCATTAACATTGTAGCTTAATTGAATTCATTTCTCTTATGCATTAAGACGTAATTAAGGAGAAATTAATCCGTCAATAAGTCTCTAAGAATTGGTTTTTCCCCACACATATGCATAGGGTAAATCTGCATCATCTAATTGCTAGGAAATAGTCTAATCATACTTAATCCAATTCTCTGGTAATTCCAATAGTGAAATCCTAGTTATTCTTGATCATGTAAGTCGAATAATTATCTTAGAGCCGGTTCCCATAGGATTATGTGCCATCCTTAATGATTGCTTTATGAAAGAAATCTAGACTCTCATATAGGAGGGATTAATTGATGTCACTAATCTACCCATTGGACTGATATGATGCTGTGAACCTTAGCTCTTTCCCCAAGCTAATCATTTAAAGTAGTGAGAAATGGCCCCGGTTAAGAGGACGCGCTTCGGTGGTGCCCATGATCGCGAAGCAGGAACGAGCAATGTCAACGGAAAGGGAAAGGCCCCCATGGACGAGCAAATACCGGTCATCTCACGGGCCATCGATGAAGAAGTGGAAGAGGTAGACCATATTTTTTTTCAAGTTGTTTAAATTAACATTGCATACGCTAGTTAGGAATGCTCATATCCCCAAACATGTTGGAGGAATCCGACGGAAACCTCGGCATTGAAATCATTGTACATTAAGTTCTAAAGTAGGGAGGTAATGTCTGATGGGTATGCTGTTTGCAAGAGGAAAGAATGTTTGCTAGGGAAAATTTAGCTCGACATGTTCATTTTATTTCCAATGTTGAATCAGTCCTGACCCCCCTACTGATCATAGGGGGCAGAGTTCCTCGTTAGGACTCTTGAATCCACGACTTGCTTTCTATGCGGTGGATACCCACGACTTGCTTTCTATGCGGTGGGAACCCACGTCTTGCTTTCTATGCGGTGGGAGTGTCCATGACGTGCTTTCTATGCGGTGGACATACCTAGTTGTATGGGCAGCTAGGCGACAACGGGAGGAGTGAACTCTCGCTGGAGGGGGGATGTTGTACCTCCAGAACATTGGAATTTTTATGAATAAGTTTGAGTAGAATTTTTACTAGAATTCTGTCTTGGTGTTGTTTGCAATACTGGTTGAAGGGTTGTTTTAACGAACCATGTGATTCGGAATTAAACAAGGAATATTTATGTTGAACAACCTTTGTGGTAGTAACCAGGTCACACGAGGAAGTGTGAGTGTGGGGCTGGAAAGTGGGGGCTTGGCTCGGGTTGCCAATGCCTACGAGATGGGTGGTCCCGATTGGTCGGGAACTCTCTGTCCCCATAGTGCTTACTCGATATTAGTAACGCTCATTGCCCCTAGAGCGGGGAATTCTCGAGAGCACGTGCCTCTGAAACATGGGGAAAAAGGCACTCGAGGCTTCTCTCCTCTTGGAAGGTGGGTCATAGGATCGCTAGATAGTTTAAGTACGCTTCCCCTGCGAGGTGGAGCTAGATCTTTTTGCTAGTAGGCTCGAACTCGACTCACTTTGTGATGAGAGATCGTCCGCTAGTCGAACCCTGAACCATTTTGTTTGCTTCCGCTATAGATCTAGTGGCCACCAGGTTTACCATCAGATTCCGTTGTTTGATACGACGGGGTGGGGACCTCACACACACACCCATGAAGTGCATGCAAATACTACCTAGATCAACATAATGTCAATCGAGGACACAGATGACACGATAGGCACACGGAGGAAATCTCTTTAGCTTGTCAGGCTGAGACTATCCTACACATACAACACTCTGGAAGGCCAACTAAAGCACAATCAAGAACCTCACTGCTCTCAACTACACCACCTAGCCACATACACACATACGGAAGGTAACTCACCTAATCATGCCAGATTCGTACGAAACTTAAGGAACACCATCCCCTCACTAGGATACACCTGTCCCTAAGCTTCTACACTCAAAACCCTCACTCTAAACCCATCTGCGGAAAACGCGTAGGATGACAGAGCTGAATTTTGAAAGTGTCTGAAATTGAATTTTATGAGTACCTATGCGTAGCTTATGTCTACACGATTCTATAGACTACCAGCACGTAGAAAGCAGACATCGTTTGATACACTTACATCCACAAATAGCTCGTAGATGCGTTGACGTGTGCGCTTCGTCTCGCGTGGAATGCTTGGCATTGTCGCGTAGCTCTCCTCGAGCCTATAGCAATGGTGCAGTTGGATCTCCAATGTGTTGAGAGAGCCGGGCGTAGCGAGAGGATGAAGCTCACGCTCACTCTCTTTCTCTCTCACACACAGTAGACGGCAGCGCTAAGTTTTGATTATGATAAAAGTCTTTTTACAAAATGACCTAGGTACCTTATATACTAAGGCTACCTTAGGTTTAACCAAAAATGGGGTTGAAAGGGTCAAATGGCTTTGTATTTACAATCTGGAAGTGCCATTGCACCCCGGCTTCTGAAACTAGAATAACTACTCATTACAAATGATGTTTATAGCCATAATCCGCAGCATTTCATAACTCGCAAAAGATAAGACTTTGGTACGAAACTTGAGTTATGTTGTGTTGTTGACCCAGCGGTCAACATTCCCCCCTTCCGCATTCATGTCGTCCCCGACATGCCTTGATTTTTGATGGCGATGTGGTCTTTGCTGTCATTTTGGCTTCATCTGTTGCACTGCTTGTAACTTTGTCGAACCACAACAAGAACTATGATCCATTAGAGCGGACATCTATCATCATAACCATTCATCTTTCGAGATCCTCTGATTACTTTTATGTCTGCTCTTCTTCATTGGGGACTTCTTTGTTCCTGTGCAATCATGTTGTTAGTGTTGTCTGCAGCTTTGTCATTGTAGGCCATTCTTCGACTCGTCATTGAGGAGAAGTATGCTATGATTTGAAATTGGTGCTCCAATTCATTTGTCAATTGATTTGAGTAGCATTTCCTTATTGTTGATGCAGAAGGAATATGTACAAGAGGGTGGTGATAGGTGTCTTTAGATTAGGGTCTAAAACCTGGATGACCAAAGGGAAAAAACCCAGTGGGAAAAAAAATGCCTTTGGTATACGCTCTTATTGGAGTTGAGCAGTTGAACGTGAAGTACATGTTCATGAAGGGTGAGTGCGTGGGTGAAACAAGGAAAGAGTGGCTGATGCAAGTGCCAATTATGGGACACTCTATATGCATATGAGAAATTTGTCAACAAAAGCATGCAATGTGAAAGAAGGAGATGATGGGTGTTTCGAGGAATAAATGTAGCACATGTGACATCAAAAGATGTTTCAATAGCTTCCACCTTTCCAAGAAGGGGTTTCGATGTAGAAGTTTCTCCACTCGTATCTCACTGTGCTCAGTATGTGAGTGTCTTTTGGACCTTCTCCTTCACTTCACCAGACTTAAGTACTTAAACTTCGACTCTTTTGCTCACCTATACCAGCATGAGCGACACAACGTAAATATGCTCAACTCTTACAGCTTGAGCAGTACCTAGAATAGCTAAGACTCTTAGACCATAGAGAATATTACTTGAAGCTTTGGGACTAACACCTCACTCATTTTGTGGCTTAGCTACTCAACTCTGACTTGTATGACTTGTCGGTTGCATGTTGACACTGCTTTGTGACAAGTCTTTCGGATGTTGTAGTGGCTGCTGAGACATACTTCGTGAAGTTTCATCGTTTCCCTGTACCTTCTTCTCTTTGTAGTGCTCCAGCCTCTCGTCAGTATTTTCTTCATGTGGATTATGGACTTTTTTTATAATTTCTTAATAATAAACAAAGAAAATCTTAAAAAAACTCAACAAAAGAAAAATCATTCAAATAGAAATCTAAATGCTATGTACACTATACACATGTCCCTAGGGGCTCATATATGGATTTTGTCCCCAGACTCCTCTGTAACACTACTATGAGGGCATATACTCTAAATTTCATCAAAAAATCATCACAACAAAACGCAAAAAATAAATGCATCTCACAAAAAATTGCCCTCTAATAGTCATAATGTTAGTTCCGCATTCAGAATGCCTCCCCCCTTCCTATTTGGAGTCATCCTTTACGACAGGATATCGCAAAGGGTATGTGTTGTGCTTGGGCAATTAAAAGTGGTGCCTATGCAGGCCTTGTAATGTAGCCCTATTATGCATACACAGTCAATGCATGGAAAAGATTTATGTTGTGCAAGATGTGGGTATAAGCAATTTGCTTATTGGCATTTGTTGGCGAGGCTTCCTATTCTAAGAAATGTAATGGTCTTTGAAGCTCCTTAATCGTTGCTTGATTGAAGCGACTTGCTCTCTTCTAACTGTACTGTAGTCGTAGGAAGAATTGTAAGAATTCAAGCGGCGATGCACTGATAGCAGTTTTGTTGTTCTTCTTTGGGACCCATTTCTTTGCGATTCTTGGCTGTTTTGTTGCTGACCCTCGTTTGGGAATCCATACTTGCCCGTGCTTTGTTTGTGTTTGAAGAGACTTCTTTGGGATCCACCTTTTTGTTGTGTGAGTCGATAGTGGTCTTTGCTTCAGCCCTTGTACGCTTGGTTGGGGACGGGATTCAGGCTTTGAAAGTTGACTGTGGTTGTTTTGGAATCCAAATGAATTCCTGACTTTTTCGTGCTTGAATCAACTTCATTGGATCCCAAACCTGAGTTGTGAAAGCTTGCGACTTTGTGATATTCTTACCCGTTCGTGCACGCTTTCCTTGTTTTTGTTTTGGTGTTGGATCTTGTGATTTGTCATTAGAGATCTTTGTCTTCTTGATCCATATCTGTTTTTGGCCGATCTCGCTTTTTGGTATCCAGATTTGTTGAGCTTTTTGGCTTTGACTTGTTGTCGTGTTCTTTTGACCTGTCATGGTTGTTGCTGAAGGGGTTGGTGATAATGATGGCGTGAGTTGATGATAGGGGATGTCGTAAGATTCATCACTATCGCTACTATCCTGAGCAAGGTTGACTTCTTGTACTTTCCCTTGATTTTTTGGCTGGTAGTGGAAAGCTACTATCTGTTTGCTCGTGGGTGGTAGATTCTTGGAGGACTTTTCTAGCCCATTGATTAGAGCATTGTTAGATCGTTGCTCTGGTCGTATTCCTCCTAGCTGAGTCTTTGCATCCTTATTAGAAGCCATGTATGAGGATGCTTGTGGTGGTTGTGTTTTCACCGAGGACTTTGGAATCCACTTTTGATGCACGTTATTCGTGTAGCGATGACATTGATTCCCGGGTCGTTGATCTTCTTGAAGCTCGAAGTGTTCTACAGAGTCATAGAACTCGTCGTCTTCTTCATCTTTTGATTCTCCACATTTCTTTGTTTGCTCCTTATGTCGAGAGCTTGTTGATGTCTGGTTCTCTTCGTTTTCTTGGATTACACTCACTGCAAAATAAGGAACGACATCATAGCCATTTTCATCACAAAACTTTGTTGTGGGAGCATCCTCCACGGCGCACACGTCCAGAGTAGCCAAGATGCGTTCCCATCCAAAAGGCTCTAACTCTTCTTCAGGAAATGTTCTGGGATATAGTCCATATCCTCTATAACCCACTCTAGGATACATTCCTCACGTTTCAAGCTACCACATTGTGAAGCTCCACACATCCACAGGTCTTTAGGCTTACCTAACCAAGCTGGAAGTTCTGATCTTGCTATTGTGGAGGAATCAAACTCCTCGACCGGTGTTCTCGTCACATCCTTATAGCTATGGTCCCTCAAGTTTATCTTTGTTATGGTTTTCATATGTCTCAGGTATATATGGTCATAACCCCAATCTTGGACCATTTTTAATTGTCGCATGAATGGTCTTCCCAGAATGATGTCATAGTTGTTCTTCTTGCCAAAGTCAACAACAACAGAAGTGTGTTCATATTCAATGCCACAAGAAGTAACAAGTACTTTTTCTAGCAGTCCTAGGGGCTTTTCCTTGTGTCCGTCTGCAAGCTATAGGGTCATTCGTGTGGATATCAAGGCAGGTTTTCCCCATTTTTTCCAAACCTCTTTGGTTGCAATGGCCACACCAGCTCCACTGTCAAGGATTGCCATGGTTTTTACACCATTGAATTCCAAAGGAAGTGTGGTGTTTCCATCTTCTCCCTCGTAATACTCGCCTACCTTGTTTAATGGCATTGGCCTAGTATTTAGTCGAGGCATTTCAAGCTCTTTGATGCCTTCCTCGATTTGAGTCATTGGGGTTTTTACACCAAATTTCTCTAGACATTTACCCACATTAGCCCACATGTTTGGTCTTATTATGAGCAACTCGGCTAACATTATTGTACAGGTGACTGGGGTAGATAGAATATCTACTATCTCCTTTGAATCGATGGCCTTGTTGGGAGACAGTCTCTGTGATGGGACTGCAACCACATCTGACTTGGTCTCGTACTCTCCCATGTAGGACGGTAGTGTTCTTAGCAAATGGGGTTGACTATCCATAGATTTTACAGATCCTTTGTTGCCCCAATGCGATTGCACATCTAGATTCATTTGAGATCCAGTCTCAAATTCCTCTATTGGTGGTAGAAACACTCCTCGTTCATCACCAGTCTTGTCTACTTGTCTTCTTAGGTCATCGGCTTCATTGGCCTCTCTGACTTGTTTCCACAATTCGTCAAGACCATCTATCTCTTTACAATCCTCAGGTATAGCTTGGTGAAATCCCTCGGAAGAGTTATCCATGGTATTCAGTACTATCCTTGGTTCTAATGCTGAGGTTTGGTCTGTGCTCATGACTGGAATATGGCTCTTTTAGTTCCTGGTTGGTGGGATTACTTGTGTAGGCATGACACGGATCACATCCTCAAGTTTTGCAACTTGTGGTTCTAGTAAAGCTTGGGCTGTTTGAATCATTTTCTTGCACAGTTCAAACCTTTGCTTTTCTAGTTCCGCATAGGGATATGTCATCCACGTGTGTTCTTGGGTTTGGTTGTTTTTGAGCCTTTCATCATAGGCTTTCAAGAGGGCATCTAATGTCTCATTAACCTTCTTGGCCAACACAGATCCTCCTGAACTAGCACTTCTCAGTTTCTCATCCGTGTATGGTTCTTCTAGAGGTTTAACCATCCGTGTAAGAGAAGGTGCCTCATTTTCCTCATGTTGTTTTATCTTCTCCTCAGCTTCGGTAAGCTTATCAGCTAGGGATTTTTGCTCTCGTTCCCTGCGTGCTTTCATCCTAGTCTTTCCAGTTTTCCAACTATTTTGTTTGCTCTTGGTTTTTTGACTAGGTGCGTCTGTCTTTGGTCCATCATCTGTCTTTGGACTCGTGTCACTTTCCGTGTTCTTTGTCTCTGGATTCTCATCAGCTTTCTTTTGAGCTTGTGCTCTCGTAACCACTTGCACTGGTACAACATTTTCATTTTCTGAGCTACTAGGGAGCTGAACAATCCTTGATACATTTGTCATGATTTTCCTGATTTGGTTTGGTTTTTTTGGGCAATCGGGGATCAAGTGAGTGATGCCACACTCAAGGCAATAGGCATTTACTTCAATGATCTCCGTATGAGGACATTGTTTGACCAAGTGGTTGTCACGACTTTTGTGACAATCTGTCTCTGGTTGAGGAGATTCTTTTAGCATTTCCTCTTGGCTATAAGAAAGCTTTGACCTAGATAAGCCGCTATTTGTAATGAATCGCAATGTCCTTTCGTCCATTTCATACCTTCTTTCTTTCGACTGAAACCCAGGAGGTGGAGGTTGTACCGGCCTCACCACTCCATGTGTTTCTCTCACATTTTGTTACTCTGAAGGGTAGTACTCACTTTGGTCTCTATACCACATTGTAGCTGGTACTGGCGTTGGTTTATTTGATGCTTCCATCATTGGCATGTATCTCATGTCTACCGTCATTCTAGCACCTTGCAGCGGAGGTTGTTGTCCTAAGACAAGTTGTGGCCTTAAAACTCCTACTGGTCCTGGCGCATTCCCCGTAATGTATCTAGGTGGAGTAGGTGCTTCTGGAACAAGTTGTACATACCTCTCCCTAGCATTTTCCATGCTATAATAGCATTCTTCCCCCGTATGGTTCGTCCATTTTCTCTCAATTTCACACCACTTCGGCTCTCTCGAATCAGACCTTACGAGAGGAATCAACCTCTTGACCAAGTCGTCGATAAGCTTTTCTTGATCAATAGGTGCCGTTGGCTTGGCAATGGAATCACTTATCTATGAAACACTGTGCTGAGAGGATGTGTCATCTCCTTGACTCTTTAAGTACGTTTCTTTGTATGCCTCACAGTTATCCACTAGATAAAGAGCTTCTTTGATCAACTCGTTTAGCGTAATCCTCCTTATCATATGCAGATCCTTCTGAAGGCCCGCATGTCTCATTCCCTGGATAAAGATCAGCATGAGTCGTGCTTGCATAGGTAATTCCGCTCTCGGACAGAGCTTAACATATCTCTTGAGCCGTAATGATGCTTTGCGTACTGATTCATCCTCTTTCTGTTTGAATCTATGGATTTGCGAGACCGTGTTGTGAGCAATGCCTTTTGGAGAGAATTCTTCAATAAACTCCTCAAACAGCTCATCTAGGGTCTCAAAATCCCATTTTTCCACCGAGTCGAACCATGTAGCTGCATCATCTTTTAGAGTCAATCCAAATCCCGCAAACTGTGTCGCAAAATCTGAAACTTCCTCTGCTCTAATCACTCTTCTAAAAGCCGCTACGTGATCTCTCGGATCTTTATCTCCGGATTATTTTCTGTTTACCCATTTCTGGACTTGGGATGGTCTGACTCGTCGATTGTCTACAAGTCTAACCAGAGACTCTCCCAATCCTTCTCTCGTTATCGCTCTTGAAGGGAATCCTGGTGGCTCTCTTCTTGGAACTCCTATAGGAATTCTCCTGTTTGGTGGAGGCATTTGTGGTCTTTCATTGACCAAATATCCACCTCTTTCTAGTACAGTCTGTGGATTTGTGTTTTCTACAACTCTGTATTCTCGTCCATACTTGTCGACAACTATAGATCTCCATTGACAGTCGACTCCGTATGTGTAGACATATAAGATCTTGTAATCCGTTATCTCTTCTAGGTATGGATCTGAGCACCTATAAAGATTGACCTCATTGTCGTCAATGTATCTATATAGTCCTTCACTCTCATGACCAATCATCCAAACTCTCTCAACAAGATGGGTCTTTATCAATTGCAAGTTTGGAAGATCTATTGTGGGAGGATATTCCTCTATCATCGGGATCTCCAAGCTTGTGTAAGCTATGTTTGAATATAGGGTAGACATGATTTCTGTGCTTAAGAGCTTTTTCTTGGTTCAAGTAGACTTAGTCCACTGTGTTCAAGTGCTTTGGTTAGGGAAAAGTCAAAACTATGTCCAAACCCGCAACCGTTTCGTCACAATTCTCGCAAATTGTCGCTTTTAGACACCCCTAACTTGCGGATGTATTTTGAGGCCTCAAACGACGTTTTTTTCAAAATTGACCTAAACGGTTGCCGTGGGCATACATTTAGTTCATGTTTTACTCTAAGATCTATAGAGCCACTCTCAGGCTACGTTTTGATATAAAAACTTTTTCAATCCGATACCCTTTGTGAAAGTTATGGCCAAAACAGTGAATTGCAGTTTAGAATGGTCAAAATGAGTCCAAATTCAATTTTAAAAGATCTCTGTGAGACTGTGAACACTCCTGTATGGTCAAAAGTACAGTTGGACCCTAAAACTGGCCTAGAGACATCCTACGCGTAGGATGTATTTTTGCTCAAAATTTAACACAATTTGGTCCAGAGACTCCCCTTAAGTCCAACAACACAATGGTATGCTCAGAATTTCATTTGGATTTAAAAATGGCCTTGAGACATCCTACGCGTAGGATGTCTTTTTGCTCAGAATGACTTGAAATTTTCACCCCAGCTTCTCCTTGGTGTGCTGATCCCAGTGGTGTGCTCATAATTTGGTTTGTAGTCCTAAATCAAGCTGGAGACATCCTACGCGTAGGATGTCTAATTGCTCAGATTTTGTCCAAACTTGATCCCAAGAGTCTCCTAGGGCTCAACAACCCAATGGTATGCTTAGATTTGAATTTGGATTCCAATAGGTCAAGATTTAGGCTGCAAGAGCTTCTAGTGCACTCCAAGAGTAGGATGTCTGACAATTCTTGTCTTTGCTTGGTGAATAGGCCAAACAAGGTCCAAATTTACTTTTTAAAAAAAGTTCTGGAATCCTTGAGACACTTAGAACCTCCCTATATGGCCAAAGTAGAAGTTTGACCACTTGATGACCCTGGAGACATCCTATGCGTAGGATGTAGTTTTACTTTGTTTCAGCTCAAACTTGCACTGTAGCTTCCCCTTGATGTGCTAAGCTCACATCTATTTTTACTTTTTGATTTCAACACCTATAGGTTGGTCAAATGATCAAGAATCTGTTCCAAAAGCCGGATGTTTGTTCTGATGAATTCCTAAGTCAAATCAACTCCAAATTGGACCAAATTTGCTTAGGAGGCTTATCTAAAGCTATATGGCAGCATGGTATGGTTACAATAGAATTTTTTGTTTCAGAATCATGCCTTAGACATCCTACGTGTAGGATGTCTAACTGCTCAGAAAAACCCCAAATTTGAACCACAGACTCTCCTTAGGGTGCTGATCACAGTGGTATGCTCAAAATTAAGTTTGGAGTGCAAAATCACACATATGACATCCTACGCATAGGATGTCTTTTTGGCCTATTTGACCCCAGACTTGACCCAAAGCTTCCCCTTGATGTCAGCAACCCAGTGGTATGCTCAGATTTTGGTTTGGATTTCAAAAGACCCCAATTTTAGCTATTCTAGTCTTTTTTCAGTCAAAATGCTAAAGTCCGCTCAATCTTCCCTTTCACTGACCCAAATGAGATGAAATTTATCACATGCACTAAATACAATATTTAGAACATGCCTTTGAAGTCACCCTATGGTTTTGTCTCAAAAATTATGCCTCGGGCACAATTTGGGTAGGATGTCTGACGCTTCTCGTCTTTTGGCTTTGATATGTCAAAATTTGGTCAAATTTTCACTTTCCAGGTGAAAATAGGGTAGAACCTACCTTCTAAACACAATGGTAACCTCAGATTTTCAAAAAAATACCAAGATCACCCTGTAGACATCCTACGCGTAGGATGTCTACTGCTGATTTTTTGAGACTGAAGTGTCCCTGATGCTTCCTTATGCTCTCAGCAAGTGCAAGTATGCTTCACAATTTAAGCACTCAATTTAAGCTTTTTCTGAAATTTTACGTTTTCTGACTTCGCCTTTTGGCTTTTGGTCAACAAAAATAGGGAAAAACACTCAAGTCAATACGTTACTAGGGTAAAACCTACCCTCTGAACTCACTGGTGCAGTCAGAATTTTCAAATTTGGTCTCGAGAACCCCCTTGAGACATCATATGCGTAGGATGTCTATGTTTACAGAATTGCAGGTTTTCATCACAGAACCCTTGCAAATGCTCTTTTATATGCACAACATCAGTCATTCATACAAAAATATCCACAAAAGCTTGTTTAATGAATTTTTACCCTCAAAAGCACACTTTTCCGTGATTTCAAATGCAATCAAGTACTTTAGCAAATAATTCAATGCTGAATAACTCTAGATTAGAATCGGATCACTTACCTAAAGCTACTCCTACAAATCATATGGGGTTTTGCGTCTATGAGTAGAAAAACGCTTCACTGCCACACACGGACTAGTAAACGCTTTTATCACCTCACAAATCACTCGACCACCAACAAATACTCTAATCCACAGATCCTTACTAAACCTATCTAGTCGCAGACCCTCCGCAAGACACACGCTTCCTGGCTATCCACTTGATCGCAGAATATCCACTTGATCGCGGAATATCCTCTTCGGGATCCACTTAAGAAAAACGCTTTCTTTAGCCGAAACTAAATCAAGCAACCATCACACGAGTGTTAGTAGGAAACCTACTTAGGTCCTTGTCTCCCCGGCAGCGGCGCCAATGTTGAACGGAGCGACTCACACACTCATGAAGTGCATGCAAACACTACCTAGATCAACATAATGTCAATCGAGGACACAAATGACACGATAGGCACAGGGAGGAAATCTCTTTAGCTTGTCAGGCTGAGACCATCCTACACATACAACACTTTGGAAGGCCAACTAAACCACAATCAAGAACCTCACTGCTCTCAACTACACCACCTAGCCACATACACACATACGGAAGGTAACTCACCTAATCATGCCAGATTCGTACGAAACTTAAGGAACACCATCCCCTCACTAAGATACACCTGTCCCTAAGCTTCTACACTCAAAACCCTCACTCTAAACCCATCTGCGAAAAACGCGTAGGATGACAGAGCCGAATTCGGAAAGTGCCCGAAACTAAAATTTATGAGTACCTATGCGTAGCTTATGTCGCCACGATTCTATAGACTACCAGCACACAGAAAATAGACATCGTTTGATACACTTACGACCACAAATAGCTCGTAGATGCGTCGGTGTGTGCGCTTCGTCTCGCGTGGAATGCTTGGCGTTGTTGCGTAGCTCTCCTCGAGCCTACATCAATGGTGTAGTCGGATCTCCAATGTGTTGAGTGAGCCGCGCGTAGCGAGAGGATGAAGCTCACGCTCACTCTCTTTCTCTCTCACACACAGTAGAAGGCAGCGCTAAGTTTTGATTATGATAAAAGTCTTTTTACAAAATGACCTAGGTACCTTATATACTAAGGCTACCTTAGGTTTAACCAAAAATGGGGTTGAAAGGGTCAAATGGCTTTGTATTTACAATCTGGAAGTGCCATTGCACCCCGACTTCTGAAACTAGAATAACTACTCATTACAAATGATGTTTATAGCCATAATCCGCAGCATTTCATAACTCGCAAAAGATAAGACTTTGGTACGAAACTTGAGTTATGTTGTGTTGTTGACCTAGCAGTCAACAGTGTCCTATCATATTTAAGGGTACAAGTTGTGGAATATCATCCCCCTTAGGTGTTACCTAGGTCTTCTCCTATTTCCCCAAGTGCCTATGGTTGCTACTTGCTAGGTGGACCCAATCCAATTGTCAGACTCAGTCATCCCGGTAGAATATCCATAAGGGAAATCTTCCCAAAATTAGTGTCCATTTTACATGTGTAACAATACTACAACGGGGCCGAGTGAACTATGGTGTCAGATCTATGATCAAATATAAATCTATTTCCTAGAGGATGTGCTCGACCAATTACAAGATCCACTTGAATGACAGAGTCTTGGAACTGCAAGTAGACATGGTTTTTAGACCAGTCATGCACCATTTTTGCTTCCCTCATGAAAGGATGTCCTAAGATCATCTCAGATGACATAGTGTGCTTGGAGAAATTCATAACAATGAAGGTATTCCTTATTTTGTGTCCAAAGACCTTGATCTTGAGATCTTCTATCCCAATAGGCTTAACAATAGTCCCATTGGCCATCTTTACCACTATGTTTGTAGTCCCAAGGTGAGGTCTTCCCATAGTTTCCCAACAATTTTTAGTCACAATGCTAACCCAAGCGCCACCATCAAGGATTCCCTTCACAGTTAATCCCTTGGTAGTGATTGGTATGGTCGCATTGGATTCATCACCTTCAAAGTATTATCCCAACTTATTAGCAGGTATTTCAACAATAGAGTTCTCAGCTAGGTTGGGTTGTGGATCTAATTGTTCCTCCTCCCTTGGCATCTCGCTAGCTCCATCCATATGTGCAAATTGTGGTAGCCCGACTTTCAGTTTTTCATTGAGGAAAGCTCAAAGAGCTAAGAATAGCTCGGGGTCTCCATATAGTTTTGACATGATGGTGGTTCTAACTTCTGAAGCCATGAAATCCATCAATTTGGCAATATTTAACGGCACCCTTTGGGCTTCAGTCCCTTGACGTGGGGAAGATGGGATCTCCATTTCTTTGATAAGATCAGGTAATCCCTTTGTAAACATTTTCTCCAACAAGAATGGAGTATCTCCACTTTCCCATGACTTAAAGTCACTTTCTTCTTGCATGACACTAGGTATGGCTTAGCAATGTAATTTGATATTTTGGCCTCTTGCGGAAAGTGCAGCTACTTGATAGAAAGTTTTGACTTGTCCCCAATAGTCCACCATGTAGTATTGTGGACTTTCTTCAAGTGCATCAATCCCATGGGAAATATTAGGGTCTATATCTTCCTCACAACTTTTCAAACCAACAATCAATGTCTCACAACCCACTTGATTAAGAGAAATGATTCTCGGATGTGGTGGTTGCGGTCCTAGCAATGGAGGTGGTAAGGGTGTTATTTGAACAACATTCTGGGCCCTAGGGACCATGTGTTGTGACATTTGTTCAAGAGGTGGAGCCGGAATCAATGCAGGCACTCAAGGTGTATCTGTCCATGCTAAGGTTGGTTTATTGACCATCATGCATTTAAATACTATGCAATCTTAGCTTGATGACCATACCTCCCACATGCTTAATTCACATTAAATTTTACTCTAAAAGTAGAGCATTCACTAGTACTATGCGGACCATAGCAAATTGAGCACCATTGTTGCTCCCTTCTTAGGTACATACGATTGTTTTGTGGAGCACGATTATCTCTAAGATTGTCTTGAATGGTCTTGGTGAGATCTGCTAAAGTAATCTCAGATATCTTTGTCTCCTTAGCAATAGGCTTTAGGATCATTGGTTGATGTTCCGATGCTTGCGAGCTAATAGATTTAGGCTCAATAGACACTCTTTCTCCTTGAAGCATTAAATTGTCCTCCAATTGGATCGCATTGGTGGTGACTGCTTCCCAAGTGCCGATACCTCTAATGCCTAGGCCATTGTAGATATCCTCATGTTGTAGTCCCCTAATGAACCTATCGAGAAATTGATTATTATTGAAGCACTCATTTGGATTACAACAAGAATTCAAATGCTTCAAGCGACTAATAAATTCTCTCACGGACTCTCCTTCCTCTCGTTGGGCTTTCAGGAGCTGAGATGCTACACCCCAAAGTACTCCCTCTTGTATGTAATCTTTCAAGAACAGTCTCCTAAGAGTAGGGTAAATCGTTTTCTCTTCCACCCTTAGGGTTCTATACCAATCCCCAGCCTTTCCACTTAAGGTCAAGCTTAAAGCATTACTCTTATGCAGGTCATTATGTTCTCCTAGGGAATCACATATATGTTCAAATACTTTGATATGCTTTCTCACATCCCCACCTCCACTAAATTTTTGTGTGAGGTTGGCTATTTGCACTACCTTCCTTCTAGGCTCTCTATCCGGCGTGTTACACATATTTTCAGAAATGGATCGACCAATAGCTTGAGCAAATGTTGCCAAGTCACCTAAGTGAGCAGCTATATTGGGGACATGTGCTCTCCGGACTGCATGTGGAATGGGGTTGGCATTGGGCTTGGTGTACAGGAAGCCCTTGGGTTCCAAGTTTGTTATGGTGTTGTGCCATGTGGTGGCCCAAAATTCATATGTGTGGCCCTAGGCACAGTAGACGTGGGATGTGACATGCTAATGCTAGCTGGTATGGTCCCATTGAAATAAGAGCTTGGATGTTGTGGTTGTGGAGCATAGGATGTTGAAACAATGGGAGGGGTAGGAGCTATATGAGTACGAGGACCTATAGGTACATACGATTGATACACACTTGTAGGTAATGTTGCAAGCATGGGGCTACCATGTAGCGGTGCTTTACTAACAAATGAGATCCATGGCATGTTTTTTGTCATGCCCATTACTGGGGTAGGCATGGTAGACGTGGCGTCATCAAGAGAAAGATGAGCTAAACTTGGAAAGGTAAAGCTATCACTTGTGGGCTTAGATCGTACTGAGACCTCTCGAGAAACAACATATGGAGGATCCATCAGACTTATCAAGGGAGTCTCCATTTGTGATAAGGTTGGTTGCTTAGCCTTCCCTGTATCCAAGAATCTCTTGAGACCCGTTGAAGTCATGTGGATCCCTTTGTTCTGCCTCTCCAGCTCAATATCTCTATGGATGACATCACAAACTCTTTGTTGTTGATCCTCTTGTGGGACGGGTTTCTAACCTCACTCCTATCTTATTGCAGACATAACGAGAATCATGAACATAATTTTCAATCCATGGAAGGAAGCTGACTCCACTTGTGCATAGAGGCTACAAGAGTGTGTCAATCTCTTGGAAAACAATAGAAAACTCGCATTTAACACAAGCTACACTCAAATGACCAAAGTCACCAAAAGCTAATCGCTAATAGGCAAACAAATCATAACTGTTACAGCATCAAACGACATCCGAATGTTACAAAACTTCTAGGACATGTATATAAGACCTAAAAACACATGCTTATGGTCTTAAATCTCACTTTTGATGAAGTGAAAAATCACAATTATTAACAGCAGTGAGTTTTTGACCTAGTCGTTTTTGACCCCGAATGCATCTAAATGCTTAGCAATGATGCCCCAATACCCCGCCTATGCTTACTTTGTGATTTCCTAGCTTAAATTCCTACCTATGATGAAATTAGGCCGTGGGTTAGCCGTGGGTTGGCGATGCAAAAAGCTACAGTTTATCATGAAATGTTTATGTCAATGCGTAGAGCTCTTACGTGTGGTTGCAACACAATAGACGGCACTGCAATGTGACAACGTATAAGGGAGTACGAAGCGCGAGAAGGAGAGAAGTGAGTGCCATTAGCTCACACTATGTTTCTATTATCCAAAACTTGAAAAATAACTTACAAAAATTGGCCTTTATACCTTAGCCAAGGTTTCTTTGGTCAAAAACTAATAATTTGGGAGCTCTAACTGAAGATAAGTTGATACAATCTGGAAGCTTATAGCCCCGGCTTATCGATTACAATATCCAGCTGGAAAATAGGAGTTTTACAATATTCTCGATTTATAAAAAGAATAAGTTTTTTACAATAAAAGCTCCCAAAAAATGTTATATGAGTTAGCTTGCTCCTAACATTCCCCCCTCCTTGACTGTGTCGTCCTTTGACACAATTTCATGGACTAAAGTAGTCTTCGGGATGACGACTAGTGAGGTGGCGGTCTTTAAGTGCATGTAGAGCTTTCTTATATCTGATTCGTCTTTTTTTGTCAGGGACTTGCAAAAACTGTATAGTGACTTTATTTTTAAGTTCGATGTTAGATTGATCATCACTGGCCCAAAAATCTTTGTCCGCCATGTGAAGAATCCTGTGTAAAAAGCCTCTTCAACTACCCACATATTTCTTGATGGTAGGAACATGCATTTGGTGTAGAAGCCGTAGAGGACTTCTTTTGAAGGCTGCCACTCAAATCATAGCATAAACCTTTGTTACCTTCTAGGAAAGACATCCAAGGGGCTCCTGCTTGCTCAGGCTCAAGTCTGAATGCATGTAAGCAGCATTCTGCATATTTTACAAAGAATTGCACATGCGAGGTCAGGGAGGCTTTTGAATAAGTTCATGGCACCCGTTAGGGTTTTCACCATGTATTCCTCCATTGGTGGTCCCTAATTTGGAGTTGGCAGTCTTGGGTAGTTGAGCCAAGTTGGTCTCTTCTCCCTCAATGCATCGTGTGCCTGCCATGTCCTTACCCTCGGTACATGACAGAATGTGGGGTCCTTCTATATTGTTGCAGGTGCTCTTGTTAACAGAATGAGGTGTCTAGAGTCCTTGTTGAGCCATTTATTTCTCCATTTGGAGTTGAGAGCATCTGAGCCCTCTTCCTGCATATCCTTGTAAAGTCTTTCTTTAACTTGTAGTAGATCTACCTTTATCAATGGGTAGGGTAGCGACTGCTGATGCCATTGAGCATTGATTTGGTTGGGAGTGAGCTGAGTTACATTGACTAAGTGGAGAACTCTCAACTCCTAATCCATTGTTGCTTTCCATTCACCATTTACTTCCTGGACCATTTGCTCTTTCAGTGCATCTTCTTCAGCTTTAGAAAGCTGGACCATTGGCACTTGTTCTTCTTCAGTGATTGGCACTTTAAACTCCGAATCTCCTGCTAGCCCTCGTTTGGCGGACGAAGCGACAAGCGGCCGTTTCCAGAGAAGGGTCATATTTTTATGAGAAACCTTGTAAAATTCTTTTGTAAGAGAGCATCTCTAAGCCGAGAGCTTGTCAAAGGATTTATGATTATTCTTCTGGGAGCAATTGTATATTAGAGAGCTTGTTAGAAGTTTAGGAGCTTTTGGCCGGACAAGCCATTTGTAAAGACCTAAACTATAAAGGTCATTTTTTGTAAGTTTGAACATTATCTTTTTGATGGGAAACTGAAAAGACAGCATACGTTTGAGAGCTCCTTCTTGCTCCAACTTGTAATCTTTGCCATTGTGGCTACGGTAATCCAAATTCAGATTCGTTTATTGCATTGTGTTCCTTTTACTTTGCTCTTCCATTCAAGTGTAATCATTCACGATTCGGTGTAGGTTTTTAACTACGAGTTGGAGACCTTAAATCATTGTTTTGAGCCTCTATATGCGTATTTTATGTTGTTTTGACCCTAGGAGAGGCTTTAGGGACCCTAAAATGACACATTAGGATCATTTGTTCGCTGTTTTTGCTGACTTTGGGACGAACGATCGTGATCTTTGTACCTCTCCAGAATGCCGTGACAGTGATAGGATACGATCTTGATAGTCCCCTGTAGCTTCCCTTCAAGTTTCGTGCGATTCCGAATAGAATTGCATGGTAAACGGGCGTGACGACTGTAGAGCTGTGTAGAAGGACATAGTCAGATTACTTGGCGATAGTGCGTTTGATTTGCTTGTAGAGTTAGTAGATGCATCTCATCGAGTTCACTTCATTAGGATTGACACCCTAGTGAGTTTCCATGCCTCATCCTGATCGCTTCCCTTGTATTGATAAATATGTTGATGCTTGAGAGCTATGCTATGGACGTCCGTCGCGGCGACCCACAAACATTGGCGCCATTTCCGTGGAATGCACCTTAGGTGATGAGTGACCGAGTGCGCAGTTAGATTCTTTAAAAATAAGATCAATCCACAAATCCATTTTACACCTCAGTTAGGCTGCTAGATAGGGGTTTAGAGCTTAGTGGAGTCTAGAGTCAGTGGACCGGCTAGATCCTCTCTTAGGAGATTTAGGGATCTGTTAGTGAGAGTGTTCAAAGCATTTTTTCTCTTCAATTTCTCTAATTCGATTGAGTACTGAAATCTCACCCGAAATCCATCGTGTTTGTTTTGTTTGATTCATTTCCTTATGTTCTTTCATTTCGGTACTTAGGAGTAGGATAAGCAAATAACATTCCAATCAGATTTGGGGAAAAAGTTAGAGTCGAGAAACCAGAAAACCATAACTTTGGCAAAAAGGCCATAAGACTCTAAAATTTTGAAAATCTGACCAAACAGAGCTGAAATTGATTCAAATCACAAAGTGGTAGCACCAAACACTGGGAAATACTTGTCAGAGGGAGCAGACCAAATTTCATCAGATTTGGCCCAGATACTACGATTGCGATCGGTGTACCTAAGTGCCAGATTTTGACGAGATTTGTTGTGTGCCTTCCTGATAAGATTCTAAACAAGTTTTTCTAAAGCAGCAACACCCAAAAACATCAAAAATCAAGGAAATCAAGCCACTTGGGTAAAACTATCTTGACAGACCCAAAAAGTGTAAAATCTTGGCTTTTGATGATCCAAATGCAAAAAGACTTGGGGGATATCTCTAAAACATCAGTGTCTACAAGCATGCCAAATTTGGTCTAATTTGGGCTCAGAACTACGATCGCGATTGGTGTACCTAAGTGCCAAATTTTGACCAGATTTCATCTGTGGCATCCTCAGGTGTATACAAACATAAAAGTCTAAAGGACCTAGAGCCAGAAACCTCAAAATACCTGTCAAACCATCTGAATACAGATCCAAGTCAAAAACTGCTAAACTGGCATAGAAATTGACTTTGAGTAGACCAAAACACATCATAACTGGGAAGAAACCATACAGAGGGATAGCCTGTACACAGGACAACCCCAGATAGCTTCCAAATCCCTAATCAAGCACCAAAATCAGATCAAACTGAGAGATTCTGGAAAACAGACACTTCCAACCAAGCATTGGTAAAAGCTTGACTTTTTAGAGTCTGAATACAAAAGTATTAGAGAGGTAGCCTTAAAATAGCCTAGTGAACAAGCTGGTGAAGTTTGGTCAAATTTGGGCTCAGAAGTACGATCGTGATCGGTGTACCTCTGGCCCAGATCTGACTCATTTTTGACCTGTTCATAGACCTAGACTATTTAAGATATCAGGAGTTGTCAAAACTCAAATTGGACATACTGTCAATAATCTGCAAGAAAAATTGTGTTGAAGTCATTGTGAAGTTGTTGAATCTGCTGACAGTTGGAATGATACAGTGATCTCATAGCCATCAAGTGTATTCATTTGCAGAGACCGATCAAGTAACAATCCATGCAATCGCGGGAGTTGGAAGATCACTCCATCTCGAGGTAAGAGGTTTGGATTCAGTCAGTAAATCCCACTTTCTTCATGTTTTTGAGATCGGGAAAACAAATCAACATCCGACACCGCAATTTAGCGGATCAAGCAAGTGTTTTATCAACGGAGGAGAGTGTAAACCAAGGTGTAGTACGACCACTAGAGCCGATCCTTGAAGAAGGCATCTCGGATACTTCTTTAGAGAGATCTTACGAGTATTTCACAGAACACTTGGGACATTTAAAACTAAACGGAAGAGAAAACATGGCCGCAGGACCATGAGACCCTTTGGCCACAATGAAGCTATTGTTCATCCAGTATCAATATGACAACAAGCAAGGTGCCAAGATATACAAAGATGGTATGGACCGCTACTGTGTGAAAATAGAAGATAGACCAAGTGAGTTCAGGGACTTAGTGCCTGTGAGCTATAGCGGAGATAGATACCTAGATGACGAGGGTATCATGTACTTGGTAGTCCTGAATCCTAACATTGTAGACAAGTGGGGATTGATGGGCACGAAAGCCAAAATAGATGAGGAACATGAGGAGAAGGCACCAACAATGAGCTTCCCTAATGCGAGGTTAAGGCGAGAAAATGAAACTTTGAGAGTCAACACGGATAATGTCTACTTCGGGTTATATAAGTATAATAATGGAGAGAAAGATCTCTATTATAGATGCGAGGAACCCTACGTCGGAGAGATGACTGAGCGAAAAAGACTTTATGTCTTCACCTACACAGAGGGAGGAGAAATGAAAATCGTCGCATACGACAAGTATGGAAGACGATACGCAGCAATCGATAAAAAGGAGTTGGAAGGATATAGGTACTTTGGGGGACCACTCCACCAGTATTATGTCACTCCAAGCCCACTAAGACCAGCACCTACAACTGTCGTGCTAGACCCGATGGCAACAGGTGGAGAGAGGACTCATGTAGCTGATTCTTTCAGTCGACCTCAATATTCTATGCCAAGTCCCATAGGAACGTTACATTCCAGAGAATCAATGGCTACGAATTGAGGTAGTGCGGTTCCTATCTCTACACATACTGCAGTAGGTCCGACATTTGCAGCCACACCATCACATTTGCCTCCTAGTAGTAGATTCGAGGGAGGGGAGCCGACGAGAGCAACCCACGACATCCATGATAAACGAGAACGATTAAGTCGAGACATGGGAGCAATGAGAGTGGTTGCAGACCATAGATGGATTAGGCCATCCCAAGTAGTGAAGTGCATGCCAAAGAAGTATAGCAGATAAGGGGATCCATATGCCCATGTATCGCTCTTCAAGCAAGTCTTAAAAGCAGAGCAGATCACTGATTTCCTTACTCAATACGAAGGATTTGGGCTGACCTTGGAAGGGACGGCCTTAACATGGTTTCAACCTTTGAACCCTGAAACTTGTCTAAATATTGAACATGTATTGCGAGTGTTCGTGGAAGAATTCTCAAAACGGGGTATAAAGCATAATACTGTATCACAGATATATGCTTTTAAACAAAGGGAGAATGAAAAAGTGAAGGAAGCATCCTTGAGATTCAAGCAATACATTGAGAGGTGCCCGAGGAGAGAATTATCGTAGGACGAGAGATTGTCTGTGCTCTTATTTGAAGGACTTAGGAACGAAACCTTGAAAAAGGACCTTCACTTGAAGGTTTGTAGCACATTTCAACAGGTTACAAGGGAAGCGTTATATCTTTTGATAACTGCAAAGCATATGGGGAAGTGTCAGAGGATACTGATTCAGTAACCAGTGGCTCTTCATCTATTAAGAGAAAACCCTCTACCAAGAAAGATGCTCAGGCTTCCTTGATGCCGACAACTGACCAAATGATAGAGGAGGTAATGAAGAGAATGCAACAACATATGAGATCAAACCCGGTGATGAGACAGTCTCAGACAAGGAAATGTGACATATGTGGGGGGGATCACCTGACGCCGTGGTGCACACAACAACCGAAAGTACCAGTTGCGAATGGACGAGTACTGAAATGGTGTGCCATAGAGAAAAAATGTTCAAATCATGGCACGGAAGAGTGTTTTTACAACAATAACTATGTGAGGGAAAGGCCGTATGGACATCCAGCAAGACCACCCCAGCCACCTCCTCCAAGATATCAAGTTGGACCAAATATGAATAGGGTAGCAGGAGCAGACAAACCTCAACCTGTGTTGGGTCAACAACCTCCATTACCACAAGAAAATAGAGCCATGATTAGGTATGCTCAACCTTGTGAAGCATCACCAGGAACAAATAGTACACTTCAAGTTTCTTATTATGAGGAACCGAATGAGCCTTATGTAACAGAACTTGAATCACAAATGTAGGCAGACGAAGCCTATCAACCGTGGGGAAATAGCAAGGGTATGGCACCACCAACTTATGTAGCACAACCTTCGAGAGATCAATATTTGGTGGACAAAAGAACGCTAATGTTCATTGCAAACTAGAACTACAAACCAAGAGGATATCCTAATAGGGTAGGACAACCTATGGGACCACCTCCTCAAAATCAACCACCGATTGGACAGTGCTATAACTGTGGAAGTACGGATCATTGGGAGCGTAGCTGCCCTTTCAAAGGCAAAAGAGTGAAAATTTTTGGGTTTTGTGATGGATGTGGTGTGAATCACATATTGCCAGATTGCCTAAGGAATCCGGACAACAAGGAAAAAGCAACTATAAATATTGTGGGGGTGTTACCAAGTGCAAGCAGTGGATCCGAAACCAATTCGATGATCCAAATCAATGTGATAACCAGAGCCCAAGCCAAGGACTTAGAGAAAAACAAGACATTGGAAGAGAAGGTCGAGTTGCCAATACCCACAGAAAATGAGAGTTTATCTGTGAGAACCCAGCGAAAATTTTGGAAGGCGAAACGAGATAGAATGAAAACAAGAAGGTTGAAAACCCAAATTGCCATGCAAAACAAATTACATGAAACAAAAGAGAAACTGAAACAAGAGAGAGATAGTAAAACTGTTGAGGATAACAACAAGCCGAGGAAAGCGTCCTCAGGAGGATCAGTCTTGGTTGAGAAAGTGCTAGAGCCTTTAGATGCTCTATTACAAGCGTACGAAGAAAAGCTAAAAACAAACCAAACCTTAGAGCAAAGATGGTTGACTTATTCTCAACCAGAAGTGGAAAGGAAGCGTTTGGAAATGTGTAAATACCTCATTGAAACAGCCCAGTCATTGATGGAACCTAAGGCAGTTAGAACCCCAGAACAAAAAGTGTTGATTCACAAAGAGCGAGAAAAACTAAAAATCGATGAACCAGAACAAGTAAACGGACCCAGGCCTGAAACGATATTGTCATTGGATCACCAAGTGGTGCCGAATACCACTGTTGACGCTAAGTCAATGACTATAATGCCAATTCCAGAAGTTGAAGAACCATGGCCACAACACTTATGGAAATCCATTAGAAATAGAAAGAACGGAAGCGCGACGTTACAGTCTGCTCCAATTCCTGAGATTAACTTGGACAACGGATTTTATCCAGGAGATATACAATTGCTGTATGGGGATGCACGAACGGAGGTTTCGATGGAAAGCAAAGCTCAATCCTTGAAAACCTTGCCTTCATTTATAGGTGAACACGAGACACAATCAGAGATAAGGTTAGTTCCATCCCAGATGAGAACTATTCCGCAAATGATTGACTCAAAAAGTCTTCAAGAGATGCTGTCGACACCTATAACATGCACAATCACACTGTCAAAACTCTTGAGAGTCAAACCACACTTATGGGAAGACATGGGGAAACATTTGGAGAACAAAGGAGTAAATATTCCTCTTCAGACAAACCCTACGGGAGAAGAAAACAAACGGGAAGGTCAACCCAAAGCCCAACCAGTGCCCATAAACAAGGTCGGAGATTACTGTGAAGGTGAGGAAGGTAATACAACCTTACCTATCGAGTATCGGGATATAAAGACGATAGCTATCCTAGACAGTGGAGCGGGAGTTGCGATTGCTACAAAGCAAATCTGGGAGAAATGGGGCCGTCTAGCTCTTAGAAAGACGAGAATGAAACTGCAACTCGCAGATGTGTATGTAGAGAGACCATTGGGAATCCTGAACCAAATAGTTGTAACTTATTGTGGAATTAACTATGAGTACACCTTTGTTGTGGTGGATTTCGGAAAAATGAACAACTTCGACATTATTTTGGGGCGACCTTTTATGCGTCAACTCAAAATGATACAAGATTGGGGGTACGACCAAATTTACCTAAGGCACGAAGAGCTAAAAACGAAAATCAACATGAAGGATCACAACTATAGAGACGTTGTAAAAACACCAGTGCAAGAGTTTAATTCAACCACAGTAAATGAAAAAGAAATACCTGCATGGATACAAACAAAAGCACATGTCTGGATATGAGGAGCATCTGATTGTGGAGACATAATCAAAGAAGAATGTGTATTGGAAAGATCCGTAGAAGACGAGGCTCATCTCCCAGAACCTTTCCTTGAACATTTATTTGAGCCATTTGGGTGGACTCAAATATTGTCAACCTTGGACGTATGTGTTAACGAATGCACACCTACAAAATTTTGTGACGATGAAGGATACGACCTAGTAACGTTGCAAATGGCTAGCGTCATCCTTGAGTCAGGATCAGAGAGCGAGGAACAAGAAGACCACATGAAACTGAGTGTAAACGAATAATTGATGAGATATCTGTAGTGAATGATAGGAATCGAACAGAGGAGGAATTCACATATTCACTAAGCGGTGACCTTTCACCACTGGGTGATGAAATCCAAATGATAGATGCTGATGACGAAAGATCAAGTGGATCAGAGACGAATAGGAAATACAGGTCGAGACAGGCCAGGTTTTACGAGTTTCCTAACCAAAAACCTAGTCGACAAGAGCGATATAAAACCTAGTCGACAAGAGCGGTATAAATCCAAGAGAACAAGAAAATCAAGAGCGAATAAGCATAATCCGATGCCTCTTGTCAAGGATAGAACGGGATATCTAAAGCTTGTCAAAGCTAACAATTGTGTCAAAGACGAGGTCACTGGCCGGTTTATCAAAACTAAACCATGGAAAAACAACAAGAAGAACAGGCGCGAAAAACGAACGACTAAGACACATAAAGGGGGGAAAACAGGGTCTGGAATGACCAAAACAGAGAGGAAAACGGAGTACAATAAGCTCAAGTGAACCCTCAGAGACATATGGACGACTGAATTGGAAACAAATGAGGACACGAATTCTGACAAGATGGATGCGCCGTCCCATTATAAGAAGTATACCATACAAGATAGGAAAATCATAGTGCAACAATCGATGAGGGAATTGAAGGAACTTGGTACATCGCACGACGGTCTTGAAAAAGCCAAACAAATAGATCTAGGGGAGTCGGGAGAAGATCCAAAACCTGCATATATTTCCACGGATCTTATTGAAGACGAGGAAAAGCTATTGGTAGCTAGTAGCTACTCTTAAACAGTATAGATATGTGTTTGCATGGTCATACAAAGACCTTAAGGGGGTGGATCCAAGTATTTGCAACACACAATACCCCTTAAGAATGACGCCAAACCCAGCAGACAACGTCCCTATACTTACAATGAGACGTTTGCAAAAAAGATCAAGGAGGAGATATATAAGCTTAAAGAGACAGAGTTTATTTACGAAATTGAGCACACCGATTGGGTTTCACCGATTGTGGTGGTCCCGAAGAAAAATGGAAAGTTAAGAGTGTGCATCAATCTCAAGAAAGTAAACGCTGCTACAATTCGGGACAACTATCCCCTACCCATTACTGATCATGTAATAGAAAGAGTGGCAGGTAAAGAAGCTTATAGTTTCTTAGATGGATTTTTGGGCTACAACCAACTCGCAATAAAGCAAAGCCAGAGGATCATCACAAGACGCCTTTTGCAACTGAATGGGGTATTTTTGCATTCCGGGTAATGGCTTTTGGCTTAACAAATGCACCGGCCACATTTCAGAGGCTGATGGGTCATGCTTTTAAGAATATCTAGACATTTCCTAGAAATTTACATGGATGACTTGTGCGTTCACTCTCTCGTAAGATTGGAGCACATAGAGCACTTGACCAAAGTGTTTGAAAAATGCAGACTGTATCGGATCTTCCTGAATCCAGAGAAACGTGTCTTCATGGTAAGACAGGGCAAAATATTGGGACATATAGTGTCCAAAAATGGTATTTCGACAGACATGGAGAAGATCAACGTCATTGTCGATCTACCACGAAAAGGTAAAGGAGGTACAAGCATTTATGGGCCATTGTGGATACTATCGCAGATTTATCTACTCATACGCTATAATTGCAAAACCACTTTACGCGTTGATAACTAAATTTGAGTGGACAGATGAGTGCGAGAAAGCTTTTCAAACTTTGTAGCAAAGGTTGATTTTCGCTCCAATTTTGAAGGCTCCGGATTGGGAAAAGATATTCCACATCCATGTAGATGCATCAACATATGCTATAGGATGCATACTTGCACAACCTGGAGAGAACAACATGGATTTTCCAATCAGTTACTCCAGTAGACAACTAAACAATGCAGAGAAGAATTACACAACAACTGAGAGGGAGGGTTTGGGTATGATCTATGCGGTGAAAAAGTTTAGACACTACTTACTTTCCAATAAATTTGTATTCTTCGTTGATCACCAGGCGCTGCTGTACTTAGTAAACAAACCTTGCAGTACGGGGAGGATTTTACGATGGTTCATCATACTGCTTGAGTTTGACTTCACGGTAGCAGTAAAAAAAGGAACTACACACCAAAGAGCGGATCATTTATCTAGAATGATGCATGGAGAAAACCCGGTAGGAGTTGATGATGATTTTCCAGATGCATATCTTTTCAACATAGAAATGTTTCCAAGATGGAGCGAGGATGTAATTCCTTTGTTGACTATTGGGTCATTGAATGTGACAAGACAACCATCTACCATTGCAGCATCTACATCATTGGTAATGTTGGCGGGAAGGCTATACAAACAAGGATCGGATCAAATCCTTAGGCTTTGTGTTGAATCGAGTGAACGGGAATTGTATCTAAACCAAGCTCATGTACAAACAACGGGGATTCACAATGGGCATGCACAGACGTATCAAAGATTGATGAGAATGGGTGTGTACTGGCCGAAAATGCTACAAAGTGTTCATATGCATATCAAATCATGCGTTAGCTGCACATTTTAAAAGATGATAGAACACGCGACTCTATTCAAATTATCTGTAGCACCCCGATGGAGTAACTACATTGTTGAATACCTCACCATCGGGATATTGCCTGAAGGGATGAGTAGATCACGTATCAAAACGATCACGAAAGAGACAAAAAACTATGTACTGATTGAGGACAATATTTACAAGAGAGGAAAAGACAATCAATTGAGAATGTGCACGACTGAAGAGGAATACATTCCTATCTTAGAGCAAGAACATGGCGGACAAGCTGGAGGACATTTCTCAGTTGACAAAATGGCCAAAGCAATTCTTATTGCAGGCATATGGTGGCCTACACTATTCATGGACGCTGAAGAGTTTGTGAAACGATGTGACGATTGCCAGAGGACAAAGATTCCTAGAGCATGAGATGATATACCCTTGAGGCCAATGATGGGGGCAAGAGTGTTTGCGAAATGGGGAATAGATTTTGTAGGACCGATTACGCCTCCTGAATATAAAACGCACACTCAATACATTATTGTGGCAACAGATTATCTAACAAAGTGGGTGGAAGCGAAAGCAACAACAAAAAATGATGCAAAAACGACAGCACAATTTTTATATGATAACATTTTCACTAGATATGGCTTACCAATAGAGATAGTGAGCGATAGAGGGACTCACTTCATTAATGAAGTGATCGAATTTCTATTGGATGAATTCATGGTAATTCACACGAAGTCAGCTCCCTATCACCCACAAGATAACGGCCAAGCAGAAAGTACGAACAAGATTTTGGTGACAATTCTCACCAAAATTGTTAGCGAATCGAGAGCTGATTGGGATCAAAAGCTGCATTCATCTTTATGGGCATATAGAGTAGCTTACAAAACATCAATCGAAATGACTCTGTTCAACATGGTTTATGGAATTCAAGCAATTTTGCCACTTGAATTTCTTATTCCCACGCTTTAGGTCGCTAAAGAATTAGAATGGACTGGCCATGAATTATCCAACCAGGTAGATATCCTGGAAAAAATGGATGAAACTAGATTGAGAGCCGTTGCATCAATCTACGTGCAAAAACGAAACATGAAATCATTTTTTGATCAACATGTTATCAGCTTGCTACGGGGGATTACGTCTTAATGTATACCCTGAAACAACATTCCCAGAAACTCAAAAAGCGAGGCAATGGACCCTATGTGATTCATGACATATCATCTAGCGGTGCCATTAAACTTGCGACATTAGAGGGAGAGGAGATGCCTAACTGGATTAGTGGTTGCAGACTAAAGAAGTACAACCTACCACTAACCTCAGAGATGCTTGCCAAAATACATGCTGTGAAGGAGCACAAGAACAAAGCAAATGCGACAAAATCTCAAGCACAGGAGAAGGCCAGAATCAGGATTTTAAAACGAAAACAGAACTTACAACAACAAAGACTTCCTCAACCAGTAGATACGACTCAAATTCCTCTTTCTATAATTCACATTGATGAGCAATGGGAAACAGGAATTGATGTTCGCATCAATGTCAAACTTCCGCATGGCAGATATCAACGAGCATTGATTGACACAGGAGCAAGAGTCAATGTGGTCAACTTCTCCACTTACAAGATGCTTAAAGATGAACCCCTAGTGCAATCCAAACGTGATTTACAAGCCGCAACATTGGGGATAGTAAACGTACCAATCAATATTGATAGAAATAGTTGTCCTCATCAATTTTTCGTAATGAAAGACGGACAAATCAGAGAATCACTATGTTTGGGAGTTCCATGGATGAGAACGTACAATGCAGTCACTGAATGGTCAGAACATGCGTTGATGTACACACACAACTCTAAAAAATACATGACTCCATTCGCCAAAATAGATCACTAGTGGCCGAGTATCCGCATCGACAAAAAACGACCAGCTCATCAGCCAAAAATACCAAAAACGGATGTTCGGAAAGTATGGATAAAGGAAAAAATAATGCAAAACAAACAGAGCCAGATATGGCTACCCAAGGAAAAACTCCCGACGAAAGCAGCACCATATCAAAGAAATTCAGGAGTTAGTCCAGAGTGGAAATGGCAACCAAAACTGGAAAACCAAAGATTCGGCGACAAAGCTCGAATGGATACCCAAAAGTCAAAACAGGAAGCCTGAACTACCAAAATGGCACTGGAAACCTATGAAAATTCAGGAAACTAAATTAGAATATGTAAAGATGCAACAAACCGCATACAAATGGGTTCCAAAAATAGTTGCTATCACAACACCAACAATTGTTAGGAAATAAGATGTAGCTAAATAGATAATTGAGTAGATTACTTAATGGAGAGAGACAAGTTTACATACACGAGATGATAGAGTAGAGAGAGAGAGAGAGAGAGAGAGAGAGAGAGAGAGAGAGAGAGAGTACACACGATATACGTGGTTCACCCAATGTGGGCTACGTCCACGAGAAAGCATCCACTCAATGGCTTTAGTACTTCAAAACAAGAAGTAATTTACAAAGGGATTTTGCCCTTAATAGAGCTCCCGCCTTTCTTCACTCTCACCACCTCACACCCACCTTGTTGCATCAACCTCACACTATGAAATGTGTGTAAAAATGGCCTCCTTTTATAGGCCAAAAGGGATGCCCTCTCTCATGAGAGGCAGCCATGTTAGCCGCCCTTGCGTAGATAAGTCCAAATCGGACCCTCCAATCCGCCCATGTGTGGCCACCCTTGAGAAGACAAGTCAGCTTTTGAATTCGGCCACCGGCCATTGACTTCCGACCACCGGCCACCGGCCAACCGACAGTTGTTTTCCGACCACTTTCCGGTCGCCGTCCGACCATAATATTCCGGCGAGGGAAAAAAAAAAGTCTAGGGGGCTCCTAAATTTGCCCCTGATTTTTGACTGTGAAAATTTTGGTTTCCGGCGAGTGATTTTCCTTCACGCACGATGGCTTCCCCCCATAATGGGGGCCTTACAAATGTACGATTTTACCACAGAAAATTACAAGGGGTAAATCAGGCTCCATACTTAACAACAATCAGGGAAAGAGTAATTCGACCGCAAGCTCTTTTGTTCCATACACAGCTACCCTCACCATCAAAAGCCACTTAAAACTACATTTAGTCCCCATATCTTGCACATCACCTTGTTACCCAACGCATTGTCTCAAACATGAGAATAGGGCCACTTAAACGGCCATGCATAGACACAGATTTCAAAACCCATGCACATGCGTAATAGACTTGATCTTTACTTATCAAAAGCTTCCTATATCACGTGCATTCAAGAGGTTATTAACAATACCTCAATATACATACTATATTTACACTACGTGCCTATTTAAAAAACCCCCACCCCCTCTGTATGTATACATTTTGATACATTTTGATCTTTTAATAATCCTCTCCGGTTAACTCACGTGATAGCATACACATTCTAAAAAGTGACCGCCCCGGGACGAACGGTCGGAGCCAGCATTTCATACCAGATTTTGTAGGTATGTTCCTTATCAAGTAAAGATCAAGTCTATTACGTATGCAAGCGCGAATCATTGCACAAACGGGCGAAGGGATCAAATCAAAGTCGGATCGGGTCAAATGGATCAAGGGACCTTAGAGGCATCCAAACAAAACTTTTTTCAAGCACAAAACACATCAATGTGCTCCCCACAAGGTCAGGAACAAAGCCATGTGATCAAATCTCAGTTTGGTGGTGGTACACCGATCGCGATCGGTGTACCTCACTGACAAAACTTGGGACAGAATCTACAGAAAACCTCCCCTTAGCCTCGCCTACAATTTGCAGGTGTCAAAAATCATTTTGGCCTCTGTGGTACGATCGCGATTAGTGCCCCCACATGCAGGTTTTGCAACTTTTGATTTGGCCCAGGCTTGGAACTCAATTAAAGATACACTCTCTTGAATTTTCAAGGGAAATGAACAAATTTTGCTCATAGAATGGGCCTAATTAGTCAAACACAACCGAAACGGGATAATTTGACCTACAACTACCAAAATCCGGTTAAAAATAATGATGGATAGTTTGAAGGGCATACCTGTCCGACTAGGAGTCAGTACTGTTGTAGAAAACCTCGAATGGATCTCAGAATCTCTACAAGTACAGATATGATCATTTCAGTCTCGAATGATCACACAAAGGGAGAATTTTGGCCGAACCAATGCCAAAGACCAAAAGGTGACTTAGGGATGCTCAAATATCACATTGGTATCCAAAGAATGCCTGAAAAATGCACAAGTCTGGAAAATCTCCCAAGACGGGGTATAAAGTGCCTGATCAAGTCAAAATCAGACAGTGGAGTAGGCTCAGTGATAGCAGCACATCATGGAAGCAGTGAAAGCTCTAAAACTAACTTCAACTAACTCCAGGCTCCAATCAAAATTCATCAGGAAAACCCAATATGGTTAGACTTAGTAAAATAAGGTCAAACAATGAAAAATTGCTCTAATTTGTTCATTTTAAGACCAAACTTGGAAATAAATCATCAGTGGGCTAGGCAGGCATAGGGGTCCATGACCATCCAGTTTTCACCCAAAAAAGCCCAGGTACTACGATCGCGATCGGTGCACCTCAGCATCAGATTTTGACCAAAACCTAACAGATCCCCTGTACACATCTTGTTCAAGTCACCCATCAAGTTTCAAGCCATTTGGACATCAAAAACTCATGAAAAGTCAAAGTCTAGTCCAAAACTCCTTGGTAACCCAAAATTGGGACCTATAAACTCAAAAGTGGTTCAAATGAAACAGAGAGTGGACCAAAATGACCCTCCAACTATCAGCAAACCACTCATGTGATCAAATCTAATTTTGGCCTCTGTACTACGATCGCGAT
Source organism: Adiantum capillus-veneris (assembly GCF_014529385.1). Lineage (NCBI taxonomy): Eukaryota > Viridiplantae > Streptophyta > Polypodiopsida > Polypodiales > Pteridaceae > Adiantum > Adiantum capillus-veneris. The sequence goes on along the minus strand of NC_140933.1, from coordinate 4,875,920 downwards.
CGGTGTACCTCAGGCCCAGAATTGGCTCAGAGTTTAGTCAGTCATAGCTCTAGTCTTCCTAGTCCCAATGGTGAAATATGGACAAGAATGGATGAAATTTGTTCAAGTTATGATCAATTTTAACTTTTGAAATGTTTTTTACTAAATGTCTAAATGCGACTGATTGCGAAAGGAAAATCCTGACAGCTTGTGATTCTACTGACACAGAATGCCTCGCCAAAAGAAAGAAAGGCAGTGGACAGCAGCACCCTATGAAGTGGATGAGCTCGCTACAAATGAAAAAGCTCACATCTCGGATGAAATACTAGCTCAAATCCCTGCTCACATTTTCATCTCGAAGTTAAGGGATGTTGATGGTGACATGGTAAAGACGACTATCATGCCACGGGAAATATGGAATCTCCACCAAAGGCTGGAGGTAATAGAGGCAGTGCGGGCTGTGCATGTGGAGTAGTTTTTCAGATTACAACCATGGGGAACAGATTACATGAGGGCCCACGAGCTCATGAGCTCGATACAATATGATGGGCAGGCAATGCTCACGGACAAGGATGGATCGAAGGTGAAAATAAAGATCACGAAAGAAATCATCAACGAAGCTTTGCATTTCCTTCCAGGGCAACACGACTTGCTGGCAAAGACAAAGTCACTGGATAACGGGAAGGCGTTCTTCAAAGCAAAAGGAAACAAATACAAATACAGTGACATGATATATAGAGAGCTGGAATTATCGATGAGTTTGATCTCTCAACATTTCAGAGTACAAAAGCCTCCTTGCTACACCGAGCCGATCCTGCACATTTCCGTGGTCATGGCTCTAGCAACAGCCGAAAATAGAACCATTCGCTGTGACTATGGTTCTTACATTTTGGAAAACTTGGTCGAAGCAAATTTGAAAAGCTCGGCAAAAAACAAAAGCTACATGAACGCAGGGCCAATGCTAACAAGAATAGCATACCAAGCTTTGGGAATGATTGAAGATCTGCCAGCTGCCAGTTCTCAAACGGCTCTGACTTAGCTGGTTTCTCATTCAGTAAGGACAACCCCTGGTGCAACATCATCGTGCTCAGCCAAGGCATCCAACAAAAGCTCGAGTGATGAAGAAAAGACGGAGACTGACGAGGAAGGAAACTCTCAAGGGTCGAAAGACAAAGGGCCATCGGAGTTTGAAGAAAGCGAGGAGGAAGACTCCACAAAGCCGCTCGAGAGAAAAAGGAGGGAAAGAAGTGTAGTACCGCAGTCTGACCTTCAAAAAGCATATGCAGAAGCCCAACAAAGGGTCGAGGAAAGAAGGACCAAGTTACGGGCTGACAGACATGCAAGAGCTGCTGCAACACAACAAACACAAAATTGAAGATTCGAGAAGGAAAGACAAGAAAGAATAGAAAAATACAGCTCGCATACGGGCTGAAAAGCAAAGGTTAGAAGCAGAACAAAAGGCTGCAGAAGTGGACGTTTCTTCGTAGTCCACTGAAGGAACGAAGGAAAAAGATGCAGCTGATGATACAAATCAAGCAGAGCAGCTAAAGAAAACTCAAAGAGAGAGGAATGTGGAAGTGCGACAGGTGGTGGATCTAACCCACCATCAAGATTTCAAAGAAAAGAAAAGCGGAAGCATCTCTTCACAACGAGGGGAAGATGCTTCCAAAAAGAGGCATGTACGAGAAGAAGCAAGCTCACCTCCTCCCTCGCCTAAATCACCACCTCCTCCCTCGCCGAAATCTCCTCCTCCTCCTCCTCCTCCTCCTCCTCCTCCTTCTCCATCAAACAAAAAACCGCCACCTCCTCCCCCTTCAACCTCACAAAAGGAGTTTATACCTCCTACGGAAGCAATCGGATACCACGAAGCCTGCTAAGATATTGTTGGTTTTGATTACAGGCAAACTTGAAAGGAATTAGAAAGACAATTCGAGTGCCAGCACGTGGTGCTGAGAGAAAAGGAAAAGCAGGTACAGGGGGCCCAACAAAAGCAAGCATCTGGGCAAGAGGAGTTAGAGAGCCTGAGGGCACGACTGGTCTCACAACGAGGGAAAGAGACATTGAGCGACAGCAGGCTCAGTCTCTGATCAAAGATTTGGTGGACGTCAGGACCGATTTGATCGCCAAAGAAAAAGAATGCCAAGAATTGACGGCAAGAGTACAGAAAGAAACGGAGCAGCTTGCTTACGAAAGTGCAAGGTTTCAGAGAGTTAACAGTCGTACAACACTGTCAAAAGTACTCTGACAACCTTGATGGCAAACCAGGAACTTGCTGGAGCATTGGTCTCCACATCGGACAATGCCATAGTAGTGAACACCATAGCGGCACTGCAATCGGAGCTAGAGCAAGAAAAGCTTCAAAGACAACTGCTCTTATTAGGAATGATGGCCCAGACGGCGGAAAATGAGCAAAAGATAAAAGAACTGGAGCAGCAACTCGCACAAGCAAGCGCCGAATTAGAGACTCAGAAGCAGATCGGTGACACACTACTGAAGGAAAAGGAAGATATGATTTTTCAACAACAAATCAGAGCAGACAAAGCCCAGAGTCAACCTCAACTGCTGCCCAAACAACAAGTGCCTGATTTGCCTGAAACATCACACCAAGGGGAACAAGAGCACCAATTTGCATGTAAGGTCTCCACCTTTCTAGCTGTCAGAAATTAACTTAAGCTTTAGGAGAAAGCATTGATCAAGAAATCAGGCAGAAACACTATCTCAAAAGCAATAAAAATTGGTATTTTTGGAATCTTAAGCACAGCAAACCCCGGGCTAGAAATTTTCAGAATTGAATTCCGATAAAAATTGGCATAGTTATGACCCCTGGAAGTTTACACTGTGAATTGAGTAAAATAGAAAAATTGAAGGGTTACAGTAATCATTTAAGCATAGACTTTATTAAAGGTCTCCCAGATATTTACAAGATATTTACCAATTAAGCAAAAATAGGTCAAATTATAGCAAAATTGACATTTTAAAAGCTGGCAGGTAATGGGAGGGTCATCACTGACCTGCCAGGGACTCATTTAGCAGCAGGGGTCGTTTTTTGACCTATAGGGGGTTGCTTGAACTGCAAGCAACTGCCTTTTTCAGCCTGTGAGAGCTTAAGAGTGCCAGAAATCTATAAATAGGACCCCCAGCTTCACATTTTAGACAGACTCGGAGCCTTGCTACTCTCTCTCTCATCTAGAGAGAACACTACGCAGAAATCATTAGAGTTTAATCTCTAATTGATTAACCCTAACGGTAATTAACCTAATCCTTCTTAATTAGCAAGGTTAGATTAAGATAAATTGCTAATAAATCAAAGATTAGGCCTATGCATGCTCCTTAAACCTCTTTAAATTAATTAATCTCTGTTGATTATTATAATTAAGCTTAGTAATACTAAGCTGATTATTTATCCTATCATATTAAGGCGGAAATTAGCCAAATTAACCATGAATTAATGGTAAAAATATTAATTAGGATTAGATTAAGTTGAATTATTTATCGGAGATGCATTAGACAGTCATTAATCTAGGAAAATGATCCTATAATTTTCTAAGAAGTTTTCCTAATTAATTAGGCATAATTACTCTATTTTTTGAACAATTTTAATAGGGGAAATTAGTAAATGGAATTTAAATGCTTCCATATAATTATCAGTGGTTAATTAGGTGTTCCATAACCCATGATAATTAGGAGAAGTTCAGAAAGTTAATTAAGCTAATTAATTTAGCTAAAATACCTTGTTTTTTGAGCAATTTTAATAGGGGAAATTAATAAATGGAATTAAAATGCTTCCATATAATTATCAGTGTTTATTTAAGTGTTTAGTAACCCGTGATAATTAGGAGAAGTTCAGAAAGTTAATTTAGCTAATTATTTTAGCTAAAATACCCTGTTTTTTGAGCAATTTTAATAGGGGAAATTAGTAAATGGAATTCAAATGCTTCCATATAATTTTCAGTGGTTAACTAGATGTTCAAAAATCCGTGATAATTAGGATAAGTTCAGGAAATTAATTTAGATAATTATTTTAGCTAAAATACCTTGTTTTTTTAGAAATTTTAATAGGGGAAATTAGTAAATAGAATTCAAATAATTCCATATAATTATCAGTGGTTAATTAAGTGTTCAAGTACCTGTGATAATTAGGAGAAGTTCAGGAAGTTAATCTAGCTAATTACATTAGCTAAAATACTCTGTTTTTTGAGAAATGTTAATAGGGGAAATTAGTAAATGGAGTTTAAACACTTCCATATAATTATCAATGGTTAATTAGGTGTTCAAAAACCCTTGATAATTAGGAGAAGCTCAGAAAATTAATCTAGCTAATTACCTAAGCAAAATTACTTTAGTTTTTGGACAATTTAAATAAGGGAAATTAGTAAATAGGTTCAAATTGAATTGAGTTACTTATTCTAGGTTAATTAAAAGTTATAAAACCCGTGATAATTATGCTATTCTCAGATAATTAGTTTAACTAATTATCTTAGTGGGATTACGCTGTTTTTAGGGGTAAATTAAAGAGGGAAATTAGTAAATCACGTTTTATAATTACATGCTATTTATCAGAGCTATATTATAGGATGAAGAGGTTGTGATAATTATGACAAGGTTAGAAAAGAAGTATAGATATTTATCAAAGTCAAATTACACTATTTTTAGCTAAAAACTAAAGAGGAAAATTAGTAAATCATGCTATATGATTACATGCTTTTTATCAGAGCTATATTATAGGGTAAAAAGGCTGTGATAATTATTTCAAGGTTAGAAAAGTAGTATAGATATTTATGTAAGTCAAATTACACTATTTCTAGTTAAAAACTAAAGAGGGAAATTAGTAAATCATGCTATATGACTACATGCTATTTTGCAGAGCTATATTATAAGATAAAGAGGCCGTGATAAGTATGCCAAGTTTAGAAAAGTAGTATAGATATTTATCTAAGTCAAATTACACCATTTTTAGCTAAAAATTAAAGAGGAAAATTAGTAAATCGTGATATATGATTACATGCTATTTATCAGAGCTGTATTATAGGGTAAAAAGTCCGTGATAATTATTCCAAGGTTAGAAAAGTAGTATAGATATTTATCTAAGTCAAAATATACTAATTTTGGTGGAAATTTCAAGGGAGAAATTAGTAATTCATGCTATATGATTACATTATATTTATCACAGCTAGCTTTCATAATAAAGAGTCCGTGATAAATAGTTCAAGGTTAAAAAAGTAGTATAAGTATTTATTTAAGTCAAATTATCCTAATTTTAGCTGAAAATTAAAGATGGAAATTATATAACTAAGTTGAAAAATAATAAGATAATTACCAGAGGTCAAAAATATCCTTATCTACTTGTGGTAATTATACCATAGTTAATTAGTGAGGTTAGTAAATCATAATTGACCAAAAGTCTTATTTTGAGCAAATGATTAATTAAAATAAATAGACTTTGTGGTTAAAAGTTTTTAGAAAAATTATATTAAGTGCAAACCTATGATATCAAGTTAAGGAAATGAAATCTTTAAGAGAAATTAAATACAATAAATATTAAGCCCAAAATAAGTAAATTATTAGCTTAAAGGTTGATAGAAAAATTAGGAAAAAGATATAGAAAATTATAAGAAAGTTAAGAGAGCTTAGAAAATCCTTAGGGAAGCGGTGGAAGAATTTATGATGCTTATATAGACAAATAAGAAATTACTATGTTAAGAATTTACCAATTAAAACTATATATTTAACCTTGGATGGGTTACGATTGAATACAAAGGTTAAGTTTAGATTTTGAACTATTTACCTAATGATTAGACATCCTTTTTATAAGGATAATAAGTTATGATACTAAAAAGGACCCGAGCAAATCCTACATCTGATGATGAGTACGTAGCTCCAAAATGAACTAGAACGTCGCACGACGACGAAGCCGGGTCTAGTAGTAGGCCTACGGAGAAGAGTCTTCAGGCGACAGTACAGCAGCAGATGGCCAATCAATCCCATGTGGGTGTCCCATTATTCAATTAAGTCTTTAATTAGTTTAAGTTCTTTTATAAGTTAGCATTGCATACATAAGAAGGATAAACTGGCTGAAATTGGAAGGTAACTTCCAATATGCATTTGTTTATAATGTAGGAAAAAAATTGTTTGGGTTAAAACTGGTTGAATTAGGAAAGATATGTGTGATCATCCTTAAGACAGCTTGTCTCAAGACACCTCCAACTCCTTGATATAAATTGATGGTAATGATTGGCTTTCTAGCCACGGTTAAGTCAGTTACCCCCATGAACGATGAGTTTCTACTCCGTGTCATGTCTTGATGTTTCTACATAAGTTAGGATACCATTTTTTATCCTAGGGGAGCGGCCCGGTTGTATGGGCAGCTGGTTTGGTGTATGGGCACCCGGAACCTTGGGTGGGGGTTTATTCCACTCCGGATTTGAACAAGGAATGGGTGCCGTTTTTCACCCTTAGGTGGTCTTGAGACAAGACGAGTACTGGTCATGGTTATTATGGATAATGTTTTGATTGACAGTACCCTGTCTTAAGTTTAAAGATGTCTGTTTGCTAAAAGAATGTTTTCAATGTTGTTTTCAAGGAATTACCGTGATGGAACGTTAAAAGAAACCATTATTTTAAATGTTTAAAAAATGTGATAATAAGATAAACAAATTTTGTGTGAGTGCGGGGTGGTAAGTGGGGATTGACTAAGGTTGTCAATCATGGACGGGTGGACCTGATTAGTCAGGTAACTATCCATCTCTGCGCACTAAAACGTTTAGAAAACTTCTTCATTTGAAAGAGGAGTCCACCAACGGCTGTGCCCTCACATCTGTTAGGGGGAAAAAAGCGTTGGTTGAGGATACCTTAGCCCAAATTGTGGCAGTTATAGGGCCGGAATAAGAATTTTTTTTTTGTAGGCCGTATTGAATACATTGTCCCGTTTCCTCGGCGAGACAGGACTAGGTCTTCTTCTAAGGCTATAGACCCAAGCCATTGTCAATGGCAAAGGTTTATTCCTTGGATTTTTCTTGTTTAGAGACTTCGATTTTTATAAGGCCTAGAGACCTGTCAAGGATCCCATCCCGATCACGGTATAGGCGGGTTGGGGACCTTACATTGCAGAACCAGATCTAGATATTAGAGATGAGCTCAATGAGAGCATTAAGGACATGCCAGAGGGACCAGCAAAGGATTACATGCTTTATGAAAAGAAGAGAATGGAGTCAGCGGCCCTGGCCACTTACAGCCAGAAGAGCAGGTGGAAGGGTTTGGCCATGAGTACCTACCATTTCCTCTGATATGCCATGAAGCAATTCTGTGGAAGGAAAAGATGCAGCTAGCCCTGCCACGAAACAAAGGTGGGGGTTACAAAGGCATTGCACTGACAACGGAAGAATCCCAGATACTTGTTGATGGCCACCCAAAGTGGAGGCAGAAGTGGTTGGACAAACGGCCACAGGATCTAACTAACTACGACAACGCTCCTCAGTATATACAAATAGATCCTACTTTTTGCCGAGTCCCTAGAAGACGCACGTGGAGGGATTTTGCCACATGGAAAGGCTCAAGGCAGCAAAAGCTGAACTACCGAGTCTTGACAGCGCAACAGCCTCCTACAGTAGCCTACGTGGTCAACACATTGAATTCGACAGTCACCTTGCTGCGAAATGTCCCTGACGTGGCTTGTCAAATGCTAGTAAAGATAGCCCGGATGATCATCACCTGTATCCAGGCGTTTAAAGACACTGAAGGCGACGATCATCCGTGGAATCTGTTCTTGGAAGGGCACAAAGGGATCTGTTGGAATCTCCAAGATTCGCCGCCACGACACATTTTGATGGCAATGTACTCCAGGCTAATGACCTGCCTTCACACTACTTGCAGACATTCGAAGAGGCCTTCGTCACACGGTTCTTCGAAATCGACTCAAGGATCTTCCATCCTATGGCGAAGGACCTCAAGGCACGGTACGTAGCATACCAACACACATTAAGTGAAAATCCTTTCAGACAGCATCAAGAAGCCCTAGAAGCTGTCCTTCGAACAAGAAGCTTTTCAACAACACTTGCTTCATTGGAGCCACATAAACGGCCAAAGCATTGAACATGCACGAGGGCGTGCAAGGATAAGGAAGGGGGGAGTGTTTGGCGGACGAAGCGACAAGCGGCCGTTTCCAGAGAAGGGTCATATTTTGATGAGAAACCTTGTAAAATTCTTTTGTAAGAGAGCATCTCTAAGCCGAGAGCTTGTCAAAGGATTTATGATTATTCTTCTGGGAGCAATTGTATATTAGAGAGCCAGTTAGAAGTTTAGGAGCTTTTGGCCGGACAAGCCATTTCTGGGTGAAAGCATGTATAGGTGGACCGCTTTTGCCACTATATAGTATATGTTTTTTGGGGTTGAGAAAATGGGTGGTTTAGGCATTTAAAACAGTGGGATTAAATTCAAAATTTATGGAAAAAAAGGGTTAAAATTTGACGTGTACTAAGTGAAAGCGCTTACTCATTAATGATCACCTCAAGGTATGTTCAAGCACTTAATGCAAATATTCTCTCGAGTCTTGTCCCTCCCACTCTGTCTCGCTCGCTCCTCCCCCCTCTCTCTGTCTCGCCAGCGCCATTCAGGTTTCTGATTCCCTCTTTCCTCCCTCCTTTGCGTTTCTGTGCTAGCCGAAGCAACAAGCAGCAACATCACAACAACAGCAAGCAAATTCAGGAGGAGTACTTTTTGCTGGGCTGGTCATCAACTTCAGTAAAAATCCCCTGTAACAGTAGCAACAGGTATGTGTCATCATGTACTTTGAAGCATTCTATCTCAAATGTTGGTTGAATTTGAATGTGGCTGGTTTTCCTAGGTAGCATTTCCAGGTAGCATTGATCCATGTTTTAACATGCTTCATGCAGGTGTAGAAGCACTGTATGCTTGTCTCTGAATGTGTGGCAAGATAACCAAAGGGGGCTTGGCCTAGTGGTTAAAGTGAATGGGTGGGTGCATAAGGACCCAGGTTCAACCCCTGGAGATATGGTTTGCCCTCTATTGGGGAGGGTATTGCAAAAAAAAAAAAAGAAGAATGTGTGGCAAGATAATCATGGATTGTAACTATTAATGACGCATGTGTAAGTTTAGAATTTATTTCTGGAATGTATATGCATTGTGCACATCTAATTGATCACCCTTGTGAATGCTTTATAAAAATGCATCATGCAGCTTGAAGCATGAATGCAGATTTTATCAACTGTGTGCGCATGCTTATACGAATGCATCATGCAGGTTCAAGCATGAATGCATTTAAGTATTGATCTTGTATCTATGTGGCATTTGTGATTTTTTCAGGATGAAGAACCAGGCTACAAAAGGACCTTCAGACTCTGACAAGGGTACACCTAGGAAGGGAAAGAGCTCTACGCAGGAGTCGCCTATCAAAACAGGTTAGATGCATCATGCATGCATTTCTAAAATTGGTTTTATGTCTTGTAAAATTTCTGAATTTTTTGCACATGTATGCTACAAAAAGAACTTCCGAGTCCCCCAAGGGTACACCTAAGAAGCAAAATGTTCAGCAGGTTAGATGCAGGTATTTCCCCCATGGATTCAATTAAAGTGTTTCTTTATTAGGAAAAAATAGTGTGCACACCACTAGTAAATATCAAGTGGGTGAACCCCACTTTTATGGGTACAGCACCATTGATAGGCTGTGTTGAAGTGGTGCACCTGCAACACCCTTTAAAGTTGGGCAGAAACCATGGTTGCATCACTACATAGTTATGCTGATATGGTGCACCATCTCTTAAAAGTGATACTGGACCACTTTAAAGTGCTGGGCAGCACTAAAAAGAGGTAAGGTTCTAGTAAAAACTGGCGATACAATGGGTGCATCACTTTCCAATGGAAAACCCTAACTATTTTGTGGTGAAGCATCACTTTTAAGCAAAGCATCGCGATGGTGCACCACTTTTCAGTGGTTCTACACACTTTTAAGGTACATAATAACGTTCTAGTTAAGAAGCACCACTTTCTAGTGGTCTTCACCACTAGAACGTGTTCAACATCACTATAAAGTGGTGAACACAACTATAAAGTGGTGCTTCTTAACTAGAACGTTATTCAATACCTTAAAAGTGTGTAAAACCACTGAAAAGTGGTGCTTTTTAACCTGAACGTTATTTGGTTTAAAGTGGTAAACACCAATAAAGTGGTGAACATCACTATAAAGTGGTGCTTCTTAACTAGAACGTTATTCGGTACCTTAAAAGTGTGTAGGACCACTGAAAAGTGGTGCTTCTTAACCTGAACGTTATTTGGTAGAAAGTGGTAAACACCAATAAAGTGGTGGTCACCACTTTTTGTGGTTCAAATCACATTTAAGTGGTGGTGCGTGATGGTCAACCACTTTCAATGCTGTAGAACCACTTTCTAGTGATGCTTTACAAAAGTGCAATAATCGTTAGTTCTGCATCTTTGCTAAAAGTGGTGGTTAAGTGCTTTTAAGTGATGAAGCTTTACAAGGAGATACCACATTCTATTGGTGTAGCATCACTTTTTAGGAGTGTAGCACCAGTTTTAAGTTGTGTACAACAATTCACATCGGTGTAGCATAACTGAACAGTGGTTCGGCCCACTTTTATGTGCTGGAGCACCACTTTAAAGTGGTGAAGAAACACCAAAAGGGGATGTATCACCAGAAAATAGTGGTGTAGCAGGACTTTTTAGTGTTACCTAACTAGTTTTAAGTGGTTGAGAACCATTTAGTGGTACACCACCACTTAAAAATTTTGCAGTACCACTGAGAATGGTGCAGAAATCATTTCAACCACTTCTTATTGCTAATAAAACAAGTTTAATTATGGCTCATTACATACTAACATGCATTCTTATATGTTTTTACAGGGAGGTGGATAGTACCACGAGTGGCCTTACCCACTCAAACAAATTTTTGCTTCACCAAGGAAGATTTTCATACTGAATATGGGCTATGCTTGGTTAGCCAGGATCCGAAGCTCCTATGTGATGATGATTTCTCAGATGAGGGGTGGCTTAGTGTATCGCTTTACAAGCGCCACCAAAAGGAGAAGATGCATTTAAAGGGGCTGAGGCCTGAAATGTATGAAGAATGTCTCCTGCTATACCACAAAGTATATCAGGGAGCTCCCCCAAACAACGAGGTAGGCGTGCATTTTCCACATGGATTTACTTGGCAGAAGTGCAAGGCCGCTGAAGATTCTGAAGGTTTAGTTGCATGGGTTGTGTATGCTGAAGGTGTTATCAAAATGTTACGCCAACAGAAAACTTTAAATAGGAAATTGGAGAAATGGAGGTCCACAAACGATCCATGTCTTGGAAGCGAGTGGAAATTTAATGCAAAAAATATGTCTAATTACACTGACAGTACTGACACAGGCTTTGACTGGCAGACATACTCAGGTGGACATCAATTTTCAGGGCAGCCTAAGGAGGAATTTCTAAAGAAGCGAGACTTTGGCTCGATGGGAACATTTGGAATGTCAAATGTTTCCTCGACTACATTTTCTGCGTCAACGGCTGATGTAGCAGCTATTTCTAACATGAAGGCTAATGCTGCTGAAAAGTTAAAAGAGAAGCAGCAATGTCTTGAAGCAATAAAAATTTCTTTAGATCAATCAAAGACAAAGAGAGATGAGCAGGTTGGTTTGATGCGAGGTGCCGCCAAGATCGTAAAGAGACTGAACAAGGATATGGAGGAACTCAAGTTGCATAAGGCTGGGCTTGTACCAAACGAGGAAGCAATGGCAAAGCTTGAGACCTTGATTCAAATAAGAAAGGAGGCTCTCAAAGACATGGGACTTGATATTGAAGTGCACAATCTCGATAACCTAGGTGAAGAGGCAGCACAGTTACAGGTATGTAAGCTTGATTGATTCACCTAGTAGTAGTTGATATTACTTAAAAGTGGTTAAACTCTAATTAGAAAAAAATGGTTAGAGACCATTTTATACGGTAAAAGACCACTTAAATGTGTTTATATAACACTCTTAAGTGGTACCACATAAAGTGCTGAAGACTCTTGAAAGTAATGCAGAAACACTTATACTGTTTTATAAAGTAGTGTTATTTTTTTACAGGGTCAGCATGACACTTTGTTATGGGAAGTAGAAGTGGCGACAGGGCATCTTCGATTTGTGGAAACGATTATTAATTTGTTCAAGTCAAGAATGCCTATCCTTCCTGTCAGGCCGCCTGTTCATTTTGGATCGGACAATAGCTGTGTGCAGTTAGGTGATTGTGTTGCTTGTGGGATGTCAATCATGCAGACTGTTGTTACCGGTGTCAACATCCGTATCACCCACTTTGTTTTGTAACTGCCTGTAAGTCTGCCGGCCAGTGTCTATTTCATGGATGTGAGGAACCTTTAAAAGATGCTTCGAAGCTGCTGGCACTTGGAGAGGCAAATATGGATGAGCATGTTGGTACAGGTAATCGATGTTTTTATACCTTATGATATGAAGCTGATTGTAGATTCATTTCTTGACCATTTTGTTTCTTTTCTCCATGTAATTGCAGAGAAAGATCCAATGGAAGGCATCTTTGGATCTCCTGTTTATGGAATTGGTAATATTCTGTGGAACATTCTTCTCTTTGAATGTTCACATAACTTAATATTGAGTATTATTACATTGTCTTTTATGTAGCACACTCCCAAGTTGGGTCATCACGCAAGCCCAATATTGATAGCATGTGTGGTGGGTGCGGGGATAAGAATGCATCCTAGAAACAAGCAGGTGAAGACACTCCGGACCAACAAAAGGCAGAAAAAAGGGCTGAAAAAAGAGCAGATGTAGTGGGAGCTCAAGGTGACGCATCAAAGGAGTCAGCCGAGGTGCCTCTAAAGCCAGAACCTGCAATGAAAAAGGACGTAGAGGACGCTGAAAAATCATCTGAGAAGCCAATTGAAAAGGATACAACAGTGAACTTGTCTGATGAGGACTCGGAACTTCTTATTTCAGATGTTTGTGTAGAGATTTTGGAGCAACACTGAAGAGCGCGCCACACCAAAGAAAAAAGCTAAGGTTGCATCCGAGCCTCCAGAGCCTACTCCAAGAGGTAAAAAATCCAAGGAGCCTTCATCTGCTCAGAAAAAGACTAACCTCCAAGCACCCAACCTTAAACCTCCCAAACCAAAGTCCCGCAAGAAACTTCTGTAGCCCCTATTAACCTTTTGTGCTTTGTAGCCTCTTTGTAATTTTGTCTTTGTACCCTCATTTTGATGATAATGAAACGATGGCTTTATTTTTCATTCACTAGTTGTTTATTTCTCATGGATTGTCTATTTATTGTACTCATATTGTTCATTGACTCTCTATTTATTGTACTCGTATTGTTCTTTCCGACACCATCATGAGCATCTTCAAGTAGAGCTTATTTTTTCTCCACTGCCAAAGTGGATTGTTGCCATAAAAGTTCAGGAAATTAATGAAATGGAAATCAATGGCCTGGAAGGTATACTTTTCAAGTGTATTTTGAAAAGGTTAATATGTCAGTCTGATTGAGGTTTTTAAGGCATGGTACTTGTCTATGGCAGAACTTAGCTGAATTGGATATGTTCAAGAACCAGATGAGAAGGTTGAAGACATAACAGCTAAGAAGGATGCAGAGCAGGATGCAGATGTAACACCAGATAAAGTAGAGGAAGACCAGGAACCAACATTTTGCCCCAAAATTGAGAAGATTTTGCCAAACTGCCCTGGATGGGGATATCTTGTTTCGAATTTCTGCAAGATCAAAAAGCTCATCATCCTTGATCTCGATGGACTATTCGTGAAATGAGATGTAACCAAACGTGATCCAAAGACTGAACAACTTAAACACCCTCCACGTCCAGCTTCCGACAGAGTTAAACTAAAATGAGTGGACGAGAAGTTGTGGATCTACTACCGTAGAGATACTGAGCAATTTGTTTGGGATTTGAGGCAATTAGCAGATGCAAGGATTTGGAGCACTTGTACTGCTGCTAACATTGAGCATATCCTCAGTACATGTTGGCCAGACATATGGGAACATAGGACTTATTACTTTAGGGATCTCTTCTCAAACTGGCAATGTGAAAAGTGGTCATATTTTGAAGAGATTGCTAGAGCTCCAAGAGACCTTGCAGGTGAACCTGTGTCTTTCATGCCCCTTTACCATGTTTGGAACAAGTTTCCAGAATATGACTCCTCTCGGACATTGTGTTAACCCTCACGGCTCATAGACACCCTATCACCTACGACGGACGTGTATTATGTATTTGGTAGAGTCAGGTACCGGGCTTGTTGGACCAATAGGAAAAGGGTAAGAGTGATCGCCGATGAGAGGTGCACTCTAACCGGGACAGGGATTAGTTGGCTAAGCATGGGCACCCAAGTGTGAATGGGGTGAGCTCATATAAAAGCCAACTAAACCTAAAATTCACTTATTCTCTCATTTGTGCAATAGAAGAGTGCTCTTGCTCCATCTCCATCTCCATCTTCTTCTTCTTCACCTCCTTGTGTGTGTGTGTGTGTGTGTGTGTGTGTGTGTGTGTGAGAGAGAGAGAGAGAGAGAGAGAGAGAGAGAGAGAGAGAGAGAGAGAGAGAGAGAGTGCGATCGAGCATTGCGGCGGCACGACGGCGGTGAAGCGGTTGAGCGCAACGTAGCGACGTCTCCTTCTTCTTCGCGGCGAGGAATCCTCCACGGCAGGAGCATAGAGCGGTGAGTGACACACCATTGCCCTCTTTTAGGCTTACTAGTTAAGCTAGTTGTGTGCTTGGAGCCGTCTATGGCTCGCACACAGTGTTAGGCAAGGCCCTTGCTTCGACAGTGCGGCAAGGAGCGCACATTTTTGGCGCCGTTGCCGGGGAATCACCCTGCACTAAGCCCAAGAGGCACTTTGTGCTTCTCCTATGAGTTGTTTGTAGTAGGAAAGAAGAGGAAGAGGAAGAGGAAGAGGAATGAGTTGTTTTTCTGCAAGTTGTTAATTTTGTGTATTGTCTGCAAGTTCTGTGATTTCTGCATAATGTTGTGTTTTCTGTTTGCACACAGTCTTTGCACAATTAGTAGTCGTTAGCTTGTTTGCAGTGAATGAATAAGTAGGAAGGCAATTAGCAATTTCTGCTTGCACACAGTCTGTACACAGTTTTCTGTCAAGGTTTGCCTGCACACAGTCTTTGCACAGTAAGGTAGTGAGAGAGGAAGTAGGTGGACAGTTAGCTCACTGTCAGTAAGCAGTTAACAGATTAGTTAGTAGTTAGCAGCACTATTAGGAAGTAGATAAGGTAGTGAGCTGTGAGCTGTTGACTAGGAGATTAGGTAGGTGACAGTGTGTGTGGCCAAGAAAGGGTCACCAAAACCACGCGCGGTCGTTGCCCCAAAAAAAAATAATAATAATAAAAAAAAAGCGTGAGTGACTGGGCGGCTACACTAAAATTTTGATCGGGATCGGGATCAAGCCCAAGCCCAGGCCCAGGCCCAGGCTTCAGTCCTCAGTCTTATGATATATGCCAGACTCACTCTTATATATATACCCTACCCCCTCAAGAGGGAATGAGAGCATGTGGGGCAAGTCCTCCACTCTCCTCCCTTCTCTTCCCACTTGCACCCTTAGACTTTCTAATTTGGGCCTAGTTCCCTACTAGAAATTGACGGTTTTAGGGATTCCGAGGGCATAAAGTGACCAAACGGAGGGTTGTAAAGCACGGCAAGTCCCTTTGACCGAGACGATTTTTTTGAGCTATCATACGTTCTATTCTATAGCTGGGTCAGAAAAAAAAGGACCAAAAAATAAAAAAAAATAAAATAAGAAAAGACTTGGGTTGCAAAATACCCAAAAATACTAGGTGAGCAGCCTTCAGGCACTCACTGACACTTCTAGGGGATCCAAGTCATATGAACCTACACTCTGGACGAGTGTTAGAGCACGAGCATATTGGTAGTGCCTCCATTTACGCGGGCACCCATTATTCCTCCACCCTAGGTTCTGGACCTTCGGCCGGGACTCAAGGTAGCGCGACCCAAGATCCTCATATCGCGACTAGTGATTCTTCCTCTGACTACGAAGTCATGGAGGGGTATCCTACACCAAAACCTGATAGTTCAAGTCAAGACATGCATGCCATGGGCCCACGGTCCGGGTCCAGCGTGTTTAGCTACTTAAAAGAGACCCTTAGTAGAGCTACTCGCTCCGAACATGCGGTTAATGAAATAAATGAACGGAGTGGGGAAGTAAATTTGTCATTCATGCCTAAAATAGACCCTATGCTTCTTGAGAGTGTGCATGTGAATGTTCCATCCACTACACCTCCTAATCCTTTAGGACTATCTCCCTCTGAGGTTTTACTACCCGATGGTAGGAGTCTTGCCAAAGTACAAGAGATCGAACGCTATATGCAAGCAACAAGAAATTGAGAACCTACGAAGGCTAGAACAAAGTCGAACCCTGAAAGCAAAGGCTCCTATGACAACAATCATGCCAGTCGAGCAACCGAGTGCTCCCAAGGTAGCAGTCACGGAGGGGCAAGCGATGGGGAGCAATAATGCTTCCACCTTGAGGGAAACCTCCAGCACGCCAGGCCTAGATGGGATATTCCTAAAAAAAATTTGGGAGTATGACCTACAAGCAGAAGCTTTAATTGATAGGTACGCAGGACACACCTATCATGTGGGTTGGTTAGATGTTCTACAATCCACATCGGGTGCTACTAGCATAGATGAGCAACAACAGAAAGTCTGTGATGTCCTCCATAGGATTGTCGAGTTAGAAAGACAGAAAACAGGGATCAACATGCCTTCAACAGGCCTAATGAGATTCTTGGATACGGGAAAGGCCAACCAACCAACCCTGTCACAAATGCAGACTCCCTCAGTGAGCCCCATTGATCCTCCATATGTTGTTTCGCCAGGAGCCTCAGTACAATTTGAGCCCACAAGTGGCAGCTTTACCTTCCCAGATCTAGCTCATCTTTCTCTTAATGACACTACGGCTACCATGCATATCCCAGTGGTGAGCATGACAAGAAGTACAACATGGAGTTCATTTGTTAACACTGCGCCGATGCCTAGTAGCACAGTGCCCCCAACTATACCTACATGTATGTATTAATCATGTGCACCTGTCATACCTCAGCCTCATGTAGCTCCTACACCTCCGATTATTCCAAGAGCTTACAATCCACAATGGAATTATCCAAGCTCTTATACAAGTGGAGCCATGCCATTTAATAATAACATGCCATATCAGGCACCCCCTATGCCTAGGGCCACGCGTGTAAACTTTGGACCACCGTCTGGTACACCACCATACAAAATTTGGGACCCAAGAGCCACGCGTATGCCAAGGCCAAGGCAAACTCCCATCTCACATGTGGTTCCAGGAGCACATACACCCATTATACCTGCTCAAATAGGAGATTTGGCAGCATTTGCTCAAACTATTAGTTGCTCTATTGCGGAAAACATGCGTAGTGCACCTGATAGAGAGCCTAGGAGCAAGGCAGTTCAAGTAGCTAAGCTCACACAGAAATTCAGTGGAGACGGAGATGCTAGAAAGCATATGGAAGTCTTTGAACATGTGTGTGATTCCTTGGAAGAGCACAATGAGCTACATAAGTGGAAGGCTTTGAGTTTGACCCTAAGCGGAAAGACTGGAGATTGGTATAGAACCTTAAGAGTAGAAGAGAAAATGATCTACTCTACTCTTAGGAGTCTGTTCTTAAAAGAATACATACGAGAGGGAGTACTTTGGGGTGTAGCCTCTCAGCTCCAGAAAGCCCAACGAGAAGAAGGTGAATCCGTGAGAGACTTCATTAGTCGCCTAAAGAATTTGAATTCTCGATGCAATCCAAACGAGCGATTCAACAACAACCAATTGCTCGATAGATTCATTAGGGGACTACGACATGAAAGTATTTATAATGGCCTAGTCATTAGAGGTATCACTACTTGGGAAGCAGTCACCATGAATGCAATCCAATTGGAGGATAATTTAATGATTGCAGGAGAAAGAGTGTCTGCCGAGCCGAAGTCTAGTAGCTCGCAAGCATCAAGGCATGAGCCAATGAAGATAAATCCAATCGTGAAAGAGCAAACGATATCTGAGATGACTTTGGCAGATCTCACAAAGGCCATCCAAGAAAGCCTTAGGGGTAATCGTTCTCCACTAAACACTTATATGTATCCAAGAAGGGAGCAACAATGGTGCTTAATTTGCTTGGGCCCACATACTACGAGTGAATGCCCTACTTTCAGAGTAAAGTTTAACGGGACTTGTAACGCGTGTGGTAGGTATGGCCATCAAGCGAAGGATTGCCTAATGCTTAAACGCATCATGGAAAATAGACCGCCTATAGCTTGGGCAGACTCACCCCGTGTTTCTGCATTGATGCCATTACAGCACATGGTCCCTAGAACCCAAAATGTGGTCCAAACCACACCGTTGCCACCTTCAGTGCTAGGACCGCAACCCTCTCATACAAGAGTTACACCTATGAACCAAATAGGTTGCAAGTCATCTAGTACTTAAGTAGATTGCGAAGAGGACATAGACTCTAGTATCACCTATGGAGTCGACATGCTTGAGGAGTGTCCCATGTACTATATGGAAGACCATTGGGGACAAATCAAACCAGTATATCAAGCTACTGCACTAGCAGCAAGAGGCCAAAACATTAATAGTTTTACCAAGAGACCACCTCTTCAGTGCTACGAATGTGGTGGACCACATCGAGTAGCTGAGTGCCCCATTAGAATGCAAAAGAATGCCGCACTAATGCAAACAAGTCAAGGGAGTGCATTGGCAATGTCAATACTCACTTGTAATCGTTGTGGCATAGATCATTTGATCGCACATTGTCCTAACAATCCAAACGCACCAAAAATCACACCATTGACCATAATAGAGATTGTTGATGGGACACCGCCAACTATAAACATAGCACCATTGAATGCACTCACATGGTCGATGCTCCAAAAGCAAAATTACATCCTCGAAGAGAGAGATGCTGCATCCATTGGCCGAGCGAGAAAGAAGAAAACACGAAGAAAGAAATCCCTTAATGCTTCTAGCTCAAAACCTAGTTCAAAGACTAACATAGGGACAGGAGAGGATCCCGTGTATATGAATGACCCTGAGGATGACTCAGATTCGATAGAGACCACGGAGACCAAAACTGTTACTACAAAGGAAAAAGCTAGTGAGGAGCATCACGAGAGGGAATTACGACGAACACCAAAAGAGTATTCAAGGTTGAACCACCCAGTTGCGAACCCCCAAGATAAGCCACGAGAGACAAAAAATGAGGATTGAAAGAGAAAGATTGGAACCTATCCAAACACAACAGTGGAAATTGAACGAGTCCAACAACTGAGGGGTTTGGTGGAAAAAACTCAACGAACATTAGAACCTGAACCCAAACATATCCAGATGTCGGACACAGTGTTTCCCACACAAGTTCAACCTCACAAGAACTACAGGCCGTTATCAGTCGGGAAGAGAGTGAGGGTAGGACATCTGAAAGTGGACACACACCTTTCCTACTAGAGAGAATGTTTGGTGAGGGAATGCCCGACCCCCTTGAGGAAGTGGAGATTCCATCTTCACCATTCTCTTGTCAGGGTCCTACGTCCCACAAGATGCCATTAAATGTTGCCAAATTGATGGATTTCATGTCTTCAGAAGTTAGAACCACCATCATGTCCAAACTACATAAAGACCCCGAGCTAGTCTCATCTCTTCGAGCCTTCCTCAATGGAGAATTACAGGCCCGATTACCACAGTTTGCACATATGAACAAACCTGACTTGGTAATGAATGATGAGGAACATTTAGCACCACCATCTGACCTAGCGGGACATGAATCTGTAATTGAAGTACCCGTTAACAAGTTGGGGCAATACTTTGAAGGTGATGAATCTAATGCTACTCTACCAATCACTACTAAAGGATTAACTGTAAAGGGGGTCCTTGACGGTGGTGCGGGAGTCAGCATGGTGACAAAGAGTTGTTGGGAGTCTATGGGGCGACCTCACCTTGAAGCCACAAGCGTAGTGGTAAAAATGGCTAATGGATCTATTGTTACGCCTATTGGAATGCTAAAGGATCTCAGAATCAAGGTCTTGGGACACAAGGTAAGGCAAACTTTCATTGTTATGGATTTTTCCAAGCATCCTATGTCATTTGAGATGATCTTAGGGCGTCCATTCATGAGGGAAGCAAAAATGGTGCATGGCTGGGCCAAAAACCACGTCTACTTACAGTTCTAAGACTCTGTCATTCGAGTTGATCTTTTAAGTGGTTGAACGCATCCTCTAGGAAATAAATTCATCATTGATAATCGATCAGACACAACAATTCACTCAGCTCCATTACAGTATTGTTACACGTGTAACGAAGACACGGATATTGGGGAGAACTCTCCTTATATGGATATCCTACCCGGAATGGCTGAGTCAGACAATGTCGATTGGGTACACCTAGCGGCAACTATAGATACATGGGGAGCTAGAGGAACAACCTGGGTAACACCAGATGGGGAAGATATACAACACATTGCACCGGTGAACATGTTAGGTATAGCGCATGTAACATCCGATGATAAGAAAGAGGCACACCTACCTGAGAGTGAAACCGATGATTCCTCAAAGGCTTCAGGCCAATACACATCAGAAACGGAATCTCAGGGAGAAATGGATTCAGAACCCGAGGAAACATCGACTGAGCCAAGTATAGAAACTGAACACTCAAGGTCTAGTACGACCATCTATGGTAATTTATATGAGAGTGAAGAAGATACAAGCGAAGACCTATCAAGCGAGTCGAGTTCAAACATTTACCAAAATCAAAACCTTAACAAGAAACAAAGGTCATATAAGAGACGAAGATATCGAGCAACTAGGATAAACAAGGAAAGATCTACTGCAGAATGGCTTAGCTATCTAGGGGCATATGATGCTCATCGAAAGCTAGTAGAGAATTGGGGTGAACATCTCCAAAGTGTCATGTGGTGCACCCCGCAACCCATTGACCTCGCTCAATTGGAGGTTACAGAGCCGAAATTGAGTCGAACTATAAGAAGACGTCAAAACCGAGAGTTAGCAAAACAACAAAAGGAGGAAGAACTAAAAGAAAGGTCTCCGTCAGGTCCGTCAGGACAAGAGCCTGCTGACTTACATACGGCTCCTGAACATTTTAAATCTTATACCACGGGGGAGCGAAAGGTTGTGTATGCCAAATCCCAACGAATACCTACCAATGGAAGCAGTGGAGTCTATGATGGTCCAACGGTAGTTAAAGAGATAGAATTAGCAGAACCAGGTGAGGAGTCTAAACCAGTCTTTATTACTCAAGACCTTATCGAAACTGAAGAGGCTGTACTTAAGGAGCTCCTCAAGGAATACAAGGATATCTTTGCTTGGACATATCATGACATGAAGGGCGTTCCACCTTCTATGGTGCAACATACAATTCCCATGATCAACACTGCTAAACCCGTCCAGCAACTACCCTATCCAATGAATCTAAGTACGCCAAAATTTTACAAGAGGAGATTGAAAAACTTATCCAATATGGATTCATATACCCTATTGAGCACTCAGAATGGATTTCTCCAATAGTCAATGTGCCAAAAAAGAATGGGAAACTAAGAGTGTGCGTGGACATCAAGAAAGTTAATGCAGCCACTAGGAGAGATCATTATCCCTTGCCATATTCAGAACATGTGCTTGAAAGAGTTGCGGGCAAGGAAGCTTATAGCTTTTTAGATGGGTACTCTGGTTACAATCAAATCACAATTGCATTAGAGGACCAAGCTAAAACTGCTTTTATCATAGAGTTTGGAGTGTTTGCATTTCGTGTTATGGCTTTTGGCTTAACGAATGCCCCTGCTACACTCCAACGATTAATAAACATTGCGTTTAAAGAATTTCTAAGGGAGTTTTGTGAAGCTTTCCTAGACGACCTTTGTGTTTATTCTTCTTGGGAGAAGCATTTGTTATATCTACGAAAAATATTTGAAAGGTTCAGATTTTATCGCATCTCATTGAACCCTTTCAAATGCCAATTTTGGGTTAAGCATGGAGTCATTCTAGGGCATAGAGTGTCCAAGAACGGGATATCCATAGATGAGAGTAAGATTAAAGCCATTGCCGATTTGCCACCACCTACGAACTATAAAGGAGTTCAAAGATTTATGGGCCATGTTGGTTATTATCGAAGGTTTATTTTAAACTTTGCCGAGATAGCGCGTCCATTGTACAAGCTTCTTATCGAGTTTCAGTGGACGGAAGAATGTCATCAATCTCATAAGTTATTAAAGAAGGCCCTAACAAGTGCTCCAATCCTGCGAACACCTGATTGGAATGTACCTTTTCATGTGCATATTGATGCATCAAATTTTGCTATTGAGTGTGTTCTAACTCAACCAGGAGAACATAAATTGGACTACCCTATTAGCTTTGCAAGTCGCCAATTAAATGATGCCGAGATGAACTACACTACTATAGAGCGCGAAGGTCTAGCTATGATTTACGCAGTAAAGAAATTTTGCTATTACCTTCTTGCTACCAAGTTTGTGTTTTATGTTGATCATCAAGCATTGCTATATTTGGTAAACAAGCCGTGTTCCACAGGTCGAATTACACGATGGTTGTTAATTCTTCTTGAGTTCGACTTCACCGTTGTTGTGAGGCCTGGGAGGAAACATGTCATGGCGGATCATTTATCTCGTATCCCTAATGGCGAAGCTCCTACGGGGGTTGATGATGAATTGCCTGATACTCCTTTGTTCATTGTTGAGACAATGCCTGAATGGAGTGAAAAGATTGTTAACTTCTTAGTTAATGGTTTTCCACCCAAAGAACTGCGAAAAGATATAGCTCGAAAATTAATCAAGGAATGCGAACCCTATTGCTTATTGGCTGGAACTCTCTATCAGAGAGGAAACGATGATGTTCTTAGACACTGTTCCCGTGAGGATGAGTATTTATATATTCTACAAGAGGCACACATGGGCGTAGCTGGTGGTCACTTTTCAGGAAACTTGACTCCCCGAAAGATCTTACAGTCAGGCTATTGGTGGCCCACTCTGTTTAAGGATGCATCACTTTTTGCAAAGGGATGTGATGAATGCCAACGCTTCAAGAAGCCACAAAGAAGTGATAGGATGCCTCTACATCCCATCAAGGTAACCCAACCATTTGAAAAGTGGGGCTTAGACTTTGTAGGACCGATTAGTCTGGCTGCACATAACACGCAATCACGATATATCATTGTGGCTACCGACTATGTAACCAAATGGGCTGAAGCAAAAGCAACACGAAAGGCGGATGCAAAAACAACAGCTAAGTTCCTCTTTGAGAACATTATCACACGTTTTGGATGCCCCTTTGAACTTGTGAGTGACAATGGAACTCATTTTATAAATGAAGTAATAAAAGAACTCACATCAAACTTCATGATATCACACCACAAGTCTACACCCTATTATCCCCAAGAAAATGGCCAAGCTGAGAGTACCAACAAAACTCTCATCTCCATTTTGCAAAGATAGTCGAGGCTCATCGCACTGATTGGGACCTAAAGCTTACATCAGCTTTATGGGCTTATCGTACTGCGTATAAAGTTGCTATTAATTGCACACCGTTTAAGATGGTGTATGGCCAAGAAGCAGTTATGCCATGGGAGTTTGTCATTCCTAGTCTTCGAGTAGCTTCTCAAGAAGGTTGGGATGGTAACCCCTTAGTGGAGCGATTATATATCTTGGAAAGGCTAGATGAAGAGAGGCAATTAGCTGTGCGAAATGCTCTAGTGGAGAAGGATAGGAGAAAGAAGTGGTTTGATAGCCATTTAAAGGATAAAGACATCAAGGTTGGTGATAAAGTTCTTATGTACGGGGTACTTAATGAAAAGAAGAAATTGAAATACACTGGTAAGGGACCATATCGAGTGTGTGAAATTACCCCGCAAGGTACCATTCGTGTGGAGACTCTAGATGGAGTTGAAACCATTGGATTCCTTAATGGGAGTAAATTCAAAAGATATTATGATCCTCTAAGCCAGGAAGAGTTGCAAGCCATCCATCAAAAGAAGGCTGCCAAGGAACAAGCAGAGCTTTAAAAAATCCAAGCAAGAGTTGAGGCTCGAGAACGACAACAACGTCTTAGACGCCAAGGAGAGGCTAATCTGGGAATCACGCAAGAATTTTTCGACGACACAGATGAAGAATCATTAGAATCTGAGCCACCCCTACGATACCCAAATGAGCTAAATAGCCCCTATGGGAAAGCACTATACAATGCCTTATTAGATACGGGAGCTAAACACAATTTGTTATCCTATGGAGTTTGGTGTCAATTAGGGAAACCGACCCTATCCTCGAGTACGATGCAAGTCAAGGGCATTTATAAAACGAAAACTGCTATTCTTGGAGTCCTTCAGACCCCTGTTGTCTATGACAATGGAAGCATAGTGCAGAGGTTTCTAGTCATGCCCGCGGGAGCTATGGAAGGCAACGTAAACTTGGGACGCACGTGGATGTTGGAAACCAAATGCACTATTGATTATGATACTGGTAGTGTCACGACGCGACCACCGACTCTTACCCCTATCATTCAAGCAAAGTCACCTACGTTGCAAACTCTAGCAAAGTTGAAGGATAGCCAACATTCACAAGCCAAGGTGGTTAACTCGTCTTTGCCGGCTACCCATGAACCTAGCACTTCAACACTTGTAGTTGCAGCAAGCAGTAATATTGCAAGTACTCAACCTGCACGACCTAAGAGTACATATCAATGGGTCCCCAAGGCCTTACTTCCAACTACCTCAACCCTCCCATCCATTCCAAGAAAAAATTTCTCGGGAAAACCAAGAGCGTGCCCTAGGAGAGTCAAGACCAAATCACGATGGATTCCAAAACAACTATTAGAAGCCCAAGGCTACTATGATGGAAATGAGAAAATTTGTGTACCTAAACGTAAAATGTGTCCTTCCCTATCGACAACAAACCCATATGAGTCAAACAGTGTAACGCTAAAGCCAATGGCAGACCGTGGGAAGGGAAAGATCACAGAATGCTACACACCTAGTCCAGAGCTAGTTTGGGCTCCAAGGCAAAACCAATTTATTCCACCTAGCTCAGGAAGGGGGGAGTTCCATAAAGCTTCTAGCTCCTCATGTAATACATCCATAGAGGTAAAAGATTCTACATAGCCTCCATCTATAGTAGTGGACCTCCATGAAGCTACAAAAGAATCCACACCTCCCAGTGTTCAAGAATCACCTGATGAACCACTTCAAGTTCGATCCTGGGAGAGTACCTTACCACCCTTGCAACTTGACGAGGCACCTAGGGTAATAGAAACCTACTGGCAAAAATCCTCACCTATTACCAACTAGAACAATTGGTTTCAAAGGGTGACGACATCATTTCAAACGGTATGATCTACCCAAGGAAGGGGGGAGTGTTTGTGGACATCCATCATTCACTTGCTTCCCTCTCAACCTTTCTCCCTGACCTCTTAATCTCCAATCTTAGGGAATGTATATATAAAGCCTTATACTCCCAAAAACAAGATAAAAAAGTAAAAGAGCAAGAGCCATAACACAAGTCATAAAAAGAAATTATGCACAAGAACACGACCCTTGTAATATTTGCACTCTAACCATCATCTATTTGCGTGTACAGATATGGCTAGTACGCTAGAGTCATCCACTCCTGCCTTGGTTGAGAGGTACCCTCGTTAATTTTCACAAATATTTCACATGGTCTTTCCAGTGCTTGCATGTGAATGGGATTTGATAGGTACGCTAGCATGTGAGAGGAATTTTGAGGAGTTAGAATGGCTGATACGTCTCTTAACCACGTTTGATCCATACTTAGTAGAGAGCGTTTCTCCCATTGCACAAGCCTACCCTTTTGACCAAGATGACTATAGGTGTCTAGTGACCTTCTTAGTAAACATGGGCACCTATGATGAAGAAGAAAATTTACACGACTACACGGATGGCACATATGGTCTCATGGATGATGACTTTGTTTATCTCGACGACGAGGATAGGGGTTTAGCCTTAGGGTTTCCCCCCAACCTCTACAATATCCTATTCCCTTGACTCTCTAGGGGGAGTGCAAATAATTAGGTTAGAATTCCTTATGTTTTTTGTTGTGTTCAATAAGTGTTGGTACATTTTTTCACTAATGTGCCTCCTGGAGGTATTCCTTTTGTTTCCTAGTGTGTACAGGAGCGTGTTGCTATTGATAGGATTTGGACCTTCATGGAATCTTTATCTCGACTCACTCTTCAAATCAAGCGCGACCATCGACACAAACAGGTGTTTCTTGTCCATTAGCATTGCCCCTTATCTTTTTTACATCTATGATTTTCTGCTTTAATTGTGATTGGTAGCCTAATATTCACCGCATTTGCTTAGTATCAAACATTTAATTCAATGTAATTTTTTGTCATAATCACTTGTCTAGGTTTAAAAATCAAGCAGTCGGACTAAGCTAGTTTGACCAAGTTAGGTGTTAGAAATCTTCTCTTAATACCATGGGGAATGCCTTCCTAATAATCAATGGTTACTTAGGTTCTTAATCCAATTTAGGCAGCATTGTGTGAAATGTACTAGGGCTTTCTAGTGGGATTGACCCTATTGACCTTTAGCTTAAGTATTATAAAGGGAGTTAACTAGTGTGATGAGCCTGGGGAGGTGTATCAGTGTTATATGACCCCCCAAAGTTACAAAATTTAAATGCTGAAAATGAACAAACAAAAAATCAAAGTGCCACAGTGTAAAATCTTAAGCTGGAAGAGAAATCTCAGCTTGATTTGGTACTTCACTCACATGTATTGCCTATGGTACTAGAGCCCTAGAGGTTCCCAGTGTGGGCGCTTTTCCTTGAAAAGCAAAAAACCCAAGGCATACAAAATAAGCACACACATCAAATTGAATCAATGTGAAAAGACTTTGGGGGGTCAAAGAAAAAGTAATCAATCAGGCGATGATTTCATGAGAAATTCCTTTTATGGTAGATTAACTACAAGGTCTTCTAGATATAGCCTCTAGTCAACCCTCGAACATGAATACGTGGCTCTCGCGATTAAACAACTTAATTAACCACAGAAAATTAAGAAGCTTACCCATGGTATTAATATTCGATCTCTAGTGCCCTTCGACCGTCAAATTAGCGACCCTAGACTTGTTTAATTTTTTACCTTTACATGTGTTTATGCATTTGATTACATTGCAATTTAATGTTCATTGCTAACAAATTGTTTGAAATTCTTTTACCAATCAATTTGTCTACCTAAAACTGCATATGCTTTTTACTCACTTATGAGAATGCAATTACTGTGCCAATGTTGTTTGATTTTGCAGTGACTGAAGAAGGCTAAGGAAATTCATCTCAAATGCTCTTCCACCTCGACGAACGAGCTTCAACTCAATAGCTTCCAAGGACGGAATCTACATCAGGAAGGGGGGCATGTTAACCCTCACAGCTCACGGACACCCCATCACCTACGACGGACGTGTATTATGTATTTGGTAGAGTCAGGTACCGGGCTTGTCGGACCAATAGGAAAAGGGTAAGAGTGATCGCCGATGAGAGGCGCACTCTAACCGGGACATTCAAGGGATTAGTTGGCTAAGCATGGGCGCCCAAGTATGAATGGGGTGAGCTCATATAAAAGCCAACTAAACCTAAAATTCACGTATTCTCTCATTTGTGCAATAGAAGAGTTCTCTTGCTCCATCTCCATCTCCATCTTCTTCTTCTTCACCTCCTTGTGTGTGTGTATGTGTGTGTGTGTGTGTGTGTGTGTGTGTGTGTGTGTGAGAGAGAGAGAGAGAGAGAGAGAGAGAGAGAGAGAGAGAGAGAGAGAGAGAGAGAGAGAGAGAGAGTGCGATCAAGCATTGCGGCGGCACGACGGCGGTGAAGCGGTTGAGCGCGACGTAGCGACGTCTCCTTCTTCTTCGCGGTGAGGAATCCTCCACGGCAGGAGCATAGAGCGGTGAGTGACACACCATTGCCCTCTTTTGAGGTTACTAGTTAAGGTAGTTGTGTGCTTGGAGCCGTCTATGGCTCGCACACAGTGTTAGGCAAGGCCCTTGCTTCGACAGTGCGGCAAGGAGCGCACACATTGCTGGTAGATGACTCGAGATATAAAAATCTGCGCAATGTCTGGGACAACTGTATATGTCCACCTACCTTTGATCCTCTTGATGAAGAACAAGACCCTGATTACCTCATGCGCACACTGTTGCCATGGTTGTGCAGATGGGCACTAACCCCCAATACCCTGGAGTATACAAAGGCAAACCCCATCAGCAATCCCAAAGATGAACTTTCGAGTCTAGTCTTTGAGCACTTTGTTATAAATGGAGATGAATGAGATTGTACATCCGGAAGTGCCAGAAACGTTATATAATTAATAATGATGTTTGGGGGGAGTGGTGAAGTATTCTTAACCACTTTTTAGTGGTGCTAAACCACTTTAGTACCACTAAAAAGTGGTAAATTTTTATTGAGTTTTTTCTGAAACTGCAACACTTTTTAGTGGTGATGTTTGGGGGGGGGAGGAGGGAGTGGTGAAGCATTCTCAAAAACCAACATGTCAATTCCATCGTACGTTTACACCAATTCCATCTTGTTCAATCTTTCACTAGATGATATAAAATCAGATTTGATTTACAATTCAAAGGGCATGCTATTGTATATTGCCTCATGGTTTTCATTGGAAAGTTCGAACACTTCTCCTATGCCATCGAGCACTACAGGCTCCATAGAGAACTTTATTGCCCTTATCAAGTGGGAATATATGAAAACTACTGGCTTGTTATCCCACAACTCATACAAGTTTTCTTGTAGGGATTTATACCAATGGCCCGTGACCATATAAGTATGCTTCTCTATCTTGTTGCCCCATCCATCAATTTGCTCGTTAGTTGTTAGGCCCTTAGCTACTACACACTTCAAAATGTAGAAGTCAATAGCCTCCTCATTATTCTCTTCAGAAGTGACAGCAAAATTGTCTCCAGGTGTGAGAGCATCGCTTAAGGAGTCATAATGACCTGCATAAGTGGCACCATGGAACTCCTCATCGTCTGAGTCTCCGTATGAATGGGAATCATTAGCAAGTGGCTCCAAAGTGTGATATTGCCACGTCTCCACATGTGATCTGTTCATACACTTTCTCCAATGGCCAAGCCTGCAAGGAAAACAAAAGCATGACAACCGTTTTGATCGCTATGCACAAGTGTTGTTCTCAGAATACCCATTCACACAGTGCATTGCTCTTGAGCCCTTCAATGGTTTGCAGTCCCATTGATGGGATCGCTGAACATCGCCTAGCTTGACCTCCCAGAACACCCTACTGACCTCCCTCTTTTGCTTGTCATACATAGCAGTTGCTCCAGTACTGAGATGCATTCTCAAAAAAGAGACAACTTCAACTGCACAAGTCAACCGCACGCTATTTTGCTTCAATTGCTCATGAGTTAGAGCCCTTTTAATGACAGCCCCAGCCCCATCATGTTCCCCCTTTCCATGTCCTAAGCAAAGAAAATTCCAATTCATTTCCATGCCAGTAAGGCTCCAATATCTAGCAACAAAGTAAAACGGTCGCTTTGCTTTAAATTGTGAAGCTGCGCCATCTGACCAAACCCAATGTTTTTTAAAGCTTAGCCCTTGATCTCTCAACCATTGAGCATGTAAGAGAAAAGCATGTTGCACAAATAAGGTGTCATGTTGTTTATCATCTGAGACAAAAAAAGTGCATGGTCTTCTTTATTGCACCTGATGTGATGTGGAAATAAGTAATCAGGACAAAGATAGTGACCTGCTTAGTGTACCAATGCATGGACTGGATCTCATTTTGCTCCTTGAAGGAGCAGTTCTCTGCAAAGTCAACGACAGAGACAAACACATCATCTGGAAACAAAGAAATGCAGTCCTTGAATTGTTGTGCTTGCCACCTTAATATAAAATTGTGAGTGACATACTTCTTCAAGTGGTCTTGGTACACTCGCAAAAGTTCTCTAGGCAGCATTTTCTTGTGGACAATGTCTTTCACAATGCTCTTTCTAGCTTCATTGTTTAATCCAGTAGCACCCACTATATTTTCAAAAAACTTCACAGATACTTGCTTACTCTGCTCAACTTCTTCTCTTGGACAGATCTGAATATTACCTACACCGCATGCATTGCATGTTCCCATTAAGCATTGGTAGCTATGAAAACTATGTTCTGCAAGTATAGGGCAGAGTATGTGACTCCAACAGTGAAGTGGTACTCATACTTGCATTTTTGTATGCAAGACATCCATGGTTGACAACTTCATCATGATGAAAGCATATAGGGCAGCTGCACATGCAGCAAGAACCATGAAGATCAGAACTTTGAGTCCGCATGTGATTTACTGCCTCTTTAAGGAAAATCATTTGTACATGCACAATACAAAAGCAGGTGTAGCGATCCCTCAATTTTCGGACAAAGAACGGTTTCATAGACTTGAAGCAACGTTGTGAAATCTGAATATCTGCATAATTTGTCTTGAATCTTAAATAAAGCTCCACCTGGAATATACATGTATACAAATGTTAAAAAAAAACTTAGCATTCAAAACTGGTTAAATTGTTTCAAAACATTAAAAAGTGATTCTATATCACTAAAAATTGGTGTGCACCACTAAAAACTAGTAATGATACATTCAGTAGTATTGTTTTACCTGTGAAAATAATGCACCACAAATACAAATTAGTGTAGAAACTAGTAACCATACAAAAAGGTAGAATATTAAGAGGTTGTGTGAGGACAACTTCATAGTGGTGAGAAACCGCATTCAGCGTAACTAAAAAGTGGTTTGGCACGACTTAAAAGTGAATTCAAACCACTTGACGGTGATGAACCGCCAATAAAAAATGGTGTGCACTGCTTGAATATGGTGGGCAACGATTAAAAAGTGGTGAGTAAGGACATGAAAGTTCTGGGGAAGCTCAGAACTAGCACTTAAAAAGTAGTTGGGAGGGACAAAATACTAGGCGACAGACCAGCATTAGCACTAGATAGTAGTCCAACACAACTTGAAAGTGAAGGAGCTCTTGTGAAAAGTGTTTGATGACCACTTTAGAGTGGTGAGCGACTAGTTCAAAGTGGCCAGTCACCAATTAAAATCTAGCACTTAAAAAGTAGCTGGGAGGGACAAAATACTAGGCGACAGACCAGCATCAGAACTAGATAGTGGTCCAACACAACTTGGAAGTGAAGGAGCTCTTGTGAAAATTGCTTCATGACCACTTGAGAGTGGTGAGCAACTAATTCAAAGTAGGTAGTCACCACTTGAACGCGGATTCTGGTCACTTGAATGCGGTTTCTGGCCACTTGAAAGCGGGAACTTTCCGCTTGATTGCAGTGACAAGGTTTTAGCTACCACTTGAAAGTGGTGTCTTGCCACTTGGGAGTGGTGCCTCATCACTTGCATGGAGTGATGACTGATGTAGTGACTTAGCACATGAAAGTGGTGTCTCACCACTTGAAGACCACTTGAAATTAGTGAGAAACTACTTCAAAGTGGGCAGTCACCACTTGAACGCTGATTCTGGTCACTTGAATGCGGTGTCTGGCCACTTGAAAGCGGGAGCTTGCCACTTGATTGCAGTGACCAGGTTAAAGCTATCACTTGAAAGTGGTATCTCACCACTTGATGACCACTTGAGAATGGTGAGCAACTAGTTCAAAGTGGGCAGTCATCACTTGAACGCGGATTCAAGTCATTGGAATGCGGTGTTTGGCCACTTGAAAGTGGTGTCTCACCACTTGCATGGAGTGATGACTAACGTAGTACTTTGCACATGAAAGTGGTGTCTCACCACTTGATGACCACTTGAGAGTGGTGAGAAACTAGTTCAAAGTGGGCAGTCACCACTTTAACGTGTTTTCTTGTCACTTGAATGCGATGTCTGGCCACTTGAAAGCGGGAACTTTTCGCTTGATTACAGTGATAAGGTTTTAGTTACTACTTGAAAGTGGTGTCACACCACTTGGGAGTGGTGCCTCACCACTTGCATGAGTGATGGACTGACGTAGTGACTTAGCACATGAAAGTGGCTTCTCACCACTTGAATGCGGCCAGACACCACGTGAAAGTGGTTTTTATACGTGTAAGTGTTGTGTGCACCGCTTCATTGTGGTGTGACAACACTTGTAAGTGTTTACTAAAAAAATGTGTTCAAACTCCACTGATATGGTTTTGGTTACCATCATAAGGTGGTGGGCACCATTCGTGCAATAGCAGTAAAAAGTCTATGGCACTACTATAACTGTTGCACCATGACTAAAAGCTGCTACATCACTTGGAAAAAGTGAGCTGCACCGCCAAAAACGTTTGCACCTGTAACACCCCTACGAGTTTGTAAAACACGTCTGTTAGCATTGGGTAAACAAGACTTTTTAGTGGGTGAACACCACTTTGTAGGGTTTACGGTGAAGCGTTGGTGCATTTCTAGTAAAAACTGTTTCTTAAACATTAAAACCTGCTGCTGCAGAACATTAAAAACTGGTTCAAACACACTAAAAAGTGGTGTGGAAACACAAGTAAAAGTGCTTCAAAAACATTTAGAACTATTGATCAAATTTTAGAAGTGGTTTAGATACAATTAGAGACCAATATAGTAATGTTTCACCACTTTTTAATGTTGCAGCACCACTAGAAAGTGGTGCAAAACACCAAAACAAGCTGTAGCACTAATAAAAAGAAGTATAGAAACATAATGTTGTGGCAGTAATGAGTTGTAGCACCAATAAAAAGTGGTATAGAAACATAATGCTGTAGCAGGAATATGAGTTGTAGCACCAATAAAAAGTGCTAAAAAAATATATCAATTACCTGAGGCTCCTCAAGAAGGTGGATTGGATGCTTTACATATGAACATCTAGCTAGTCTCTTACTACAAACATCTTTCTTGTTGGGGGACACCCTCGTCTCATCCATCCAAAATTGAAAGACTATGTCTTTAACAGTTTGAGTGATGTGAGTTCTCCATGCATCATCTCTATGACACGCAGATGCAGGGAACGAACCATCGGATTCACTTGACACTATTAAGTGATGTTTGGTTGAATATAAGTTTCTTTTGTGGATCCCCATAAGCTTGGCAGCTTGCGGTATGCTCATGTCAGTGTTTTGCTCCTTGCTTCCACCATTCACCAACATCATCATTGCTGATTTCTTCACAAAAAACTCGTCTGAAGATCTTGGGACCTTCACATGATTCAAAGTGTTGCGGATGTTTCTCAGCATAGTTGCTTCCAACTCTTTGGATTTACTCTGCATAGTAAGGAAGCAAGGATGTTGAAGAAGTTCATCAAAGATTTCCTTCCTACCACTTGCATCCATTCCCACGGTTAATGTATCAAAGTGTTGTACCATAGATTGACATATCGCTCGTTTTTTTCTTTCATCCATCTCCCCCGTATTGCTTTCCATCACAAAGTTGACCGTTGCCTTACGTTGCTTTCATTTCTGAGCAGCCCAATATTCCCTCATTAATTTTCCGCGTTGAAGTTGAGCTTCTCTACTCAATGACGATGAGCTGAAAGACAGTTCTTCACTGTGCTCCATTGTTGCAGTACTTTCAAAGGATTGCCCTACAAGAAATACAATACAAATCATAACTACACGCTATACTTTTAATTAATAGATGGAACTTCAAGCACTAATTAGCAAGATACTAACAAAGCATAATAAGTGTTTACATACCTCAAGAATCATCAAGTAGAAGAGGAACCTATAGAGATAGAGTTCGTGACAGAGAGAGAAAGAGTGCTGAGAGAGAGAGAGATGAGCGTGAGCTCAGACACAAAAGGATCCATGCTTAGAGAGAGAAAGAGAGAGAGAGGGGGGGCTGAGCGATACAGAAAGCTCGGCAAGAGCTCTGTGAGAGAGAGACAGAGAAGAGCTAGATAGAGCTCCAACAGAGATCTCAGAGACAAAGAAAGCTCAGACAAGTTGTAGCGGGAAAGAAGCGGCGGACAATAACCCAACGTTCAGCAGTAAATTACATTTAGTCTCATTAATTGTGGTACGTTAGGAGACTTAATTGACGTACCTTAGGAGAGTGATATTTTTTTTGAGATTTGAAGCACTTTTAAAACCCACTTTTAAGCGCAAAAAAGCAATGTCTTTGACATTACTTTCCAGGCCACCTATACATGCTTTCACCCTTGTAAAGACCTAAACTATAAAGGTCATTTTTTGTAAAATTGAACATTATCTTTTTGATAGGAAACTGAGAAGACAGCATACGTTTGAGAGATCCTTCTTGCTCCAACTTGTAATCTTTGCCATTGTGGCTACGGTAATCCAAATTCAGATTCGTTTATTGCATTGTGTTCCTCTTACTTTGCTCTTCCATTCAAGTGTAATCATTCACGATTCGGTGTAGGTTTTTAACTACGAGTTTGAGACCTTCAATCATTGTTTTGAGTGTCTATATGCATATTTTATGTTGTTTTGACCCTAGGAGAGGCTTTAGGGACCCTAAAACGACACATTAGGATCATTTGTTCGTTGTTTTTGCTGACTTTGGGATGAACGATCACGATCTTTGTACATCTCCAGAATGCTATGACAATGATAGGATACGATCCTGATAGTCCCCTGTAGCTTCCCTTCAAGTTTCGTGCGATTCCGAATAGAATTGCATGGTAAACGAGCGTGACGACTGTAGAACTATGTAGAAGGACATAGTCAGATTACTTGGCGATAGTGCGTTTGATTTTCTTGTAGAGTTAGTAGATGCATCTCATCGAGTTCACTTCATTAGGATTGACACCCTAGTGAGTTTCCATGCCTCATCCTGGTCGCTTCCCTTGTATTGATAAATATGTTGATGCTTGAGAGCTATGCTATGGACGTCCGTTGCGGCGACCCGCAAACAGCCCTTCTGATGGCTGTGTTTCCATAATTGCAAAGGGGACTGATGGTATGTCTATGATTGGCTGTTTAGAGGTGCCTGCCTCCTCTTGTGTATGTCCTTCTCTCAGCAGCTGGTTGGCTCTTGTTGGGCGGTTACGCCGCTAGCGGATGCTGTAATAGCAAGAACTCAACCAACAAACAAGAATGTCAGACGAGGACGGAGCTTGACCCACAGGCGCATGGAAACAAATAGATGGGTGTCAATCACCTACTCGACCTTCTAGAGACAATCAATACCAAGGAAATCAAATCTAAGTTCTAAAAACACAAATGACTGAAATCCATCCTACGAGCAAACGCTATCCGAAACATGATCAAAAGTCATCGAATCAGCCTCAAACTCAAAGGGAGTCTATACACCACGTAAGGACAGTACCCTATGAATTTGCACTCTAATCTCAACCTGCAAACACTCCGTGCGGTAATCACGTTTGAAGACATGTCGAAAATTACAGGTCACCGAATTTCGACTTCGATGGTTCTAATGTGTAGTTCTACTCGCTGCGGTTCTATCGATATATAGCACGCTGAATTCCGACACACAGATCAAGAGAAAACTCACAAAGAAGCTCATGGGAGCTCACCTCGCGTAGAAGCCGAATGCACGCACGCTTGGTATTGGTTGGTATCTCTCGCCGTTGCTAACACAATGGCGGTGTTGCTTCTCCAATGGCGGCTCCGTAGCTCGCGTAGCAAGAGGATAAGACTCTCTCTCTCTCTCTCTCTCTCTCATTCTCTCTGAGACACAGTCACGGCGCTCAAAAACTCAACTTTTGATTAATGATAAGTCTTTCTTTAGGTTTACAAAAGTTGGCTTTTATACCTCAGCCTTGGAGGTGTGAAATCGTCTCTACTTACAAATGCTGGCACAACTATCTTGCCTACTCGAATGGAATACAATCTGGAAACTCAATCGAGTCCCGCTAATTACAAATGATTGGCTCAATGAAAAATAATCTCGGCAAGACATTTATTACAATGATAGTTGCAAAAGTGTGGATGTGTTGTCCTTCGGCTCAACACTCCCTCCCTCCGCGTTCATGTCATCCCTGACATGACGTCTTTAAGCTTTGCTTCAGTGGAATCCAGATGGCTCTTTGGTTGCCGATGGTTAGGATCTCTGAATGTCCCTTGATAAACCTTGATTCCTTGCTCTTCAAGGATTGCCTCTTCCATCCATGTCTTCGTAGGCTTCAGTGTTGGGTTCTGCTTCTACTATTTTATCCTTGAGTGTGGTTCTTTCCGCTTTGTAGGCGACTTTCCTGTATCCATAGCTTCTGTAACTCCAATTTCAAAAGTTAGCGTCTTTTTCGTACTGATTGCCGAAACTAAGCTTTTAACTATCCAAATGACTTCAAAATTGAAACATAAGCTATTCAGGGCCTAAGGATGCAATGCAAATGGAAAAATATGAATTTTGGGTGCATTTTCATGCTAGAGACATCATCTGGGTAAGATGTCGAAGTGCTCAAAATCACTTGATATTTGATATGCATATAGTTGATAGCATGTACATCATAGATATATGCCTGATTTGGCAATTGGATCTCATTTGGTCAAGTTATGGCCACTTTAGTCCTAATCAGGCTTTTGTTGAGATAGTGAGTGAGGATTGGATTTTGGGATCCAAATGGGATAAAACTTTGTAGATGGCTCTCATACCACATGTTGAACAATTCTGTATGGTCAAAATAGCTCTGAAATGTGCCAAAGTGCCTTGGAGACATCATACCCATATGATGTCCATATGGCCCAATTTGGCTCATTTTGGTTTTTTGGCTTGGATTTGGCTTTATAATGGCTTCTGCAATGATCTTATGGAATTTGAAAAGAATTTGGGTCAAAATTGCTCCATGAGACATCATATGGGTATAATGTCTTTTGTGGATTTTTTGCATGATTTTGGTTCTGTGAGCTCCTTACACGGTGGTAAAGTATTGTTTGTACTCAAATCATCATTTGAAGTTGAAATGGCTGAATTTGGATAAAAATAGGCTTTAGGTCAGGATTTTCCACTAAGTGGACTAATGTGGCCATATACTTGTCCAAATGGTACCAAACTTGTTGTGTGGCTTATATTCTATGTGTATAATGAGAATATGATGAAAAACATTAAGTTCTGGCCCAAAATGAGTGAAAAGACAACATATGGGTATGATGTCTTTTTTGGCCAAATTGAACTTTTTGATATCCAGATGGAATGTGCATGTTATTTACACCACTCCTACAAAGTTTCACTTGATTTGGAGCTATTTTTGCAAGTCTAGGGTCATATGTCGGTTTTATGCCCTTCTTTGCGTTTTTTGGGTTTGCAATCGATTAACTAGCTCCAAATCTTCTGTAACTTTGTATTTTGGATGGTTTTAGCATGTATATAGTGAATATGAACTCAGAAGTGGAGTGTTATGTGCAAAAATGCTGTGAGACATCATATGGGTATGATGTCTGATTTGTCAAAAATGTTTTTTTCATGCAAGGCTTGTGCTGTGCTTGTGCCCTAAGCCCTTGTAGCTAGTTTTCAACTTTAAAAATCACAAGTTTAGCTAAAAGCCCCCTTTGTAGGCATTTCAGTCTTCGAGTCTGTCTTTTGGTTTCGAAGTAGACTTTTCTTGATCTTAGTCCTCGAGAGTTGTATCCCGAGCTTGTGTGAGTTGTCGGGAAGTCGTCTATGTGGTTCAGGTTGACCTTGATTGTTTTTACACCACTTTTTGCCAAAGTGTCCTGCGAAACCTGTGAAAGAAGTTGTATCTGTGTGTTTCGAAAAATCGCGTCTCTCAAGAGACCACTATTGGTGTGTATACGTCTCCGTGATTCTTTGCCCAAATCTACCACAAAATCTCAAACCACAAGCTCTGTGGAAGCTGAAATTACATTTTCAGCTCATAATTTATGCACTTAATTTTGAGCACCTCTCGTTCTTCCAAAAGTGCATCAAACTCGCATACTGCGCCAAAGCGGAAAACCTGAATTTTTAGAAAACCTGAAATTTTCTGAGCTGAATATCAGAAAATCAGTGAGGAATTTGCAAAAAGTTTCTTCTGCAAAGTTGTAGATCTCGCAAAAACGGTCATGTTCAGTAGGAATAGACCTGAATCGCCACCTTTTACTAGCCAAAAACAGACTTGTCCGAGAGTCAAAATCGGACACTTTTTGCCATTTAGTTGCCGGAAAGCGTCTTTTTCCACATTGGTAAGTGAAATGGCTTCGCCTTGGATTTTGGTTGTAGACATTCGTCGTTGATGGTCATTCGAAGCTTTTTGCAAAGTTTTGTGGCGAATGGTTGCCAAATTTGGCCGTTATGCCAAAATGACTCTTTGTGTGTCTATCGCCGAATCGAATGTTTAGACCCACTTTTGGTTGTCCAAAAGTGGGTCTCCAGGTTTGGTTGTCCAAACCCGGAGATACTCCATGGTTGCTTTGATCTCTATAAGGTTAAACTTCTTGTGAAGTTCCGTTGCATTTCGAGTCATCATCCTGTTTTTGTGTAAGTGCATGGGTGGAACACCAAAGAGTGTCTGATGCATATGTCCAATGTGAGGACATCTATATGCTTGCACAGAGTTATGCATGTTAAACAAGATGCGGTGCCAGAGAAGAGTATTGAGGGGTTCTTCTTAGAGCAAGTGTAGCAAAACCTATCACTTCGCACAAGAAGGGTTTTTGTTGATGAGGTTTCTCCACTCTTCCTCACTACATCAAGTGCGTGAGTGTTTTTGGACCACTCTGTTTTCT
This sequence comes from Adiantum capillus-veneris, assembly GCF_014529385.1. Lineage (NCBI taxonomy): Eukaryota > Viridiplantae > Streptophyta > Polypodiopsida > Polypodiales > Pteridaceae > Adiantum > Adiantum capillus-veneris. The sequence continues at coordinate 4,837,271 of NC_140933.1, read as the reverse complement.
CCACCGTACAAAATAATAGACTTCAACTCTTATGCTCACCTCTTCCAGCATGAGCGACATGACTTTATGTATGCTCAACTCTCCAGCTTGAGCTTATATCTATTAGCTAGACTCATAGACCATAGAGAAAATATTATACTTGAAGCTTGGGTCTGACACTTTGCTCATTTAGTGGCTCAGCTGCCCGACTCTAGACTCTTATGCCATGTATTTTTAATGGCGACTTGGACTTACCTGATCACGTTCTGAAATCCAATTCCATATGTTATTGAGGTTTAGGTCATTCTCTTTGGTTTGGTTTTGTGATGCCATTTTGTCAAATACGTTGACAAATACCTGCTCTTCATGCTTTGGTAGCACACAGATGTTGCGTGGTGAGACAGGTTTTGAGGTTGAAGCAATGGTTGATGAAGTTTTCTTCTAGACTGTGTTCTTTAAACCTATAACTTCTTCTTGTATCCTTGCTTTACCTTTGTTGATAAGAGGCTGTAGACTAGTTGTGGGCCTCTGTTGTTGAGTTCCGGCTATAGGTTTTGGAATCCAAGTTGTCCTTGGTCCTTGTGTGACCTGCTTTTCCACTTGCCTTGTTGCTTGTTCGACTTGATGGTCCTTTGGCTTCAGTGTCCAAATATTGCTGTTACCTTTGTAAAAGCCTTGCTCCTGTAGTAAATGACGAGGGATCCACCTTAGAGTTGTAGCACTCATGGTTGCGTAGTTGGGTTGTTGTTGTTGGGCATGTTGTGCTACATGAGTTTTCTTCATGATCTCAGGGGAAGCTTTAATCTTTGGCAACCAAATTTGAGTGTTACCTGTATAGTATCCTTGTGCTTCCAGTAGCTTGACTGGGATCATTCGTTGCACTGCTTGCTGTGTGACCTTAGATTGACTTTGTGGGGTATTTTCACCGCAGAGCTCTGACTTTGGTACCCACAACTGCTTCAATGTTTGTTGCTTGGAAGGTCTTTGCTTCTTCTTCCTGTACCTGTTGTTACTCCTGTATGAACAGTTAGACCTCCGCTTGATGCCTTGTTGATCTTGTTGTGAAGAGATACCACATGCTGGGTATGTCCAAGCTTTTACCTTTGGTTTTTTGACCCATACTTTGATGTTCTCGTCATAGTAGACTTGAGCAGTGATTTAACTGTTTGATGCTATCCAACCTGTGACTTTTGCTTGTCGTGGTTCTTTTGATGCTGGTACCCAAATTGGATCTTTGTCCTTGATGTACTCCTTGGATACTAACACTTGGTTGACCTGTTTCTTTCTTTTGTGGAGGCTTTGTTGCGATGGAAACTTTGGTTGATAGACTTTGCGCTTTGGTTTCCATTGTGTTGTCAAGGGTTTGGCTTTTGATGTAGAGGCTTCTTTGTGTACGTGAATCGGCTGGGCTAAAGACTTTGACTGAAGTGAAGGATGTTGGTTGCAGAACACTGTTTCACTTGCTTTAGCTTTTCCTTTGTCGATAGTGGCCGAAGATCTTTGAGTTGTTGTAGGCTTAACCACTGTTGAAGATTCAAGTGCTTCTTCAAACATTTTCGCCCATTGCTTAGACAAAATCAAGTGTGTACTCATTTTTTGAGAGTCCACCACTAGGAATTTGTCTTTTACTTCTTTGGACTGTAGTTTAAGGGTCACCTCTGCAATCCCCAAACTTATGACTTCTATTCCCGGTGAGATAAAAACCTTTACTTGAATTTCATAAAGCTCTGGTTTACCTAAAAGTAACCACATGCCATATGACATAACATTCATCGTGGCAATGTGATCAATCTTTGCTGTGAAATTTAGCTTGACTCCTTCATGCGTATTTATCAAGAATTTGATCTTCTTGTTCACTACGAGGTCTTTCATGTCCTCCTTGCATGATTTAGTAATCTTTGATTCTTGTGCCTTGAATCTTGTGTCAACTTCTTGTAAATTAAGCTTCTCTGCCATTTCACTGGGTTTAGCAGATTCTGCGCACTTGCTAAAGCTTTGTGTAAGCATCACTCCTTGAACTTCTTGCTGGTCCTTGACTTCATCGATAGCTCCGGTCACTAACACCTTGATTGTTTCCTCTTGTGCACTAGAGTTGTCTGAAGACTGCTTGTCTGTGTCATTTCCCCAATCTAGACGATCCGAAATGTCGTGAGACATATCCTCTTCATTTATCTTTTCTCGTTCATCCTTTTTCGCTCGTGTATCACTCTGATCTGATTCTTTATCAATCACTACTCCCATCATGAAATACGGAACTACATCGTATCCGTCTTTGTCGCAAAACTTTGTTGTGGGACCATTTGGAATTGCACAGACATGTAGTGTGGCGAGAATGTGTGTCCAGAACTTCCTCTGGAAAGGGTTCACCAATGTAAGTTTCATCCTCAATCGCCCTTTCTAAGACACATTCCTCGCGTTTCAGGCTTCCACAATTTGAAGCTCCACACATCCATAGCTCTTTGGGTGTACCTAGCCAAGCTAGAAGTTCTGTTCCTGCTAATGTAGCTGAATCAAAATCCTCGATAGGTGTTCAATTCACGTCCTTGTAACTATGGTCTTTCAAGTTTACTCGTGTCGTGGTTTCCTTGTGTCTCAGCTATATGTAGCCGTAACCCCAATCTTGGACCATTTTCAACTGTCTCATGAATGGTCTTCCAAGTATAATATCATAGTTATTCTCCTTGCCAAAGTCAACAATAGCAAAAGTATGCTCATACTCAATCCTGCAAGAAGTCACTATGACTTTCTCTAAGAGTCCCAAAGGTTTCTCCATATGTCCATCAGCTAGTTGGAGTTTCAACCTTGTTTTCCTGATTGCCGGTTTTCCCCATTTCTTCCATATTTCTTTTGTGGCAATGACCACCCCTGCTCCGCTGTCAAGTATTGCCATCGTTTTTACTCCCTGGAATTCAACTGGTAAAGTTGTATTCCCATCCTCTCCTTCACAATACTCTCCGACCTTGTTCAAAGGTACCGATTTTGCGTATTTTTGCGGCTTATTCAGCTCTCGTATCCCTTCTTGCAGCTTCGAAGTTGGGTCTTTTACGCCAAATTTTTCTAAGCATTTTCCTACCGTTGCCCACATATTTGGTCTTAGTCTTAGAAGCTCAGCTAGGGTGATAGTGCATGTCACTAGAGTTGACAATATCTCTATCAATCCTTGCGAGTCCATGGCTTTCTCTGAAGAGATTCCTCGTGAGGGAAGTGCTTGAATCTCGGATTTTTCTTCATACTCTCCTAAGTATGAGGGTAAGGTATTCAACGATTGAGGTTTACTCTCTATTGATCTAACAGAGCCTCTATCTCCCCAGTATGAGTGCAGATCTAGGTCTATCTGAGAGCTTGCCTCAAATTCCTCGATGGGTGGGTTCACGATATCCTTTTTCCCATTTGTCTGATTAGCTTGAAAAATTAGCTCATTTGCTAAGTTTGCCTCTCTCACTTGTTTCCAAAACTCATCATAATCTTCGTATCTTTTATAAGACCTCTGTATCAGAGGATGAAAACTTTCCATCTCCTAATCAGTTGAGTTCATCACTATGTGTTCATCCCCATTTGTTCTCTCAACTTTTTGCGCACTTTTAGTGGTTTCAGCTATCTGTTCATGTGGTGAAGGGATAGAATTTGTTTGAGTTGGGTTTCCGGCCTCATGCTCTAGTTTTTCTCTCGGCAGTTCTAATAGAGCTTGTGCCGTCTCGATCATTTTCTGACACATCTCTAGTCTCTGCTTTTCCAGTTCTGCGTTCGGATATGTCAACCAACTTTGTTCCTGGGTTTGAGTGTTCTTTACTCTTGCTTCGTCAGCTCTCATCAGTGCGTCCAATGGTTTGTGTACCTTTTCAACTAACATCGAACCTTCCAAGCTCACACTTGTTGTTTCCTTGCCGTTTTTTGTCTTCTCCTTTTCAGAGTCATCTTCTTGAATTCTGTTTTGACTCTCTAATTTCTCTAATCTTTCTCTCATTTGTCTTAACTCTTCTGCTAGGATTGCTTCCTCACGTTTTTTTCTCACTTTCATCCTTGCCTTCCTAGCTTTCCATGTATTACATTGTCTTCGTGTTGCGCTTGGAATATCCGCTTTAGGCTCTTCACTTGACGGGGTTTCAACATCTTTTTGCGTTTTTAATCTCGTCATGGCTTTAACAGGCACAACATTATTGTGTTCGGAGCTGCTTGGTAACTGTACGATAGGCTCAGTATTTTTTGCAGCCTTTGCTACCCTATTTGGGTTTTGTGGACAATCACAAATGAAATGATATGTGGCACAAATGAGTCAATAAACATTGATTGGCACAACTTCTGTGTGTGGACAATCGTTTATCAAATGGTTACCACCACATTTATTACAGCCTAGCCTCGTTTGTAGGGATTCTAGATTTTCTTCGTGGCTGTAAGCAGGTTGCCACCGTGCTATACCTCTCTCTGCAATGAATCTCAACGTTTTTCCGTCCATGTTATACCTTTCCTCTGTTGGTTGGGCCATAGGCGGTAATGGTTGTTTTGGCCTTACCATTCCCTGTGCTCCATACCCCGTTTCTGCTCCTAAAGGATAGTATCTCCTAGGATCATTGTAATACATTGGGGTCATTACTAGCGGTTGCATCCTCGGTTGGCCCACCATTGTTGTGTTTCTTAGTCCTATAGATTTGACCTCTGACATAAGTTGTGGTTTTCCCCGAACGACTGGTGTTACTCTCTCAAAACATGGGGGTACTGGAAATTTCTCGTGTGCATACCTTGGTGCTTGTATTGGTGCTAGTGGTCGTTCATAGGGTCTATCTCTCACGGACCCTGTGTAGTAGCACTCCTCTGTTGTGTGATTGGTCCAATTCTGATCTTTCTCATACCACATGGGTTCCCTAAATTCTGGCTTAACAATAGGAGCAAGTCTTTGAACCAACTTCTCTATTAGCTTTTATTGATCTAGATCAAATCCTGTGGTTGGCTTAGTCGTGGACTCTGTTGTCTGTGATGAATCACTGTACTGAGAGAACGAGTTGGCCTCATGTATGTGGTCTCCTAAGCGTAGCATTTGTTCTCCAAGACCTTTTGTAGCTTCTTGTCTAAGAGTTGCTAATGGATTTATCTCCATACAATCTCCTAACGAGACGTGTTCCCTTAATCTTTGTTGGTTGTTTTGGAAATATCTACAAGATCTTGAATACATTACTCCTTCTCGAGGAGTTTGACTTTTCAGTCTTGGCAGTTTGTTATTCCTAATTTCTGTGGTCAAACGTGATCCAAACTGAATGACAATTTGTTAATGGGATTGTTTGATCAGATGGAAGACTTCTGTCAACTTCACTGAGAAATATGTTCCAGATTTGCCAAAAAAAGACTATATATGTTGTTACCATATACATGTGGTAGTGATGTGTGTGAACACACTAGGACCGCCGGGGCATTTTTTCCCTCTTTAGGAGGTTTTTTCCCCCGTGCATTGTATATACGCCCATCACTCTAGGGCCATCTATCTTTCCATTGCACACTAAGTAATACACTCTCTATTGTGTGCCTTGAGCTTCCTTCGTCTTCTCCAAGCTGTGTGTGTTTCTTTGCAACCCTAATTCCAACAATTGGTATTAGAGCAGGTCACGTCCTCCCGGGGTTAGTCGCTAGCTGCTCCAGCACACGCCTGCTCACTTTATCCGATTTCAGTGAGCTTTGGCAAGCGTTCGCAGGTCGACAAATATTTTGGGCGATCTCGAAGAGCTCGGTCTGCTCAGAATTTTGATTTGGGCTCATTTCGGCCTCCGTTGCCACTACAGGCAGTACTGCACAGGCTATTTTGTCATTTTGTGTAGAATTTCTATCAGTGCCAATTTTTGCATAACATGTGTCTTATAGTCTTCTACGGTTTGTGCTATATAGCACACGTTGTTCCCGCTCCGTTTCTCCTATTTTCGGGCAGTTTTCACATCAGGTGCAGCATTTACCATGGCTGAAAACAACAACACAGATGTGTTCAAGATGTTTGCTGCTGAGGACAGGTTGGATGGGGACAACTACCCTATGTGGGCTTATATGATGCAACATGTTCTTGTGTCAAAAGGTGTCTGGAACATTGTGCAGGGCATTGATGTACGTCCTGGTTCTGAGGATGTAGGCGATGTTGAGGATGTTGCAGGTCTTGCTGCAAGGATTGCAGCTGTTAGAGTTGTTTTGCCTACGGCAGAACAAGCTCGTTGGGATGTTAAGGATGCACGGGCTCATGCATTGATTGCGTTGTCTGTGAAGCGCACCATTGTTCCTCACATCCGTTCAGCAAAATCTGCAAAACAGGCTTGGGATATTCTAGCAGGTCTTTATGCAAGCCACAATGAGGCTAAAATTGCTTTGCTGCGTAAAGAGCTGGAGTCGAATACTATGCATGAGGAAGATGATATGGACACTTTCCTTGCTAGTGTCAAGGATATCAATGAGAAGCTTATTTCTGCAGGTGAAGTCATTTCAGACAGTTCCCTTGTGCAGACTGTTCTTGATGCCTTACCAGATTCCTACCAGACTTTTGCTAGTACTTGGAGACTAATGACCCAAGGAAATCCTGAAGTTGTCAAGTTTGATGCATTATGCACATTGCTGTTGCAAGAGTCACTTTCTAGAAAAAACAGGACTAGGCAGCGTGCAGTTGAACAGGCTTTTATTGCTTCTCAAAGAAAGGGTGGTAACAGTAATGCAGCCACTTCTTATGGTTCTATTGCGAGTGGAAAAAATTCTGTTCCTTATGCTTCTGCTGGCAGTACTTCGTCTGGAAATTCTGCTGATAAGGGAAAAAAGAAGATGCGTTGCCATTATTGTAAAGCCAATGATCACTTGATCAAGTCGTGTCCTAAGTTGAAGGCCAAAGAGGCTAAGAAGAAAGAGGGTGGTTCCACTGCAAATGCTGGTTCCACTACAAATGCAGCCATTGTTGAGTCTTCTGTGAAAGGAGACTGTAATGCTGATGTTGATGCAGAATGGGCTTTTAGCGTAGAGTGCACTTACAATCCTGCTGTCCATGATGCATGCTTGTTAGTTGCTGCAGATTCACATGTGTGGTATTTTGACAGTGGTGCTACAAAGCACATTACCTCACATCGTGAATTGTTTACCTCTCTCGAATCTGTCCCTCATGGGAATTCAGTCACTTGTGCCAACAACGCCTCTTATCCAGTTCACGGAGTTGGAAAGATTGTGCTCACTGCTGCTAATGGCAGTTTCTTCACACTTGTTGATGCACTTTATGTACCTGGGATCAAGAAGAATCTCTTGTCTGTATCCGCACTTGCTAGACTTGGACTTGTAGTCAAATTTGTGGATGACAGATGTACAGTTCATGATCTCAGTTTTGGTGGTGAAATTGTTGCATCTGGGCTTTTGTGCCGTGGGCTGTATAAGCTCACTTTGTATGACAAGTGTGGACAAAATTTTGCAAATGTTGTTGCAGATTCAAGGGCTATTTCAGATGCAAAACTTTGACATGCACGTTTTGGTCATCTGAATTTTGCCAGTTTGCTGCGTTTGCAGAAATCTGATATGGTTCCTTATTTGCCGCCTCTTGAAGTACCTGTCAAACATGTTTGTGAAGCCTGTATTTTGGGTAAGATGCAGCGTTCTAAATTTCCAAAGGATGGTTCATTTCGGGCCACATGCAGGTTGCAGCTTGTGCATAGTGATGTTTGTGGGTCCATGCAAACTCCATCCTTGGGCAATTACCTGTACTTCGTGACTTTCATTGATGATTACTCCAGGCATGCATGGGTATTTCCGCTTAAAGCGAAGTCCGAAGTTTTTATATGCTTCAAACAATTTCTGGTTATGGCTGAAAATGTCTCGAAATGTACTACGGGCACCCTCCGTTCCGATCGAGGGGGGGAGTATATGTCTCATGAATTTAATGCATTTCTGGCTAGTCGTGGGATAAAACACCAATGTACAGTGCCTTATACGCCTCAGCAAAATGGTGTTGCTGAGAGGAAAAACAGGTCACTGACGGAAAGGGCACGATGTATGGTCAAAAGTCAAGCTTTACCGCATTCTTTTTGGCTTGAGGCCATCATGTGTGCCACGTATGTACGTAACAGATGTCCTACGAAATCTTTGCAGTTTATTACTCCATATGAAGCATGGCATGATAGAAAACCTTCTATTGAGCACATGCGTGTTTTTGGTTGTTTGGCATATGATTTGGTGCCACAAGTGCAGCGCAGAAAATTGGATGATAAGGCTGTCAAATGTATTTTTGTTGGTTATAGTGCTGAAAGCAAAGGTTACAGGTTGTATCATCCGCAAACAAAACGTATTCTCGCTTCTCGGGATGCAGTGTTTGTGGAAGATTCTGTTCAACCCTTGCTCTCATGTACTAGAGACAGTAATGTAAGCTCACAAGACATTTATGACACTTTGTTGCCTCTTTTCAGTGGTGGAAATACGAATGTAAGTTCCAGTGAGGCAAATGTACAGCCTATGGGGGTTTCTGAAAATGTTTTAGATCAGCCTATTACTGATGCAGATGTACATGATGTACTTGATGAGGAAAGGGCTGAAAATGAGCAGGCTAGAGGTATGCCAAAATGGCTGGTGCACACTCTGCGTGACAGTAAATTGGATGCACCTTTGTCTATTCGTACTCGTTTAGGCTCTTGCCATGCATCTTATGCATCAGATTGTTATGCTTTGGCTGTGTCTAGTTTACATGATGTTGAGGAGCCTCTATCTTTTGATGAAGCACAGAATTCAGAAAATTGGATGGCTGCCATGCAATCAGAATATGATGCACTTATAGAAAATGACACATGGACTTTATGTGATTTGCCTCCTGGCAAAAAGGCCATTGGTACGAAGTGGGTTTACAAGTTGAAACACAAGCCGGATGGTGAGATTGATCGCCATAAGGATCGACTTGTTGCAAAGGGTTATGCACAGCAAAAAGGCATAGATTTTGAAGAAAATTTTTCTCCCACTTGTCGTATGACTACTGTGCGTTTTCTATGTGCATTGGCAGCTCATTTTGGTTGGGATGTACATCAATCAGACATTGTTACTGCTTTCTTGAATGGTGACATATTTGAGGAAGTTTATGTAACGCAGCCTCGCGGTTTTGTCATAAAAGGACAAGAGGACAAAGTGTGCAAATGTAACAAGGCTTTGTATGGGTTGAAGCAATCTCCTCGTGCTTGGTATGAGAAAGCTGACACTCATTTGGTCAAACAAGGCTTTCGTAACAGTCCAACAGAAAGCACATTGTATGTAAAGCGTGAGGGTGATGTATTTCTCATCGTGGTTCTTTATGTTGATGATTTGCTGATCATTGGACCAAATGAGAGACATATTGCTGAATTTAAGGCTGATTTGAATGCTACTTTCAAGATGAAAGATTTGGGGCTGTTGCATCATTACTTGGGTATACAGTTTAAGCAGTGTGATGGTGGTATTGCCTTGTGTTAGAAAAGTTACATAGAGACATTGCTATGTAAGTTTGGACTTGAGGATTGCAAACCTATTGCCACTCCCCTGGAAATAGGTTTGAAGTTGAGTCTACATGATGCTGGCGATCCTGCTGATGTCACTCTTTACCAAACTGCTGTTGGCTGCCTCATTTATGTATGCAACACGAGGCCAAATATTCAGTTTGCAGTCTCACAGGTCATCAGATTTATGCATAGCCCAGGGTCTAAGCATTGGCAGGCTGTCAAGAGGATTTTCCGCTACCTTAGTGGCACTTTACATGTCATAATAATCAATATCTAATTCTCCTAAATGATTTTCTCATATTAAACTGATAATTTAATGTGGGGAAGGCCAGGGGAGAAAAAGCTAGAATATTGGTTAAGCTAGCAGACCGGCCACAGTAGGGATCCAAAGGAGGGAAAATAGGGATCCATAGGGGGGGCCATCTGCAAAAGAGCCATGTGCAACAATGGGCTAAAAAGACCCTAAGGTTCAGCCCATTAAGACTTCCAAAATGCTAAGGTTCCAAAATTCAAAGGTTGTGTCCAAAGGTCAACCCTAGGGAAAATTGGATGCTTTGTGTGTGCCCTAAAAGTCTTTGCACATCCCTACATGGGAGGGGGCGAGCCCTAAAGGTAGGGGATGAGAGAGAAAGCCACACACACACACACACACACAGGCTCCCTTTACACAAAGGGAATGAGGGACACATGTCAGCTCCCTAGGCCAGATGCCCACAAGGTGTGCCCAATTTCTATTGGATGACCCTTGAAGTGGACCAATTAGAATTAAGCTAGAGTAAATCTAGTTTAATTAATTTAAAAACATTTAATAAAAGAAACCACTGAGAATTAAGTCTCCTAGAAGACTATTGGGCAGTCTCCCAAGGGGTCCAATGAGCATTCAGGAGCCCCATGGCTTGCCTGATTCCTATTGGCCAGGAGGCAAAGGGGTCCAATGAGAGTTTAGTTTAATTATTTAATTACCTAAAGCTCTCACAAAAGGGGAAAGAGGGACACATGTCAGAAGGCTATCACTTATGCTGCTTAATTGTAATTGGCTTGACTTGGGGAGGGCCAATGAGGCTTCAGCAAGAGCAATTAGTAAGAGGGCTCGCCCAAGAGAGAGAGGGGGCTGATTTTTGCAAGGCATTATCACACACACACACTCACACATGATCATGTGTGAAGAAAGAGAAGACTATCTCTTCCCAAGCTTTAATGGAGAACTCATCACCTACTCCAAGCTTGTGAGATAGAAGCCTACATCAACACTCTCTTGGCATGTGGATGCAAATCCAACCAGGAGCCAAGCTTCAATGCATGCTCATCTCCTCTACCAAGCTAATTACTAAGCTAAGCTATGCTACATATGAGTGATTATGTGAGGAGATGTACATCTTTCTCGTAAGATACTCCTTCTTCCTCTCAATCTACTCTCATACCCTGCTAGCTCTCACCATCTTCGAAGGTGTGTGAGGTCTTGGGTCTGAGAATGGGGATAATTCAAGTTGTGTTTGTTAAGTGTTTTGCTTAGTGCATGAAGTTTCCATCTTCATTGCACTAGCTAGTCTTGAAGGAACACAAAGAATTGTATTGTACAATGTATTGTACACTCCGGTCCTCAAATGTTGTCAATATCTTAATTTCTCTCTCTTTTGAAAGTATTGTCGATGCTATCTTACTAGGTGTTATGCTTTTTGTTGCTCTCTCCACCCAAGCACTCTTGTAATTCTCATTAGGAATCTATTCTAATGAAATGCCCACTATGTTCATGCTAATTTCTGCTACACATAAGTTATTAGGCCATTAAATGTTACATTACATCTTGGCTTGTTTTATCCCAAGGGGGGATCATTGCCGCCAGACTTACATGCTTTTTCGGACTCAGATTGGGCTCGTTGTTTTGACACGCGAGTGTCCACAAGTGGTTTTTGTTTCATGCTTGGCAATTCATGTATATCATGGTTGAGCAAGAAGCAAACTACTGTGGACACTTTGAGTTGTGAGGCTGAGTACATGGCAGTCTTCACAGCTACGGTTGAGTGTGTATGGCTCAGACGCCTTATGGCTGATTTGGGTGTTGGACAGGACACTGCCAACACTATCTACACTGACAATCAGAGCGCATTGGTAGTTGTGAGGAACCCAATTTTTCATGCTCGCACAAAGCACATTGAGGTGCATTACCACTATGTCAGGGAGAGGCTCTCAGTAGGAGAGATCAACTTGGCTTATGTGCCAATACAGGACAACCTTACAGATCTTTTCACAAAGGCATTGTCTCCTGAGAAGCTTGAAGCTTTCCGCAAAGCTTTGGGCTTACTCCCCTTTGTGGACTGATCATGTCCTCAGGGCATGGCACTTCCCTTTACTTATGTGCCAACTCTTGTTCACCGCATCACTCCAGGGGGGATTTTTTACCATATACATGTGGTAGTGATGTGTGTGAACACACTAGGACCGCCGGGGCATTTTTTCCCTCTTTAGGAGGTTTTTTCCCCCGTGCATTGTATATACGCCCATCACTCTAGGGCTATCTATCTTTCCATTGCACACTAAGTAATACACTCTCTATTGTGTGCCTTGAGCTTCCTTCGTCTTCTCCAAGATGTGTGTGTTTCTCTGCAACCCTAATTCCAACATATGCATATAATGTTTTTTTCACAGATTTTGGAGATTTTTGTTCTGTTGATTCTCTGTGTCACCCTAACCCTCTACCAACTCACAAAAATCAATTTGACCACTGTTTGTGCAAGCTGAGATTAGGCTTTTCTTGTCAATTTTCGACTTTTGACTTTTTTTGGGTCAAATGTGCTCCAAATGATATGAAATTTGAAACACAGGCTCTAAACAACAAGTCAAAAGGATCCGTGTTAGCAAAAATTCAAAATTTGCCCCAGATTTAGGGTTGAGACATCATATGCGTATGATGTCACTTTGCCCAATTTTGGTCAAAAGTCAATATGTAAGCTGTGCACTATGTTTGCAAGAAACTTGTCAAGTCAAAATTTGAAAAATCACCCTAGAGTTGCCAAAAGACATCATATGCGTATGATGTCTTTTTTTTTTCTTTTTTTGGGCTCAAAATTACCTTTGAGACATCATACGCGTATGATGTCTAAGTGCTCAATTTTGATCCAAACTTGATATTTGAGATGTGGACTATGTTTACAAGCTACTGGGCAAGTCAGAAACTAAAAATCACCTCCAGAAGTGCAAAAAGGCATCATATGCGTATGATGTCTACTGGTCCAGATTTTAGATCTGTTTCTGTCAAGTGTTCACACTGTCTAGAGTATCAAATATATGTGGTTAAAATTTTTTTTGAAACTCTGTTTTGCTTTAAAACTCAGGTTTTTGGTTTTCAGTCTCCTAGGTTCAAATCACCCGTTTTCTCTCAAGTTAATTGTCCAAAATCTTCCAATCTTGCTATGGATGATTGAAACAGTATGTTGTATCAGCTTGCAAGGTCAAAAGTCAAAATTTGCTCACAAATACTCAAGTGGTCATCATACGCGTATTCTTAGCGTTTTTTCTCCTCTCTGACTTGGTCTTTTAGGTTTCAAGGTGTGTTATAGCCCTTATCTCAAGTCATACTTAGGCTAAAACCCCCCTTCCGAACACTCTGGTCATGTCAAATTTTCAGTTTGGGTCTCTGTTTAGCCCTCAAGTATGATGTCTTTTTTCACAGAAATTGGATATTTTTGCTTTGCTTACTCTCAGTATCACCCTTATACTGTGTCCACTCACAAAACTCAATTTGAACTCTGTTTGTGCAAGTTATGGCTAGATTAGGCTTTTCTTGGCAATTTTTTGATTTTTGACTTACTTGGGGTCAAATGTGATCCAAATGACATGAAACTTGAAATACAAGCTCTAGACAACTAGTACAAAGGATCTGTGTTAGCAAAATATCAAAATATGCCCAGAATTAGGTTAGAGACATCATATGCGTATGATGTGTTTTTGCTCAATTTTGGTTAAGATTCAATATTTAAGCTTTTCACAGTGTTTGTAACAATGTTTTCAAGTCAAATTTGAAAAATCACTTCAGCAAGTGCCAAAAGACATTATATGCGTATGATGTTTTTTCTCCCAGATTTTGCCAGTTTTCAATTTTAAGCTTCTCCAAGTGTTTATCTTTGAGTTTCAAGTGTTTTTATCAAGTCTAAATGCAAAAATGAGCTCTGAATCAATTTTCCCTATTCTTTGCGTTTTTTGCACTCTGACTTGGTATTTTGAGTTTCTAGAAGTGTTAAAGCCCTTGTTTTATGTTGATCTTAGGGTAAAACCCCCCTTTTGAACACTCTGGTAATGTTAAATTTTTTGTTTTGGTCTCTATTTAGCCCCTAAGATATCATACGTGTATGATGTCTAAAGTTGCAGAATTCCAGTTTTTCAACACAGAACTCTTCCAAGAGCTCTCCTAAGTGCTCAGCAACACTCAGTTTCACAGAAAACTTCTCTAAACTTTGTTTATTGCATATTTCACTACCAAATACTCTTTTTAGTGATCTAACATGCAATCAAACACATCAAGCAAATAGAACACCAATTGATAGCTCTAGATCAGGATCAAATCAGGTCCTACCTAAGCTACTTCTAATCATAAAATGGGTTTTTGCAATTGAAAATATAAAGAGATTTACTGCCACACATGGAGGAGCAAATGCTTTTTATGTCAACAACCACTCAAACTCCAACAAAACCAATCTAATCTAAACTAAACTGTCTATCACGAAAGACCCAGGCAAGCCACACGCTCCCTAGAACCTCTCTAAGATCATAAGAGTCCACCACTCCTAGATCCTTCCTAACTAACATATACAAAGTAAATGAACGAATCACCTTGTAGGATTAGTCTAAGGTCACCTACTTAGGGCTCTCGTCCCCGACAATGACACCAAATGTTGGGCAGTTACGCCGCTAGCGGATGTTGTAATAGCGAGAACTCAACCAACAAACAAGAATGTCAGACGAGGACGGAGCTTGACCCGCAGGCGCATGGAAACAAATAGATGGGTGTCAATCACCTACTCGACCTTCTAGAGACAATCACTACCAAGGAAATCAAATCTAAGTTCTAAAAACGCAAATGACTGAAATCCGTCCTACGAGAAAACGCTATCCAAAACATGATCAAAAGTCATCGAATCAGCCTCAAACTCAAAGGGGAGTCTATACACCACGTAAGGACAGTACCCTATGAATTTACACTCTAATCTCAACCTGCAAACACTCCGTGCGGTAATCCCGTATGAAGACATGCCAAAAATTACAGGTCACCGAATCTTGACTTTGATGATTCTAATGTGTAGTTCTACTCGCTGCGGTTCTATCGATATATAGCACGCTGAATTCCGACACACAGATCAAGAGAAAACTCACAAAGAAGCTCGTGGGAGCTGACCTTGCGTAGAAGCCGAATGCGCGCACGCTTGGTATCGGTGCGTAGCTCTCGCCATTGCTAACACAATGGCAGTGTTGCTTCTCCAATGGTAGCTCCATAGCTCGCGTAGCAAGAGGATAAGATGTAAAGAATGAGGATGCAAGAGAGCTACACAAGACAAGCACAAAGCACACAGAGATGGAAAGCTTCTTCTTCTTCTTCACAGAAAAGAGAGTACAAAATGACTAAGTGCTAAAGCTGAAAAGTAGCACATATGTACATGCGGTCACTAAGTGTGAACTCGCTAGAAGCGTACTAGGCTGGCACTATAAGTGTAGTCCAGCTGTAGAATCACTGGCAGAGATCCTCCGTGTCGGTCACCTAACGCGCCAGTGAGTAAATGCCGTAAGCGGCCAAGACCCGTAGTGGATGCCAACTCAAGGTGTAGAGCTCGACATCTCAACACTCCCCCTCGAGCTCTGCATGTCGCAGAGTCCAAGCATAGTCCGGAAACGTCGAAGCTTCTCAGCTCCGAGGGCCTTGGTAAAGATATCCGCTATCTGCTCCTCTGTGCTGACGTAGACCAAGTCGATGTCGCCCGCCAACACTCGCTCTCGAACGTAGTGGTAATGGACCTCTATGTGTTTGGTCCTGGCATGGAACACTGGGTTCCTAGCCAACTGCATGCTGCTGAGGTTGTCACAATGGATGAAAATCTGCTGGTCCACCTGCACTCCCAAGTCCTCAAGTAATGTGCGCAGCCAAGCTACCTCGCACGCCGCACCTGCTGCACCTCTGTACTCGGCCTCTGTGCTCGATAAAGCAACCGTAGGCTGCTTCTTGCTGCTCCAAGTAACAGCAGCACTCCCAAAAGAGAACATGAAGCCACTCGTAGATCTCCTATCAACAATGCTACCTGCCCAATCTGCATCTGTATACCCATACAATGCTAATGGTGCATCTGCTGCATAGAACAATGCGTAGTCAAGAGTACCTTGCACATACCTAAGTGTGCGTCGTACTCCATCCAAATGTGGCTTCCTCGGAAGTTGCATGAACTGACTCTCCAAGCCTACTGTGTAGCTCAAGTCTGGCCTCGTGATAGTCAAGTAGATTAGACTACCCACAATCTTCCTGTACATGTTGACATCCTCAACAACATCACCCTTCTCTGCACTCAGCTTTGCATTCACATCCAAGGGAATAGAAATTGGCTTACAATCAGCCATACCATACTTTGACAACATGTCCAAAGCATACTGTCTCTGTGATAGCCATACACCCTCTGGAGTCCTGATCACCTCAATGCCAAGAAAGTAGCGCAACTCGCCTAAATCTTTCATTTCAAACTCCTGTTTGAGAAGACCCTTCACATGGTCAATCTCCATAGCATTGTCACCAACAATAATAAGGTCATCTACATATATGGTAATGACCACAATCCCCACATCACTCTCACGTACATAGAGTGAATGGTCAGCATGAGCTCTCCTAAAACCAATACTGACAAGATACTTGGCAATCCTGTCATACCATGCTCTAGAGCCCTGCTTCAAACCATACAAAGCTTTGAGAAGTCTGCATACATAATCTGGGTAACCTAGATCGACATAACCAGGTGGCTGATCCATATACACTTCCTCTTGCAACTCACCATTCAAGAAGGCATTCTTTACATCCATTTGATACATAATCCATCCTCTAGATGTAGCCACTGCTATGACATCTCTCACTGTCGTCATCTTTGCCACTGGAGCAAAGGTCTCCTCATAGTCTATGCCATACGTCTGTGCATAACCCTTTGCAACCAGCCTTGCCTTGTGACGCTCAATGTTACCATCAGCCTTATGCTTGGTTTTATACACCCATTTACAGCCAATAGCTTTCTTGCCACTTGACAATGGCACCAACTCCCATGTGTCATTTGCTTCCAATGCAGCCATCTCTTCATTCATTGCATCATCCCAATGCACATTTCCAACTGCATCCTCAAAACATGTGGGCTCCACATCCTGTATCACCTTAGCCATGTAGGCTTGGTGATGCGCTAGATACCCATCATAAGTCAATTTCTGAACTGGATTTTTGACTCTATTAGATCTGCGCGGTCCTGAGTCACTCCTTTGCCCTCTAGCATCTTCTTGTACTTTCCTTACACCAGGTGTCCTGACAGCCCGAATTCCAAATTCCTCATCAAGACTTTGTTCAGAACCATCTGAATCCATGTCTACATGTGAAAAACCTGATGATGCATCAACCATAAAGGGAGGTTCATCAACCTTTTCCTTTCCTTTTCGTGATACATTCCCTGTACCTGTTGGTGGAGTAACCTGCGTACGTAGTCTACCATTCCATGGTTTCTCAACAGAGCCACGAGAAGAGGACTCTTGTGGTCCACTCAAAACCTGTGACTGTGGCCTCACATTTTGTACAACCACATCATCTTTTACATCAGCCCCAATAGTGCCATGTGCATTACTGTACCAGCTGCTCATCTCATCAAAGACTACATCTCTGCTCACTCGTAATTCTCGTGTAGTAGGATTGTAGCACCTGTACCCCTTTTGTTCAAGGGAATATCCCACAAGAATACATTTCTCTGCTTTAGGATCCAATTTCCTACGCAACTCATCTGGTACATGCACGTAAGCTATGCAGCCAAACACTTTCAAGTGTGCCAAATCAGGCTTTGTACCTGTAAACTTTTCCTCAGGTGTTACATCATGCACCGCAGCTGTAGGTATCCTGTTCATAATGTACACAGCTGTATTTACAGCTTCAGCCCAGAAATGATGAGGCATGTTCTTCTCATTCATCAATGCACGTGCAACCTCTGCAATGTGCCTGTTTTTCCTTTCTGCGACCCCATTCTGCTGTGGAGTATATCTGCATGTAAACTGCCTGTGTATACCATGCATTCGCAGAAAATCTGAAAAATCATTGGAGAAGTACTCTCCCCCTCCATCTGACCTCAATGTCTTGATTTGCATATCTGTCTCCTTCTCAATCATGACTTTGAAGTCTTGAAAGTGACCAAACACTTCACTTTTGTTACGCATGAAGTAGACCCATACTTTCCTTGTATGGTCATCAATGAAAGAGACATAATACCTGCAACCATGTATACTTGCAGTATCGGTTGGACCCCAAACATCTGTGTGCACCACCTCAAGTGGCTTTTTACATACATTGCGCTCATGTGGAAATGAGCCCTTTGACTGTTTTCCAAACTGGCATGCTGCACACACTTTATGCATACCATCCACCTTGAATTTGGGCAAACCTTTTACAATCTGTTTTGATTGCATGCTGCGCAATCTCTGCTCATTGACATGGCCATTGCGTTTGTGCCAAATGTCAACATCAGCCACAACACCTGTGCCCTGTGCAAATAATGCAGCTTTTACCTCAGGCATGTCTACATTCAGCGTAAACATTCTGCCCACACATTTGCCCTCTGTGATCAGCTTACAGCCATTCTGGAAATCTTCTACATAACAGCCATTTGGATTGAAGCGAACCTGCAAACCCTGCTCAACCATTTGTCCAACAGAAACAAGATTCTTTGTAATGTTTGGGACATGAAGTACATCTGCTAAGTACTTTGATTTCCCACTCTTCGTATTTAGAGGTATGTCCCCTACATGAGCAATGGGGTGAGCTGTGTCATCTTCTGTCTGCACATAGCCTGGCACATCTGGTTTGCGCATATCTCTAAACCACTCTCCACGAGACGTCATGTGATTAGAGGCACCTGAATCCACATACCAAACATCATCTTGGGTGGAATTCTCTGCAGTCATTGTATTCATTACATGTTGCATAACAAACATGCGCTCGTTTTTGCTGTCATCTGCATCTCTGCTAGTAGATGCATAGTTGCCCTGTTCTCTCTTTCTACTTGCTTTTCCCTTTGGACAGTCACGTGACATGTGACCTCTTTCACCACAAGTCCAACATTCTCTACTATCTGGAGTATGTTGCTGCCTGCTTGATCCTGCACCACGACCTCTTTGACTCCCCCTGCCTTGAGAATGGTTTCCCCTGCCACCTGTATTGTTTTGATTTGATTGACCTTCCGGAAATTGGCCCCTGCAACCCCTTGGGCCTCGACCACGACCTCTACCTCTACCTCTGTTGGAGTTAGAATAGAAGGCCTGTTCAGAATTATTTTTGCCATGAGAAGAAGATGTGTCAAGGTTCTTCTCCTCAAGAATAAGCATAGAAGTCAAATCTTGGAACACGGGGATGTCGTCTCTTGTATTCATGGAAGACCTAAAATGTACATACTCATCTCCTAGACCATCCAATCATGCACGGACAATGTCATCGTCTTCCACTGAGACTTTAATAGATCCAAGAGCCTCAATGATACTCTTGATCTTCAAAGCATAATCATTGATGGAGAGGTTGTTCCTCTTAACCTGATTTAGCTCCGACTTTAGTTGAAGCTTCCTGGCCTTGGTGTTCACCTCGAACACTCTGCCTAAGTTTTTCCATGCAATGGCGGGGGTTTCAGCATCCTGTAGATAGCCCATCATGCCATCTGTGATGCTCATAGAAAGCCAATACATCACTTTGCTCTGGCCTTGTTGCCAGTCCCTCAAAGCTTTCCTTTGTTCTGCTGTAGCATTTGCCTCAGGAATCTCTGGTTCCTTTTCATTGTCTCCTTCTACATAGTCCCAATAACCTTTTCCTTTTAGGAAATTTGTTATTCTGAACTTCCATGCAGGGTAGTTATTTTTCTCAAGCTTCTCAGTAACAATCTGACTGAAACCGTCAGACATCTTGAAGCACTAAGACAAAATAGCTGCAATCTGCAAAAACCTGCAAATGTGCTGAACCTGCTATCGTGGTTCCTGTAACGCTTTCTACACTCAACGAGTGTCCACAATCAAGCGTACATACAACCACTGTACTTGTACAGTAAATCTCTGTATAATGCACTTTGGAGACCTGTTCCGAAACTTGTGCGAGGCGCCTTCGGCATCTGGTCGTGGATTGCGAACGAAGGGATTGTGATGCTCTTGCTCTCTTAGCCTCTCTTGCCTGCACCAGGCTCTGATACCACGTAAAGAATGAGGATGCAAGAGAGCTACACAAGACAAGCACAAAGCACACAGAGATGGAAAGCTTCTTCTTCTTCTTCACAGAAAAGAGAGTACAAAATGACTAAGTGCTAAAGCTGAAAAGTAGCACATATGTACATGCGGTCACTAAGTGTGAACTCGCTAGAAGCGTACTAGGCTGGCACTATAAGTGTAGTCCAGCTGTAGAATCACTGGCAGAGATCCTCCGTGTCGGTCACCTAACGCGCCAGTGAGTAAATGCCATAAGCGGCCAAGACCCGTAGTGGATGCCAGCTCAAGGTGTAGAGCTCGACATCTCAACATAAGACTCTCTCTCTCTCTCTCTCTCTCTCTCTCTCTCTCTCTCTCTCTCTCTCTCTCTCTCTCTCTCTCTCTCTCTCTCAGACACAGTCACGGCGCTCAGAAACTCAACTTTTGATTAATGATAAGTCTTGCTTTAGGTTTACAAAAGTTGGCTTTTATACCTCAGCCTTGGAGGTGTGAAATCATCTCTACTTACAAATGCGGGCACAACTATCTTGCCTACTTGAATGGAATACAATCTAGAAACTCAATCGAGTCCCGCTAATTACAAATGATTGGCTCAATGAAAAATAATCTCGGCAAGACATTTATTACAATGAATAGTTGCAAAAGTGTGGCTGTGTTGTCCTTCGGCTCAATAGCCCTCTTCAAATCTTCTATCTCCTTGAGAAATTACTCTTCTCTTTGTACCCCCATTAATGCAAGGTCTTGTCTTTGTGCCTGTTCAAGCTTCAACTAAAGTTCTAGGTCCTTGTTTCTCTTTTCCAAAGTCTTGTAGACTTCATTTGTCCCCTTGAGTGAAGCTACGGATGGGTTTTC
The DNA here is from genome assembly GCF_014529385.1 of Adiantum capillus-veneris. Classification (NCBI taxonomy): domain Eukaryota; kingdom Viridiplantae; phylum Streptophyta; class Polypodiopsida; order Polypodiales; family Pteridaceae; genus Adiantum; species Adiantum capillus-veneris. Next base: position 4,816,539 of record NC_140933.1, on the reverse strand, counting down.
CCTGATCTGCCTTAGAAATGCCACTTGGTCATTGATTCTTTGCTCGGAGTAATGCAAGGAGGCATTGGCTACATCTAGTTGCACTTGGATCTTTTGGGATGACTGAGTAGTGATTAAAAGTTCATTGGTAACTTCAATTAGTTGTTGGTCCTTACTCTTGCATGCATCAGACAGCTTTGTGAGGAGCTCCCCCAAATCTTCCATCTCTTTCTGCTGCCTTTCCTTGAAAGTTTGGTGTTGTTCTGCTTCATTTTTTAGCTCTTTAACCTGTCTTTGAATATCTTCAAAAATGTTCATCTTGTCCTAGAGCTCACCTTGCAGAGCATCTATTACTTGTTCCAATTCTCTAGCCTTGGCACTGTGGCTAAGTGTTGTTGTTGGCATCTTTTCTGTCATCAGCTGCATTTGGTTTGCATACTCATTAGCCTAGATGATCACTTCATCCGTGGTTTCCCATTCTTCAGGTTCTACCTGGGGCTGAATAGAAGTTTCAACAAACTTGGTTTGCGGCTCTTTTGACGGTGCAACGGATTTTGCTTGTGGCCTTGTAGGTTCGACGGATTCTTCTTGGGTTGTTGTACAAGGTCGAGCTTCAATTTTTCTGCTTCCTTGGGCTGTTCAAAACTGGCCTCTTCCTGTTGCTTCTCTTTTCCCTTTGCTTCCTTGCCTTCATTGGATTTAGTAGTTGGTGAAGGGCTTGGACTCAGCATGGGATGATCTTCTTGTTCGACAGTTGGTGAAGAGGGTCTTGGAGACATCTCTCCTTGTTCATGATGTGGTTCACTTTGTTGTGCAACTTCTGCTTGCCTTTGTTGCACATCCAATTCTTCTCTTGCTTTCCTTTGTGCTTCTAGAGCTTCTTGAATCTTTAATGCTTTGGCTTCTGCATACATCCACTCAAGTAAATCCTTCGGATCTTTTGGGACTTTCTTTGCAGGTTTCTTGGTCCTTGGACCCCTAATCTCCCTCGGAATCCATGATTCCGGGTTTTCTCCTGTAGCTTGGCGGCTTCTTTCATAAGACTCTTTTTCCCTCTCGAACCTTGCTTTCTTTTGCTGAGGTTCTTCTTGATGGGCTGCCACTACTTTCTTCTTCATTTCTTCTCTTGTTGTCTTCTTCATTGTCAGAGCTTTCACTCATGTGGGCTTCAGGCGAGCTTTTTGCTGATTCTTCATCTGATTTATATACCCTTTTCATCGTCGATCTAGTGGTTCGTGGAGAAGGTTGAGCTGATACTATCCATGTATTCTGATTTGGGGTTGGCAACAAGTTATCTGCCATTCCAATAGCATGGTATGCGATTCTTGTTAGAACTTCTGGAGTGCCCATATATGTTATCTTTCCTTCCTTCTTTATGCTCTTGAGTGTTTTAAGCACGTACACGTGATCTATAGCTTGCCTTGTTGTTGACTTCAACACTTGCATGAAAGTAGTTGCGATTGCATGATTCAGAGTTGTGTATCTTGGTGGTCTCTTTGAAAGGAAGTGGAAATGTTGATGGTAAAGACGGGCTAGATCCTCCACTTGCCTTAGAATGAGATCGGAGAAGGTGGCAGCAGCAGTATCATTGGTAAAAGTACCTACTGTTTTCCTATCCCTGACCCGCATTGTCATACCTTCTATTGGTAGCTTTAGTGCCTCGGCCACTATGTCTTTGTTGATAACCACTTCAACTTTTTGCCCCTGCTAATCCATGATTTGAGCAAATCCATCTTCTTTGATTCTGGATAATAGTTCATAGGCTCTTTGGAAATCCACTCCGCATGGCTCCTGGTCGTAGAATTCTCAAAGACCCAGTCTTTTGTTGGCTTCTTTAGTGTCTGGCCTTATAGCTACATCATAAACCTCCTTGGGTAGCATTTGTAAATGTACCTGGTGTCCATCTTCACTCTTGAATTTGCCCGTGAATACCATAGTGTTGTTTTCTTCGAGATGCTCTTTGGACAGGTAGGTTGCCTTTGCCGTTTTCACAGAGCTTGGATTCAACTGATATGGTGGCAATTCTCACAGCTTATCTTTATGATACATCCTCTTCTTTGCCTTCTTAGCCGCTTACGTTGCACCTATTAGGAGAATACAGTGTCAAAATTAGAAAACTCCACGGATTCTACTGTGAAATGCCCTGAGTCTGAATTGATGGTTGGTAAATGATGTCCATTTTGCTTTAAATCAATTTTGGAGCATGCATAGATGCATAAAAACATGTAGAGATCAAAGTCATGCAATCGAGGCAAAATTTGCAACAAAAGTAAATAATCGCGATTATTTAGCTGGGGAATTTTTTCAACTTTTTGTATTTTTGACATCATAGGCTTGATACATGTGGCATTTAGATACTCTGAGTGAAGTGTGGGCTCTTTTGAGTGCACTGGGTGGAAATGGTGCCAAATTTAGGCTTCAGACTCTGAAACATAAGATATAAAGGGATTTTGAGTTTTTGAGATCCAGATTTTAAAAACTTGATTGGTGGGCTTGGAACATCATGTACTTTGGTCCCATAAGGTCAAAGTTGAACTTTAAACCCATTCTGGTAAAAAAGTAAATAATCATGATTATTAACTTTTTCATCAACTTGTACATTTTTTTTTGTTGCAAGTTGGTTCTAGACATGATATAGAGCGTGTGTGTGAGATAAGGGGTGATTTGGATAAAAAATGTGATAGTTAACTTAAAAATTGGATTGAAGAGCCTTTAGTGCGTTTTTTTGACAAACTCAAAAATTTCCTTGATCTTTTGGGCTCATACTTGACATGTGGCATGCAATAGATGTGTACAAGTGATAGGTGAAGTGAAAAGATGAATTTCAAGCCAAATGTGCACAAAAGTAAATAATCGTGATTATTTACTGCAATCACTTTTTTTGCATGAAATGATAATTTGATGACCTAAAGATCTTCAATACATCTAAAACAAGTCCTAAAACGAATTTGGTAAAGTTTGGGCGTGTCAGCATCACTTCGTGCTCTTGTCAACTCTGAAATCATCGATTTGTGTGACTACTTGGCTTGGTTGGTTACTTTTGAAGCCATGGACTTGTCTGCTACATAGTCCTAATGATGCTCATCCAGTTTGGGCTCATTTGGAGTCAGTTTGACTTCATATGTTAAATTTGACACTTTGTAGCCTTCAAGCTGTTTCTTGTTGTTTGAGAGCTTGCCTTGACTATTTTTTGGAAACCGTCTAGGTGTTAGATTCTTCATCTCCAGATGCTTTGCACCCTGCCTACTACATGCTTCACACACATTATGTGCACTTGTCCTTGGTTGTGGGTTGGCCACCCGTACACCTGCTGGACGGGGATCTTCAGGCACATTTAGGGTTTTTCTTAGCACTTTGCTCGGCTAGACCTATTCTGGTCCTTTTCTATTTTTCCTCATTTATGGTTTATTGTGCATTATCTTTGGGGTTTCTGGTCTGCCCTACCTACTCCCTATTCTCCTGTATATGGGAGGAGAGGATGCACTATCCCATTCATATATCTTGTCTTGTACACAACAGTTTATGCCATCTGGAGTTATTGGGGCTTGCCAACCTTTTTCATCTGTCTCTTGTGTGTCCATTTCCATTCTCTCTCTCTCTCTCTCTCTCTCTCTCTCTCTCTCTCTCTCTCTCTCTCTCTCTCTCTCTCTCTCTCTCTCTCTCTCTCTCTCTCTCTCTCTCTCTCTCTCTCTCTCTCTCTCTCTCCCCACCTTTCGCTGCTCACTCTGACACTAGGTACATTGTGTATAGACCTCGTCTATAAGCTGCCAATGGAGTCAGAATCCAGTTCTCGCATATGGAAAAAACCTAGATTATTTACTTGGGGTCCCCTCGACCCCTGCCAAATGGTCATCTAATGATATGGAAGTGTTTTACTATCTAGGGGCATGCTACAATTCAAGTCTCACCCGATTTGGTTGAGCTGACAGGCCGCTCTGGTCATCTTTGAGTCGTAGGAGTTCGTGCACAGTTGGGATTCTAGGGTTTTTTCCTGAGTCTAGACCTGCTACCTGACTGTATATAAACGTTCTTTGATGAGTTTAGAACTTATCCCTTATGTCTCGTGTGAGACGGCGCTGAAAATGAGCGACTGTGGACTCCAAAAATCGTGCGCAAAGAAGGTAGAAAACTCTCTCCTCCAAGAGTGACTAGTGGAAATGAGGTGATTTTGAGCTACCTTGGATATCTATACTCGGACTTCCCAAACTATTTTCCCCCATATTCCCCTGTTAGTCCTACTAAGCCATGAATTCTACATTAGACTAAAAAATTTTCTCAATCGGATTCTGTTAGCTCATTCTACAAGAATTTGTAGAAGTAGGCCTTGGCGGCCTAATTTAGGCTTCTCGCTTCCGTTTATCGTTTTGATTGAAAATTTTTATGCCTGTCCACCTTGTTCTTCTCATCATCAACATATCTTTAATTTTTCCATCTGAGCTCATTTGCTATTTATTATTAGTTTTTGACCTGTTTATTGTAAAAATTAAAGAAAATAATGAAATACACTTAAGAAACAAATTGAAAAATTAATAATTAAGAAATCCTTTGATAAAAATTACTTTATTACTTTTTGGTGGATTTCTCCTTTTTCAGGCGCCATTATCAAGAAAAATTGATGAAAATAAGTAAAAAGGCTATTTTTTGATGTATTTTCTGATAGTATATACACTATTTACACTCATCGGAGAGATGTCATCAGTTAAAATTCTCCTGTTAATGATTTTTAAAGGGCATTATTAGGTAATTTTGCAAAAATCCACACGTTAACATCCATCTTTTTTCTCCCTCTTCAAACATTACCTTGAATTACTGAAGTTCCCTTCCACCCCTCCTAGATGGAGTACTCCGGGATGACTGTGTGCATGGGTTGAACAATCATGTCTATGCATAGCTGTGGTTGGATCTATCATGCTCTGAAGATTAATGCATTTCAAACCACCATGCTGTGCAAGAGTTGGGTCTTGAGTAGTTAACTCAAGGGTTTCCGTGGTCGAGGTTTCTTGTTGATGTTTTCTAAATAGAAAATTCTATAATTTGTGTGCTTTTTGTTTCATTGTACCATCTGGATGCTTTGGCACATTGATTTCCTGAGCTATAGGTATCCATGATGATGGTTGCTAAGATTTAATTCTCCAATGGTATCTTGGTTTTCCGTTGATGAACTGTTGTTTTAGACTTAACTTTTGATTGCTTCATCAACTTTACAGTTTGTGGAGAAGATAAATGCTCCTTTTTTCTCCAAACCTATCGAATGCTAGTTTCCCTTCTCGAAGATGTTTTTCTATTAGTCATTATAGGTGAAACTCTCTTTGGTATGGTGGAAGAGTTTTTAGGCACCCAAATTTGAGACAGCCTGTCCTTGAGTTGTGCTTTTGGTACCCAAATATGCCTGACTCCTTGCATGCTACTTGTAGCATTTGCTTGCCTAGAGGATGAAGAAGATTGCTTAGTCATTGGTTTCTTTTGTGGGTAACCTCTTTTCCATTCCTCTTTGCTCGGTGCAATTGGAACGATGAGTTGTCCTCCTTTATGTGATATCTTGAGTTTATTAGTGTCCCAATCTGGTATTGCCTTGTATATTTGCATCCATGAGATTCCAAGAATCATTGTTTCATTCACGTGTTTATCTGGTATGCATACAAATTGATGAGGGCATGAACATCCATGTACTATCACATTCAAGTTGACTACTCCCAATGTCGGTGTTGGGTTTTTTTTGCATCTGTTGATAGCCGATATTCTCGATGCTAAAGAATGATTCATTGCTTTCTTGTATGTGGAATAAATGACTGCATTCATTGGAGCTCTGATATCTACAAGTGCATTTGTGCTATGATTGTTCAGCTGTACTTTGATGCAAAGGTCCATTCCATCTAACCATTTATCAGCCATTGACACTGCATCATTCTTCAATTCCCATAATCTTTCATCTAGTTCTAAAGTGTTGATGGGAGTATGAGTTTGTTGATTTATGAAAGCAGCTTTCCTCTTAAGTATCCAAAGTCGAGCTTTCTCTTGGACTTCATCAATAAACTGATGTCGTTTAATCTTTCTCTGCTTTGCTGCATGCATCTTCCCTAGCAAATCATTGGTTAGTGGAAAATTGTACTTCTTTAAGCGACATCCATTAATCCAGTTAGCCATTGGTTCACCATCTAGAGTGGACAACTTAACTGCTCCACTTGGAAATACATCTTCAATGATAAACGGTTTGTTTCCCTTTTTCTGAAACTTGGGAATGTGTTGCTTAAGGGAATAGACTAAAACTAGGTCTCCTTTTTTGAAGATTTTTGTGACTAGATGGGAATCAAAAAATTGTTTTTATTTCCGTTTTTTTGCATAGTAGTGAGCTACAACTGTCAGCCTTTGCTCATCAAGATTTTCTAAATCTTCGAGCCTCTCTGATAGTTTATGTCCGGTCCACTGAATATCTTGAGCTACCCTTAGTGTTGGCAATAGAAACTCTATTGACAATATGACATCAAGACCATTAACAAGATTGAATGGTGTAGCATTTAAAGCTGTCTTAAATGAAACTCTATAAGCCCATAGAGTGACATGTAGATTCATTTCCCAATCAGTTTGTCTTGAACTAACCACTTTAGTCAATACCGAGCTAAGAATTTTATTCATGTGCTCAACTTGTCTATTTGTTTGTGGATGATAGGGAGGATATTTGTTATGGATGACCATAAATTCATTCAGCAGATACTGAATTACCTCTTTGAAAAAATGAGTTCCTCTATCACTAACAGTTTCTGTTGGAAGTCCATATCTTGTGAAAACATTCTCATACAAGAATGCGGTTGTGGTTCTAGCATCATTCTTTCTGGTTGCCTTAGCCTCTATCCACTTGGTCAAATAGTCCGTAGCTACAATGATATATTGAGCTTGAGTTCTATAAGCAGGTGGTTGTATTGGTCCGACAAAATCTATGCCTCATTTTGCAAAAGCTCTAGTCCCCATCATTGGTCTGAAAGGCATGCTATCTATCCTAGTTGGCATTTTTGCTCGTTGTGTTGGCATGTATCACACCTTCGAACATATTCTTTGACATCTGCAAAAAGTCTTGGCCACCATATGCCTGCCATTGCTTTAGCGGTGGTTTCACTAGAAAAATGACCTCCAGCTAAGCCATCATTTCTTGTTCTAGAGTGGAGATATATTCATCTTCATTTGCACAAAGACGTAAATATTGATCCTTTCCTCTCCAATACAAATTGGTTTCCAATAAGAGCATAGTCTCTTGCTTCAGTTTCAATAGCTCTTGGCAGCGTTTACTCATATCCTCCAAAAATGTTATGCTTCATAAGTAAGTAACTAGATAGTTACTCGACTTAGGAACGAGTGATATTTGGAATAATGTCACATGAGGTATGGGTGCTTGTTTTTGGCATTGAAGACATGTTTTTACAAATGAGTAAACATCACTCCTCATGGTTGGCAAAAATACTCCAAGTCTCAAGATCCGTTGCATAGTTTGGTCTTCTGCAAAGTGAAGTCCTACTATGGTAATGTGTGCTTGACTTAGGTATTGGGTTTTCTCCTCATGATTAATACACAAAAGCAACATTCCATCTTGATTTCTTTTGTATAGCCTGCCCGCTAGTAGTTGATACATAGCCGATTGCCCACTTAATCCTGGTGTAATAGGAAGTTGTATTTGAGAATCCACTTGAGCTATGGTCATCGATGAAACCATATCTTCTGACCAACAAGGTATCTTTTCTATGGAGAATAGATATGCATCTAGTAGATCATCATCTACCCCTTTCAGTGGTTCTCCAGAATAATCCTTGATAAATGATCTTCTCTTTGGTGAGTGGTGCCCTTTTTTACAACTACAGTGAAAAAAATTTCCAAAAGAATGATGAACAATCTCACTATTCTTCCTGTGTTGCATGGCTTGTTGACCAAGTACAATAAGGCTTGGCAATCCACATAGTACACAAATTTTTTGGCTAATAGGTAATGTCTATACTTTTTTACGACATAGATCATTTCTAATCCTTCTCTTTAGGTGGTTGTACAGTTTTTCTTTGCCACATTCAATTGTCTACTAGCATAAGAAATAGGAAAGTCAAATTTTTCATCTCTTGGTTGAGCTAATATACACCCAATGGAAAAATTGAAAGCATCAACATGTATAGAGAATATCTTATTCCAATCTGGTGCTTTCAATATTGGGGTTGAAGTGAGATCTTGCTATAGCTTCATGAAGGATTCTTCACACTCATAAATCGATACAAAGAGTGTAATTAGGCCATACATGGATTTTGCGATTATAGCATACATGTAAATGAATCGTCTATAATATCCACAATGTCCCATGAAAGCTTGAAATCCTTTGACTGTTGTTGGTCTATGCAATTCAACAATAACATGAATTTTATCCATATCGGTCGCTATGCCATTTTTAGACACTATACGTCGAAGAAATTTTCCTTGTCTGCCCATAAATGTGCACTTTTAGGATTTAAGCAAATCTTATAAGTCTACATTTTTAGAATACCTTTTTGAGGTGTTCAAAATGATCAGCCTAGATTGATGAATGTACACATAACTCATCCATATATACTTCCAAGAAATTTCGAAGATATTCTTTAAAAGCATGGCTCATCAATCTTTGAAAGGTGGTAGGAGCATTATTTAACACAAAAGGCATAACCCTAAAGGAAAAAATACCCCATTCAGTTGAAAAGGCTGTTTTATGCTGATCTTTGGGATCAAATAAAAGTTGATTGTACCCTGGAAACCATCTAAAAATTTGTAAGCTTCTTTTCCTGCAACTCATTTTAAAACATGCTCGGTGATTGGAAGAGGATAGTTGTCTCTAATGGTGGCTGCATTCACTTTTTTGAGATTGACATACACTCTTAATTTGCCATTTTCCTTGGGTACTACCACAATTGGAGACACCCAATCTGCGTGTTCAATTTCATAAATGAATTCGGCGTCCTTGAGCTTTTCTATCTCTTCTTTGATTTTTCTGGAAAATGTTTCATTATAAATATATGGCCTTTGTCTACTTGGTGTCGCATCATCTCTCATAGGTATGGTATGTTGACAGATTTCTGGATCAACACCCTTGAGATCCTTATAAGAACAAGCAAAGATATCTTAATATTCTTTCAGTGCTTAGCAAAATCTCTTCTTCTTCTTCTTCAGTCAAGCCATTCGCAATGTAGGCAGGTCTAGGCTCTTCTCTTGGTTCGGCTAGATCTATCTTCTTTGCGTTTTTAGGTCCTTCATAGGACTCACCCTGTTTTCTTAGTTCCCTGATAGGTTTTTTGACTATGATCTTTTGGTCTTGGAGAGTATATTTCTTTTAATGGGATGGAACACTCATTATATCTTTACTCTCTTCCTTGGTTGTTTCCATTTCAGTAGTATATATCTCCTTTAGAGCCTTCTTCAACTCTTGATTTCTTCTTTTGTTCAACTCGTGTCATGGATGAATCATCATCTTGGTGTTTAGGTTTTGATTGATTTTACTTTCTCATTTTTCTTGATGTTTTTGATGTTCGTTGCTTGTTTTCTGAAGGATATCTACTCATGATTTTGTCTTTGTTGACACAATCAAGTGCATCTATCTACATTAGAATTTGGGTTCTGCTAGAAACTGATGGCATAGGTCTAGATTTCAAGTTTTTTTGTTTCACTTTTTCTTCTACACCATTTCTGTCTTCTTGATTTTTAATTTGGAAAGTCAAATTTTCTCCTCTCCTCGGTCATGAGTAGTTTGGTTCTCACATGTTCTTTTTCTGACCCCGAATCATCATATGTAGCTGAATGTTCTTCAAACTTGTCTTTTGCATCATAATAGAGGTCTGAGAAGACTTGTTGAGCTTTCATTAAGTCCTTGGGTTCCTGAACCTCATCTTCAATGTGAATGGTCGAATGGGAATTATGTCGTAGCCATCTTCATTGCAAAATTGAGTTGGCATAGACGTATTCACACACACATCCATTGTTGCCAAAATTTGAGTCCACTCAAATGGCTCAAACAAATGCTCCGGAAAGGGTTCAAGTATATATGCTTCATCTGTGCAATCCCTTTCTAAGATACATTCTTTTCATTTTAAACTCCCGTTTTTTGAGGCTCCACACATCAAAATAGGTGTGTCTTTGTTTAACCAAGACAGAAGCTTTGATTTAGCTGAAGAGACTGAGTAAAATTATTGTATGGAGGTTTTCATGACATCTCTATAAGTGTGATCTTTTAGATTAACCCTTGTGATCCCACTTGCCTCAAGTACAAGTAATTATTTCCCTAGTCCTGGATGAGCTGCACTTGCCGCATGAATGGCCTTCCCAAGATGATTTCATAGTTAAGTTTCTTTTCAAAGTCCACTATTGCAAAAGTATGTTGATAATCAATTCCATTGGAACTAACTATCACTTTTTCAAGCAATCCTAAGGGTCTTTCTATGTGTCCATCCGCCGCCAATTATAATTTTTATTCAAGTTTGTCTAATGATTGGTTTTCCCCATGATTCCCATACTACTTTTGTGGCTATGTCTATGCCCGTCCCATATCCAGTATTGCCATGGTTTCTACATCATAATATCTCACCGAAAGGGGGTTGTGTTTCCTTCTTCCCCTTCATAGTATTCTCCGTCTTTGTTCACTAGGACGGATCTAATCTCCTTGTTATCCAATTCGTGTTTCAATTTTCCCAAATTTTTTGCAACTAGCCTTGTTATCCCCACCTTCTCTAGATTTTTCTGTAAACCATTCCATAAATATGGTCTGATTTTTAATAATTCTCCTAAAGTAAGAGTGCATTGAATGGGTGTAGACATGATTGAATAGATATTTTCTACTTCTAGGGTCTGTTCAGCTCTTTTTATGTGAGTGGTTTTACACACTATGGATTCCTCTTCATTGTCTCCTGAGTAAGAGGGTAGTGTTTTCAGTCATCGGTTTAGACATTCCTGATGCTTTAAATCTGCAGTCCCCATACAAGTATTGTACATCATTGTCCATATCAGGAGGTAAATGGTCTAACCAAACTTCCTTTATCGGGGCTGACTTCAAAGTTATACTCGCATCATTAATCTCCCTTAATTTTTTTCATAAATGTCCTGGCTAGTCTTCCTCCACAAACGGAATTCCATCTAAAGCATCTTCATTGTCAGGCATTATGAGTTTTAGCTCTTTAGTTTCAAGGTGGGGTTCTACCACCAATTCAAATTTCTCTTTATTGGTTTGTCCCACAAGCTTCTCAGGTTTTGCTATACTCTCAAGCTTGGGTTTTTGTTTTTCCAGCATCTCTTGAGTAATTCTTACCAAATTTTGATAAGCTTCAAGCTTAGCTACTTCCATATATGGAGAAGGATAGTTTTTCCATTTGTTTTCCATGTTTTGATATGCTTTAAGTCTTGCTTGGAAAGCTTCCAAGGCTGCATTCATTGGCTCAAAAGTTTTGTCCACCAAAATTGATCCTCTAGATTTCACTGTGGTTTCCTTGATTTCACTTCCTGTTTCTTTCACTCTTTCCTGGAATAGTTTCTTGGATTTTTTCTCAATTTCATCCTTTTGTTTCTGTTTTCTCATCTCATACCTTTGACTTCTTCTTTTCTTGGACTTTTGAGAGGATATTTTAGTATTCTATGATTCATCAGAGGAGTTATGTCTCTTTTTCTTAGCCTAAGCTCTAGTGATCACCTTGATTGGAGTAATAGCTTCACTCTTCGATGAGCTACTAGGTATCACTTAGACTACATTCACTACTCTTTTTCCCTTGTTTAATGGGTTTTTTGGACAATCTTCAGGGAAGTGTCCTTGTTTTTTGCAACATTGTGTACAAAAACCTTCAATTGGCTTAATGTTCTTGTCAAGTTCTGGGCATTCATTTTTCCAATGATCATCTGCACCACAGTTATGACAGTTTTCAGTGCTTCGCTTAATCATGGGTCTTACCATAGGAGTTCTAACACCTTGATTAGCTACATACTACATCGGTGTAAGCTCTGGTATAGCATAAGTCACATGTTCTTCCATTGGAGGTGGATGTGAATTATACTACTCCCCTTCTAACATTACTATAGATGGCTTAGGCTCAACATAAGGTGTAACAGGCACTAGTGCTTGTTCATCTATGAATCCTTCTGAATGCATGTACTTTATAGGCACTGCATTATGTCCAGGATATGGAGGTTGTTGACCGAACATTGGTTGGTCTTTCCATACCCATCGGTGGTCTTTCTGTTGGGGCCATATTAGGCTGATATCTATACATGGGTTGTCCTTGTGGCCTCATGGAAACATATTGAACATTCCCATCGTACTTTGGTTGGTAATATCACTCATTGGTCTCATGGTTGGTCCATTTATACTCAATAGCAAACTATTTTTGTGGCCTAATCGATTGTCTCTGTTGAGGTATCCCTTGCCTTGATCCTCTCATAGGTGCTTTTTGCATGTTATTCATCATTTTGTTCATCCTTTTGAGCATGTCTTCTATGGCTGTAAGTGATGCTGCCGCAACTGTTTCCACTTGTGTTGGTTTTGAAGATGCTGTTTTCTCACTCTGAGTATCCTTAGAGACATCTTCTTCATTGAAAATATCACAATTGTCTCCCAAGTCAATAGCATCCGATACACACTCTTCTAGGGTCATATGCTTCTTGCTATACAGTGTAGCATGAAGTTCTTTGTTCAACACTCCTTTTAGAAACAATGACACTAAACTTTCTTTTGCAGGTATTTCTAGTTCTGGGAATCTTACAATGTATTGTTTCATGCTAATTGCACAATCCCTAATAGACTCTCCTTGTTTCTATTTGAAGCTACAAATTTGAGCTACCGTATTATATTTGATCCTTGTTTTGGAACATTCATCTACAAATCCCTGAGCTAATGTATTTAAGTCCATGATTGACCTTGGTGGAATGTTTTGGAACCATGTGGATGCTTTTCCTTCTAAAGTCATTTCAAATCCCTCAAATTGAGTATGGAAATCAAATATGCATTCTGCTCTTAGCACTTACTTAAAGCTTGCTAAGTGGTCATATGGATCCCTCGATCCACTATATTTTTTGACCCATTTTTGAAAATCAGTGGTTTGACATGTCTGTTTGGTTCAACTCCAGTTCTTCTAGCAGTTGGTCCTGTCTCGAGTCCTTCAAACCAATCTGTTGGAAATAGTGACTCATGTAGCCCTGATTGGCTTTAGTGTCACTCGGTTTTCTTCGTGATGAGGTAGGTTCGGTTTTTTTAACATTGCTCCGAAAAGATCTCTCGTGGAGTTTCTCTCTTGGAATAGGTTTTGGTCCTTGGCCCAATATCCAATCTCTTATAGAGTACCCTTGGTATTTGGTCTGTTCTACCTCCTCAAGACTCATCATAACAAAGTTATTGTTATAAAAATCGTTAAAAAGATAAGTTGGTAGATCTACTAAACCCTTATCTTTGATTTTGAATATATAGATGAAATTCGTGGGTGTTAACTGCCCCAATTTGGCATGAGAAGTCCATAAAAGATCCTTGATGTTCTTATCCTCCCAACAATAGACTCGAATCCTAGAATTATCCTACTAAGTCGTTTCAAAGGTTTTAGATCAACTTGATAATATCCCTCAAACTCTAAAGTTTGTGGACCTTCCTTTGCTGCCATATGCGGAATTATGGTATTCACCTCTAACCCCCATTTGTCTATCACATCAAGATTTTCAACTTTTAAATACTGAGTTCCGTTCTTATCGATATACATTTTTGTTTGTTTGTTTGCCCTGATTTCCTCTTCAAACTATATGTCATGGTCATCAATGCGAATGTCATACTCTTCATTAAGATCCAGGTAAACTTGAGCTCCATGGACATTAGTCTTATAAAAGGTGAGTATGTGCTTATAGCGCACTGTCGTTCCGGTTCTTGAATGACTCAAATAGGAAGACATTTCAGATGTTGAGTCGGAATAGAAGTCTGAGACTTCTTCAAAGATAGTGTCCAAGTGATCACCTTGATACACACTCTCTTCGGTGGATACTCTACTAGTCTCTCCAAATATGCCTTGATTTGCTAGTATACGACCAGAGCTAAGGTTCATATAGACTAGTTAAGCCCTGGATAGAGTACTTACCGTTGTATTGACTTGTTATCCATTTTTGCTCTTGACTCGAATGCAATTCTTGTCAAGCTCTCAATTCTTTGCCTGCAACTTGATTCCTCTGTCAGTTTTAACCAAGTTAGCAATTTTCACAAAGATTGTATAATTTTTGCTAACTATTGAGATTGGTTTATGTATATCACTTCAATTTGAGCTACATGAAATAAGACTTCCAAATTTTACCCTTGCAAAGAGCTAAAGGACTAATCTGCAGTGCAGAAACTAAGCTAACATGTCTTGATTTGGACCCGATGGAACCCAAACTTGACGAGTGGCCTTGTATTATGTTGTTCTTTAACTGTACAAGCTCAAAAGTCAAAAATATTATCTCTGGGTCTCAACAGTAAATAATCGAGATTATTTACTTTTTCTCAATTTTTACACTTTTCAGGCTGTTTTGCCAGGTAATCACCTTATTGTGGTCTCTGGACAGGTTTGGTTGAGTTTGAACAAGATTTGTCCAAGTTATCAACTGTTTCGTATCCACATACTTAGTTTTTGAGAATCTGTCCTCGTAAGTCTCACTTTTGTGATCCAAATTTCACCAAATTTGATTTGTGGAGTCTACTCAATATGCTTGACCTTGTGGTATACTTAATTGTGCAAAATTTTTCAATTCTAAAGTAGATGTAAATAATCGCGATTATTTTCTTCTGGCATTTTTTTGTAACTTTTTGCCAAAATGTTGATATCAACAGATTAAGCAACTCAACTTAAGCTCCCTAGCCAAGTTTCACCAAGTTTGGATCAACTTTGTTCAATTTGTCAACAGTTTTGTGTTTGCAGACTCTGTTTTTGAATGTTGGCACAATTCCCACTTTAGTGGTCTAAATTTTACCAAATTTAATATATGTGCTCAATACAACCTGATAAAACTTGTGGCATGCTTAGTTGGTAAAAAAAGTTAAATATTAGGATAAAAGTAAATAATCGCAATTATTTACTTCTAGTAAATTTTTGCATATTTTTGGTCATTTGAGCATATACACATGTTTAACACTTCAATCTAAGCCTCTAGTCAAGTTTCACTAAGTTTGAGCAAGATTTACCACATTACACTCAAGTTCTCGACAATCAGTACAGATTTTAGTTTTTCTGAAGGTTTTGGTCTGTTTTGTGATCCAAATTCTATGAGCCTTTACAAAAGATGTTTGCAATCATGCATAGAGTCTTTGGTATCAACCTTGGTCAATTTTGAGCTAGAAGTGGATAATCGCGATTGTTTACTTTTGGCCTAAAATGAACACTTTTTGCAATTTTCTCACTGGATAGTCTTTTTGTGACCTATTTTAAGCCTTTTAATCAAGTCATAACTTAATTTGGCCTAAAGTATCAAGAAAAAGTAAATAAGCTGAGTTTTTGCAAACTCTTGAAAATTTACCTCAATTGCATCCTTAGCCTTACCCACACTGGTTCATACAACTTTTAGAGCATAATCGCCAGCCGGATTCAGTGGTTGACAGTCTTTTGGTGCTGTTTTAAGTCGTAGATCTAAAATTCTGCAACTTCCCATAAACAACTCACAATTGATTCTTTTGGAGTGAGAAATGTTATGAGATCCCACCTCGGATTCTACCCTACTCCTAGGTTCTATTGCAATGGGGTTGTGGAGAGTGTCCACAAACACTTGTTTTCTTTTTTTTTAATGGTTTTTTGAGCCTTGATCTTAAGACTTGTCTTATCCATCCATCAATCATTCTCAAAATTCTAACCTAATTCTACAATCCTACAAGGTACTTAGCAAGTACAATCTACTTCCAAGCTACTTCTACACAGCAAAAAATGACAATCTTAAGCTATACAGTTTTAAAGAGAAATTTTAACTCTTTAAAGTAGATTGAACTTAGCAAGTACAATCTACTTCCAAGATACCTCTACACAGCAAAAGATGACAATCTTAAGCTATGCGATTTTAAAGAGAAAGTTTAACTCTAGGTGAACCTAGAGAAAGTTAAAGGACAACTACACAAGAGACTTGTGTTTTCCCTAGTTTAGGTCTATTTGATTCCCGGCAGCGGTGCCAAATGTGGGATGGATTTCTAACCTCACTCCTATCTTTTTGCAGACATAGCGAGAACCACAAACATAATTGTCAATCCATGGGACAAAGCTGACTCGACTAGTGCATACAGGCTACAAGAGGATTCCAATCTCTTAGAAAACAATAGACAACTCTCATCTAACACAAGCTACACTCAAATGACCAAAGTCACTAAAAAATAATCGCTAATCAACAAACAAATCATAACCATTACGGCATCAAACGACAACCAAATGTTACAAAACTTCTAAGACATGTATATAAGACCTGAGCACACATGCTTGTGGGCTCAAATTTCACTTTTGATGAAATGCAATAATCACGATTATTAATAGGAGTGAGTTTTTGACCTAATCATTTTTTACCCCGAATGCATCTAAATGCTTAGCAATGATTCCCCAATACCCCGCCTATGCTTACTTTGTGATTTTCTAGCTTAATTTCCTACTTATTGTAAGGTCTCTACTTTTGAATTTCACACAAGTTCTATTACGCATTTGGATTTTTTTAAACCATCACTCATTATTTAAGATATTCGAGTTCAAATTATGAATCGTAGGTTGAGAAAACTTAGAATTTAAAATTTACGCTACAAAATTCTGACATGTTTAGCTATATGAATCACTAACTAACTTATTGCAACACTTATTTACTGATTGTAGAATTTTCTTTTACTACTGTAAAGTTAATATAAGACTGTAAAGTTTAACAAGCTGATGGGTACCACAAGGGTACCAAAAACGCGGGTAAGATTTTTGAGAGAGAAAAACAAATTATTAAAAAAATAATAATAATAAATTTTTTGAGATTTCTTTTTTTGGACGTTTTCTTTTCTGCTATAAATAGAGCATCCATGCTCACACTTTAGACATAGAGATTGCCTCTATAGCGCTCACAAAGTGCTGCCACTTCTCTTAGAGAGAAAGCGTCCACAAACCACTAAGAGAGCAAAAACTCTAGTGGATTAATAAGGTGCGTATTGATTAAGCATTCAATAAACTTTAGGAATGATGTATATGTGCTATCTCTTACTCTAATATCTCTAATAGATTAGTAAGATTCAATTAGCTATGTGTGTGTGTGCTATCTCTTACTCTAATCTCTCTAATAGATTAGTAAGATTCAATTAGTTTTAAGAAGGATATGTGTGTGTGTGTGTGTGTGTGCTATCTCTTACTCTAATCTCTCTAATAGATTGGTGAGATTCAATTAGTTTTAGAAAAAGATGTGTGTGTGTTCTCTTTTACTCTAATCTTTCTAATGGTCCCCCTCCAAAATGTAGCCAATAATGGGAGTCAATGACTCCAATCCCTGGTACCTAGGTTTCTTGACAGCTGCTGCCACCATGATGACTTGCACTTCTTTCTCAACACATGTAACTGCTTGTTGTGCAAGTAGATCTGCATCTTCATTTTTTTTCCTAGGAATATGATATAGTTGCACCACGTCAAACTGATTAAGTAACCTAAGAATGGCATGAACTTTTGTCCTTAGGCTTTCATTCTTGCATGCCCAAATGTCTAAAACTGCTTCACAATGAGAAGTGCATATCCTTTTACCATGAGACGTTATATACCTTGGCCAATGCATATCTTTAAGCCATGAAGTAGTGTGTCGTATTCTACTTCATTGTTGCTAGTTGAACCTGGTAGATTGACCTTCTCTTTCATGACCGCATCTCCAGGTGGTTTGAGCAACACTAGCCCTCCCCCTGCTTTTCCTATGGCTCATCGAAAAGCTCCATCAAAGAACAAGGTAAAAGAATTAGGAATACTTTTTGGTGATGGCATGGTAGGGTTTTTATTTCAAGCACCTTAATTTCCTTCTCATGTACCCTATAGGTGAGAATCCCTGCTAATTGTGCACGCACACTATCTTCTATCTTGAAAGAGTATTGAAACTCTTGGAACTCCATAATCCACTTTGAGATCCTAGTACTAAGATTCATTTGAGATGACACCCAAGAAAACAAATATTTTTCAGTGAGAATTACAAAAGGTTTTGGTATCAAGTAGGATCTAAACTTTCGCACCGCAAACATGAGAGAAATAGATGAGTCACATCCAAGTACTATGGGGATCTTGTTGTAGCAAAACCGCACCAATTGTTTCTTTCCCAACACTAGAGCTAACAAAGAATGTGTACTCCCAACAAGGAGGCATGAGTGGTGTAATGGAATTAGCCTATTCAACTTGAGAATAGCGGAAATTAATGAGAATAATTTCGAGAAATAACTTTGTGAGCATAGCGGGTAGACATAATTGAAGATAGCAACATAATCATAGCAATTAATTAACTTGGCATGAACAATACTTTTGCAAGAGAGAGAATTTAGAGAACATGACAACAGTTGAGGACCGGATTTATGTGGAGCCGGTCCCCCCTCCAATAGGCATTTGTATTATGATTTCTCCCATTAAGAGAGACTTGTTACAATACATTCTTTGTGTTCCTTGTGACCTAGGTGATGCAATGAAGATGGAAAGCTTCATGCATCACAAACATAGCATAACATGAACTTGAAGAAATATTTAATTGTCCCAAACCTCAGTCCCAAGACCTCAAACACCTTCAAAGGTGGAGAGAGCTAGCAGGGAATGAAGGTAGGGAAGAGGAAGAAGAAACATTTCATAGGAGAAAGAACTAGTTCCTCACTTATCATACTCTTGTTGCTAGCATACATAATAGCATAGTAATGATGAAGAAGGAGATGACAAGCTCAAGCATTGAAGCATGGCTCTTGGTTGGATTTGCACTCCATAGCCAAGAGTGTTGGTGTAGGCTCTCAACCTCTACTTGCTTGGAGAGGGAGCTCTTGCACTTTGCATAGCACACAATGAGAGTGATTGTGAGTGTGTGTGGGTGAGTATACCCCTCAAGCAAGCCCGTAGCTAGCTTGGGTCGACCCCCCCTTGTAGCTCATGCTTGAAGCTCATTGGACCCTCCCAGGCCTAGCCAATCATGAGCATGAGGCATTACAAGCAGTAGGGGTAGCCTTGAGACAAGTGTCCCCCTTTCCTTTTTGAGAGAGAGGGCTAGATAAATGCTAAAACAATTAGATAATTCATGTAATTTATCATTGGACCCCTTTGAAGTTTAGCCAATAGGCTTCAAGCAACACATGAAGGTAACATGGGTAGGAGCCTGACATGTGTCCTTGCTGTCTCTTCAAGTTGGGGCTTCCCTTGTGTGTGTGAGTGGGTGTTATTTCTCTAGCCCCTAGGAAAAGGGCTCGCCCCCTCTCTTGTAGGAATGCTTTTGACTTTAGGTGATCAAGCACCTTACTCACCAAGCATGACAAAGCACTTGAACTAGGGGGTGTTCCCACAAGCATCTCAGGCAAGCTTCTCAAGGCACCTCAAGTACCTTAATCATGCAGCAAGTCAAGCACCTCAAGCATGGAGCCAATCAAGCACCTCAAGCATCTTAATCAAGCACCTCAAGCATGACAAACACCTCAAGCATGACAAGCACCTCAAGCAAGGGTTAGCCTTGCTCTTTGATAGACCATCTCCCTTTTGCACCCCTTTACTATTGGCCCCGTGTTGAGATAGATCTATAAGCACATATCTATATCTTAACACTTGTTCCCGTTTATTCTCCCACATTAAGTGATCAATTTAATATGAGAAAATCATTTGGGTTGGTTAGATATTAGATTTTATGACATTACCTCTCTCTTGAAATCATAGTCGTCCTCGACTATGAGGTAGAAGAGATAAAGTCTTAGTCATTAGTCAATCGTACTTAGCGGGTAAAGGATCCCTTTTTACCCTACAACATCTTTCCAAGATGGATGACTAATCCATTTGGTGCTTGGGAGACATAGCTGCCGCAAGCATGTCTGCTCTTTAGTCCATTTCATTCTCCCAAAGTAGAGTGACAAATTCTACTTGGTGTTTGAGAGACGTCGTCATCACAAACAGGATTCTAAGCATGCATACTAGTTAAATTTGTGCACAATTAAAAAGAGGACTAGTCATATAAGACAAAAACATGAGTCATTTAAAAGAAATTTGTACATTTGCTTACTCTAATGTAGCATTGTAAGCATTGACAAGGTTCATACTATCCTTAAGTTCTACTCCTTGCATCCATTTAGCATCTTCAAAAGGATAATTTTTGAACTTAATAAGATACCGTCGGATTATCTTACCATGTCGTAGTACCTTGTCTTCATGCCGAAGGACAGCTTCGGGTTGTAGCACCTCTTCTTGGTCTTCGACTTCGGGAGGGTCTTCAATAATTGGTTCAATTGGTGGCTCTCCTTTGTAGGGCTTAAGTAAGCTTACATGAAAGGAATTGTGTATAAGCCAATGGTTGGGCAACTTGAGTTGATAAGCCGTCTCATTGATAGGCTTCAAGATTTGGAAAGGACCATAGTATCTTTTTGCTAGTTTAGCATAATACTTTTGATGGCCCGTAGGATTTTTGCCCGTCATTTGCCTTAAGCGAGCCTTAGGAAACTTGAGTAAGACCCAATCATTTTCTTTGAACATTAAGGCTCTTCTGTGCTTATCAGCAATAGCTTTTTTCCTTTGTTGAGAGATGGCTATAGCCTCCCTAATCTTTTGAAAAGATTCTTGTAGGTCACGGCTATACTCATCGGCGGCGAAGATCTTCCCATGTACTTTCAGTAGCAAGGGACTTTTAGGTCTTCCCTCTATGATCTCGAAAGGTGCTTTCCCCGTAGAAGTATGTACAGTATTATTGTAGGCATACTCTACTAGCGGTAAATACTTTTCCCATTGTGAGCGTTGATCTACTTCGGTAACATAAGTTTTGAGTAGATCGAGTATCGTAAGATTGGCTATCTCACTTTGGCCATCCGTTTGTGGGTGATAGGCCGAAGAGAAATTCAATCTTGTTCCTAGATTTTCAAAGAGACCTTTTCAGAAATTACTGGTTATTCTAGGATCTCTATCTGACACGATGGATGTGGGTAATCCATGGTGCTTGAAAATCTGAGATATGAAGAGAGTTTCCATTTGGTGTGCCTTCATAGTCTTTTTGACAGGAATGAAATGTGCTTGCTTGCTAAACCTGTAGACTATTGTCCATATTCCTGTATTCCCATGGATAGACTTGGGCAATCCAAAGATGAAATCCATGGATATACTCTCCCATGGTGAATTTGGAATAGGCAATGGCTGGAGTAATCCAGGTTGCTTCCCTCTATCATACTTGGTCTTTTGGCATACTACACATTTTGAAACATACTCTTGTATGTCCACTTTCATGGTAGGCCAATAGAAATACGTCTCTACTCCTCGGAGAGTAGGTTGAATACCTCTATGCCCTGCATATGGAGGATCATGGGATTCATACATAACCTTCTCACGAAGGGAATGAGTAACACATAGCCTATTTCCGTGGAGAAGATAACCATCCTGCAAGGTGAATGGTTCCTCTTTCTTCCCCAAAGCAAGGGCTGACATTATGTCTCTAAAGTCAGGTCCAGTAGCATACTCATCTATCATAGAGGATAGATCATTGTGAGTAGCTATAGACACCGCATTAACTTTTGGTCGTCGTGAAAGTGCATCGGCAACTTGATTGTGCTTACCAGCTATGTGAGCAATATGGAAATTAAATTGCGAAAGAAAATTTGCCCACCTCATTTGTTTGTCGGAAAGCTTGGTTTGCGTCATGAAATACTTGAGACTTTGGTGGTCGGTTCGTAGGATAAGTGGAGTCCCCAATAGGTAGTGCTTCCATGTGTCTAGGGCATGTAGAACAGCTAAAAGCTCTTTCTCATAAATGCCCAAGACTCGTTCATCACTATTGAGCCTTCGGCTTTCATATGCTATGGCATGCCCTTCTTGAAGCAAAACCGCTCCAAGGCAATCACCACAAGCATCACATTGGACCTCAAATGGCTTTGAGAGATCCGGAAGCACGAGGACTGGTTGGGAAGTAAGCTTCTCTTTGAGTTTTTCAAAAGCATTTTTCTCCTTAGCAGTCCATACAAACTTAACGTTCTTCTTAGTAAGTCGTGTAGTGGTCCTGCTACTTGAGAGAATTTTGCTATGAAGCGTCTATAGTATGCACACATACCAATAAAGCTTCTTAGCTCATGTAGATTTCTTGGGTTAGGCCATGCTTTTATTACCTCTAACTTTGATGGATCCATTTGGATACCATCTTTAGAGATAATATGACCTAAATATTGAATCTCTTGAAGGAAGAATTCGCATTTCTTTTGGTTGAGATAAAGCTTGTTCTCCCTCAATGCTTGAAAAATCACTTGGAGATGCTTCTTATGTTCCTCCAAAGACTTGGAGTAGATGATGATATCATCAAAGAAC